>NC_141081.1:43420132-44025132 GCF_041138505.1 Cibotium barometz | reverse complement strand
AGGTTGACACGTGCAGCAAGTCGGGAAGATGACGAAGGCGACCACCCTAGAGAGAAACGTGGAAGATGACGATGACGAAGTCCCCTAGAGATAACACCCGGAGACACCTGCACACAGAGAGAGAGAGAGAGAGAGAGAGAGAGAGAGAGAGAGAGAGAGAGAGAGAGAGAGAGCAAACACAACGAGGGAGGGGAGCAAACAGGAACGCAGTGAGGGAGGCAAGGTAGAGAGCAAGATGACGAAGGCGGCCACCCTAGAGAGAAGCGTGGAAGATGACGATGACGAAGTCCCCTAGAGATAACACCCGGAGACACCTGCACACACACAGAGTGTCACGAGAGAGAGAGAGAGAGAGAGAGAGAGAGAGAGAGAGAGAGAGAGAGAGAGAGAGAGAGAGAGAGACCTCAAACACAGTGATGAGAGAGCAAACACAGCGAGGGAGGGGAGCAAACAGGAACGCAGAGAGGGAGGCAAGGTAGAGAGCAAGGGAGGGTGGCTTGCATGGTTAATGTGGGCGGGCGCAAGTTACATGAACACTTGCATTTTTAATGTCGGCGGGTGCACGGTGGCAGAACCAAGCACAGACACACCGGTTGCATGCCTAATGTCGACGGAAAGATGGCACAATGCCAGGCATGCGGTTGACAAACCTCAAGCTCCAAAAGATGGCGTCACATAGGGCATTAGCCCGGTTAGATATTAGTAGAAGTCTAGTCCTCTAAGCATAGGTGCGATGCACTATGGTCCACATGTATGTACTTCGCTAATTCTTCACACGTGCTTTAATGTATCTAGACTACTATTACCACATTCTAGAAATTTGTTCTCAAAATTTGGCCACGTAGGACTCGAGCTATGCTAGCTATGCCATCCGGACGTGGCGCTCAGCCGACGTGGTATACATTAAATACGAGCATGTGGAAGGAAGGTTGAAGGCTTTCTGGGTTGCTTCTTTGAAGGAAACGAGTCCATCGTCGTCTTCTTTTCCTTCTCTGTACAGCAAGCAAGCATCTCCATAGCATCAGAAACGATCGCCTGTGTTTAGGGTTTTCACGAGCTCTAATTCCTCTTATTGTTTCTTTCATTATCGTCGCAACCAGATTACAGTAAAGGAAGAGGAGAAGGCAACGCCGGGGCTAGGGTTTTTCTGCAAGGCTATAGCTAGGTTTTTTCATTCTATGGTTTGCTGCAGCGCCATAGCTAGAGTTTCTCTTTCAGTTTCTTTCTGAGTGGCCATTTTTTTGAGCAGATCCTGATTGTATGGCGTAGCGTGGATCTTCGGACTGCAAGCGAGGTCGGGGCTCTTCTTGCTCTGTGGAGCGAATGAAGCAGCCAGTTTCTATGCAGGCCCTGTTATGTTTCACAACAGCTTGAATGCATCCCCTCTGCTGCATTGCCCCTGTGCCTTTCGAAGGTGAGGGATCTACCGTACCTTCACCACCACCACCACCAGCATCACCATCGCGATCGGAAGGCTCCAAGATGCCTATGGCCGTGGAAGCGGACGGCATCGTCAAGCATTCCCGAAACTCTGCCTCCAGCAGGAGCCTTCCCCTCTGCGTTCCTTCCACCACAAGTCGCAAGCAGTCTTCCAATGCACTGCAGGAATTAGGGTTAGATCAGACCGTACGCAGGTCTCCCAGCCATGTCTCCAACGGCAAACTGAAAGGCAGCACCACTTCTGATGCATCGTTCAGAACATCAGGAGACTTTCATGAAACCAAGGAGAATCGCATTTCCATCAAGGATTCCAGGGTTACCTGCACTGTAGGGATGAACGTCTCTGGGATTCTGTACAAATGGGTTAATTTTGGTAAAGGTTGGAGGCCAAGATGGTTTGTTCTGCAGGACGGAGTTCTGTCCTACTACAAGGTGCACGGGCCAGATAAGATCACAGTGAATCACAAAGGACAGAAAGGTTTTCGTGTTGTCGGTGACGAGTCAATGCGGTTTTTGAAGAAACGCAGTAATGTGAATGCGGAGGACTCACAGCAGCAGAAAATCTCAGGAGAGTTGCATTTGAAGGTGAGTTTTACATTGAAATCATATCAGAAAATCAAATCTAGCACCACCTTTTTCGTTCCTCCCTCCCCCGGCGCTGCCTCCCATGCATTCCCTCATGGCAAACAAACGGAACTATGGCTAATCACATGATTTTAGGACTTCTCTCGTGCCAAATATACAAAATCCTCATTTATCGCATGTTAGAGCTGTTTCCCATGCCAAATGAACAAAGTCCTCTTGTCACATGTTTTTCAGGTTTCTTCCATTCGCAAAAGCAAATCAGATGATAAGAAGTTCTACATATTCACCGGCACAAAAACATTGCATTTGCGAGCGGAGACTAGAGATGATCGAATGGTCTGGTTAGATTCTCTTCAGGCTGGGAAGGATCTGTTTCCAAAAATTCCCTTGGCCCATGGCCTGAGCTTACCATTTGAAGAGATAACCATCTCAACCAAGAAGCTTAGAGCCCGTCTTATGGAAGAGGGTTTGAGCAGCAATGTGGTGGCTGATTGTGAGAAGATTATGATATCAGAGTTTCTGGAGCTTCAAGATCAACTCAAAGCCTTGCAACAGAATCATGTTAGCTTGATGGACAGGCTGAGATTGCTTGAGGTACAATTGCCATTTAGACCTTGCTGTTCTCTTGCTCCTCATCCTTTCCAGTGCCTTACAAAGGGGAAGTTGCGAAAAAAAGAAAATTTAGAAAGTAGTATTTCACAGCTTATCTGGAAAAATTGGAAGTATACAAAATCATGTTTTGCTAATTTAGTGTTTTGTTAGTCAAACATGTTAAGCAGATTGGCTTATGACCATCTCCAATGATTCATTTCCAGGCTGAGAAGGTGGAGTTGGAGACCACTGTTGTTGATGAGAGCCAGCGGCACGTCCAAGGAGACAAGTCAAGAGGACTAGAGCAGGGAAAAGATTGTGGTAAGAGGAAAATTGCACTATCCTGTTATTTAGGGCATTTTGCACTTGTGTCACAAACCTCATTAGTTTGTTCTGCAATTGCAGAGGGAAGTGCAAGCGATTCTGATGAGGATATTGAGAAACATGATTGTGCAGAGGCAGATACAGACGAAGATGATAATGTATTTTTTGACACAAAAGAGGTCCTTTCATATCGCAGGCACAGCTTTGCAGATTCACTTGGTAGTGCATCTGATTCAGAAGATGCATCCCCGATGGCTACAAGTGGTGCAGATCCCAGCATGGATCTTGTTGGTTTCAACTATCCTCATGTCAAGAGGAGGAAAAGGTTACCTGAACCAAAGGAGAAGGAAAAAGGGGTTAGTTTGTGGTCATTGATTAAAGACAACATTGGCAAGGATCTAACAAGAGTTTGCCTTCCAGTGTACTTCAATGAACCAATTTCTTCTTTGCAAAAATGCTTTGAAGATCTCGAGTATTCATATCTTCTTGATCGAGCCTATGAGTGGGGAAAGCGGGTATGCTTTTTCTCATTGTCGTTTCTTTTAAAGCTTTAGAAATAAAGTGCTGAGTCTAAAGGCAAGTGGACTTTTAGTTTGGGACAGAGCTTTATCCTGTGACCTTTTCTTGTGGATCGCAGGGGAATCCTCTAATGAGGCTACTGCATGTTGCAGCATTTGCCGTGTCTGGATATTCTTCTACAGACAACCGGAATTGTAAGCCTTTTAATCCACTTCTGGGCGAGACCTATGAGGCAGAATTCCCTGATAAGGGTGTCCGCTTTTTTTCTGAAAAGGTATGTTTTTTACTTTTGGGATGTTTCAGTAAGCTCCACTAATTGTAGCCAAAAAAGCTTTAAACATTCTTATCAACATAAGGATTACTAGTTGGAGGTTCCTTGATTGCATTTCTATTTTCAAGGAAAGAGGGTGAGAAGCGGCCACGGGTGTTGTTATGTGCAAGACATGTGCATGCTCATTCCAGGAGCTGATCTCTGATATGCAGCAGGAAAAGACACAGGTTTTGGGCATGAGCCAGGTGCTTTGGTGTGCAAGAGAACCCCGGAGTGGAACAAGAGCTTGTCGGCTGCAGCTGTAGAGCTGGCCGACAATGTTTTCAGGTCGGGTGGAATATTCTGCTGGCGGACAGCAGGTTGGCCAGGTCTCTTGTACCTGAAAAGCCTATAAAAGGCTATGCCAAGATAGTGGTTGAATTCCCTCACTCCTCTAGGGAGTAGGGTCATAGACTAGGGTTTGATTAGGTGTTTTTACCACCTTTTGAGGGGCAGCCATGGGCTAGCCAAGATGTACCTTTTTGTGCTATAGAATATTTTGAATACCGAGCGCTCTCTCTCTCTCTCTCTCTCTCTCTCTCTCTCCCCCTTTATGCGTTTTGTCTCAAGCATGTTCTAAGATGGTGTTTAGGGCTGAAAGAAGACTCCCAGCGCATGTGACATTGGTATCGGAGCTTCAGGCCGATTCTGAGATATCATTGCTGCCTATGTCCCACCCACCCTTACTGTATCGCGCATGGATGAAACCATCGCCCGTGTCGATCTTTTCGTGGAGACCATGCAACATTGTTTGAGCATCAGGCTGAGCAAGGCTAAATACTGATTCAGTCCCAAATGAAGGTGCACAGTCCAAGGAAAGGAACACAAGACATGGAAGAAATTCCCAGGAGGTTGGTTGGTGGTGTTCCACAACACCCAAGGGGAATGGCAGTCTTGTGAGTTGGGTGCCACTTGGGGCACACTAGGGAAGGCTTTCAGGCAACGGTTCCAAGGGAGGATGATCCTCCAAGGGGTGGAGTGAGAGTGCCAGACTCAATACTCAGGAAAAGAAGACTAGAGAGAGTGTTTAGGGACAGGGCATGAAGGGAAAAGGGACAGGATGGATAGATCTTCATTAGAGTTAAGAGTGGATTTGGAGATCGGGCATGGTTTTTCCAGTGAAAAGGTTGCGAGGAAGGGAAGGTTGACAGGTTTGGGACTCCGTGAGTAGACAATGGGATGATGACAGTCATCCAAGAACAGAAATTGGAATCCCGTCATCCAGTTTAGTAGAGGGGGATGTCATGTGCAAGACATGTGCAGTTCATTCCAGGAGCTGATCTCTGAGAGGCATAGTGGCACCCGGTTTGCGCACCGCCGCACCGCCTTGGAGGTACGGTATAGTACGGATCCGTATGTTGGCGGTACAGTCGACTGAGATTCGATTGGTTTTTTTCCGTTTTAAAACTATTTTTTGGCTGTTTGTTGACCATTTTTTAACGCCGTTTTTGGACCATTTGGAGAGCCGTTTCTTGGGCGTTTTTTTGGGGCCTCTCCCTATTATCTATATAACAGCCCCTCCCCCAACCCCATCCTTACAAGCGCTCATTACTCAACCCTCCCCTCACAAGTGCTCATTGCTCAAGTCTATCCTCTCCCTTGAGCTCTCCTTTAAGGCTCAAGCCTTTCTCCCCTCTAGGCTTTCTCAAGCCTCTCCCTCTTCCTCAAGGCTCAAGCCTCCCCCTCAAGGCTGAAGCCTCTTCCTCTCTCTCAACTTTCAAGCCTCCTCCTCTTCCTCAAGCCCCTCCTTGCTTCTCCCTCTCTCTCTCTCTTTCTCAAGCCTCTCCCTCCCTCTCCCTTTCCTTCTTCCTCTCTCCTCTTTCACCATGAGAGAAAAGCATGAAGTCTTTACTTTGCATGCCATTACCCATGAGAAGAACGAGGGGAAGTTGGGGACATGGAAGTGGACTTGTAAGTATTGTGGCAAGGCCTACACTGTTGGGGTAAAGGCGTTATGCCCACCCTTATAGTGTGTACAAGCCCATAAGTTATAGTACATAGTACACTTAGTACTTTTAATGTACTAAGTGCACTATGTGTACTAGTGCAATATACATGTGTGATAGGGGAGTCACACACTCATGCTTTTCATGAGTTGACTTATCCCCACAACTCTCTCTCTCTCTCCCTTGCTTCTCTGTGTATGTCTCCCATGAATGAACTCTAAACCCTAATTGACAGGTTTCTCCCCATCAACTGGTATCAGAGCAAGGTCTTCCCTCCCTCTTCCCTCTTCCTGCCTCTGTGTGAGCTGCTGGTCGTTTTTTCTTCTGTGTGAGCCTATCAGATTCGCAGCAAGGCCTGGCTGAGGCAGCACACGACCATACTCAGGCCTGGCTGTAGCGTGGCTGGGGCAGCCACTTCTGCATACGAGCACGTGGCACAAGGCTTGGCGAAGACTAGCGCTGCTGGTGGAGATAGCGCTGGGCGTACTGGCGCTAGGCGTATTAACCACTTCAGCGTGGAGCGAAGAAGGCGCCAGGGCGAGCGTTGAGTGTTCGCAGCCAACGAAGGCTTTCATGCGTCAACGTGGAGCGAACACAAGGTGGCGCTCATAAGCGTGCGAATCAGTAAGCATGGTGGCGCCGGCCATAAGCGTGCGAATCAGTAAGCATGGTGCGGTGAGCGTGGAGCGTGGAGCACTGGCAGCAAGGCTAGTAGGCCCCGGCGCCAGTCAACTCGCGTAGCCAACCCGTAGCGTCGTCAACAGTACAGACGAGCGCCTGTAATCAGCAACGAGCACTCGTCATCTGGCAGAGAAGGGTCCTTCAAGACCGCTGGGCTGGAGTCTCAGAGCTGAATGAAAGCCTTCTGCACAAGGCTTGGCAAGACTCCCTTGTGTCCACCTGCACAGAAGCTTGCAAGCAGCAGCATCAACAGCAAAATCGACGCTCTCCTTTCCTGCAAGAAAAATCAGTAATTTCAGAGGTATTTTTGCTTCAATTTTGCGAATTTCTTATCAATTCAAGCAATTGAGCAGGTACAGGTGCCCAAATTGCTCAATTTTGAGCAAAATTGGCAAAATTGGGTGACATTGGTCACAATCAGGAAAAATTTGCAGGAAATTGGTCAAATCAGGATCAATTTGCAGGAAATTGGATGTCGAAATTTGGGGCTTTTGATGTAATTGTGCAATTAAACACTCATACATGCTGTATGATGTGAAAAATCGCACATTTGGGCAAAATCGCAGCAAATTGCAGCAAATTGCAGTGCAAATCAAGGGGCTTTTGTGCCGATTGAGTTGATTTGCATGCAGGCAATCGCATTTGATGCTGTGGATAATGTGCTGATGCCTTACAAGCACTCAATGTGCCTGTAAATCAAGGGGCTTTCATGTATTTGATGTATATGTGGCCAGGGGGAAGCATCGTGAACACTCTGGATGCCTTCATGTGCGCCAATGTACCATGCATGATCAGAAATTGATCTCAAATCAAGGGGCTTTTCAAGTTTGTATGCTTGTTGAGCTTGGCAAAGCAGCAGGCGAGACTTTTATGCCTTGAATCCTCAAAAATCAGCTTGCAGTCAAGGGGCTTTTGCCCAATTTCTGTTCGGGACTGTTTTATGCAGTGTACAGGACTGTAAAAGTCTGATTTTCACTCATTTGGACAGCCAGGAGAGCATTTATTGCTATTGTACCTGCTGGTACAGATTTGGCACAGCTTTGTGCATGTTTTGACATGGCTGTACACTGTTTTGAGTGATCAAAAGGTTCAAATTCAGCTGCTGAAATTGCCGGTACAGGTTTGGTACATCATTTGTAAGCACTTAGTACTGCTGTACAGTACTTTGGAAGGGCAAAAGAGCACATTCAAGGTGCTGTCCAAAATCTGCAGCAACCAGATTTTGGTGTTTTCATCACAAAAAGTGGGAGAAAAGTTGCATTCTTGCTTCCGCAGTAAGAGATAAAGCTTGGGAGAACATTTGTGAGCACTTTGTGTGCTTTGGGTGCAGTGTTTGCACATCTTTTGGGTGCAGTGTTTGCACATTTGCAGGGAGTCAGGCATTACAGGTTGCATTTTGCTATGGCAACCACAGGTGAGAGCTCTTCATTGCTTCACATCAAGAAGCTTGAAGGCTCGCATAACTATGATATTTGGCAAACCCAGTGCTACAATGTGTTGCTTCAGAAAAAGCAGCACAAACCTATCAAAGAAAGGGGTGTGATGCCCGCTTCTCTTACAGCTGAAGAGTGGGAAGATATGGATGAGCTGGCAAGATCTACTATCATGTTGTCTGTGTCAGACTCATTACTTTTCAGCATTCGTGAAGAGAAGACAGCTTGGGGAATGTGGCAGAGATTGCAGGACTTGTATGCCCAACAAAGTGCCTCAAGCAAAGTGTATTGGTTGAAGAAACTCATAGGTCTTCAGATGAAGGAAGGGGCTTCTATGACAGCCCATCTCAATGAGTTTAATGGTATTGTCAGCCAGGTCATCAATCAAAAGTTGGCGATGGACGATGAGTTCAAAGCCACCTTTTTGTTATGCACTTTGCCAGAGAGTTGGGACACATTTAGGACAGCCACTAGCAATTCGAATGCTATGCTGTCATATGCAGATGTTGAGGGTGCTCTTCTTCAAGAAGAGATGAACAGGAAAAACAACTCTGTTGGCAAGTCTAATGCAATGAATGCACGTGGGAGATCCCAGCAAAGGGGGAAAAGCCAAGAAAGGGGAAGGAGCAAGTCTCGCTCCAAAAAGGATTTGGAATGCCATTATTGTGGCAAAAAGGGACACATCAAAAAGCAATGCTACAAATGGAAAAATGATCAAAAGGAAAAGGGAAAAGGCAAAGACAAAGAGAAGGATGAAGCCAAAGATGTAAAGCCAAAGGGCAAAAGTGGAGTCAAGATCGAAGAAATCAATGTGTCACATGCAGGTGGCAGTGAGGATGAGGTCCTCTTTACGTCTTCACTTGATGCCCATTCACTTCTTACAGGTGGTCATGGTATGCACTCATGGATCATTGATTCAGGTGCCTCCTTTCATGTCACAGGTTGCAGAGACTTGTTTGTCAGGTACACTGCTGGCAATGAAGGAGTGGTTTATTTGGGTGATAACCATGCATGCAAGATACTTGGCAGAGGTGATGTGAGACTTGTGTTTTCAGATGGCTCACAGCTTATGCTCCATGATGTCAGGCATGTGCCTGAGATCAAGAAGAATCTGCTTTCTACTGGACAGCTTGATGATGCTGATTATGTTACCACATTTGGTAGTGGAAAGTGGAAGATTAGTAAGGGCTCACTGGTTGTTGCCAGAGGCTCTAAGGTGGACACTCTTTATTTCATGCATGCAGGTGTTTGTCACCATGCTAATGTAAATGCAACCGAGCTGCCGGAAATTTCTATGTGGCATAGCCGGTTGGGACACATGAGTGTCAAAGGAATGGAGCAATTGTCTCGTTTGGGTTACTTGCCTTCTCTAAAGTTTTCAAGTTTTCAGTTTTGTGAGCATTGTATATATGGTAGGCAACTACAGTGCCCCCACAAGAAAGCTCTTGGACAGAAAGATGCTCAGTTAGAGCTTGTGCATACAGATGTATGTGAGATGCCTCAGCTTTCTTTGGGAGGGGCAAAATATTTTGTGTCTTTTATTGATGATGCCACACGCAAGGTGTGGGTCTATCCTCTTCGCTTGAAGAGTGATACATTCTCAGTGTTTGAGAAGTTTGTTGCTCTTGTTGAGAATCAAACTGGCAAAACACTGAAGGCTTTGCGTTCCGACAATGGTGGAGAGTATACGTCCAAACAGTTTCAGGACTTTTGTGATGCTAAAGGCATCAAGAGGGAGCTCTCTACTCCTTATGATCCTCCACAAAACGGGACAGCAGAGAGGATGAACAGGACCATACAGGAGAAGGTCCGTTCTATGTTGTCACATGCTGCATTACCTCATGGTTTTTGGGCTGAAGCTGTTATGACAGCCGTTCACCTTATAAACAGGTCACCTAACACGAGGCTTGGTGGGAAAGTGCCAGAAGAAGTATGGACAGGGAAGCCTCCGTCATACAAGCACTTGAGAGTGTTTGGTTGCGTTGCGTACGTGCACATACGCAGGGAAATGCGCACCAAACTTGATCCTAAGTCTCATAAATGTATATTCCTAGGATATGGTGACAGAGGTGAAATGGGGTATAGACTTTGGGATCCCATGAATAGAAAGATCATTCGCAGCAATGATGTCATTTTTGATGAAACATGCATGTATAAGGAGCCTGCAAGGCAACAGGAGCCTGGCAGAGTCATCTTTGATGATGATGGACATCATGGACAACAACAAAGGGCTGTAAATCAGCCATTACAGCAGGAAAACCAGCCCTTAAATGGTGCTGAAAATGGTCCAAATGGACAGCCAGATATGGCAGAAGATATCCCTATGGATATACCACAGTTGGAGGAGATACCGGGCATGATTTTTCAGCCTTATGGCATGGAACAGGAGCCACCAATGGGTGATATGCAGGCTGGACAGCAACCTGCAAATGATGGTCATTGGGTACGGAGGTCCACTAGACCCTCCAGAGCCCCTGACAGGTTTGTTCCAGGGGTTGACTATTTGATGCTTACTGACTGTGGGGAGCCCTCATGTTACAAAGAGGCTTTACAGAGGGCAGACAAAGCTCTATGGGAGCGTGCCATGAAGTCAGAGATGGATTCTCTGCATAAAAATGGAACATGGAAGTTGGTGCCTTTGCCTGCAGGCAAGAAGGTTTTGCCATGCAAGTGGGTATACAGGCTCAAAGTTGCATCAGATGCTAAGCCAAGATACAAAGCCAGGTTAGTGGCTAAGGGCTTCAAGCAGGAATATGGTGTGGACTTTGATGAGATCTTCTCTCCAGTGGTCAAAATGACCACACTTAGAGCTGTGTTGGCTTTGGTTGCGCATGATGATCTGGACTTGATTCAGATGGATGTGAAGACTGCTTTTCTTCACGGTGATCTCCATGAGGAGATATATATGCAGCAGCCAGAGGGTTATGCAGTAAGTGGAAAGGAGAAGCTTGTATGCAAGCTGAAAAAGAGTCTTTATGGGCTCAAACAGGCACCAAGAGAATGGTATCATAAATTTGATACATTCATGAAATCTCAGAAATTCAGGAGAAGTGACATAGATCACTGCTTGTACACCAAGAAAGCCTTGGATGGCAGTCTATTGATTCTCATTTTGTATGTTGATGATATGTTGATTGCCGGGAAATCTCGTAAAGAGATGGATGCTTTGAAGCAGAGGCTGCATCAAACCTTTGATATGAAGGATTTGGGTGATGCTAATCACATCTTGGGTATGCGGATACTTCGGGACAGAAATCAGCATGTGCTGTATTTGTCTCAGAAGGAATACATTGGCAAAGTCTTGCAGAGGTTCAATATGGACGGGGGGAAGAAAGCTAGTACTCCTTTGCCTCCATATGTGAAACTCAGTGCTATGGACAGCCCACAGTCGGATAGTGACAGGGCTGATATGGCCAAGATTCCGTATGCTTCAGCTTGTGGCAGTCTCATGTATGCCATGGTTGCTACTAGGCTGGACATTGCATTTGCAGTGGGAGTGGTTTCTAGATACATGGCCAACCCTGGCAAGAAGCATTGGGAAGCAGTGAAAGGTGTCATGAGATACCTGAAGGGCACACAGGATTTGTGCATTTGCTTTGGCAAACAGGATGCATTAGTGCATGGTTACACGGATTCGGATTATGCCGGTCATCCAGATAACCGGAAGTCTACTACCGGTTATGTGTTTACATTCACAGGAGGTGCTGTGTCATGGATATCCAGGATGCAGAAGTGCACAGCCTTATCTACTACAGAGGCCGAGTATATTGCAGCCACAGAGGCTTGCAAGGAGGCATTATGGCTATCTCGGTTAGTGGTTGATTTGGGCTATACAGGGGATATTCCATTGTTGTATTGTGACAGTCAGAGTGCCATTCAGTTGGCAAAGAACCCTGTTTTTCATGCAAAGACGAAGCATGTGGATGTGAAGTATCACTTCATAAGAGAGGTGATAGAGAACAAGCAAATTCAGCTTGTTAAGATTCACACGGATGACAACCCGGCTGATCTGTTGACGAAGAGTTTGCCTCCGGAGCGGTTTGCTCATTGCAGACACTTGATGGGCATTGGATGAGGCCAGTTTCAGCCTTGATATGGCCTTGTATATTATCATGTACATGCTGATTTTTTCTTTTCCTTTACTTAAGGGCACTTTGCCTTTAAGTGGGAGGTTGTTGGGGTAAAGGCGTTATGCCCACCCTTATAGTGTGTACAAGCCCATAAGTTATAGTACATAGTACACTTAGTACTTTTAATGTACTAAGTGCACTATGTGTACTAGTGCAATATACATGTGTGATAGGGGAGTCACACACTCATGCTTTTCATGAGTTGACTTATCCCCACAACTCTCTCTCTCTCTCCCTTGCTTCTCTGTGTATGTCTCCCATGAATGAACTCTAAACCCTAATTGACAGGTTTCTCCCCATCATACACTAGTAGTGCCACAAGGCTTCTTGCACATCTCTCCAAGATGGGGGGGCAAATTGCACCTTGCAAGATGATCTCTCAAGACATTTCTGATGGCAGTGTGAAGAAGTACTCCTTTCTTGGCAAAGCAAGTGATAGTGGAAGAGTCTTCCCCGTCGATGTCGCCGCTCAAGACGAAGTCATCTCGCCGACAAAGATGACATCCTCCTCATCTGTAACACGCGGAAGCTCTGGGAGTCTTCTTTCAGTCCTAAACACTACTGGAAACATGCTGATGCAAAACACAGGCACGCCTAGCGGCCTGTTCCGTGACCACATCCTCCGTGCTGCCGCTATTAAACAAGACGACGACTCTCTGGCCACCTATGTAGCCAAAGGACTTGAGCAATTCGTTGCGCTCATACTCCTGGTCATGGGCGTCCTTTTGCTTATCTTCGAGCTCCCGGCTAATAATTGCTCCAACTGAAGCACTGGGGTTTGAAGAAGTAGGGGTAGCCGCTGGGGAGCTGAGCTCACCACGGAAGTTGTGGAGGTGGCGGGCTTTGGAGGCTTCTTAGGACAATCCCGAGAAGTATGTCCTTTTGTATAACAAAAGAAACATCTACCCTCCTCCTTGTACCGAGAAAGTTCCTCAGCACTTAAGGCTCTGTCCTGGGGAAGACCCCGTCTGGTTCTGGCCTTTACCTCCCGAGGCGGTAGCCCTAGGAGAAACCGGCTGGGAAGTCTTGGGCTTGCCACCATTATGTTTCATTTCTGCACTCTGCGCAAGCGAGAGTGCGTCCTCAAAGGTGGCTGGCCTAAACATACGCACCTCCCATTGGATATGCGTGTCTAGGCCATACAAAAACTGCCCTTTCTTGTCCGTATCAGATAAGCCTAATTGCAGACATATAGTCGAAATTCTATTGGCAAACTGAAGGATTGGTTGCGCGTTTTGATGCGCTTCCCTGAACTCATCTTCGAGTCGCTCAAGGTAGTGGGGCGGTAGAAACTGTTGCTTAAGGTCGCGGACAAACTTGTCCCACACATAAGCTGCCAGACCTAATCTGGTGTGGGCATGAGCCCATTGAGTCCACCAAGGAATGGCCTCATCTTCCTAGTACCAACTAGCTAAGATCACTCTGTCAGTATTTGTTTTTCTAACTGCGGCAAAGTAAGCTTCAAATTGATGTAACCATGAATAGAGAGTTGTGGGATCGAGTTTACCATTATGCTTATTGAAGTTCATTTTCTCGGGAAAATGATTCGAGGGCGCCGCCAGTGTCAATCTGGCGTCCAATGCTTTGAGGTAATGCTCGTGTTCCACGCGTCGCATGGCTTCGTCTTATCGTTGTCGGATCTCCAATGCACGCATCTGCAACTCAAGCAAAGAGCTTGGCTGCGGCTATGACCCCGCGAGAGGGTCCTTGTGACGAGGATCTGGAATCTGGGATACGGAAGGAGAGGGAGGAGAAGATGGAAAATGCGACGCTTGTGCCTTCTGCTCATCCAACTTGGTCGTCTGGTCTACGATTGCTCGCATCATCTGCTGGAACATGTCTATTGTAACACTCAAGCCTGGTGCCCTAGCTGGGCTGCCTGGTGCACTTTGGTCCCATGGTTCTTGGTCTCTCTCGTCGTTGAAGCTCGCCATAGCAGGAAAATGCACTTCCTTTCCGGAACGCAATCTGACCATCCACTATCTGTGTGGGAGACGTTCGGAGGCTGAAAACCAACCGTCTTTTGAGGGAAAGGAGTCGCTCCGAAAGGGGCAGTCCACCGGCGTCTAAAAACTAACCACACGAGCGAAAAAAAATTCTGGTTTCTTTGCTGAATCTTTGTACTTGAAGTAGGCTCTGATATCACTGTAACATGCGGAAGCTTCGGAGAAGAATCGGTAACTTCAATACTCAGAATTTAGCAAGCTTCGGAGAAGAATCGGTAACTTCAATACTCAGAATTTAGCACTCTTTTCGCGACGGAAATTAACGCACAAACTGAAAGGAGATGTGCAGAAAATAGAGAGAGGGAGAGATGGAGAGGACACAGTACTGGGTCCCAATTACCCTCTATAGGGCCCCCACCACGGATAGTGTATTTGCTTTACTAGAATGATGTGAATCTGAAAAGAAAATACAGAATTCTTGACCTTTCTTGGCTGGGAAATCCCTGCCCTTGACCTGCAATACTCCACCCCTTTGCTTAGCAACTCCCTTGGCTTGTCTAGCCCTTGTTTTGCTCGAGCTCATGGAGAATAATGAGATGAATGAATGGGATTGTGGGCTAGGCTATTTATACTACCCAACATGAGTAGTCGGCCAGTATAAATCTAGGTGGCCAGCTTTAAATGTCCCACGATTGTGAAAATACAGCAATAAATGCTGAATTAAATCCCGTAAAATGCTGGGTTTTTCCCTAACAGGTTGTAAGGTGATGCGCCTGATTCCAAAGGGTTGGGCACAGCCTTTGCACACATTCCAAGGGCTGGGCAGCCTGTATGGGCTGCCCCATACTTGCCCTACAGCCATGTAAAGGCTGTAACCTGTTGGAATGTGCCTTAATCTTGCCCTAGGGCTGTCCTACAGCCCCTCCATGGCTGGTGGATTCAGCTTGGGCCTTCTTGGCCCTCATGGGGGTGGTTCCACACCATTCCCGTGCCCACACTAAGATCCGGGGTAGCCCTATGGGCTGGCCCCTTGTTCTAAACACTAACTACTCAGTGATCTGGCATCCGGTACCATACCAGATACACAGAATCACTGACATCATTCTAGAGGGAGACTCACAGCGCGGACTGGCACTGTTTCATGTGCAGGATAGTGCACACCTGACCTTAGACTCTTGTGCAGGACAATGCACACCTGACCTCGGACAACTGAGATGGATCCCTGGTTGACTCATCCCGGACTGGGCTCACATGGGACCAGTTCACCATCCGGCTCCATACATCAAGGCTAGTGTGACGAGGGTGTCAAAAAGCCAACCCTTCGTCCTGGGCTCTTGGAAATGTGCCTGGAAGCACTGCCGCTCAAGTAAGCTCAAGGCTGCATATCCCCGCGTCACTTTGGCATGTGCTGTGGGAATCATGGTAAAGCGTGGGCCACTGAAAGTGCACCAAGGTAGACATAGGATGAGACAATCTCCACAGGATCCCCTCTATATGTGAAGCTCAATCTGGCCTTGGGGGCCTGAGCAAGGGTGGGCGGGAAAAGAGAAGCGGGAAAAGAGTATGAACAGGCGCAGTCTGACAAGGGAGGTGGGGCAAGGGCGCCTGTGCGCTGGAAACTGGGAGGCGGAAGCAGGGCCAGCAGCGCGCATCGCGAACAGAGGAGGGGGGCAGCCTGACGAGCAGAGAGCAGCGCAGCCTGACAAGGGAGGTGGGGCAAGGGCGCCTGTGTGCTAGAAACTGGGAGGTGGAAGCAGGGCCAGCAGCACGCAGCGCGAGCAGAGGAGGGGGGCAGCCTGACAAGGGAGGTGGGGCTAGGGCGCCTGTGCGCTGGAAACTGGGAGGCGGAAGCAGGGCCACCAGCGCGCAGCGCGAACAGAGGAGGGGGGGGGCTGCGCACCTTCACGCCATGAGAGAGAGAGAGAGAGAGAGAGAGAGAGAGAGAGAGAGTCCAATCTATTCCTTCTTGCAATTTAGCTATCTTTGAGGTTGAGCGTGTATCTCTTCTTTTCTGCAGGTCAGTCATCACCCAATGATTGTTGCTTGCCATTGTGTTGGAGAAGGCTGGAAGTTCTGGGGTGACAGCACTGTAAAAAGTAAATTTTGGGGTCAGTCAATACAATTGGATCCTGTTGGCATTTTAACTCTAGAGTTTGAGGATGGTGAAGTTTTCCAGTGGAGCAAGGTTAGTTTTATTTACTTGGAACCTGTTTGATTAGATTTTGCGTAGGCTTTCTAGGAAGTTTTAAGATGTTTTTTTGGAGCAGCAGGTGTTAATTAAATTAACAAAGAGCTTCCAGATTTATTATGCTGGTTTTGGTTTTGTATTACATTCCTAGAAGTTTCCTTGTGAAGATAACTGGAAGGATGGGCAGAAAATGGTATTGGTAGCGCAAATGGCCCATACGTCAAAATAGAGTGGTTGCTTGATGCATCTTGTACAAAGAATAACATGAATCTCTGTCAGGTTACCACATCAATCTATAATCTCATCCTGGGCAAGCTCTATTGTGATCATTATGGAACTATGCGCATCCAGGGGAATCGGGAGCTTTCTTGTAGATTAAAGTTCAAAGAGCAATCCATTATTGACCGTAATCCTCACCAGGTACTTGCCTGAAAACGGAAGCTGTACATGTGGATGTGGCTCCCCTTGCTTATGGTTTCTGACATGACTGAATCGCTCTTGCAACAATATATTTTGCAGGTCCAAGGTTTTGTGCATGATAAGAGTGGACAGAAACTAGCATCCCTTTTAGGAAAATGGGATGAGAGCATGTACTATGTAAACGGGGATTTAGCTGCAAAACCCAAAGGCTATGATCCCATGACAGAGGCTGTGTTGTTGTGGGAATGCAGCAAGCCATCAAAGTTCTCAACTAGATATAACTTAACATCTTTCGCAATAACACTGAACGAGCTTACTCCTGGACTGAAGGTAAAGTTTCTTGACATTGTGGTTGTCACTGGTTGTCCAGCGGACACAGTTTATGTTTGCGCATGTGTACAAAGCCTACAGAGTTAAGGGGTGTGCTTTTGGGTTGATTTGACTGGTAGTTTATATGGTGACACTCTTCAGGAAAAGTTACCACCAACAGATTCGCGGTTGAGGCCTGATCAGCGTCATTTGGAAAATGGTGAATATGATGAGGCTTTTGCAGAAAAGTTACGATTGGAAGAGAAACAACGAATGGTGAGTATGGAGTGTTTTGGCTGCAGTAAGAGCATCACATAAGTTAGGTTACAGCTACAGACTGATTTGATTGCCTTCTGCAGGCTCGGAAACTGCAAGAAAGAGGATGGCAACCTCGCTGGTTTCACAAGGAAAAAGGTAAGGATACTTACCAATACATTGGTGGGTATTGGGAGGCAAGGAGTAAAAGCCACTGGGCTTCATGTCCAGATATTTTTGGTCCAGGGTTGCCTGAGCTTCCACAAGAATAACAAAGCTTTGGTTCAAGGGTAAATATAAATACTATTACAGTGATGGTACTTGGGAGTTGAAAAGTCAATCAACTGAATAGAACTGCTGGTCCAAGCTTGAATCCAGTTTGTCGTGGAAACACATTTGGAGAGATGACAAATCACTACCCTTCTTTGTGAAATTTTACATCTGCATGGTATGTGCCAATTGCAAGCTAGTAATTCTTACATGAATAAGAGAGGGCCTGGGATGCAACCCATAGATTTACTTAATTTTTGTTGTTCATCCAAAGGATGAACGTGTTTAGTATTTGTGAACAACTGCAGTGCCCGTTTTTCAGTATGTTAAGTCAGGATCAGCAAGTCAGGAACAGCATTTGAAGGTTTGATTTATATGCTTGCTCTAGATTGATGGAGCATTTGAATTCTCCAAGGAAATTCCCTGGAGTTTGTACAAGTGGGGCATTGAAGGATGAGGATGTCAAATATGAAGGTTACGTCGTATATGAATGAACTCAATTCAATCTTGGGTTTTCCGAGTTTGTCATATGTTGAGATGTGCATCAGCTATATGTATATGGGTTAGTTTGCTTTGAGCAAATTATGGCTTGGCTCTCCAGAAAGGATAAGCTTGAGAGGGAGATTGTGTGTGGTGCTGTTCAGTGGGCTTGCCCTGCAAAATGTTTGCTTCTTGGTAAGGACTATCGCAATCCACTCTCCCTCCATGGTGCTCTTTTTTTGATGCTGTAAAGTCATGGTCGTCTCAAAAGACTCTGTGTGAAGCCCTGGACATGCATGAACAAGAGGTGACGAGCTTGGGCACTGCTATCATATTCTTACATTTCAGCATGTTAGTTTCTTGATTCAATCTTTCCCTTCCCTTCTTCACCGTTCCACTGTTCTACACACAATCATAACGAGCAAAAGGCCCAAGCTTTTAGCTTACCGTGTATATAAAAAACACCAATTTTAAGATGTGATCTAATGGGGTGATGCGGAAGAAAAATCTAAATTATTTTAGTGGCAAAATTCTGACTGTAGCTTGAAATCGCACATCAAAAAAACATGCAGAAGGAAAAGATGCTGTTATGTTTTTGATTTTGGTGAAGTACAATCATTATTATGTGGTCCATGGAGGATGGCGCGTATCATGTTTACATGCTTTTTCATCTTAAACTTGGTAGAGTTTAAACCACCAATCTTTGTGTACAACAAAGTGTGAAAATTTTGCCATGTCACTCTTTTTAGTACATTTTGTCCCAATATTGTTGGGAGATTCTCTCTCTCTCTCTCTCTCTCTCTCTCTCTCTCTCTCTCTCGCTAAAGGCCATGAGGGATTACTAGCTGAGCATTTTGCCCACACATGCCATACTCTAGTCTCTCTTCTAGACTTCATGGCCAACTTGGTCCCTTTCCATGGCTTCCCGCCGCCGTCTCCATCAAGGCCAAGGGCCCATTGTATCCCAACAACTACTGCACTATGGTGGTTAGTCATATATAGGGCAATGTATTGGAGTCAAAGATAGGTGTGGGGACGGCCAATCTTTCTAAGGACCTACATCAAGAAGCTATTTGACAGCCAGTTGGTATGAACTCTCAACTCCCAAACATGTTGATCTTGATATGGATATATGCAGATGATATGGTGCTCATATTGGACTAAGCAAAGGAGTTATGAGATCATCAGGGGGGGATTGCAAGCCTTTTGTGAGAAAATAGTAAACCTTGGTAAGAGAGATCCTGTTGAGATTCTTATATCATAGGGCTTACCTCAATTGGTCTGATTTTCATCATTGACATAGATATCTCCAAACATGCAAATTTCTTGGGACCATTGTTTTTTGGGTGATACAGGATGACTCAATTTTCATCACACCATGATAGAGTGGAGATAGGGAGAGAAGAAGAGAGTTTTGTGCGATAGGACATGGATATGTAGATTCGAGGAGCACTACATCTAGGTTCTGGTGTGTTATATGAGATAATGGGAGAGATTTCCACTGAAGGGTTTTTAAACCCACTATCTAGCATCATGGGTCACACTTGACATAGCACTCCAATTGCGCGGCGAGCCAGACATGCTTCACCCACCAACGTTAGATGGTGGAATCCTTCAAAGACATAGAGATGCCTCTCCTTAAACATTGGACATTGATAGTATATACCAGATTAAGTGATTTCCTCATAAATCTCTATGGGCCTTTGTATTACAACCAAATTATAGCCACAAGGCTACCTTCAAAGACATAGAGATGCCTCTCCTTAAACATTGGACATTGAGAGTATATACTAGATTAAGTGATTTCCTCATAAATCTCTATGGGCCTTTGTATTACAAGCAAATTATATTATTTATAGCCACATGGCTACCTTGTAACTTTCTAGTCACAATACTCTTCTTTGTAAAGGTAGCTAGATTGTTTTCTTTTGAATGAATAGCTATTCATTTCATGGATTTATTTTAATACTTTTTTTTGGGAGTCTCATAGAGCCTTTGGACTATTGTAATCATAAAGACCTCCTCATTAGAATTAACATGAATGAGGACATCAATGCAACTGTGACACACATCCATGTGTGTGTGTAAACATGATGACGACAATATTAACATCCATGAAGGCCAAATATAGCCTATGGGACCAAAACAAAAGTACAAACACATAATCTATAAAATCTACTAAATTGAAAGTCTATCTAGTGTGCTCATTGGCATAGTGGTTTCATTAAAAGATTGTTTTAAAGACAGTTGAATCTGTGAAAAAGGCAATTTCATATTGGGTGTGTAAGTGGGATAAGATCCCATCACCGCATAAATCTATAACACGTGGAAGATCCTATGACACCTGCACGGGCTAACTGTCTATTTGGATGGATGCAGGTAACAGGATCAATTCTCTCAAAATAACTATGGGTTTATGCTCTACACCAAATGTTTGCAAATATTAGAGTCACACAGGCTCCATGAACTTGTAACATGATTATTGTATACAAATCTGTAGTTATATAATCATGTTTAACAATTTTAATGGTCAAGTTAGATAAGGTTCTTAGATATTTTCGACTGTTGATGTAGAAGATTGAAAACACACACACACACACACACACACACACACACACACACACACACACAAACCAGGGTTCATACACATGAGGGGGGACACACATGAGATTATGAATCCCAAAAAACTCCCCTTTGGAGTGAAGGTGAAGATACTTGAGAAGATCTTCAATAGCCATGGTGATTTGGGCTCTAAACTGGAACACAATGATACAAAATAACATAGTGTGCTAACACTTGAAGCCCTTCCATCAGACCCAATAAAAGAGATTTACCACATATGTATGTGCCTTCATCAGTATACCCAAAGAAAAGCCCGTGTCTCTAAGTAGGGTGGTATGGCACGAAATGGTGGAACAATTTATAAACTTTTCAAGGCATTACAAACAAGAGAACACGTATGAAAGACTATCACACTCACATAACAATTATTACAATCAATGTTGGACAACCTAGGCAAAGAACCTTTGAACTTAAACAAAAAATAGGAAATATATAAATTTTGGAAGTCTTAAAAACTTCTTGAAGGTGGTGGAGTGTCGGTGAAGATTTTTCCTTTTTCGATGGTGTTACGAAGCATAGACACTTGGGAAATCATTTTTGTTTTGGGGGCCAAGTGAGACGACCCGTAATGACTTCAATTTAAAGCAAGGGGTTCCAATTTGAAAAAGACCTAAATTTTGGATATTGGTGAAGCCTTAATTTTATGTAGGACCCAATTTTTGAAAAGCCCCAAAAATCTGTCTGCATAAGATCTAATTTGATGTGCATCAATTGCTGAGGAGGTACTTGATGGCGCACACAACTATCTATCACAATGGTGGAAGCAGGCACCACACACACAGACCATTGACATGGCAATGATGTTGGTGTGAATGAAATAGCCCATGGATAACTAGAGCACAAACAGGTAGCATTCACATGTGTGCGCTATAAGGAGACACAACCAACAACTACTACATGGACAAGGTTGTACCAGGCCTTGATACCGATTGTAGGTCTAGGGTTTGCATAGGTACAAGCCTAGCTATGGGGGGTTAAAGAGATTCATGGTGTGTGTGTGTGTGTGCATAGAGAGAGAGAGAGAGAGAGAGAGAGAGAGAGAGAGAGAGAGAGAGAGAGAGAGCATTGCATGACTGAATGGTGTGATTGATATAATAGAAGTGATGTTCATTGACCAAGTATAATGCTTTTTTAGGCTTGTAAATACAAGTATCACACAATAATATGTGTATCTTATCCCCTCATAAGAGTGTGTTTAGACACTACTGGCACAATACACACACACACACACACACACACACACACACACACACACGGGTTCACACAAGGGTGCGTACACATACGAGACTCTAAATCCCAACAACCTAAGGTGGCCTTAAGGTCGAAGGCAGACTAAGGTGACCTCAAGGTCCATTCGATCAAGCTTGTAAAGTCATGGGATTGATGATTCCACCAAGATTTACTTATTTGGACTTTGCCTTGATGGAAAAGTCATCGGTTTAGGTAACCGGCACTAAACCTACTTGAAATGGCCAATGACGAGGTCTTGAGACACACCTTCATTGTTGTTAGCCGAGTGGAGGCCGATGAATCCCCATCACTCAAATCTACAACCTCAAGCATGAGGAAGAAGAGGAAGGAGACACCATCATTGCCAGAGCCAAGTATCTCCATATGATTATATAATCCTGTTATGGGATACCTCACCTCCAAGAGGGAACTCTAAACATTCACCTAATGGATGAGCAATAGAACACAACCGTCGTGGGGTACTTATTACCAATGCTTCGATCTCTAGTCCCTTGAGGCCTCCAAGCTCGCTTGTAAAGCTCCAAACTCCAAGCTCCACCACTCCACCTCCACACTGTCACCGTGGAGTCGCTCACACCATCACATAGACCAATCACACTTTCTCTCACTCTCTCATACAAGCATAAACACACAAGCATGAAAGAGGCACAATGCTAGAATGCTCTCTCTCTCTCTCACAAAGCATAAGGGGAGAGCTCTCAGCAGCACAAAGGGGATTGTGCCCTTTTCATTATGAGAAAATACCTTATATACAATTGGCCTTTATTCACACTTGGGCGCCCAAAACTTACTAACTAGGCCTTGGGTGGCCAATATCTCATAATATACAACCTTTATAGCTCCTTTGCATGACACTTACTAATGTCCTTAATTGAGGATCATGTTGTTAATCCAAATGGGATTAACATTCCCCCCTTCCCTGATGTAGGTTCTGTCCACCTCAGAACCTGTTACCGAGGTCGAAAGACGTGGTCACCGAATTCATGTCGGGGTAGAAGTTGCGTCTGGACTAGAGTTTCCGGAGTGTTCGACGGAATGCTGAGTGGGACTTCCAGAATCTAGTGTCGATCATGTCTTCAAATGTCAGATGCATATAAGCTTGAAGAAATCTTCAGCGGTGGTAATACAGCATCATCCCTCTGTCTGAAGGCCCTTGGTTCATGTTGAACTGTAGATGCTATGCTTCAAAGCAATCATAAGGTTCTTTAGGTTGATCTCTATGAGGATTACCAATAATTTCATGAACCTAACACTGGCCACAATTGCAGGATCAGGTATTCTACGCGCTAAGCCCTGATCCAGGTCAGCAATTGCTATCGTTGTTCTTGAATATTGCCAAATGTTGCTGGATTGAATATAGGAAAGTTATAGCAAACATGAGAGTCCCTGTTTTTGGCGTCTTGGAACTCCAATGGTGTCCATCTTCTCTTGATAGGCATGTACAGTGGATCCACTCACAGTCTTGGTGGCGCACACATGTAAACTCCTATCCTTGGGAATCTATGATGGAATCCTTGGAATGGATTGGCTCCATAAGAATCGGGCTGACCTTCATTGTCACAATGGAACCATCTCTTTTCTTGACCTTCATAGGAATAAAGTTCAAGGAATTGGAATTTTCGGATCCCCAGTACTGCAATTAGTCAAAGCTTCTGAATTGTTAAAGGGACTCAAAAAGAGGCAAGCTGTTTATGTCGTTAAGATGAATCCGGTAGATATAAAATGCAAGGCTAAAGAACCACAGTGGTTAAGTGAGTATGTCAATGTGTTTGCGCAAAAGAGCTGACTGAGATTCCTCCGACTCGCGAAAGTAGATCATGAGATCGAGTTTACCCCCGGAGCTTACCCCAGTGTAGCCCAGCGTGCTTACAAAATGCCAGTTCCAGAAGCCTTAGAACTTAAGGAGTAGTTAAGACAACTGCTAGAGAGCAAGAATTCATCAGACCGTGTTTCACCTTGGGGTGCTCCCATTCTCTTTTAGAAGAAGAAAGATGGATCGTTAAGACTCTGTATTGATTACAGAGGATTGAATCAGTTAACAATTAAAAATAAGTATCCTATCCCTAGGATTGATGAAGGTTAAGTGGAACCCAAATGTTCACGAAGATAAATCTCAAATCTGGGAACTACCAGATCAGAATCAAGGAACAAGACATCCCGAAGATAGCATTCAATACTCTCTATGGACATTATGAGTTCACAGGCATGCCATTTGGATTGACTAATGTCCCAGCCACGTTTAACCGTCTTATGCAGGATATGCTCAGCAGAGAATACTTGGATGATTTTGTTCTTGTCTTCTTTGATGACATCTTGGTATACTCAAAGAATGCTGCAGATCATGAAGATCATGTGCGCAAGGTCATGGAAATCCTAAGGAAGCACCAACTCTTTGCAAAAAAGAACAAGTGTTCTTTCTTTGTTGAGACCAGGTGGAATACTTGGGATTCATAGTGTCTAAAGATGGGATTTCTCCTAACCCCTCAAAAATCCAAGAAGTCGTAGATTGGTCAGAGCCCAAGACAGTGAAAGAAGTCAGAGGATTCTTGGGATTAATTGGATGGTATAGAATCTTTTTACCCAAGTATGCTAAGATAGCATCCCCTTTAACTAACCTTCTCAAGAAGAGTACCCTATTTCAGTGGACTGCTATGTGTCAGAGTGTCTTTGATAAGCTGAAGACAGTCCTAGAAACTAGCCCTGTCCTTAAGTTGCCAGATTTTTCTAAATCTTTTGAGGTAGTTACTGATGCTAGTGGTTTTGCCTTTAGGCGGTGCTCTTATGCAGGAAGGTCATGCAGTAGCCTATGAATCCAGAAAGCTCAAAACACATGAGAGAAATTATGCTGTCCATGACTTGGAGTTACTCTTAGTAGTTTATGCTATGAAGTTGTGGAGACATTATCTTTTGGGACAGAGACTCACCTTGATGACATATCATCAAAGTCTGAAGTGGATCTTCACCCAAAGGGATCTCAACATGCGTCAAAGAAGATGGATGCAGACCCTGTAGGAATTTGATTTTGAAATTAAGTATCAACCAGGGAAAGAAAAGGTTTATTAGTTAAAAATCAAGGTATATTAGTAAAAAAAATGAGATATTTAGGAGAAATGAGATGATTTTTCGACACCTTGGTAAGGAGGGGAGCCCCATCAAGTAGGTGCCTTTTTTCTTCATCATTACTTGGATTTTTTAATTCAAAAAAATATGATATTTTTATCTCTCCTCTCTCCTGGAGCAAACTGGATCAAAAAGGGAGCCAAACTAGTCCAAATCTTGTCCAGTGGCCTCCCTCACCTATAAATAGACCCTCGTTTCTTTGTATTTTCATCTTTGAGCTATACCATGCTAGTATTATCTTAAAAATTAGCATATTTCTATTATTCCTTATCTTGCCTCTTCTCTTGGGAGCTTGGAGCTTCTCTACTCTCCAAAATCTCTTGAAGATTTCTCTTCTCCTCTTGGTGGCCAAGGACTTGCTTGGGGGCGTCACTGCTGCTAATCAAAAAAGAATCAAGCCAAACTTAGAGGTTATCCTATTTTTATGGTTTTTTTCACTTATCTCAATGATTTTCTTCTTCTCAACCCCTCTAAAGCTTGAGAAGCTTTCAAAGTAATGGTTCTTTCTTCAAATCAAGCTTTTCAAAGATTATAATGTCTAATTAGAATTATGTTAATTTTTACGCTTAATTATAATGTTTTCTTTAAGAAAATCTCTCTCTTGAAAAGATTAATCATCTTTATGGCTAGATCCTTAGAAAAAGGATAAATTTGCTCTTGTTTCAATCTAATCTCTTGGCTTGATGAGCTAGAGAATGAGGATTGATATTTTCATGATTTTTAATTTAGTAAAAATAATGGTTAATTAATTTTAGCTTAATTATGAGTAGGAAAAATCACATTAACTCATTCTAAATTGAAAGAGGAATATACTAACAATTTTAGAAATGAGGAATGGTTAATTTAGTTTAATCAAGGAAAATAATCATAATTATGCTTATAATTATGGTTATAATTATGCTAAATATACATAATTTAATCTTAAGTCTAAAAGAAGAGTTTCTATCATATTTTTATTACAAGTTTTCATTAAATTAGAAAATTGAATATTATCAATAATTATAGCGAAGCTATGGTAAATTTTTTAAGAAAAAAGATAAATCTTAATTTTATGCATATTCTGAATAAAGCAAAAAGAGGAATTCCTATCATATTCTAGATTTAGATATTTTATAAAAAAAGAATGATTTTTATGATATTCATGAAAAATACTTTTTAGTATTTATGTATAATTATTTAATTAAGAGAAAGGAGAAAAATTTTGATTAATGTATTTTTATGCATAAGAATTTAGATGTAAAAAGAGGAATTTCCATGACATTTGGATTCAAACATTTAAATGTTAAAAGAGAAATTTTTGGCATATTCCAAAATATGGATATTTTTACTTATTTAAAAAGATGAATTTTTATTGTATTTAAGTAAAAAAAGATCTAAATTAATTTTGATATTAAAAAAAGAGTTTTCACCATAATTTCACGTAGGAAATTAGGGTATACTAATGTTGAAGATCAAATTGATGGAAAGAATATTTTAAGATATTTATATGTGGATAAATTAACAAAATGATATATACTCAAAATTGGATTATTGGAAGAAGAGTATTTTTATAAAATCTCGTTATTCTCATATAGAACAATTTCTTTAATTCTATGGCTAAGAAGGAATGAATTTCATAAAGTTAGAATTCTCCTTATTACGGTTGGAAGTCACCGCCTTTAACTTATCTAAAG
This sequence comes from Cibotium barometz, assembly GCF_041138505.1. NCBI lineage: Eukaryota > Viridiplantae > Streptophyta > Polypodiopsida > Cyatheales > Cibotiaceae > Cibotium > Cibotium barometz. Next base: position 43,998,639 of record NC_141081.1, on the reverse strand, counting down.
AAAATCCTTAGGAATCAAAGTTAGAAGTAAACCGAATAATTTTTGGTTAGCCCACGAACGTGAGAATGGCGGCCCGTAAATTATTTGCCCATCTCTCGAATCTGAATCAAGCAAAAACCTCGTGACCAATTTAAAATCTTTGATATACAAAGAATAGACTACCACTGAATTAGAGAAGTTTTTCTTTAACCGAAATCACCAAGAATTAAGTTAGAAATTTAGCGAAATTGATGGGTAGATTACCCTGATGCGAGACTAGTGATTCTCATTAATAAAATCTGAATTGCGGAAAAAAGGGTTTTGTGGAATCAAACTTAAACCGGGAATTCTACTTGCATAGAAACTCTACTTTTTTTTTAAAGGACTGTTTTACGCCAGAATGCTAGAGGAAGCATTTGGCTGTGATTTAACTAAGGAGAGATTCGTGTTTGCAACAGCTGCTACTGCTGCTGGCGGGGAGTCATCAAGGGACGTCGCTCGCGCGGCAAAGCCTGCGAGGTCTTGACCAGCCTCGGTATGGTTAAAATGGTGCGCTTCTTGTACGATGGGCGAGGACCGACGAAGCGGTCCTTGAGTGAAGTGCTAGGACACCTAAGTAGGATCCTAGAGGGTTCTGACTAGGTGATGCACGGGCTCGCGGTTTCTAGGACACCCATGCGTACATCCAGGAAGATATGGATGAACTGGAAAGGAATTATTTTTGGTGAATTGGATTTGGGATATTGGATCTCGTTGGTTGACTAGCTGGTCTTCAACGGAGAGTCCGGGTGATAGTTTTTGTAAAACAATGGACTAGATATTTTGGAGGATTATGATCAGTAATATTATGGTTTCATTGAAAGATTGTTTTAAAGATAGTCGAATCTGTTAAAAAGGCAATCTCATATTGGGTGTGTAAGTGGTGTGACTACTTTGAATTTTGCTTGAAGCGCCAGCTAGGGGGAATTGGGAACTCTTTTCCTCGGTACTCGGGAGACAAAACATAGTCAAATTTTTATAAAGGAATCCCACCAATATAGTGGTTGGGTGGTTGGCTAACCCATGGGCCGGTTGGGGTTAGGCTGGATTGGGGGATTCCTGGCGATATAGATAGATACGATGAAGTTACGTTAGTTAGATTAAGTCCGAGGAAGACCCTTGTTCTGTGGGAGGGAATCAGGCGGCTATGCCTCGCTAAAGGGGAGAAAAAGCGGTGATTCTATGGACCAAGTGCAAGTCTCTTCCTTGATCTGACGATGTGAATTATGGGTTCGGTCGGATCAGTTTGGTTAATTAAGACCTTGACTCGTTAGATTAATTCTCGCGTTAGATGATTTTCCTGGTGGAATCGCCCTTGCCTTTCAGACGAGGGAAATTTTTCTGGGTTCGGTTTCGGAGGAACCACCGGGCTAGTCTCTTGTCTGGACATCCATGGGTGAGGCCCCGAGTGTAAATCCCTGCCCCGCGCGAGAGACTGACGCTGCTTTCGCTGCTCTGCCAGCGTCCTCGGAGAGGGCATCGCGGAGGGGGCGGGGGTCTCACACTATCCATCTCTGCTGCCATATATATTTAACAAGTCTGCCCTTGTGGCCACATTAAGGTCCATGGCTGGATCGTTTCTAGGTCTCTGGGGAATTGCTCCCCCCCTTCCTAGACCTCGTCCCCTACCTGTATTGGCTCTTCTAGGTATCTCGGGTTCATGGATTGGTCTAGTTGTAGACCTTGGTGGGATTCCCCAATAGTAGCCTCTGTGCGTCTTTATGTAATTAAGAGCTCCATGTCTTGTAATAAGAATGTAGGGTGATTGCTCATTAACTCAATATCCTTCTTGGTATAGAGTCGGTCCTCTACTTTTACAACCAAGTTAGCTATGTTACCCTCTTCTTCTCCGATTGTAAACACTTCCTCCATTCTAGATTCCTCGTTGATGGGTTTCAAGTTCGGAATTCCTCCATCACTTCTACCTGTAGCAATTTTAGGTTCTTTTCCTCGTGATTGGAGGGAGGTAACACTTCATGTCTCCTTTCTCTTAGCTCTTGCCCTACGAGTATCAAGCTCTTGTTTCCTTAAGCTCAATTCTCGGAGTTGTCGTTCTACCTCACTTCGTTGGAGGTCCAATTCCATTTCCTCGGTGGTGGGAAAGAATATTTAACCTGTCCTTAACTACACTTTCCATATCTCTTCTAATTCGAGGAGTGTCAGTATTTGACAGCCTAGAATTCAACGCTTGGAATAGCACTTCTTGTCTTGGAATCGAGTCCAGTGCTAGTTGACAGACCCATGCTCATAGATTGCGCTTCTTCATCATGACTAGTTTGGAGACCAAAAAATCCTCGGACGATATCAATGATCCCATTGGACTTGGTTGGGGAGTGTGGTTTATCTCCTTCCCCAAACCTAGCATATCTCAGCCCTTCTTTCATGGATTCTTCACTACTGGTTTCCGCGGTGGTCAGGTTTCTCAAAACACTCAAGTGTGTGCTGCTTCGGAATGTCCTGATCCCACACTTCTTTGTTGGTAGGAAGTTCCTGGATGATTTGATGTAGGCGTAAGATTGTCTCCAATGAGTTTTCCAGATCTTAAGTGCATGTATGTATAATTTGATAAGCTATTACTCAACCCAAATTGATTCAATTTCTGATTCTATTGCTCTGTTTAGGAGGCGTAAATTAGCAGAGAATGTTTCACATCGTGAAACAGCAGAACTCGGTTCACATTGTGAAACTACAGGAAAATGGTTCATGTCGTGAATGGTTTTCCTGCACTTTCACGTGCTCAACAATTTTCCTCCTTAGGGTTAAATTCCTTCTTTTAGTCAAATTCCCTTTCTTTAGCCGACCCTCACAGCCTTAATTTTGTCAATCTGTCAGTTTTGGCCTTCACATGAACCTGCAGGATTTCTTTCATGTCATGAAATAGAAGGTATTTCACGCCGTGAACTGCTTCAGAAATGGTTCACGCCATGAAGGTCTACTGCACTTTCACGTGATCCAATTTTTTGGCGGGTTGCACCGTGTCAAGTGTTAGGATAAGGGTTTCTATTTTTGGAATGGAATCCCGTGATTTTCGATGAAAATCCCAGCACTGATTTTGTGAGCGATTTGCGGCGTGAAACTATAGGGAAATGGTTCACGTCATGAACAACTTTCCTGCACTTTCACGTGGAGTTTTTCGCATCGGTAATTTGTGGTTTTGGGTCATAATACTTATCCAAATGATGAAAATTAGATTGTGCCAATGCTAAAGAATGAAATGCAAGTTCTTGGCTCAATCAATTGTCCCTTATATTTTTGATTTTTATGATTTTTTTTAATGAAAAAAGAAGAAGACAACACCCAACCTGCTTCTTCATGTTGGTGTTTTTGGTGATGCTAACTTCAAAATTAACAAGAGTACCCAATGAATCCTTTCCTAAACTACTCTCCACAACATTCACAACATCAAATGATAACTTTTTTCTCAACCAACACACACCTTATCCTTTCATTTCCACACAATGCACTACCAGAATGCAAAGGCATTAATGAATACTATGCAATGGGAGCTGAAACTCAAAGAGTATGGAAGAAACAAAGGTGTTTCCTCGCAGCAGCGGCACCAAAAATGTTATGGGCTGCCTCACCTCCAAGAGGGAACGCTAAACATTCACCTAATGGATGAGCAATAGAACACAACCGTTGTGGGGTACTTACCAATGCTTCGATCTCGAGTCCCTTGAGGCCTCCATGCTCGCTTGTAAAGCTCTAAACTCCAAGCTCCACCTCCACACTGTCACTGTGGAGTCGCTCACACCATCACATAGACCAATCACACTCTCTCTCACTCTCTCATATAAGCATAAACACACAAGCATGAAAGAGGCACAATGCTAGAATGCTCTCACTCTCTCACAAAGCATAAGGGATCAGCAGAAAGGGGATTGTGTCCTTTTCATTATGAGAAAATTCCTTATATACAATTGGCCCTTATTCACACTTGGGCACCCAAAACTTACTAACTAGGCCTTAGGTGGCCAATATCTCATAATGTACAACCATGACACTTACTAATGTCCTCAATTGAGGATCATGTTGTTAATCCGAATGGGATTAACAAATCCCAGGGAAAGGCTAGATGACCTATCACTCATTGACTAATTCATGATTGATCAATGAGTGATAGGTCTTTATTGAGACGGATTCATGATTGGTCTCAAGAGCAAGAGCTATCTCTACAGGTCCAAACACTATATCTTTTGATGACTGTTTCTAACGAGAGGCAATGGACCTAGTAGACAATTTGTAAGATAGAGATGTATAAGTTGTCCACCCGTACCAAGAGATTATGGATGCATCATCCAAAGCCTCCACGTCTAAGGGGTCCTAATCAAGTACGATCATGGATGAGTTTGCAGACAATCTGCTCTAGTGATTAGTGCAGCATTTGTAGAAGTCCCAACCTCAAGGGGCCAGTCCTACGAGCCAAATACCCTCACTTGTTTCCATGAAGAGAATGGTTTCGTGCTCCAATTTGCCAAAAAAAACCATACAAGCATGGAGTGTCCATTGCTAAGGCCACAAAAACCATACAAGCATGGAGTGTCCAGTGCTAAGGCCAAGATATGTGCTCATTTGTTAGTGCCACAAGAACCACAATTTATCTAATTGTTCATACCAAGGAAATTTGGACTCTAGTACCACAAATGCTCCCACTGCCAAGGTAAACCATTAGCCTTTCTAGCCCTAGCAATACCACTCCTTAATCAGCACATGCTCCAATGCCCATTAGCAAAACCTCTTACTAAGAGGTATGTACTGTTGGTGGTGGATTCACCAACATGATGGAACACAAATTGAGAATGAAATAAATGGCCAATGAAAGACTAAATTGTATATCCTCCCGTATCTTATTCATTCCACATCCCAAAAGTATACTTATACATGGGATTTTTGTTACCACACCCACTTGTGAGACTTCACTAGCCCCTACTTGGTATCCAATTACTACCAATTTTGACATGTAGTTTCTTCTAATGATGCTTTCTATCTCATGGAATTAGTCACAGGTGTTCAGACTATGGGTGGCCAAATATTGAGTTAACAACTGGCATTCTCAAGGGAATCAGATGTCAATCCGTATGAATCTACAATACAACATGATGGTGTGCCAAAGTGGTGTCCCTAGAAGACACAAGAAGGTGTGACAAAATGGTGTCCCTAGGAAATGCAAGGTGTGTCATCTGAGATCATACAAGAAAAACAACTAAAACCAGAGCTTAATGGTAGTTGGACTCGCGAGTTTCAATATGGGATAATTATCCACAACATCCACCAAGTTAATGCTGAATTGCCAAATTTGACTATAGCATTTTTTTCCTATAGTGTTGGTGAAAGCAAGGAAACCAATGGCATTGAAATAATGTTCTAAGTATGGGCGGAAGTGTTGGACCAAGATAAATACTCAAGGCATCATGTGTCAATGAGTACTCAACTGGGTTTTTGGATATACCACAAGAGATATGCTATAGCAAAGATCATCCAAATTAATGATTGAATCTATCGAAGACCATGTTAGGGATTTTGGAAAAATCCCATTACTTTGGGAATTTTTTTCTCAATCTACATTTGTATCTTGAGAATACCAATTCCAAATTTGTCAGAGAATGTGGATTTAGAACCTACTTTTCAAGAGCTTTCTAACGATATGTCACATGAGGGGGTTTTGACAAAATCTTAAGAAGATTCACCATGCCCCCATCTTTTGATCTTGCAAAATGGGAATTGGAATTTTCCCAAACTCCCTAATATAGTCTTATCGGATTGACATAAGAATGAAACCATGCACCAAGCTCCTTGGCATAGGGAATTAATGAAGAATGATCCTCTGGGTCAAAATCACCATCACAAGAATCTAGAAAGTTTGAAGGGTCTAGATCCAAAGGGTTAGATATCTCATCAATATGCAAAGTACCATCCAACATTTATACGTGTATCCGATGCATCATCAAAAAAGCAATGGCATGTGGAATGTCATCTAGCATTGTCACATGGGTGTCATCATGTGTATCTTAAACACCATGCTTATAAACACAAGAGCATCATCACATAACACATCATCACACATGGGACTTATGGTCTAGAAAGTATCATATCCAGATGAATGCAACTCGAATCATCAACCTATAAGGAATCACCACCATATCCTCATGCATCACATCATGAGGATATGTGTAACATACCCTCATGCATTATATCATGAGGATATGTATAACATATCCTCATGCATCACATTATGATCAATCTGTAGCCCATCATCACATGTAAAACCTACTAATATGGACTCTAGGGGATCCATATGTGAATTAGTCCCTGTTGGATTATCCATGATTTGAATAGATCTCAGATGGATTGGATTGTGTGTCAACACTTCCACTTGTGTGTTGTAAAGATCAATCTAAACTTTGGAAAGGTACAAATCATAAACCCATAATTATGAGCATCATGCTCCATAGGAACACATGTAGTCGGATCATTCTCTTCTGTGATCATGCAACAAGGTTGGATTCATGAAATTTAGTGATAATGTATCACAAATTTGACAAGCTCAATGGCATCATCAAGCCACATACAAGGCATCATCATAACCATTCACATTGTGTGCATCACCATATGTTCCATGTGGGAGGCTGAAAACCTACATCATTAGTTTGAACGTATGCCAGTGATTTATAAATCATGGCTTCATCAACCATGGCATTCAAAATTATATCAAAAGCTGCATTATATGTTATATCATTGTACACCTTGGTATTGTCATGCACATTATGATATGTCGAGTTTGATTCATCTATCAAATCATCCACAACACTATAGCACATCATCAATGCATAATGATTCTTTACAATGACCGTATCAATAACAATTGGATCCATATTAATTTTTAGAACATTCAAATTGGCAAGGATGCATAAGACAAGATAAGATTGTCCTTAACATGGCTTGCATCATAACATCCTAAACATTCTTATTTGTATTACTAAAATATTAGCACTTGTGTTGGACTTATCCTCAACTTATCACTATATGAGCATATGCATCATCATGGAACATGTCACCATATACTATCCTAGAGTCACATAGTGCATCATCAATTACATTATCCGAATCTATCCTAATCGATGATGATTAGCATCATACCCCTCCACATCGCATGCACGATCATGCCTATCCTACAATCACATAGCGTATCATCACTCACATTATCCAAATCTAGCATGTTTGGTGATGATTAGCATCATATCCTTCCACATGGCATGTGCGATCATGCAAACTAGCATTTGTTTAAAGGTCCTTTGTTGATGGGTCAGGTGCATCCAAGGGTTATTCAATGCAATCCTAGCCTTCTTTTCTCCCATGCCACCTCAACCTCATCTTTCCTCTCCTCCCATAAACCCTCCCACAAATGTCCCAATGTGGCAGACCATCTGGCTTGTATATTTTTCAAAATTCCTAATGGGCATGTGTTCCCATAATGATTATCATGCACTATATAGAGTTGAAAATGTGGACACATGCTTTTTAAAACTATTTTATTTCATCATAAACATCATTTAAAAAAATATGTATGCCATTGTCTTGTCCGGCATTCAACGTAACAAAGATAAGATGTTCAAATTGTTTTTCTATTGTGTGTGGACAATGCTTAGAGTCGTGCCCTTTGTTGCCACAAAATTATAAATTTTCTTTCCCATCCATCGAATCTCTTGTAGTCCTTTTCACAAGCTAAGGGCTCTTTGTGCTACCACTTGTAGCCTTCCAAATTTATAAAAAGTAAAGGAGAGATGGTTAATGAGCCGTATTAGGGAATTGGGAGGTCATTTTTGTGTCAAGTGTTAGGATAAGGGTTTCTATTTTTGGAATGGAATCCCGTGATTTTCGATGAAAATCCCAGCACTGATTTTGTGAGCGATTTGCGGTGTGAAACTATAGGGAAATGGTTCACGTCATGAACAACTTTCCTGCACTTTCACGTGGAGTTTTTCGCATCGGTAATTTGTGGTTTTGGGTCATAATACTTATCCAAATGATGAAAATTAGATTGTGCCAATGCTAAAGAATGAAATGCAAGTTCTTGGCTCAATCAATTGTCCCTTATATTTTTGATTTTTATGATTTTTTTTAATGAAAAAAGAAGAAGACAACACCCAACCTGCTTCTTCATGTTGGTGTTTTTGGTGATGCTAACTTCAAAATTAACAAGAGTACCCAATGAATCCTTTCCTAAACTACTCTCCACAACATTCACAACATCAAATGATAACTTTTTTCTCAACCAACACACACCTTATCCTTTCATTTCCACACAATGCACTACCAGAATGCAAAGGCATTAATGAATACTATGCAATGGGAGCTGAAACTCAAAGAGTATGGAAGAAACAAAGGTGTTTCCTCACAGTAGCGGCACCAAAAATGTTATGGGCTACCTCACCTCCAAGAGGGAACGCTAAACATTCACCTAATGGATGAGCAATAGAACACAACTGTTGTGGGGTACTTACCAATGCTTCAATCTCGAGTCCCTTGAGGCCTCCATGCTCGCTTGTAAAGCTCTAAACTCCAAGCTCCACCTCCACACTGTCACTGTGGAGTCGCTCACACCATCACATAGACCAATCACACTCTCTCTCACTCTCTCATATAAGCATAAACACACAAGCATGAAAGAGGCACAATGCTAGAATGCTCTCACTCTCTCACAAAGCATAAGGGATCAGCAGAAAGGGGATTGTGTCCTTTTCATTATGAGAAAATTCCTTATATCCAATTGGCCCTTATTCACACTTGGGCACCCAAAACTTACTAACTAGGCCTTAGGTGGCCAATATCTCATAATGTACAACCATGACACTTACTAATGTCCTCAATTGAGGATCATGTTGTTAATCCGAATGGGATTAACAAATCCCAAGGAAAGGCTAGATGACCTATCACTCATTGACTAATTCATGATTGATCAATGAGTGATAGGTCTTTATTGAGACGGATTCATGATTGGTCTCAAGAGCAAGAGATATCTCTACAGGTCCAAACACTATATCTTTTGATGACTGTTTCTAACGAGAGGCAATGGACCTAGTAGACAATTTGTAAGATAGAGATGTATAAGTTGTCCACCCGTACCAAGAGATTATGGATGCATCATCCAAAGCCTCCACGTCTAAGGGGTCCTAATCAAGTACGATCATGGATGAGTTTGCAGACAATCTGCTCTAGTGATTAGTGCAGCATTTGTAGAAGTCCCAACCTCAAGGGGCCAGTCCTATGAGCCAAATACCCTCACTTGTTTCCATGAAGAGAATGGTTTAGTGCTCCAATTTGCCAAAAAAAACCATACAAGCATGGAGTGTCCATTGCTAAGGCCACAAAAACCATACAAGCATGGAGTGTCCAGTGCTAAGGCCAAGATATGTGCTCATTTGTTAGTGCCACAAGAACCACAATTTATCTAATTGTTCATACCAAGGAAATTTGGACTCTAGTACCACAAATGCTCCCACTGCCAAGGTAAACCATTAGCCTTTCTAGCCCTAGCAATACCACTCCTTAATCAGCACATGCTTCAATGCCCATTAGCAAAACCTCTTACTAAGAGGTATGTACTGTTGGTGGTGGATTCACCAACATGATGGAACACAAATTGAGAATGAAATAAATGGCCAATGAAAGACTAAATTGTATATCCTCCCGTATCTTATTCATTCCACATCCCAAAAGTATACTTATACATGGGATTTTTGTTACCACACCCACTTGTGAGACTTCACTAGCCCCTACTTGGTATCCAATTACTACCAATTTTGACATGTAGTTTCTTCTAATGATGCTTTCTATCTCATGGAATTAGTCACAGGTGTTCAGACTATGGGTGGCCAAATATTGAGTTAACAACTGGCATTCTCAAGGGAATCAGATGTCAATCCGTATGAATCTACAATACAACATGATGGTGTGCCAAAGTGGTGTCCCTAGAAGACACAAGAAGGTGTGACAAAATGGTGTCCCTAGGAAATGCAAGGTGTGTCATCTGAGATCATACAAGAAAAACAACTAAAACCAGAGCTTAATGGTAGTTGGACTCGCGAGTTTCAACATGGGATAATTATCCACAACATCCACCAAGTTAATGCTGAATTGCCAAATTTGACTATAGCATTTTTTTCCTATAGTGTTGGTGAAAGCAAGGAAACCAATGGCATTGAAATAATGTTCTAAGTATGGGCGGAAGTGTTGGACCAAGATAAATACTCAAGGCATCATGTGTCAATGAGTACTCAATTGGGTTTTTGGATATACCACAAGAGATATGCTATAGCAAAGATCATCCAAATTAATGATTGAATCTATCGAAGACCATGTTAGGGATTTTGGAAAAATCCCATTACTTTGGGAATTTTCTTCTCAATCTACATTTGTATCTTGAGAATACCAATTCCAAATTTGTCAGAGAATGTGGATTTAGAACCTACTTTTCAAGAGCTTTCTAACAATATGTCACATGAGGGGGTTTTGACAAAATCTTAAGAAGATTCACCATGCCCCCATCTTTTGATCTTGCAAAATGGGAATTGGAATTTTCCCAAACTCCCCAATATAGTCTTATCGGATTGACATAAGAATGAAACCATGCACCAAGCTCCTTGGCATAGGGAATTAATGAAGAATGATCCTCTGGGTCAAAATCACCATCACAAGAATCTAGAAAGTTTGAAGGGTCTAGATCCAAAGGGTTAGATATCTCATCAATATGCAAAGTACCATCCAACATATATACGTGTATCCGATGCATCATCAAAAAAGCAATGGCATGTGGAATGTCATCTAGCATTGTCACATGGGTGTCATCATGTGTATCTTAAACACCATGCTTATAAACACAAGAGCATCATCACATAACACATCATCACACATGGGACTTATGGTCTAGAAAGTATCATATCCAGATGAATGCAACTCGAATCATCAACCTATAAGGAATCACCACCATATCCTCATGCATCACATCATGAGGATATGTGTAACATACCCTCATGCATTATATCATGAGGATATGTATAACATATCCTCATGCATCACATTATGATCAATCTGTAGCCCATCATCACATGTAAAACCTACTAATATGGACTCTAGGGGATCCATATGTGAATTAGTCCTTGTTGGATTATCCATGATTTGAATAGATCTCAGATGGATTGGATTGTGTGTCAACACTTCCACTTGTGTGTTGTAAAGATCAATCTAAACTTTGGAAAGGTACAAATCATAAACCCATAATTATGAGCATCATGCTCCATAGGAACACATGTAGTCGGATCATTCTCTTCTGTGATCATGCAACAAGGTTGGATTCATGAAATTTAGTGATAATGTATCACAAATTTGACAAGCTCAATGACATCATCAAGCCACATACAAGGCATCATCATAACCATTCACATTGTGTGCATCACCATATGTTCCATGTGGGAGGCTGAAAACCTACATCATTAGTTTGAATGTATGCCAGTGATTTATAAATCATGGCTTCATCAACCATGGCATTCAAAATTATATCAAAAGCTGCATTATATGTTATATCATTGTACACCTTGGTATTGTCATGCACATTATGATATGTCGAGTTTGATTCATCTATCAAATCATCCACAACACTATAGCACATCATCAATGCATAATGATTCTTTACAATGACCTTATCAATAACAATTGGATCCATATTAATTTTTAGAACATTCAAATTGGCAAGGATGCATAAGACAAGATAAGATTGTCCTTAACATGGCTTGCATCATAACATCCTAAACATTCTTATTTGTATTACTAAAATATTAGCACTTGTGTTGGACTTATCCTCAACTTATCACTATATGAGCATATGCATCATCATGGAACATGTCACCATATACTATCCTAGAGTCACATAGTGCATCATCAATTACATTATCCGAATCTATCCTGATCGATGATGATTAGCATCATACCCCTCCACATCGCATGCACGATCATGCCTATCCTACAATCACATAGCGTATCATCACTCACATTATCCAAATCTAGCCTGTTTGGTGATGATTAGCATCATATCCTTCCACATGGCATGTGCGATCATGCAAACCAGCATTTGTTTAAAGGGCCTTTGTTGATGGGTCAGGTGCATCCAAGGGTTATTCAATACAATCCTAGCCTTCTTTTCTCCCATGCCACCTCAACCTCATCTTTCCTCTCCTCCCATAAACCCTCCCACAAATGTCCCAATGTGGCAGACCATCTGGCTTGTATATTTTTCAAAATTCCTAATGGGCATGTGTTCCCATAATGATTATCATGCACTATATAGAGTTGAAAATGTGGACACATGCTTTTTAAAACTATTTTATTTCATCATAAACATCATTTAAAAAAATATGTATGCCATTGTCTTGTCCGGCATTCAACGTAACAAAGATAAGATGTTCAAATTGTTTTTCTATTGTGTGTGGACAATGCTTAGAGTCGTGCCCTTTGTTGCCACAAAATTATAAATTTTCTTTCCCATCCATCGAATCTCTTGTAGTCCTTGTCACAAGCTAAGGGCTCTTTGTGCTACCACTTGTAGCCTTCCAAATTTATAAAAAGTAAAGGAGAGATGGTTAATGAGCCGTATTAGGGAATTGGGAGGTCATTTTTGGACCATTTCATTCTAGAGGAGTGAAGGTTTTTTATCGCTTATTATTTCTTAGTATAAAAGTATAGAGATGACTATCTTAAAAATATCTCAATAATACTTTTAGTAATGATCAATTTGGGTCACTAAAAAAAGCTTGACTTAAAATATGTAATGACCAATTTGGGTCACTAAAAAGCATGACTTTCCCCGACTTTAGAGGTGAGGAGTGGTTACTTCCAAGCCCTTGCACTAGTGAGAGCTTTAGATGCAAACTTTTCCAAGAACTACAAAAGTCAATGAAACCCTTGAACTAGTGAGAGCTTTAGATGCAAGCTTTTCCAAGAATTATAAAAGTCAATGAAACCACATATAGCTACCAAGAAAATAAAAAATAAAGATAAACATGCTAGTGAATGTCTTTGTTTACTTATTCTTAGATTCATACATTCGAATTACAAAGACAATGTTTATACGCAAGTCCCTAGATTTAGAATTATTAGATCAAGGATGGAATAAGAGAATAGAAAATGGTGTGGAATGTCAAGTCCTATTAGATTCAGTCATGTAAATACATGATAGGGAGTTAATTTTTATTGCTATCTTTATACTATAGTTGTTGGCACATTGTGGCTTGACGGCTTGTTCCTTTGGATCAAAACTTGAATGAATTATGTCATAATCCACTCATGGATATTGAATTTTTTATTAATGAAAAAAGTACTAATGTAATATCCGTTAAGAAAAAATGTTCTTTGGCACAACTTAGAATTGACTTGCAGAAGAATGAAGTTCAGACATAGAGCTTCTTCACAACTTCTTTCAAGCAAATAATCAAAAGGTATAATTTGATTCAACTTCTTCTTTCAAATAAATAATTAAAAGGTATAATTTGACTCAACACATTATAATACATTACATAACCATAACAAGATTTATATGCATTTGACTCATTTTTATGACTTTTTCAATAACAGGTACCTAAAAGGCAAGAAGGATACTTTAAATGTCAAGACATTAATAACACTTTTGTACACATTATTCCACCTGCACACTCTTGAGCAAAGAAGGAAGCTAGACACAGCTACATCCTTTGGCTCTTTTTTTGTACTTGTTGCTTCATTAAAAGGCGCATCCATCATGTTTTCTGTACTGGTATCTTTTGGAACAAAAGAAGGACTAACTTTTTCTTCTTATGTTGTAGCTTAAAGTTGATTGGATCTGGTGGTTATGCTTGCTTAGATGACGATACTGTCATCAAAGAGAACTTCACCTTTATTCTTTGTTGTGTTATTTCTTTTTTCGCATGTGCTACTGGAATCGATTTACTTACCATTAACTCTATTGCCCTTGTACGAAAGTTTTAATTCATGATACATTTTTAATGGTAATACAAGAAATATGATATTCTTAAACTAGAAAATAATCTTGCTCATTTGTGAGATTAATTTTATGAAACAGAAATTATAATGAAGTCTTCAAAACAACTTTTTCTTCTTATGTTGTAGCTCCAAGTTGATTGGATCTTGTGGTTATGCTTTCTTAGATGACGATACTGTTGTAGCTTTCTTATGTTGTAGCTTCAAGTTGATTGGATCTTGTGGTTATGCTTTCTTAGATGACGATACTATCATCAAAGAGATCTTCACCTTTATTCTTTGTTGTGTTATTTCTTCTTTTGCATATGTGCTACTAGAACCGATTTACTTATTACCATTAACTCTATTGCCCTTGTATGGAAGTTTTGATTCATGATATTTTTTTAAATGGTAATACAAGAAATATGATGTTCTTAAACTAGACAATAATCTCTCATTGTGAGATTAATTTTATGAAACAAAAATTAGAATGGAGTCTTCAAAAAATGAAAGATGATACAGAAATGATTCAAGCTCTTGAAAAGAAATTTCTAGTGGCAAGGGCGAAAAATGCAATACAACTTACTCGAAGACAACAAGCTTGGCATAGATAAAATGGAGCATTAAATTGTATTGAGTGGAGGGCATTAAGACAAAGATACAAAAAAAGATGGGTCACTACTTCAGAATCCGGTTGCCTTATTATAGAAGCAGAAAATGGAAACATCACTCCTCAAGCAGCCTAGGAGATGTCTTCAGTGGGGATACAGATCTTTGTCTTTGCATGATCTTCCCTTTTTTGGGGTTGCAACCTTTCCCCGATTTTCAATCTCAACATTTTCTTATTGTATAAAAAAAGCTCATGTTTTCCATAATATGCAAGTTGAATTAGCTCCTTTATTCCACATGCTAGTGTATATGATAAGTATGTATGTCAAATAATATGTATTTTTGAATGCATAAACTCCTAGACCTTGTCCAAATATATGCAAAGCTAATTACTTTTCCAAAATCATTATTTTGTTAGTGTTCCACCACTGTACTAGATATCCACCTAGATATCTAGAGAGTGTTTTGATGACAATCAATGGCACCACAGCTTGATCATTGGAGAACTTTTTGTGCATACTAGGAATTATGGTTTCTTGAACCACTTTAGATATTCTACCAATGCTGCATCCTTTCTAATTCCACCAACTCTTTTGCCTTTTGCTTGACTCAAGAACTTATCTTCATAGACTAGAAGCTACACCACCACACTTTAAAAAGTTTAACATAGCTATTGACCTCTAATTTAAGAGAGTACTTAAATGCAAGGGAAAAGTAGATAACTTTTGATTTTTGTCATTGACAAGCACTGCATCCTTCCAAAGGTTGATGCTCGAATGTGAA
The DNA here is from genome assembly GCF_041138505.1 of Cibotium barometz. NCBI lineage: Eukaryota > Viridiplantae > Streptophyta > Polypodiopsida > Cyatheales > Cibotiaceae > Cibotium > Cibotium barometz. The sequence goes on along the minus strand of NC_141081.1, from coordinate 43,983,225 downwards.
GTAGACAACGAGGACTCTTCTCCCTCTTGAATCTTCCCCATGTGCTCAATATTTAACCTTTTTTGTATTTTCTAAAATCCATCTTCACTTGGAAGACCTTCTGCCTGTACACTGATAAGCATCATTGCACAAAAGAGCTAATGTTCTTACAACATCCACATATTCATTTTCTTTTATCTTTAGATCCAGATTCAATTTTTTTCGAACTCTGAATCAACAAACCTTGCTCTTGTTCCAAATGTTGAGCAATTATTGCAAGGCAGTAATCCTCCCTTTTGTCAAGGACTTTTTGAATATCTGTAGTTAACACATATTCATAGTCTCCAAATCTAAATGATGGGAGCATAGGAGTAGGGACAATGATGGTATCCACCATTTCACCACTATCCAGTTCCGATCTGATAATTGTCTCCTCTTGAAGCCTCCTCACATTCAACTCATAGCTCATCTTGCTCTCTTCCTTTGGGGGCTCGATGGCTCTTCTTGTTCGTCTCATCAGAATGTACTAGCTCCTCCACATGGTGTGTTTCCACTGCACTAGTTTCTTTCTTTGGGCTTTTCCTCTAAAAGCATGAAAAGATAGCAAACGAATCCAATGTGATAATCGAGCAATTTGCATTTTTTAATGTGCCTTTACACTTGGGCTTTGTTCTTTTATAGTGTTCAAAGCAACTTTGTGATGCTTCTATTTATCTTGCTTCTTAAATGTTCCGAAGGGAGACCAAGTTATTAATGTGGGGATGAACTTCTTTTCCTCAAAAAAACCATAGAAAAGACCATATTAGAGAGACTAGGAAAATCCCAATTCCTATTGTACAAGATAAAAAAGATGGGGATAAGACAAACTCTTTTAAGTCAAAACCAGTGCATTTGACATATCATTGGATAGGTTCTAAATCCATATTTTGTGACAACTTTGGATTTGATATGATGAAGATACACTAAAAAATATATTTAAAAGCAAACTTCCAAAGTAATGGGATTTTCCCAAACTCCCTAATATGGTCTCAGAATCTCTGTACGTGATTTTGTCATACTCTTCCAGTTTCTTATTCAAATAATATTTCAAGTACCTAAGAATATTAGGAAAACTAAATTGCATATTGAACACCTCACTAATTTTCGGGCACAGATGATGCTAGTTAATCTTATTCAAGAAATTAAATAGCGTCTCTTGTGGAGTTTCCTCCTCATTTTCATCTTCCTCTGCTTTGAAAAAAACTTCACCGGCCATCTACAAATAATAAAAGACACTAGTATAAATACTTGAATTACATCTTGCTCCACTTTGAAAAGAATTTTACTAACGAACTGCAAATAATAAAAGACATTAAACACATGAATAAAGAAATAAAAAATTCACATTGTGAGATTCATTTAGATAGTGGAGAAGGTAACTCATTAACCAAGAAGAGAGTCCGTAGAGGGATGCATAACAATGCGATATGCTCAAACCTATATAAATAAAGTAACGGTATTGCTTTGTATTGCATTGATGAGAAAACATGTATCTATATTTAAGAATAAGTCAATCGAGTAGGGAGATTCATAGGGATACATAACAACATGATATGGACAAACCTATATAAATGAAACAACGATATCACTTTGTATTACATTGATGAGGAGAAAAAATGGATCTATATTTAAGAATATGTTGACCAAAATAGGAGTCTCGTAGGATATATAACAGCGCGATCTGGTGTCACTTTGTATTACATTGATGAGGAGAAGACATACATGTATGTATATTTAAGAAAAGAAGGCGTTGACACATCGAGTTCAACTACTGCAGTGGACATTTATGACTGGGTGATAGCTTCCGCACTTATGCCACTGGCATGGTTGGTGAGACTATGGTTGATATGCCGTGAGTGGATGATAGGCTATGTGACAACCACTTTGGAGTACTAGAGTTAAGGCATAGTTATAACACTAGCTCATATAGTCAGGTTCACACTATGGACTGACCATTTGTATGTTATTGTAGGAGAGTACTTATAGACATCCCTCTGAGGGGTGGGAGGATCGAGTGACGGAGCTTGAGAGGGCAATAGGTCGGCTTGAGTCCTCGCCAGTGGTGGCCGACGATGAGGTGTATGGTCTTGTAGGGTTTTTCCCAACATGTAGAGGCTAGAAGGCCGAATTCTAGATCATCAGCAGTATAAAGGAAAAGAATAAGAGAGCCGGTTTGGCTTGTATGGGATTGATTCATGTATAACTTTTTTTTTAATAAATCTTGTCTTTGGCATTATTGTACTATGGCAAAGGGCTGTTTTAACAAACCTTGTGAAAAGGGCCTTAATTAAGGAACATGTTTATTTATGTCAAACAGTGTAGTAGAATTAATTAGAAAACAAAATTGACGCGTAAGTAGGGTGGAAAGTGGGAGGATGGAATGCCCCGATGACGGCACCTTCCTACTACTACGGACGGGTGGACCCGATTAGTTGGGTAGCTTTCCAACATATTAAGTGAAAGCCCTATGCTAGATAAATAGGTTCTCGGGAAATTCTATTCTAGAAGACTAGGCCAACGGCTGTGCCTTGCATGGATGAGGAAAAAAGTGTTGTCTCTAGGAATCAAGACTAGTAGTTGCCCAAATTATGATCAATTACCCTATGGGTGATTTGATTTTTAGAAGGTCATGCTCCCCCTGTAGGATAGGACTAGGTCTTACCTATGAATCGTATCCTTGAATCTGTGCATGGTCAAGGTGTCGTGATGAATAGGAAATTTTCTCCAAGTTAAGACTTAGTGGACTATCATAAGTGTTTCCCCTATTTTGGAAGGGGGGAACCTTACACATACAATTGGTTAGTAACCTAGTATACCATGCTAGAACAAAGCACATTAAGATGCACTATCACTTTGTGAGGGAGAAGGTTCTAGCAGGTGATATAGATTTGGTATATCATACAGTTGGCTAGTAACCCAATATACCATGCTAGAAACAAAGCACATTAAGGTGCACTATCACTTTGTGAGACAGAGAAGGTTTTAGTAGGCGATATAGATTTGGTATATGTCAACATAGAGGATCAAGTGGCTGAGATCTTCATGAAGGCATTGCGCATAGAGAAGCTCCACAGGTTTAGGTTCTTACTTGGAGTGCATTGTGTGGAGTTCTCGAGGGGGAGTGTTGAGATATCGAGCTCAACTAGTGCTACGATAGACATTGATGACCCGCGTGGCCGATAGCTTGCACACTTATGCCACTGGCATGTTGTTAAGATAATGGTTGATATGCTGCCAATGGATAACAGACTCTGTGAGACAGCCACTTTAGAGTACTAGAGTTATGGCATCGAACATATCGCGTTGTATTGTATGTGATTCTTTTCCATATGCTACTTTCTCACAATGCAATATGGTTGATGCATCTCATGTCTGTCAAATTTGTATTGCATCTCATGTCTGTCAAATTTATATTGCATGTGATTCTTTTCCATGTGCTATTTTGTCACAAAATATGGCTGATGTATCTATTGTCTTTTAACTCATTGTGTTGTATTACATCTAATTTTGTTTTATGTGCTAGTTGTATTGCTTCTGATTCTGTCTCATGCAATGGCATGATAAAAAGCGATGTCATATTTGGTCTGTATATTGCAGTGTGTTGCTTATATCATTCACCATTAGAAATCAATTTTCCTTGTCATTCATCATCACAAATGGGATATGGTTGATTCATCTCATGCTTGTCGAGCATATCGTGTTGTATCACTTGTGATTATTTTCCATATGCTAGTTCATCACAATGTGATATGGTTGATACATCTCATTTCTATCAAACATATCACGTTGTATTGCATGTGACTCTTTTCCATGTGCTATTCGTCACAACATGATATAGCTGATGTATCTATTGTCTATTTAACTCATCATGTTGTATTGCATTTGATTCTATTTCATGTGTTAGTTGTATTGCTTCTAATTCTATTTCATATCATGAAATGATACAATGCAATGTCGCTTATTAAAGTTGTATCTGGTCTGTATATCATAGTGTGTTGCTTATATCATCCATTGGAAATCAATTTTCATTTTCATTCATCGGCAACACGATATGGTTGAATCATCTCATGCCTATTGAACATATCGTGTGGTATTGCTTGTGATTCTTTTCCCTATGCTAGCTCGTCACACAATGCGATATGGTTGATGCATCTCATGTCTGTCGACCATATCATGTTGTATTACACGTGATTCTTTTCCATGTGCTATTTCATCACAACGTGATATAGCTGATGCATCTTATGTCTGTCCAACTTATGGCGTTGTATTGCATCTGATTCTATTTCATGTATTAGTTGTCTAGAGATGGCACGTACCAAGGCACTACAAGAAAAGTTAATGGGGATATAGAGATTGCTGAGAAGATGGCAACCACCATGAGCAAGGTACCAAAGACACCTAGGAAAGGAAAATATTTAGGAAATGAGAAATTATTGTATAGCTTTAATTCAAGAAGGAATTGAAGATTCAAGCAACATAATTATACACTTAGGGAAAAATGAAGAGCCAAAAAATGCACAAATATGGCTATGCCGAAGTTTCCTTTCTAGAGACTGGTCAAACAAATTTGTGAGTAGTATAACATAGGAATGAGGTGGCAATCATCGGCCTTGTTATGCTTGCATGAAGTTGCGAAAGACTGGCTCATTGAATTTTTTCAGGATAGTGTTATCTTTGTGGTCCATGCATATAGAGTTACTATTTGTTAAGGATCACCCTAACCATCCTTGAAACACATCCAAAAAGAGATTATCGGGTGAATCGCAACTGTCGTGTGAGGATCTTTCTAATGGCCGAGCTCATAACCCTTGAGTTCTCCAAGCTCTACAACTCCTTAAGAAGAAATTCTACCATGCCTCCCCACGAGCATTCATCGCAGCGTTGCACTACAGGTACTCGTCCCTCCTCTCACCTCACCTCACTTCACTCACACACCCTCACTAGCATGCATTAGGGAGAGAGATTAACAAGAGCAAAACTCAATTGCACAATGGGAGAGAATGTTGTATTATGAGAGTATTCACTTATATACATGGCCATAAGTATTCACACTCACTTAAACTGTGGCCCACCAGGCACTTTAGGCTCATAAGAGACCTAATGCTATTACAATTTCTACTCTCATAATATATCCATGAAGTACATCACTTAGGACTTCATCCTTACTTGCTACCACACGCACTTGAATTGGGAATCACCATAAATACTCCATCACACCATTACGGGCACCCGTCCCAGTTTTAGCTTTGGACACTATTGCTTCATATCTTGAATGTATGAACCTTTGGTGTATCTATCATGACTCCTTGATGTAAGATAATGATGGTAGATGTTGTTAACCCTAGAATTGGCTTAACATCCCCCCCTTCTTGATGGAGACCGCATCCTCATGAGATCACGTTGAAGCCCTTTGTGTGGGGAGAACGAACAAGCCTTGTTGATGGCTTTGAAGTTGATTTGACGCTCAATGGCCTTTGTCCATCCGGAAGGAATAAGAAAAGCTAGTTAGTGAATGAAAAGGTTAGTGGTTTATTGGGAATTCCTAACGAGGTGGAGGGTGGGGTTTTTGCTGAATGATTGCATATTTGTGTGAGCATGTATTTTTTTTGGCTTTTTGCTCACTTTGTTTTTGGCAATCATAAGCAATGTTACATGTGATTTGTGTTAGTGGGGATGATAAGAGATGTTAATAATGGGATAGAAGAGAGGGAAGGATCCGGAGGAACGTAGACTTAATCATCTGAACAAGATGGTGATTCTCACTTCCTCATTTGATTCATTGAAGCGACATTCATTACTTGAAGAAATTGGCCTTCGATGATGTCCCTTTGTGTGGCATGATTCTTGTCAAATATTGTCGAGTAGAACCTGTTCTTGCTTTCTTCTGCCCATGTGCTTTTTATTGTATATTTAAGTGCTCTTATGAAAGCAGATATACATGGAGTACAAGAATTGAGTCATATAGACTCTTATTGAACTGCTTTGTGTTGAAGTAGCCGGTGTATTAGGAATTTTTTGGACCCAAAAAGGGCCTCCTAATGATTCCTAATTTTAAGGGATTAGAGCTTAAAAAGCTGGGCTTAAGGGAGACAAAGGCTACGATGACCCCTATTTTTTTGCCTTGCCATATCAGCCATACCCCCCTAGTTTCACTTTTTAAAGGGAATATTCTCATACTCTCTCTCTTACTTTTTGACTTTTCTCATACTTTCTCATACTTTTTGAATTTTTTTATCTTTTTGAATTTTTTATCTTCACTCTCTACAAATTGAATCTTTCTTTGTCAATTTGAAATCTCCTTTCTCATTAACTCCCACCATATCTCCCTTCCACATCAGCAAAACATTCTCGTATTTAGGTGGGCCCCAAAAAGTGAAATTTTTTGATTTTTTATTTTTTTATACATTTTGAGGTGGAAAAAACACCACCCAACCAATATGTATGATGAAAATAAAAATTTCCCTCCAAAAAGCTTGTAATTCAAGGGTCACTTCAGAAGCCTGTCAGGAGCCAGTACATCCATAACTAATTGTCAGGTCCCCACAACCCCATAAACATAACTAACTGTCAGGAACCACTACATCCATGAGATCCCGAAATTGTGGGGACCCAAAAAATTATTATTTTTTATTTTTTCTCATAAATGTAATTTATTGATGAAAAACTCCATGTTAGTATATTTGTGTATCAAAAATATCATTTTCTACTTAGAAAAACGGATTTGTGTTAAACTTGCAACAACAAAGTTTTACAGTCTCTCTCTCACCCCCCCCTCTCTCTCTCTCTCTCTCTCTCTTTCTCTCTATGAGGATCTCTCTACTTTAGCTTCTTCCTCTGCTTAGCTATGGAGCCTTTGCAAGCTGTGTGTGTAGCCCCTTGTGAAGCTAGAAAACGGAAGGTTAATTTACACATTCGTATTCCTGAAGAGCATGGAAGCTCTAAAAAAACCCATCCTACTGATGCACAATCTATCCAAGCTCGTAGGATAGCTAAGGAGAAAAATGTAGATCTCTGGGTTGATGGGCATCTCTATCCTGTTGACCCTCCATTAAGAGCAAACCCTCCTTTTCCACAATTTATCATCTTTTATGCAATTTGTTGGTGAAGGAGAGCTTGGCTTGTTAGGATACTGCAAAAGATTGACTACAAGTGGAGCTTGGCAAACCCATATTCTCCAATCTCAATTGTAAGCATCACAATTCAGCCTTTTACAATGTCAAGAAGGACTTTTAACATCATCAGATAAAATGAAAGAGATCCTCGCAGAGAATGTGGAGAAGGATGCAAAGATTCAAAGGCTAGAGGAACTTATCAAACGACTCAAAGCAATGCCAAATGGTTCTCTCGTGAACGTAAAGGTGTTCACCAAAAGTGTGCTAGGTGCTTGGGGAGAGAGTAAAGTAACACACTATATGGTAAGTTGTACAATAGAAAAAATAAACTAGTGTTTTAACCTTGACTTTTTCTAATTAAATTCTATTGTCATGTGTACAGCACATAGTTTATGCATATGGTACGTATTTCATGAACAAGTATGGATCGCTCGACATGTGGAGTATCCAAGGGATGGAGAAATCACATTATAAAGCAAGAGGGGTTTATTTCAAAAATACAAGACATGGAGGTGGAGCTTCTGTAGAGAAGGAACACGTACAAACTATCTACAAGAGATGTTCAATTGGTTTTATCGCACAACCTTTGGAAGGGTATTGGTTAGGGAGTGGGCCCAACAATCTAAGCTTGCGCAAGAGGCACACAAGGCTACAAAAAGTCATGCTCGGCTTGAATGTTTGTAGACCAATGCTCCCCATAGGCATGGTGCTTGGCGTGCACGAATAAGGAGACAAGGGAGGCGTTGGGTTGTGCATGCACCAGCATAAATCTAGATGTAATAAGGCTAACAAAATTAGTGTAGTTAGGTTTTTTTTTTCCTAAAAAAAAACTATTAATAGTTCCTTCTCTTACTTCATTTTCATTTCACTTTTTTAGAGAGCTTGAGCTCAAGATCTACGTAGACACCCACGTAAGGACACCAGCACATCACCACGTTAGCATAGTCGTACATGGATATAGCACGCACCAAGAACACCGCACGTGTTACCATGCCTTCACAAAACACAGTGCAAGGCACCCAACGACCACATACTGGCAACACCACGGAAGAGAGTGACCCCTTGGATTCTAGGACATGCCCAATGGGATCACCAAAGTCCAACCCTCCTCCCACAGCAACACCAGCGTACACACATGCAGGCCCTTCTAGTGGGAGCAAGCGTGTGAAGAAGACCCCACAATGTAGCCACCCCAGAGATCAAGACAGAGAGGCCGATGATGAGCAGTTTGACTGGGTTGGTGAAAACATTCCTACATTGCGCAGCACCATAGGTGGCAAGACCCTACTACCAGGACAGGGTCCCCTACCTACCCAAGAGGAACTTGATACACAGGTACCACAGCAACAGGAGGAGGCCCCTACCTACCCCCGCCGGGAGGAACTTGATACACAGGTACCACAGCAATAGGAGGAGGATTCAGACTATGAGAGAGACTAAGAGGTTCCTGCGAGTGCGCGCAAGCGTAGAAAGATCAAGCTCTTCAAGCCAAGGAAGTCCCAACCTCACCAACGCACTAACACAACACAGAGAGCTCCAAGGAGAAGGATGTGCCAAGGGCATAGGGCTCTACAAGAAATGAAGTTTTATCAGAGAAACACTGAGTTGCTGAGATAAGAAGAGCCCCTTTCGCTCGCACAGTGAAGGAGATTCTCCAACGATATAGAACAGAGTTTCGTGTGCAGGGGATTGCCCTTGAAGCATTGCAAGAAGCCTCCGAGGCTTGGGCTTTTTGAAGACACCAACCTCCTTGCTCTTTGTAATACATGTAAAGAGGATTACCATATCTTCCAAGGACATGCAACTAGCTCGGCGCGTTCGAGGCGAGCGAGACACAATCTAGAGATCTTAGATGTTAGCCTTTTTTTTGAAGCAACTCTTTTGTTTCAAACCTCCCTTTGTAACAAGCCTATGTGGCTTTCATTTGTAACCTTCTGATAATTAAAATTTTAAGTTTCTCTTAGAACGTCTCAGTGTCATCATGCTTGTTTAACATGGAGTGTCTATCATGTGCCAGTTTGTCACCCAAGGCATTAGAAATGCTCCTAGAGGACTGAGAAAGCTGTGCCAGAACAGTGCAAATTTGGCCTCTGCAAGGTGATGTAGGCTTAAAATTCACATTGTTCTGGCACTTCTTCCCCTAGCCACAAAGATCATTTCTGATGTATTTATAATGAAGTTGAGCACACTAATTGTGAGAAACAATAGTTTATAAGATAAAAACACCTTTAATAATGTGTAAAAATAGTGTTTATCATCCAATGCATCAAAATTGCTCCTAGAGGACTGGGGAAGCTATGCCAGAACAGTGCAAATTTAGGCTCTGTAGAGCAGCGGTGCAGGCTCAAAATTCACACTATTCTAGCACTGCTCCCCCAACCACTTAGGATCATTTCTGATGCATTTATAATGAAGTTGAGCACACTAATTGTGAGAAACAATAGTTTATAAGATAAAAACACCTTTAATCATGTGTAAAAATATAGTGTTTATCATCCAATGCATCAGAATTGCTCATAGAGGACTGGGGAAGCTATGCCAGAACAGTGCGAATTTAGGCTCTGCACACCATCGGTGTAGGCTCAAAATTCGCACTGTTCTGGCATAGCTCCCCCAACCACTCAGGATCATTTCTGATGCATTTATAATGAAGTTGAGCACACTAATTGTGAGAAACAGTAGTTTATAAGATAAAAACACCTTTAATCATGTGTAAAAATATAGTGTTTATAAGATAAAAATACCTTTAATCATGTGTAAAAATATAGTGTTTATCATCCAATGCATCAAAATTGCTCCTGGAGGACTGGGGAAGCTATGCCAGAACAGTATGAATTTAGGCTCTACACAGCAGCGGTGTAGGCTCAAAATTTGCACTGTTCTGGTACTGCTCCCCCAGCCACTTAGGATTATTTCTGATGCATTTATAATGAAGTTGAGTACACTAATTGTGAGAAACAATAGTTTATAAGATAAAAATAGCTTTAATCATGTGTAAAATTACATTGTTTGTCATCCAATACATCAGAATTGCTCTTGGAGGACTAGGAAAGCTATGCCAGAACAGTGCAAATTTAGGCTTTGCAGTGGTGGTGCAAGCTCAAAATTTGCACTGTTCTGGCACTGCTCCCCCAGCCACTCAGGATCATTTATGATACATTTATAATGAAGTTGAGTACATTAATTATAAAAACAGTAATTTATAAAATAAAAATACCTTTAATCATGCATAAAAATATATTATTTGTCATCTAATGCATCAGAATTACTCCTGGAGGACTGGGGAAGCTATGCCAGAACAGTGCGAATTTGGGCTCTACAGCAGCACAGCGGTGGAGGCTCAAAATTCGCACTGTTCTAGCACTGCTCCCCCAGCCACTCAGAATCATTTTTGATGTATTTATAATAAAGTTGAGTATATTGATTATGAGAAACAGTAATTTACAAGATAAAAATACCTTTAAACCATGTGTAAAAATACATTATTTGTCATCCAATGAATCTGAATTGCTCCTGAAGGGCTGGGGAAGCTATGCCAAAATAGTGCGAATTTGGGCTCTACAGGTGCAGGCTCAAAATTCGCACTATTTTGGCACTGCTCCCCCAGGCTCCCAGGGTCATTTCTGATGCATTCACAAAAACATTGATGGTACAAACCAAAAAAAACAATGATATACTTCATGAAAATAAGTTTGTAAAAATTGTATTGTATTCATATAATAAGAAGTGATACATCATCTTTACAAAAGCTTTCTTACAATATTGAGCTTCCTTCTCTTGTTATTGGAGGCAGAGTGTGCTCAAGGAGTGATTGGGCTATTTCTTGAGGATCCTCTATGCCTATGCTTTTGGCTATACCTATACGAGCAAGAAGCTTACCCCTAAATCCAGAACCAAAAACATCGAAGGTAAGGGATTTTTTAATCAGAACTATACATTTGGTGCTATGTGTCATAGAGACTACACAGAGCACCTTAGAGAGGGCTTTCAAAAAGAAGAGAGTGAAGGCAGATTGAGGGGTGTAGTCCCTGTGGATAATGGCGATGCCATCCATAGTTAGGAGGTTGACCAAGATAGTGCGCCAACGCAGCATCATGTCCATGGACCTTGGCCTGGTCTCTGCTACCACCGCCTCTCCCAACAAATGCGTCAATTTCAACCACTCTCTGCAATCAAAGGAAAAATCAAAATATTTTCCTATACATAATTACAAATGTTTCTAGGTTGTAAAAGGTCGATTATTACCTCTTGCTCAATGTCTTCTTTTGCCAAAGTGTTGGTGAGGGTGGAGAGGTCAATCGAGGACTTAGCCATGGTGCTTTGGTCTCCTCCATTACTCCAATAGCAAGGGTATCCTTTTCAGCCTCTAGCTTGTCTTGTAAGGTTGTGAATTCCTCCTTTGGAACTAGGGCTTGCTCCGCGGTCTCAACCACAATTTCCTTGAACAAAGCAACTATCTCTGCGATAGATTCTCCAAGGAGTAATATAGCACTATCTAGGTGAGGACTGCGGTTGGAGGTCCACCTCACATCGCGTGCATATAATGCCTAAGCATTCATCCATTCTCAAGCCAGCTGCCTTTTCAAGGTCATGAAAGAAATAAGTATTCTTCACCTTCCACCACCAAAATGGTGCTCAAGAGATTGATCTCAAGCTTTGGCAGCACCTTGCTCTCCTCGTGTGGGGAAGATGGCCCCGTATCTTCTACTACAGTGGGCTGTTTAGGTGTAGATTGTGCACCCTCTAGAAAGTGCTCTGATGCTGCTTTTCTACACTAGCACTCATTCCTACTGCCTTCACTTCCTTGTCATCCCTCAAATACCCCCCTTTTCAAGGTCATGAAGAAATAAGTATTCTTCACCTTCCACCACCAAAATGGTGCTCAAGAGATTGATCTCAAGCTCTGGCAGCACCTTGCTCTCCTCGTGTGGGGAAGATGGCCCCACATCTTCTACTACAGTGGGCTGTTCAGTTGTAGATTGTGCACCCTCTAAAAAGTGCTCTGATGCAAGCTGCTCTTCTACACCAGCACTCGTTCCTACTGCCTTCACTTCCTTGTCATCCCTCAAATACCCTGCCAACTACAATGCAGGCATCTCTACCTCCTCATTCGAATCCTCATCCGCCGTTGATGAGGAACGCAAAAGTGGCGAGCCATGAGAGGAACCTAGTTCCTAAATTGCCCTTCCCCAACCTTTGCAATCTCTAAGGCACCTTTTCAGAGGCTAGTGAGAGAAATTTGTGATAGATGGCACCTTGGTTTCAGGTGGAACAGGACTGCCATTCTTTCCTTACAGTAAATGGCAGAGGATTACTTGGAGAAGTACTTTGAAGATGCAATGCTTGTAGCAGCCCATGCTCACAGGGTAACTCTGATGGCCAAGGACTTCAACACATTGTCCAGAGTGAGATGGAGGTATGACAAGCTGGTCCATCCTGTGGAATGGCAGGACATAAAAATGAGAGACATATTATTAATTCCACCTACAAGGAAATTGAAGGCAGACAAGGTGAAGGTTGTTGAAGTGACCCACTCAAAGAGCACCAGAGGAAAAGCTGCTTATGAGGAGTCACTGAAGCAGCAAATAGAAGAATCCAAATCTGCTATAGATGTGGAGACTGTATAGATGGAGCTGCAGATACAGAGAAGGTTGCAGGAGCTGGGCCCTAACATAGTTGTCCATATTGAAGATGATTTTTCAGAGAATAATTTTGACTTGACAAAAGCATGCTTGGCAGCATTGGCTCATAAGAATGAATATTGCTCAGATACTATCATTCTTGCAATGCTCTAGTAAGTGTCTTTTATTTTACATTTGTTTGCAAAACAATCCTTATTGTACCTCCTCCCTTACACCTTATCCTAATTATTGTTTTGTCTAATGTAGCATGATGAGAACCTGGCTGAACCATGCTGTACAGCGCATACAGTTCATATTATTGATCTTGCAGTTAAGAGATCCAAAGGAAACTCCCATGGATATTTCCAATTGGTTCAGACACTGTGATTTTGATCATGTTGATATTTTGCTACTTCCATACCATAACAAGTATGTGGGTGGCTGCTTCTTTTGGGATTTTTCTTCAAGATTGAGTACTCTTGTAGCCTTTGATTTCTTAATGCTTTTTTCCTTATGTAGTGACCACTGGAGCTTTGCTTCTATTGACGTCCAGTAGAAGCAATGCTTTTTATTCAACTCTCTTAGAAACACACACAGAGAGGTGAAATTGTAATTGGTTTGTGTGCTATTTTTATCTTTAAACTTCATTATTTGGATTTAATGCACACTAACTGAATTATATGTATTGCAGTTGTATTAGAAGACTTCTAGATGCATTGGATCACTGTCCTCCTAATGTCAATCTTTTGGATTCAATAGAGCCAATAGATTTAGAGGTAGAAAGTTGTTCCCTCTACTGATGTCTATTTCATGCTATGCCTTTGAACTTATTGAATAATTTTATTTTGTTCAGATATTAACAGTTTCTAACATATCTTTCCAACTATCCAGACACCACAACAAGATGATTCAAGTAGCTGTGGCTGGAGAGTGCTGATTAGTGCCAAATATATACTTTCAAGCTATTTTGAGATAGGACAGCCAGAGCTTGTAAGAAAAAATAATTTTCATTTAGCTTCAAAAAATTTGATATTGGTACAAAGTGTTCTAAATCATCATATCTCATTGCAGATGAGAGAAGATAGCTTCAGCTCGAACTATGTGTATAGTTTCAGAGCTGATATAATTTGGAAGTTTTTGAAGTATGCCTCCCCCAAACCTATTGTACCAGCTACTGTTGAGTTGGGTGAGAGCTCTGGGTGAGAGCTCTAAAGTCCGAGAAGGTGTCATACACCTTGATGACACAGATGATGCAGATGTGGTGCCACAGGAACAAGGACCTAGTGCTGATGAGGAGAAGCCACAAGAACAAGGACCTGCGCTGCTGATGTTATTGAGGAGATGATGGAGCAGCAGCAAACAGATGCTCCAGGGGCAGTAGAGGAGACAATGGAGCAGCACCAAGAGACTGTACACGACAAGATGAAGCAGCAAAATATAGATTCTCCAAATAAAGATGATACGGTGAGCTTGGACCATGTAGAGTAGCCTCTAGATCAGCTTGTAGATAAATAGAAAATTGTTGTCAAGAATATGTTCTACATATATAATTAAACACTTCTGTACAGAATTTTACTTTATTGAATATAATACCTTTGTTTATGGAGTCTGTGTTATCTCAATTTTTAAATTTTCAATGTCTTTGCATTTTATTGAACTCTCTCTTCTTTTGAGCACCTGCAAAAAAGCAATATGAAACAATAGGGTAAAGTAAACTAATAGCAGTGCTTAATGAGACTAGGATAAGTCACATGGTATACCTTCTTATTGTTGTAGATAAATAAAAAGTCCTTTGAAATAGAACCTTCTGTCTCAAATAGAATGTCATTGCGCAATTGAGCTAGGGAGAAACATTGTCTTAATGAGATATTGACTAGCACATCACCATTCTCAACAACATCAATATCAAGAAGTTTATTTTCTGCACCAAAAGAATCTTTATCTTGATCCATTGGGACTAGTTTTGTACCTAGCATTTGACTGCGCTTATAATAAAAAGAAAAAATGAAATTTTGTGATGCAACCATGTACTTGAATTGCATAGAAGGTTGGACAACCTCACAAAACACTGAACTACATGTCTTCTTATCCCAACCTTTATCCAAAAATTGTGGCATGCATGCCAGACTTGTTGCTTTAACTGTGAACATTGTTTTTGAAACCTTCATTGGAAAGGTATTAAACAAGTCTACAAAAACTGAGAGAGGCATGCATAAAGAAATTTTTATTATCCTTGTGGCAATATTGGGTCTCAGAGCTTTCTGTACTTCTTTGAAAAGCTTGGCCCTATATGCCTCTGTAACACTAAAATGTGGGAGAGGCCAATCCACTGAATTCCATGCCGGAAGGTCTTGTTTTCTTAACACACCATGTGTGTTTGCATTGTCCAGCAACTGATAAAAATGATCAGTAAAAAATATACCGGATTGAGCTAGCTCTGTTGCACATCGACCTTGGTATTGTTGTTCTCCTATCGATCCATGCAAAACATCTATAAATCCTAGAATACAATCGATGTTTTGCCATGTCTCATACGATGAAGGGTATAAATCTGAAATAAAATAACACAAGAATGTCAATAAGAAAAGAAAGAAAGCTTTGTCTTAAAAATCCATACACCTTATAAAGAACAAAACCACAATAGAAAAATATACAATTAGGCCTGTGTTGCGGAAGATCATTTGGATAGTCTCGCAAGACAAGTTCTTTATGCATGTACACATGCTGAATCAAAACTTCTTTCACCGATATCATCCCTCTGGTGATTTTAAAATCTCGTACTCTTCCCTTCCATGATGCCAAAAAAATGTTTTTTGTCTGTGGTCTCTTTCTTTTGCTAGGTTGCATGAGCACCCATGCTCCTTTCGAAACAGTAAACCTTTCCCAAGTTCCTTCTGTTTTGACTGTACTTGAATTCTCTACCGAAGAAATAGAAGAAGCAGGTCGACGGGGTAAGGATGTGTGGTATAATTCTGCCTTCATAGCATTATCATCCACAGAGCGTCTTCCACAAGAACGGCCATAGTTTTTATTCACCATGGAGACTTGTGAATCTGTAACCACAGCAAAGTAATGTAAACAAGATAACAAAGTGAAGTTTCAAGAAAGAGAAAGGGGGCAGACAGATAGTTGACAAGAAACATCTTACTCTAAGCCAAACAGGATCAAGGGAGCAGTTTTGGAAAAGAAGAGGCTGCTGCACAATGAGGCAGTGGTGTAGAATGGTAGACCTTTCGAAGGAAAGGTAGCACAACATTTCAAAGTTCAAAGGAAGGTGGAAGCGAGAAGGCCCTTGTCAGAGAAAATGTTAGACTAGATTCTATCTTCATGTCCAAAGATCTTGTGAGAATAAAAAACCAATCTCCACATTAATGTAGCACGCTTGTACCTACATAAAATATTGTTTCTTTTATCTATTTTCGCTTATTTTTATGAATTTCCAACGTTACGTTGGCCCTCTGTTCATTGGTTGAGAGCTTATTTTTTCAAACCGTAAAAGGCCCCAAAATGAGCTCCCTTTTTCCCTAATGTGAAAGTTTGTACTTTGCCCACCATCTTTTTTATGTTTCTACTTTTTGAAATGAGACTGAGATACTATGTAGAAAATACAAAGAAGATGATTGGTGTAAAAATTTATACTTCAAAGACTAATCGTCATATAGCGATGATTGATATGAAGAATATATCTAAATTTATAATGACTTATTCTATGTACGTCCTCATTCTATGTACATCCTTATTCTAAATTTATAATGACATGTTCTATGTACGTCCTTGAAAACTGATATATTAATGACACGACCATTCTTCAATACTAACTATTTTGTAAAAGGTTAAAAGAATGATATGATTTCAATTTCTATTTATATTAGTGTTCGTAATTTTTAATGTTTCACATACTCTCTCTCTATGCTGAGTTGGACTTTCTTAACGGGGCCCAAAAGTGACCTCCCAAATCCTCAACTAAACGACCTCAGGATGGGGATTATGTGATTGGCTAATCCAAAAATGCAAAAATCCCACATTTGATCCCATGTGGTTTGTTGTAGGTTATCTATGGATAAGACAAAGCCTTGCAAGCTAGCTTGCAGGTTGACTGCCAGGATGAAAGAAAGAATATGGAATTGTAGATTCTTGTGCCACTCACTAAGGTGTCTAGATCAGATTCTCATGCAACTCACTAAGGCATCTAAATAAGTGGGGTTCATTACAGTCATCTTCATAGTGGATAGTGTGGGTATGTCAACAATAAGAACAACTGATGCTAAGTCAATAGGCATGAGCCTTTTGGAGAGAAATATTTTCTATAAGGCACTTATTTTTAAATTATGTGATAAGCAACATTGGTGGATATAAAATATTGTAGCACAAACATCAAAAACTTATGAAACTTGCGATTAGAGATTAATAAAAATGAGCAATTAGTAATTAATAAAAAAATTGAGGAAAATAAGATCCTACATAATTAGATTGCATTCTGGGATTGAACCCACATGATCACTAAGTTGTTGGGTAGATTCACCAACATGGTGGAACACAAATCAAGAAATACAAAATAAGAAACCAAAGACCAAACTTATATATTCTCACATATTGCATGCATTTCATGTCCCAAAAGTATATAAGAAAAGACTACTTATATGTGGGTCTCTTGTAACCTACGTGTGTGACTTCACGTATCTCATGCATTCCACGCCCAAAAAATATACAAGAATTATTTATATGTGGAATTCTTGCACCCTTGCATGTTCAACTTCACTAGCCCACTACTTGCTATCTTGTTAACCACTCATATGTGCAACTTCACTAGCACACTACTTACTATCTGATAATTACCATTTCTTGTAACACCCGCATGTGACTTCACTAGCCCACTGCTTACTATGCAGTTTCTTCTAATGATGCTCTCTATCTCATAGATATTCGTTGGAGGCATTGGGTAGGAAAATACCAAGTCATGGCTATTAGTCAAAGGCATTGGGTGGGAAAACACTAAGTCATGGTTATTAGTTAGAGGCATTGGGTGGAAAAATACTTAGTTAACATGTATGTAGACCACCAACAGTTTCCATACCCACCTCTGGTATTACCAACCCTACCGCTTCCTCCATGAATTGCACCAGTACAATAGTACTCTGTGACCTTTCCTACATATGTAGAGATATCAGAATGCAAGAGCTATGAGTCTTATAAGCGATAAGACTCATACAAGGAGTATGCTTCTTATAGTATAATCCTTATGGGTGTTACCAAAACAAGCTCCAACCACCATAGTATAATCCTTATGGGTATTCACCATAACAAGCTCCACCCACCATAGACTATACCTCCTTGTTCGAATCCATGGTGCAACAACCATGAAGAGACCTTAATAGTATGTTGATGCAATGCTTTGATGGAAAGGCACACATTGTATTGCAAAGTGTCCTCATCACAAGGACCTTGCACCAAAGTCACCCAATTCTCTAATGCTCTCCAAGAACTAATAATCCCATGCCTAACTCCAATGTCATTCCTTATGATGGCACATGCTACAAGTAAATATTTGAGCATGCTTAGAAGGATTGTCCCAATAATAGGTGTGACAATCACCTCCCAATGGTGGCAAGAAGCATCAACCACTTTGATGAGACTTAATTTGTTAAGTGTATGAGGAATAATTCATACAGGCCCCAAAGCTATCACAAGGCTCCAAACCAACATGTGAGCATCAACTAAGGGAACATCCAAGGGTGTGAATAAGTAGAAAGCTCAAGATTCAACCTTGAAAAGAATAGGCACAAGCCCCAAAGATCATAGAGCAGACTATGACAAGGCTAAAGGATTGCCAAAACTAGAGATCCAAAAGAAGAAGATGTCTAAGGGAACACAAAAGCATAATGCATGATCTGTTGTCTCAAGGATAGTGATGTCATGACCAAGTGGTTCAGATGAGAGCTCCAAAGCTACCTTCCTTGGGAAAAAAATAGGTGATCTCGTGCTCAAGCCAACTCTTTATGAGGAGAAGAACCCTATAGACTTTGCTAAACTTCCTAAGGAATTGAAAGAGTATCCCAACCTAGAGTTAGAGAGGGAGCAAGTGATACAAGCCCAAGATCTTGTAAGGAAGGTGTGCGCTAACCTATAGCCTATCCTTGATTACACGATCGAGTATGAACCCTTGATTACGTGGTCGAGTACGAACCCTTGAGTGCATTAATTAAGAGCCTAAATACCCATTATTTTAAATCATTTTTCCTTCAAACTTCCATTTCAATCCAATGTTATTTCAAATAGACCAAAAACTTATCCATTCCACCTATTTTTACATACCTCAATTCCTATCGTTGGTTATCCTTAATATTTCTTAATCATCATATTCCAAATCAGCTTAAACCATTATTTATCCATTTAAATAAGTCATACCCATGATATTTCCATTTATTTCAAGTCATTTCTAAAGTTTTATAATATTTCACATCGGAAGTATTTTTACTATTCTATCATAACCCATCGTGCCTATTTTTTAGTGCATCTTCAGTAGAAATATGCATTTTCAATCCCTAGAACACTTTCCCCCCAACTTGGATGGATACTTTCTTTGGCTAATGATGAAAGTCCATTGACATTTTATCCACCACTCTGAAGAGGCCTAAAATTTTAAGTGGTGATAGTGGAAGGAATGATTATCTTGGACTAATGATACAAGCTTATTGACATTATCCCTAGGCCTAAACTTTTAAGTGGTAACACCACACATGATATGCAGGGACACTAAAGACCATATTAGGGATTTTGGAAAAATCCCCACATTTACATTTTGCAAGATAAAAAAAATGGGGACATGGTGAATCCTTTTAAGCTTTTGTCAAAAACAGATCATTTGACATATCGTTGGGAAAGATCTTGAAGAGTAAGTTCTAAATCCATATTCACCCGACAACTTGGGATTTGGTATGCTAAAGATACACCAAAAAAATATATTGATTTTTTTTTCCAAAGTAATGGGATTTTCCCAAACTCCCTAATACAGTCTTACTAGATGCTATCGGACCCTCTTCACATGAAAAAGAGGTTATAGGTCACCAAAATCTTGACTTATTAGATAAATGGAGAGGGGCTAGTACCAAAATTTACCTTAAGTTCAGTTATCATCAAGTAAGAGTGGTTGTTATTCCGAATGAGGATGTATAAGTGTGCATTCAAGACTCACTCTGGTTATTTTGAGTTTTTGGTATGCTCTTGCGACTTTTAATTATATGATGAACCACATATTCCTTAAACATCAAGATGTTATGGTTGTGTTATTTGATGACATAATAGCCTTCAACAAAAGTATTGAAGATCATAAGAAACATCTAGAGCTAGTGTTATTTCTTTTAAAAGAAAACCAACTCTATCTCAACCATGAGAAGGACCTTGATAAGAGTAGTTTCTTTCAAGATAACTGAGGATATTTAAGTGGGCCACATAGTCTCAGCCGAGGACATTTAGGTGGATCCAAAGAAAGTCAAGTCCATTGTCACTTGGCCTAAACCTCATGTGATATACATGATTTAAGATTATTCTTAAAATTATGTAGTCATTATAGAAAAATTGCTAAGAACTTTGCATACATTGCATGTTTGTTGATAGATCTCCCAAAGAAGGCCAAATAATTCCATTGGTGGATGTTATGGCTCACCGTAACCCTCCTTGAAACACATCCAAAAAGAGCTTACCTGGTGAACTTACTGTAACTATCGTGAGGATCTTTGCAATCTCCGAGCTCGTAACCCTTGAGGTCTCCAAGCTCTACAACTCCTTAAGAAGCAATTCCACCGCGTCTCCCACGAGCGTTGTCACACTGTCACGTTGCACTAACTACGGGTCCTTGTCCCTCCTCTCACCTCACTTCACTCACACACACTCACTAGCATGGATTAGGAAGAGAGATTAGCAATAGGATTAGCAAGAGCAAGACTCAATTGCACAATGGGAGAGTCTGTTGTATTATGAGAGAAATTCACTTATATACATGGCAATAAGTGTTCACACTCACTTAAACTGTGGCGGCCGCGGTTGGGCACTTCAGGCTCATAAGAGGCCTAATGCTAGTACAATGACTATTCCCATAATACATCCATGAAGAACATCACTTAGGACCTTCATCCTAACTTGCTACGACATGCTCTTGAAGCGGGAATCGCCATAAAAACTCCATCACACCATTACGGGCGCCCGTCCAAGTTGTAGCTTTGGACACTATTGCTTCGTATCTTAAATGTATGACCCTTTGGTGTATCTTGAATGTACGACCCTTTGGTGTATCTACCATGACTCTTTGATGTAAGATAATGGCCGTATCTCTTGTTAATCCTAGAATTAGATTAACATTCCCCCCTTCTCCTGATGGCAATTGCATCCGCATGATCGCGTTGAAGACCTTTGTGTGGGGAGAATGAACAAGCTTGTTGATGGCTTTAATGTTGAATGATGTTCAATGGTCTTTGTTTCTCCAAAGGAAATAAGAAAATCTATTTAATGAATGAAGAGGTTAGTGGTGTATTGGGAATTCCTAACAGGGTGGGGGGTTTTTGCGAATGATTGCATTTTTATTTTTGTGTGAGTCCCTCTTTTTTTTTTGGCCCACTTTGTTTTTGGCAATCATCGGTCGACAAGGTTACATGTGATTTTTGTTAGTGGGGACACTAAGAGATGTTAATAATGGAAGAGAAGAGAGAGAAGAATCTGAAGGAACGTAGACTTAATCATAAGGAACGAGATGATGATTCTCAGTTCCTCATTTGATTCATTGAAGCGACATTCATCATTTGAAGTATTTGGCTTGTGATGATGTTCCTTTGTGTGGCAGGATTCTTGTCAAATTTTGTTGAGTAGGACTTGATCCTATTTTCTTCTATCCATGTGCTTTTTATGTTTTTATGCATATTTAAGTGCTCTTATAAAGCAGATTTACATGAAGTATAAGAATTGAGTCATATAGACTCTTATTGAACTGCTCTGTGTTGAAGTAGCCACTTGTTGGTGAGGATTGAAAGAATTACGTCGACTTGCGAGGCTAATATAGAGATCTTCACTAGGGATTGAAAGTCATTGAGTTGTGAAGATTATGGTATTGTTTGGAGAGGTTTGTAATTTGAAGGAAAATTCTAGATGATGGGTTGTATCATTGACCAGGCTTTTGCCCACCATGGCCCCCCCATCTAGAGATATACCTGGAAGTTATCGATGGTGAGGCTTTGGTGCTAATGTTCTCCATGAATGCATGAGTATGGATATGTACTCATGGAGCAGCTGCTACTACATTAATTTAGCCAAAAGAATAGTAAGTAATAAGAAATAAGTATATAGTGGCTATTGCGTGATATGGCTTAATCCATGATGGGGCTTAAATCATGAAAGTGGAGGTTCTTAAGCCGTGAGATGAAACTCCTTGATTTTGCAAATTTTGACCCTCTTTTCTTTTCTTTTTCTTTGTATTTATTTATTTATTTTTATTTTTAGGTCATGATTTGCAAACAACATCTTCTTGTGCACTCATTTCTCATTCCCAGAGAAGTGAAAAGAGCATTGTTATTTTGTTCTTGATGTGCTCGGGAGTCTCTGTATTTAATCTCTTGAATTTGTTGAAATGACGTCGAGGCAGTAGGGAAAACTGCTGATTGTTCTTGAACAGACAAGCTCTTGTGTTGGTGCTGAATGCATGAGAGTGGTTGAGTGATTTTCTTGATGTTGCTTGGGCCTCCATTTTTATTGAACTTTAGGTGAAGTTGGGGTTGAAGTCGGTTGTGAGATTTTCTTCACATTGTTCGATTTTGGCAACCATATGATGGAATTACCATCATAGTATCCTTGTTGTTGAAGTACATGCACAGGCACCCATCTTTGATGAACACTATAATTTGGTTGCCGATGTGCTTGGTGTTGAGGCTTCCTTCTTTGTGCAAGCTTAGGGACTTTGTGATGCGCTTGGGGACCCAAGCTTTGGTATTTCTTTGGTAGTACCCTTGTGCTTGCAACTCTGTTTTTGGTACCCACACTTGTTGCATTGGTGGAGTTCTTTTGAGGAACTCGCATAGGCTTTTGTGGACGTTGTTGTAGATTACTTTTCTTCTTCCTTGGCTTTTGAGTGCTACGTTGAGGAAGAGGTTTTGACTATCGAGGTACCTAAATTTGATTGGCACCTTCATCGGTAGCCTTGAGCTACAAGTAGCTGCTTTTCCATCCACATTTTAATACTATTAAGATATCTTGATTGTGGTTGTCGTGGTGGAGTTTTCTTTTGGGGTGATGTGGAAGGTTTGGGGCCCTCCTTGACTTTGGTTGGCACTGAGGCTGCAAGTTTGAGACTCATGGGCATTGTTGATGATGATGAGGTTAGAGTCTCTTGTTGAATGGCT
Organism: Cibotium barometz; assembly: GCF_041138505.1. Taxonomy (NCBI): domain Eukaryota; kingdom Viridiplantae; phylum Streptophyta; class Polypodiopsida; order Cyatheales; family Cibotiaceae; genus Cibotium; species Cibotium barometz. Next base: position 43,960,092 of record NC_141081.1, on the reverse strand, counting down.
ATTGATTTGACGAGGCCTTTGAGCATGTGGTTGTCTCCTTTGATGAGGTTTGTTGATGAAGATGCATAGGATCCAAGGTCTTCCCTTTGAGTTCCCTGTTAGAGTTAGATGGTTGGTGGGCTCTGGGAACTTCTTCAGGAATAGCTGCTAATTGCGAGGTTTTGGCATCGAACTTTGTAGGTGAGGATGGGGTTGATTCAGAAGGAGTAGAGGCTTTATCGGAGTTGGTTGTTGATGCAGATTGTAGGTCATTGTGTAGAGGGGCTTTTGTGGAAGAGGCTTGTAGGAGTTTTGTGAGCTTTTCTTTGGCTTGATGGTTTGACAGATCTACTCTTGTTTGCAATAAGAGTGGCCACCAATTCTTTTGAAGAGGAAATGGTAAAAAACAAATGAATTATCAATGAATTCATTGTTTTTGGCTATGGGGGGAGGAGTAGAGTAACAGTGCATAAAATACTATTAACCATTTACAAAGGGGAGGCTTCATTTATAGGAAAAAGTGAGCCTCTAACCAAGCAAACTGATTCTAGAATTTTTCAAATCAGTTTGGTCAAATTTTGACCATTTTTAGGTCAATTTAGCTTACTTTTTGGATCTAGTTGAAGCAGGAGAGAGGAGAGATGAAAATATCTCATTATTTGTGAGTTTAAAACTCAACCACACATGTGAAATAGGCACCTCCTTCATGAGGGGAATGCCCCACACTGAGGTGTCAAAAATGCATCATTTCTTCTAAATATCTCTTCTTTTTTAACTAATAACCTTGTCCTTAGTCAACTCTTCATCTTATGTGAGCATTTACTCATTTTTGGGGGATTTTCTTTTATTCTTCCATTTATCTCCTCCCTACATTTGGATTAATCTAATTGGTCCATAGGAACCTTAATTCAAAAATTTTAGAAAATCTGGACCCTTAGGCTAAGGTCCTTTTTACCTAATTTCAATTTATTCCAATTGCACATTGGAAATTTATTTTTGAATATCTATTTCAGGGGAAACCATTTTAGACACTAGGAGGATTTTTATATCTAAAAATATCTCAATTTTGAATTACCTCCCTCTAGGTATTTTTTCTCTCGGCCAAAATAGGGTAAAACAGGATCTTTCTTTTATTTCAGAGACGGGAATAATTATAAGATCAGAAGGGGAGGTTCTTACACCTACACACCTCAAAAGTCGGAGGGAGGAATCTTACATCCTACCCCACTTAAAAAACACGAGATGTCCTCATCTCGCAAAATTAGAGGAGAATTCTTTTCCTTAAGATCCAACTGATTCTGGGGTTCCTTATAGTCTGGTGAACACAACAGAATCCTGGGATAAAGATCCCTTATATAAAACTCATCATTAGATAATAATTCACTTAGATCGTAACATTCAATCCTTATTACAATAATGGTCCATTAGACCAAAATTTCTATTTGAACAGTCCTTCATGGAAATTTTCAATTATACATATTTTTAATTTGACATCCCTTAACTTGATCTACTGGGTCAAGTGTTAACAGTAGCGATTTGCCAGCACAATCCACTAATCTCATAGTGATTTGCTGAAGTCATTAACGTCATTCCAGCTACGAGCATCATCAGAGGGTCTCGTCCCATTCATCCTCATTGTGGTTTTGCTTAGTTTATTACATTTCAACCAAAATTCAAGAATCTTCATTTTTCAATCAGAATCCAAATCAACTCATTAGTTCTCAACCAGAATTTAAAATCATATCAACCACATTCGAATTCATCACTTGGATAGTATTAATGCTTATAATTTCAAGTCTTAGATTTACTCGTATATACTACCAATAAAGAGCTGCAGTTATACCCTCGGTATATACGGGTAGTCACGATCCTTGGAACTGTAAGATAAATACCATCATGTCTAGGCCTCAAGCAAGTTAGGGATTCCATACAATTGCGGTACTTCCATCTGAAGACCCAATTACCAATCTACGAATTTTAGTTTGAATATCAAATTGTATGAATTTTATCACACAATTACAACCTTTTACTGCTTCTTCATCATAAATTTTTGACATTTTTGGCTTCTAGGTTGATCCTCATTAGACAATTCGCTCTTATACCAGTTGTGAGGTCCCTATCCCCACCGCGCATCGAATTTTAGGGGTGCTAGCAGCGGAAGTAGCACTTCTTATGTGGGCCAGGGTCCCACACTCAGGGCCTCGCCCACATGGATATCCGGACAAGAGACTAATCCATCGGTTCTTCCAAAACCGAACTCGAAAAAACTTTCCTTGCCCGAAAAGCACGGGCGATTCTTCCAGGATAACTTTTCTCTAACGTAGTCAAAAGTCTTAACTAACTGAACTGATCTGACCGAACCCGTAAGCCCCATAGTCAGATCAAGGAAAAGATTATACTTGGATCATAGAGACCAACACTTTTTTCCTCATTGAGAGGCATAGCCGTTGATTCTTTTCTAAAGAACAATTTTTGTCCGGGATTTACTTCATCTATCGAACCAGAACATAATTGAGTCTCAATTTAGGGATCCATCAGTCCAGCCTACCCCATCCAGTCCCATGGGTTAGCCAACCGCCCTACCACTGTAGTGATGGGATCCAATCAAGAATTTGGTTAGGTTGTCCTGGGTACTAGGGAAAAGAGTTCCTAGGCCCCCTAGCCGGATATTCATGCAAACTTAAAACTAGTCACACCACTTACACACCCAATATGAAATTGCCTTTTTCACAGATTCAACAATCTTTAAAACAATCATTTATTGAAACCATAGTGTCACTGATCATAATCCTCTAATTATCCTGTTGAATCCTTATTTCCAAACATTCCTTCATCAGTGTACCTATGGCATCATTGGCAACCAGAATGCTCACCCCCTGTCCACTCAGGGGCCTTTTCGATAGTTCCTAGCTCATAGTAACCGGCAAGTATTCACTTTAACAAAAAAGGAGTCTCTGTTGAAGATCAGCAAGATCAACCAATAGATCCATATAAAAGAGCCATGGACTCATCCGTTGAGGACTAGCAAGGTCAATCATCCGTTGAGGACTAGCAAGATCAACCAATAGATCTATATAAAAGAGCCATGGACTCATCCGTTGAGGACCAGCAAGGTCAATCATCCAGATCCATGCCCGAATTCAGAAAACAACTCTTACTCTTTGTTCCAATATCTTCCCCAACGTACGTGTGGGTATCTTTGGTGACCCAGAGCCCGAGCAATCGTATGGTCAGCATCCTCTAGGATTCTTTTGCAGGTCACCTAGCACTTTACTCATAGGCCGCTTCCTTGGTCCCTCATCCACTGTACCGGAAGCTCACCATTTAAATCAAACTGAGAGGTTGGTCAAGACCTTGGCCGACCTTGCTACATGCGAGACGTCCTCCATTGACTCTCCGTCAGCAGTTGCAACTTTAATAGATAGGTCTCCACGACCTCATTCACAAGACGGTCAAAATGCTTCTCTAGCTAGCATTCTTGACATAAAATAGTTATTTAAAAATAGATTTCACATACAAATACAGTTCCAACAATATTTCCATCTTTTCTCATCATTCCACATCCTTTCACATTAGTCCCCATCTTTTCTCATCTTCCCACAAATTTTTTTTCTTCATCGATCCCTATCACATCACATCACATCTCAAATCACATCCAATCGAATTATCCACACATCAATCCACATCAATCCGTATCATCCACATCATCCATACATCCATCCACATCAATCCACATTATCCACACATCTATCCACATCTTCCATACATCAATCCACACCATCCATACATCCATCCACATCAATCCGCATTATCCACACATCAATCCACATCATCCATACATCCATCCACATCAATCCACACGTCAATCCACATCATCCATACATCCATCCACATCAATCCACATTATCCACACATCAATACACATCATTTATACATCCATTCACGTCAATCCACATTCATTTCATAAGTATTCCCATTCTCATCTAATCAGATCTTTTTTTATCTCATCACTTATTTCCTCATCAGATCTCATCCACTTGCATCTACCCATACATCTCATCACTTCACATACATTAACATCTATCAAGTTTACATCGCATCTTATCATATCCATTTCACATCACATCTCATTCATTCACATCCAGATTCACATGCTAACACATTCATTCACATCCCTTATCGTTCATTCACATCCCGACTCACATCACATCACATCCATTCACATCCCTTATCATTCATTCACATCTCGATTCACATGCTATCACATTCATTCACATCCTATATCATTCGTTCACATCCTGATTCACATGCTAACATATTCATTCTCATCCTATATCATTCATTCACATCCCGATTCACATGCTAACACATTTATTCACATCCTATATCATTCATTCACATCCCGATTCATATGCTAACACATTCATTCGCATCCTATACCATTCATTCACATCCTGATTCACATGCTAACACATTCATTCACATCCTATATCATTCATTCACATCTCGATTCACATGCTAACACATTCATTCACATCTTATATCATTCATTCACATGCTAACACATTCATTCACATCCCAATTCACATGCTAACACATTCATTCACATCCTATATCATTCATTTACATCCTGATTCACATGACATCACATCTCATCTATTCATTCACATTTATCTAATTCACATCACATCTCATCACATATATTTACTTCTCATTCTCATCACATCCATCCATCCATTCATTCCCATTTATCTGATTCGCATTACATCTCATCACATCTATTTACCTCACATTCTTGTTACTTCTATTCTCATCGCATCCATCCATCCATTCATTCCCATCTATTTGATTCACATCACATATCATCACATCTATTTACCTCTCATTCTCATCACATCCATTCTCTATTTATTCTCATCTATTTGATTCATATCACATCTCATCACATCTATTTACCTCTCATTCTCATCACATCCATTCTCTATTTATTCTCATCTATTTGATTCATATCACATCTCATCACATCTATTTACCTCTCATTCTCATCACATCTATTCTCATCACATCATTCCCATCTTTCTGATTTGCATTATATCTCATCACATCTATTTATCTCTCATTCTCACCACTTCTATTCTCATCACATCCATTCTTTATTCATTCTCATCTATCTGATTCATATCACATCTATTTATAGAATGTAAAAGAATTCCTATTTTTGATATAAAGATTCTTTACGCATCTATTTATGCATTAGAACAATTTTAGTGGGAAATAACACTTTTATAAAAATCCGTTTATGCATCTATTTATGCATAAATTCAATTTTAAGGAGAATAACACTTTCAAAATAAAAAAAATAAATCTTTTATGCATCTTTTTATGCATAAATTCAATTTTAATGAGAAAAACTCTTTTGAAATAAAAATAAATTTCTTTATGCATCTTTCTATGCATAAAATCAAAATTACTGAGAGTAACTCTTTTGAAATAAAAATAAATTTCTTTATGCATCTTTCTATGCAAAAAAAATCAAAATTAATGAGAATAACTCTTTTGAAATAAAAATAAATTTCTTTATGCATCTTTCTATGCATAAAATCAAAATTAATGAGAGTAACTCTTTTGAAATAAAAATATATTTCTTTATGCATCTTTCTATGCAAAAAAAAAATCAAAATTAATGAGAATAACTCTTTTGAAATAAAAATAAATTTCTTTATGCATCTTTTTATGCATAAAATCAAAATTTGATGAGAATAACACTTTTGGAATAAAAAATAAATTCTTTATGCATCTTTCTATGCATAAAATAAAAAATAATGAGAATAACTCTTTTGAAATAAAAATAAATTTCTTTATGCATCTTTCTATGCATAAAATCAAAATTCAATGAGAATAACACTTTTGGAATAAAAATAAATTCTTTATGCATCTTTCTATGCATAAAATCAAATTTTGATGAGAATAACACTTTTGGAATAAAAATAAATTCTTTATGCATAAAATCAAAATTTGATGAAAGTAACACTTTTATAATAAAAAAATCTTTTATGCATAAATTTAATTTTAATGAAAGTAACACTTTTATAATAAAAATTTTCTTTTATGCATCTATTTATGCATAAAAATCAATTTTGATGAAAGTAACACTTTTATAATCAAAATATTCCCAATATGCATCTTTCTATGCATAGAAATTAATTTTAATGAAAATAACACTTTTATAATAAAAATATTTCTAATATGCATAGAATAAGAATAACACTTTTAGAATACACAAGCGGTGGGGATTACTCTTTTTGAATAATAAAAAGATAAAACTTACTTCACCAAATTTAAAAAAATTTACCATAACCTGCTTTGTATGGTTGACCATTTTTCAAATTTTTTTCACTCTAAAATTTACTAGAAATTATCCAAGATGATTTAAATCATTTTAATCTAATAAATTTTCACTTTATTAAGAGTAAACAATATGAAAAGTTTAATTCCATCAATTTGATTACACATCTAGAGGAACCACTTGACCCTTAAGAATATCTCTTCACCAATGATCACCAGGTCTCCCAACCCCAAAATAAAGATGACCATACCTCAATGATGGGGTGGAAGCCCCAAAATAGAGATGATCAAATAAGTTAAGGACCCATAGATAAAGGAGTACTACACCACTACCCAAGAGAGATCTGGACGGACTTGACCTTCATACCAGTCCCTTGCTGATGGTTTTAGAGAAAGTTGATAACTCCTGATTTTAGGGCTTATTTGCCTATTGTTTGAGTAAACTTGCATAGTTTGCTATTTTTAGCAATTGTCTAGGATAAAATAGATAAATTAGCTATTTTTACAAGAAATTAGAAAAGTTAAAATATTTTTTAATTTTTGCGATTTGGTCATTTACCCCTATTTTTAGGATCTACTACTTATTTTTGGGCCATTTTGATATATTTTCTACCATATTTTCTCAAAAATTAATAAAATGATGAGAAGTCAAAAATGTGTTGCCAAACCTGATGGGAATGAGTTTTTTAGTAGGGGATGAAGAATTTAGCAAGAAATTGAAATTCGGAGCGATTGTTAGGCTGAAATGACTAATTTTTGGGTGCCCGACCATTGTAGATGTGAAGAGGTACCTTGTGGGTGTGAGGTAGACTTTAAAATTCATGTGCCAAGGTGGTTTTGGACAAGAAGATGGTGCCTACTTCATGGGAATTTGTGGGGTTGAGAAGGTTGATAATGTAAAGATTAGGGCTTGGTTATCATGGTAAATTCCTTAGCAATGGTGAGTGCTTCCTTTCCTTACAAGTCTCTTGCCCTAATTCTCTCTAATTTGAGGGTTTAATTAAGAAGGTTAGAAGAGGGAAATAGGAGAGAGTTTGATCAATGGGACCTTGAATGGAGAAGAAGAGGAGCAAGGATGATCCACAAGGCTTGAAAACACATTTCTGATTCCCAAATTGAAAAAAATCAAGCTTTTGTGTGAATGTTAGTGCTCATTTTTGCTTAATTAGATAATAATTTTTTGTTATACACCAAGAAAGCTTTGGATGGCAGTCTATTGATCCTCATCTTGTATGTTGAAGGATGTTTAGATGTGTTTAAATTTTTACTTTTTTTAAATACTATGAAATTGTATCATTTTCTACTATGTTGATAAATAATTAACTATCTATTAAGAATTTGCTAATGAGGTAAAAAGAAACTTAGCTTTAGTTTATGTATGTGGAAGAGCTTGGATAGAAATTGAATATTTATAGTACGTCCTTTGTTAAATGGGTTAAATTGTAGATTTTTAGAGGACATATAAGTATAGTTTCAGTGTGCTTGAAAAAGAAAAAGTGAATGTTTTCATGAGTAGAATATGTCTATAAAATATCATAGTTAAATGATATGATCAAGTCATCCTTCTTGTGCTAAATGGTTTTTATGGTATTTCACTAGAGCAAGGGGGATCTGAAAAGGAAAATTGCATATTGTTATTAGTGGAATGAGCCTATAAAGTTTGTTTATTATGTTTGGTTTATTAGTAGTTGCTTTGTAATTGAGCCTAATGATGGGGGCTGAATTCAATGTCCTTGAGTCTACTTAGGATCTTATCTAAGTAAGTTTATGAGTAATTATCAGCAAAGTAAGTGACTAGTAAATTAGAGATAAACAGTTAAAGTTAGGCTATAAATGATAACTAAAGTTAACTAAGTATAAAATTTGGAGGAAAAAACTAAAGATATTATCTAAGTTAAAATGATAGTATTTACATTGCATTTCCCTTTATAGCATGTAATATCTTAATACTTAGCTAGTCAGTAATTTATTTTGCATGATAATAGTTTCAAGGGTCATTTTTGGTGTGTTCATTGTGAGACTAGACACGTGACCAAAAGGGATCATTAGCATGAGCCGGGCAATCCCATTCTCTGAGCAACCTTCTCCGCGCGAGGTGAAAATTAGAGCCAAACTTGGCAATAAACCCCAAAAAGTTAAAATTTTCTAGACAACATTTTAAAACACAAATGTAATTAGAAAATAATGCATCATTTTTCACCGATCCAACAAGCATAAGGCATAAGCACTTACATAATTTTACATTCACACCTCACCATAAACCAGTCAAAAAACCTGTCTATATTAGAGTGCATATATAAGTGACCATTCTTACATAACCACAAATCAGTTGGAAGATCCCAAAACTGCATGAACCACCAATACACAAAACTAGCCTAAAATACAGGGAGAGAAAACATTATAACTACACAAAATGTTCTAACAATCCCATGTTCTGTGCAGAGCCCAAAAAGTCATAAACATATGATGAAAAAACCCTCATTCAACCACGTCTTTCAAGGTGTGACATTTGATCACCTGCGTCCAAGTGCTTAAAACAACTCAATTTTTGTTAGAGCTAATTGGTTAATAAACTCATGAGCAGTCGCATCCAAACCAAGGACTTACAAGTAAACAAAGTACATGTGCTTGCATGGAATGTATGTAGAGCACTTATTCTCTCTTTTCTGAAAATCTTCACATGTGCATCTTGGAAAGTTGTTGATTGTCAGAGTAGTTCACTCCCAACGCTCTAGATCCATCAGTGCTTACGTAGAAGATATGAGACTCATTGCATACAATAATGGTCTCACGGATTACTTGTCCATCCAAGTTTAAACCCTTATCAACATTCTCATTAAATTCTTTTGTTAACCTTGTCCTCAATCTTAGAATTTTCTCATCATGAAATTGTGGACAAAAAGCACTAGCCACTATACCATTTGCGACTGTATTATTCCGTGTGCTTTGCAGAACAGCAATCCTTTTTTACAAACCGAGTCCATTTATTTCAAGAATTTTCACCTCATGACAATCCAAATTGGTACCTTCTTCCAGATGCCAGACCTCGGGCGCCATTCTTGGTGCGCTTATCACATGGTTCTCGTCAACATCCCAAGAGTGTGTCAGAGACAAATTACAGAACCATACATACCCTCCAACAACTCCACCATGATACTTTCTATGACCCCAAAAACATAGAACCGAAACTCCACTCTTTTTGTCCAACCCCACATCAATAATTTGAGAGCCATATCTGCCATTCTATCCTGGCAATCACCTAAAACAAGTTACTTTGCTAGCAAGAGTAGTTTTGCGAATTAACCACATTGTTTTGGGTGCTTCTCAAGGAGTTGTAGAGCTTGGAGACCTCAAGGGTTACGAGCTTGGCCATTGTAAAGATCCTCACACGACAGTTACGGTTCACCAAGAAATCTCTTTTTGGATGTGTTTCACGGAGGGTTAGGGTGAGCCATAATATTTTTGGCACCACTGCCGACGAGACGAGGAGCCATCCCTTGGCTTTTTCCTCGTTTTGTCTCTAATCTTCACATAACCCATTGCCCATTATCTTGATTAGTGGTTTCCCATGATTGAAAAAGATGGGTATTTGATGTTTTGTGTGAGATTTGGTATAGAATAGCTCTCTTTTTTTGAAAAGAATGCTTTTTGCTTAATTTTTAGATTAATTTGTTGTTTTGGTGGTTTTTCATGTTCTTAGGGCTTGCACATAGTTTGTATCGGCTTAGTTTGCATCCATTGCATCAAACAATGCAATAGAATGCAATTTTTAGTGAATGTTAACTCTCTTTAGTTTAAACATAGATCTAAGATCATTAATTCTAGTCTAATTGTGTGTTTTTGTTGAAATTGTTTGGATTAGAGTGTTAGCAAGCATTAGGAGTAGCTCAATCTTTCAAAAAATTTATTAAAACCATCAAAAAATCCTTGAATTTGACTAATTTCTCTTAATGGACTAGTTTTTGTCATTAAGGGTGATTAATCTTGTTCAAAAAGCCAAATAATTAGAAAATATGTTAATTGGGATCTAAATTGATCATATGAGTAGTCAAAATTTAGATTTTTGAGTGTTTGGAGAGCATCTAGATACATCAAAACACCGAATCACATCAATTTTTTGATCAATTGAAGAAAATTGACTCTCTTTGTGCTTAAATTTGCCTTAAAACAAAGATTAGGTTTTCCTTGCTCTATCCAATGATGTGCTCAATTGTGGAAATTAATTAGGAATTAGTGATTAATTAGAGTCCTTGATTGGTGTAAAAGAGGGAAAGAATAGTGAAAGGATTAATCTTGGATTAATTCTTAATCACTATTTTACATAACTCATTAAGGCTAATGAGCATTCAATGAGTAGAGCTCATGAGTTGTCAATTTGTCCTTTTTGGGGGTCATTTATGAAGGGTGTAAGAGGTGTCATTAAAAGGTTGACTTTTTTGATTCCCACTTACTTTTTTGGGAAAATGCCCATATCCCTTTCATTTTAAATTCAAAAAATATTCCCCCCGAAAAAGAAAAATTTGTATTTCTCACTAGACTCAAAAAAAGTTGAACTTAAAAAAAATCAAAAAAATTTCAGCACCGTGAAAGGCAAATTCGGTGAAAATTTCCGACCATGAAAGACAAACCTAGCAAAAAACTTCCGGCTGTGAAAGGCAAATCCAATGAAAAAATTCCGGCCCATGAAAGACAAATACGACGAAAAAATTCGGCTGTGAAAGGCAAATCTAGCGAAAAATTCCAGCCATGAAAGACAATTCTGGTGAAAATATCCAGGCATGAGGCAAATCCGGTAAAAATTTCCTGCTGTGAAAGACAATTCCTGCGAAAAAATAAGGGCGTGAAAGGCACCGGCGTAAATTTCCGGCCGTGAAAGTTAAATTCGATAAAAATTTTCGGCCATGAAAGGCAAATCTGGTGAAAATTTTTGGCCGTGAAAGGTAATTCCGGCAAAAATTTCCGGTCCTGAAAGGCAAATCAGGCGAAAAAATTCCAGCCATGAAAGACAATTCTTGCGAAAATTTCTAACCATGAAAGGCAAATCTGGCGAAAAATTCTGGCCGTGAAAGGCAATTGTGGCGAAAAATTTCAGTCGTGAAAGACAATCTTCGGCGAAAAATTCCGGCCGTGAAAGGCAATTCTGGCGAAAAATTCCGGCCGTGAAAGATGATTTCGGCAAAAAATCCCAGGTGTGAGGCAAATCCGACGAAAAAATACAGCCGTGAGGCGAATTCGGCGAAAAAATCCAGCCGTGAATGACACTTCCGCCAAAAAAATTTCGATCGTAGTGAAAGTTAATTCTGAAAAAAATTTTCAGCCGCCGTGAAAGACACATCCGGCGAAAATTTTCGGGTGTGAAAGGCAAATTTGGCGAAAAATTCCGACTATGAAAGACAAATTTGACGAAAAATTCTAGCCGTGAGTGAAAGGCAAATCCGACAAAAAATTCTGGTTGTGAAAGGCAATTCTGGTGAAAATTTTTGGCCTGAAGTTGCCAATGGTGCCATAGGTACAGTGATGAAGGAATGATTGGAAATTAGAATTCAAAAAGCTAACATCAAGGTCTTTGACTTTGGACTTGTCTTTCGAAGTCAAAATCGGCCATTTTGGCCTCCGACTATAGCAGCCTCAAAATTCGACCCAAAAATCGAGGCAAAAAATAACTCAAAAACTACGAAAAATTGTAAAAATTAGCACGAAAACAACGAGCCATATTTAGGCTACTTTTTGAGGGTGTAGACGATAAAATCATAGATGACTCAGGGGAACAAAGTTGTAGTACTCCAAAAATACTACAACTCTCTCATATAGAGTTTTTCAAAATTCCTTTTGGAACACCCTCAAAACGTGCTGCAAAACAGGGAAAAAATTCTCGAGAAAATTTTTCGTCTTAAGATAGTGATGGAAAATAGGTTTTATAACCTCCTCTTCCATCTGGGAAGTTCCTAGCATATGCGTTTTCTGAAAAAATATCTCGGTCGTTCACACGTGTAGCGCCTAAGCTAGTTAGGGCAAACGGATACCCGTTTGATCTAATGAAGAGTACGCCAAGCCTCTTGAGGCTGTAAAACGGGCTATGGGAAAGTATAAAAAGCAAAAAAATAAAAATAAAAAAATAAAAAACAAAAAACAAACAAACAAATAAACAAACAAACAAACTCTGATTGCTCATTAAGGAGCATTTAGGCACTCCGACATGGCCACAATAGAGGGATTGCCAAGGATTACACAAGGACTAAACCCAATGGCTGACATCTTCGAGCCATTGAGATCTATGCGGCAAATTCACCTCCCAATGCCATTGGCCATGCCTATAACAAGCGTGTCATCAAGATTTACACCCCCTGTCACTTCGATTCCACTAACTAGTCTAGGAAGGGGGGTGGTCCAAGGACTCACTGAGTCTCTCGCAACAAGAGCATCACATAGGACCTCAATGATTCATATACAAAAATATGGCCGTACAAATTTTCAAAATTATGGGCAAATATGACGGAACAACGGACCCTTTTCAATTCGTTCAAATGTTTGGACAGAGATGTGAAGCCTTTGGAAACCCCAACTGCCCCACTAAGGTACATGCATTGAACTTATGCTTAGAGGGAAAAGCTAGTCAATGGTTCATCGCATTGATGCTGGCGATCAAGACCAACTTCAAAACCTTGAAATCAGCCTTTATACATGGCTTTTCCAGACAAGGTGATCAATGGAGTGCAGTAACAGAACTCTATTCTATTGAGCGTCAACCAAATGAATCCATTAGAGATTTTATCATTTGGATGAAACTCTTGGACTCACATTTATGAGTCATGGGAAAAATTAAATGATGTTCAATTGAGGAGATGTTTTATGATGGGCTTACAGAATAACAGCTTACACAACTTGATCATTGTATCCAATCCAGAAACATTCGATCAATGTTGTAAAGAAGCAATACGTTTAGATGACAGCATGCTAGAAGATGATCATGCTACGAGGTGTTCCTCGTCTAAACCAAGTGAAGCAATGGCAAAAGAAAGATCAATCTCGGAATTGACATTCCCAAAATTTTATACAGCCTTGCTTAAAACATAACAACAGACATCTATAACATAGGATGAAAATCTTCAAAACCAGACATCCTTAATGCCTCTAATAGTGAGGAGCGAAATGCCTTGTATTGAATGCAATCAATACGACCATCCCAATCCTCATTGTGCATACAAGGCACATGTTCTCCTTTACTGCATATATTGTAAAACCTTTGACCATGATAGTAAGAAGTGTCCCCCTTCATCCATAATGGACTCAAAACCTCCATCTCCCCTGCACCAAACAGAAACAATCCAAAGGTTAGAAACTGCTCAGGACACAGTTAATTGGACACTTCAGTGTTTCTATTGTCATGGACCTCACAAGGTGGCAGACTGCACAGTTTGGAATACTTCCATGCCCATAGTCACTGACACCTTGTGACGAATGTGTGAACGATGCATTAACCACATGTTCCAAGATTGCCCAAGATGAGTTGCTTCAATGCAACTTGTCTCATAAAATACAACTCTTTAACATCTTAAGTGTACAAAATGGGCAATTGTCCATGGTGTCCTTGAATGTGCTTACATGCTTACAAGCGAAGGCATGACAAACACAGTAAAAAAGAACGTAAAAGATAATACCTCAACATGGGTAGAAGAACATGTTTTAAAACAGAACCTAAAAGAGAAAACAAAACCTTCTAAAACCAAGAAAAATAAAGAACAACAAACTGTCGAAACCAAGGTCGAATTAAAAGATAGGAAAAAGGAGTCTATATAGGACATAAACCCAAAAGAGGATATAAACACGAAAGAGCCAAAAGCTATACAAGATGCAGAAGCATCCACATCAAAGACCACCACAGAAATCTCAACACCCATATGTATGACACAAGATACAAAAACCCAAAAGAAAATTTGATCTCGTTGCATGGGTAAACATAATGAAAAACTAACAAACCAAAGAAAGTCAAAAAATCAAACAAGTTCTAGTACATTAGTAAGTGAGGATGAAACAAGTTCTTACTCTTCGTCGCTTAGTGCACCACATAGACCAATCAAGAAACTAGAACCCACCCAACCACCCCAAATGGATAATAATGATCACATGACATATGTGGAATGCAAAAAGCAAGCTCAAGAGAGCATGCTTAGCTTGGTTGAATGTCAAGAGAGCATGCTTAGCTTGGTTGAATGTCTTACAGGGTCACCAGTTGTGATTGAGCCTCATAATGCCAATCCTAAAAGAGCAACCAAAATTCAAAGCCTAGAAGAGTACCGCTTTCCCTTTCAAGAGGAAGACATACTCTCTACAAAAGAGTCATTTGAAACAGACTGTACGAACTATAGGCTTGAGAAAGCACATGAGGAATTTGATAATTCCCTTACAAGATTAAAACAATCTCTCAAAACCTCATTCGGAGGATTGCTCTTCTCTCATGATAAATCCAGCATCACATCAACAATTGCACCTTAATAGCTCAACCTCAGTTATGTAAGGATACACAATAAAGGTAGTTTTCAATAACAATGGTTTTCTTAACTAAGGACGGTCTTGCCAAATAATATGGGTTGTCTTGTTATTGTTGTCCACTAATAACATGGGTTGTCTTGTGATTGTTGTCCACTAATAACATGGGTTGTCTTGTGATTGTTGTCCAACTAACTATTGGTCATTGTCTTGAGTTTCTCGTTGATTTTTTTAACATGTGTAAGACAAAGACAAAGTTGTGGAGAAGAGTAGCCAAGGGTGGACTTATTGGATGATGCGATAGACATGAAAATTGAGGATGCTCATGATGATGGTAAGTCATTTTCAACCTCTCTGGAATTGAGCTTGGAATATTCTTTTTGTTGTGTTGTTAATAGTATGTTATGTCAAGTTATGGTTTTTGACTTTTTGACTATCCTATCAACAAGTGCATGAATAAGGAAATTATTTTGACTGTAAATCTTTCTTTGGGTTGTTTTTAAGATGAGGGCCTTAATGGCAAAACAACAGGGATCATTTCTAAAAGAATGACAACATATGTCTATCAACCACATTTGCCAGTTTTAGATGTGTCATGTGGGGATGGTCCAAAATGTTTGGCTGTTGTTGGGTGTTATATTTCTATTGGCAAGGATTTTATGATTGGCGCAAAGAATGGATCTTCTACCATAGTTCATGAGCACATGCAAGAATTCGCACCCAAGGGTAGACAATATGCAAGGAGAGGGAGATCAATTTCTTGGGCGACTGATTTGATATTTATGGACCTCCCTTTCGGTGGAGTAGTACATGATGCCGACGACTATAGAGGCCCCCTGTGGATACACTATCTGAGGACCATGTGTAGTATGGAGTTGGTTTGGCTGCATCAACTCTTGATGACTTTGGTTGGTTGTTGATTAAGGCATCGATGGGAGGTAATATTCCATGTATTGGAAGCTTTCAAGCCTTTCCTTTTGTCTTGCAATTTGTTTGATAAAAGTTATGTTATGTTTTATAGGAGAGATAGTGGGTTGGGTTGACCGCTATTGTCATGTATTAGATTTGGAGATTTGGCATTGTGTTATTGTCATGCATCACTCACCCTATGGATACCATGAGACTACTAGTTTTTGGACACAGGTAGTGTTTAGTGGTAGTTCCAGGGAATTTTGTTCGGTATATATGATTTTTTTTCATTCATTAGACTATTGTCATTGTGTTGCAGTATACCTCTTCTATGCTCTTTGTAGTTCACAGATGAGGTATGATTCCTGCGATTTACTGCTTGGAGAGTGCACCTCTTTTCGAGGCGCTTCATATGCATACTATGGATTCGGTGGCATACGATTATTTTCTAGGTGTATCTCGTGTGCTAGGGATGATTCGTGGTGTTTTGGAGCATAGACGTTACTTTCATTGTAGGGTATTTGGAGTTTTTTTGTCATCTTGGTGGTGTTTGCCTTAAGTTTGGCTATGGTAGAGCTCCTCTACTTAAGGCATGTTTGATGCATCGATAGACTCTAACGAGGGTCTTATATCTTCATATCTACAGCCATTGCTTCTACCTAAGAGAGGCAAGGAGACCAAGGAGAGGCTAGTAGTTCACTTGATTGGGATGATGATATTGATGAGCGTGTGGGACATAATCCATAAGAATAGTGAGCATCTTGACCTTATTCAGTGCTACATTGATAACTATTTATTTGGGTTTTTTTAAATGTGCTTGGGACTATTGTCACTCTATTTTGATATGGATTTAGTGGTATTTTACAATAGGTCAATGCTTGAGGATCCAAGTTTGTGATTTTGGTTACCTTTGTGCATGTTTTAAGAATAGAACATTCAAGTTTGATCTACAAGACATAGATATACTTAAACATGTGAATTTGCAAAAACTAAACAATTTTTATTCTTTATTTTCATGCAAAGTGTTCTACCAGTGTATGCCAAAGCAATGGTAAGAACCATGGCTAGAGACGCACGTTTTGAGAAGGACCATGCAGAACGACATCACGGTCGTCATGTTTTAATAGACGATGAGTGTGACTCAACTTGATTTTTTATAGTGTATGTAGTGGACAATGCAACACATGGTTTTGGTGTTTGCTTGCGAGCCATGATTGGCCATTTTGTTTCGATCTTATTTAATGTAGATATTGTTGAGCTCTAAAAACCCTAAACCCCATTGAGAGTGGTCATGTTCCATGCAGTCACAAAAATGTAGTTGGTGTTATATTTGAATTTTTTATGGTGATTGACGTGATCTTATAATGTATTTCAATGATAGGAAATGTGTTGCTTCAATCAAAGATTATCCTGCACGTGAATGGAAAATAATGTAACTGCTAATGTCTTGTGCTCACTTTGCATTGTTCTCTTGGGACTCTTTGGGGTTTGTTGCCAATTTTCTCTCCAATTTTCAACTAGCTCAGAAAATTTTGCTCGGTGTTTGGTAAGACTCCATGAGCGTTAGCAAGGATTTAGTTACAAAGATGTAGACCTACCATGGGTATATGAATTTCCAATTAATGTGAGGTTGCCTATAGTGAAAAGCTTAATTAGAGAAACCTATAACATTTATATTAGGTATCCAAAGAAAAAGAAGAGATTTGTAAGAAGAAGAGCATGTAGAGTGTAGAGTTAGAGTGTCCGTTGATGGATTTAAGGGTAGCAAAATATGTGCGTATAGTTGATCTTTTTATAGATTCAGGAGGCCTTGTGAATAGACGTGAACATAGGTAATATGTCGATTCATGGAGCATAGTTGGTGGATGGTGGAGTGATTGTAAATTTGATGATAGAACAAACCATGGAAGAATTAGAATGAAAGGGTTAGAGTCATCTAATTTAGTTTTGTTATTGGCTGACCAACATAAAGTCAAATCGCTAGTGTTACGGCCTATAAATGCCATTATTGTAGGGTTAGATTTCAAAATTAGTTTTTTAGTGGTGCATCCTACTTCTCATGTCTCGTCGTGTCACATCCTATTTTATTGGGATGACCATGGCTTTCACAAGCTCGTTACTTTGATTGTGATCAAAGTTGGCATAAGGGGTTGATTATAATTGGTCCTTCGGAAGATCGAGTTAAGATAAGGATAGTGCCTTAGGAATGGCTTAGGGATATTATTAAGAAGGATACTATAGATTATGTAATGACTTAAGGAGATTGAGTTAAGATAAGGATAGTTCCTAAGGAATGGATTAGGGAGACATAGTTAGGATAAGGATAGTACCTAAGGAATGTCTTAGGGAGGAGACAGAGTTTAGATAAGGATAGTGCCTAAGGAATTCCTTAGGGAGATTATTAAGGAGGATACTACAGATTATGGAGGAGATGTCTCTAAGGGAGCACAAGCAAGGACAGGATCACTGTGAAGGTGAATAACTATATTCATGGTTGATTAAGGCTTTACGACATAGCATATCTACTTTGGAAGATAAAATGGGATTTAATATGGTTCACAAACAAAATTATGCAAAAAAAAGGATTGGGTTAATATGAAGTGTATTACTCACATCAAGGTGAGGATGGGGAATCGCTAGAAGTCCAAAACCCAAAGAAAAATAAGTCTTAAATGATGAGAGAATGTAGTGGAAGCCATACAATGTGGTACATAGATGGGCATAATCAAAGAATTGAAGTCATAGAAGAAATAGGGAATACGGATGATGGAACAAAAAGTGTGGAAATTGAGAGCTATAATGTAAACAAGTTGAGAAGGTTATGTGATGAGCTAGAACAAGAGAAGTTTGTAGGTCAAAGATTAGTTAAGGAAAGTAAGGGTAGTAATCTTGCATTTAGAAATAGGTAAAGGTCACACTTTGTTGGAAGTGTGCCACATTAAGCAATTAAGGCAAAAGCTCGTCGATGTTTACCCACAGAGAGCAAATTACATTATTGGTCGCATTAGAAGAGAAAACTTTGATCATAGAAGAACGAGAATTCCTTATACACCAACTTAAGGATAAGTAACATGTATCCACACGATAGCTTGAGAGAGAAAAACAAGAATCTATAGGCTCTTTCAAAAGGGTAATAGCCTTAAATGAGGGTTACATTTGAACATTGATGAGGGAAGTGGAGTTCTATAAATGAGGGTTACATTTGAGCTAAGCTTACTAAAGTAAGAAAACAAGAAAATACGGCTAACTTCAATCAAATGAGTCCAAAGGTAAGAGAGATAGATTCAAGAGTGAAAGGAATATGTGTCAGGCCAGTCGGAGTATAGAGGGGAAGAAAAGGAAATAGTGCTTCACTTCTTAATGGTTGAGTGAAGAGAAGATGTGTCAGGCTGGTTTTATTACAGAGGATAAGAAAAGGAAACAGTGCTTCACTGCTTAATGGTTGAGTTAACGGAGACACAAGAGGAGGAATTTCATGAGTGTTGTGATATTATGCCCTACATACTAGTGACCATAGTAATGAAAGATGAAGATAAAGGGACAGTTAGGTATAATCATCATGGTCTTCTAGAGAGAAGAAGTACCAATGCATGTCTCTCATGTTGAGATATCGAGCTCATCTAGTGAGGCGGTGGACACTGATGACCCGCCTAGGGGATAGGCCCCACACTTACACCACTGGCATGGTTGGTGACATCATGGGTGATATGCGGCCACCACTAGGATGACAGGCTGTGTGTGACAGCCATTCTGGCATAGTTATAGCGTCGGCTCATTTAGTTAGGTTCACACTATAGAGAACCCTAGTATGTATTTGGTTGTGTACCTTTTCATATGGTGTGTACTCTTATCTTTGTATATGGTGTGTTGAGTGTTGGGTTAAGAAGAAGAAGATTGTTAGCCTCTCACCTTGTGTATTCTGGCATAGTTATAGCGTCAGCTCATTTAGTTAGGTTCACACTATAGAGAACCCTAGTATGTATTTGGTTGTGTACCTTTTCATATGGTGTGTACTCTTATCTTTGTATATGGTGTGTTGAGTGTTGGGTGAAGAAGAAGAAGATTGTTAGCCTCTCACCTTGTGTATTCTCTTTTAGGGTTTTGTGAGTGTGTGTGTGCTTGCAAGAGCTCAAGCTCTCTTCTCCCCTGCATCTTAACATGGTATCAGAGCTTGGGTGGGCTCTTGGTCATTGGTGAATATTTATGTATAGTTTTTCTTGGTTATGAGTTCTTTGATTAAGCATTATTTTCAGTTATTATTAAAAAAAATTATGCACACTAATTTGCATTTGTGAGGATTTGAGAGGAGATTTGCAACAAGGAGGTTGCTTAGAAGCTGCCCAAGAGAGTTGCAAATGGGATTTTTGCAACATGGAAAGCCTACTCATCATCATGGAAGCTGAAAATGGAGATTTTAGCATTATGAAGGCTATGGAGTCTTCATCATCGTCAAGGAGAAGTTGCCAAGAAGAGATTTGTGAAGGTATTTTGGATTTTGCCTCATTGATTTTTTGGTTTAAGCATGGAAGAATGCTCAATGTAAAGAAGGGTTGCTGATTTATGGGATGAGTGAATTCCATAGCTCTTGCAAGTTGGGAAAGATCATATGTGGAGGTAAAAGGCTTATACGAGAAAGGGGAAAGCATTGTGGGCAAGAAAAGGAGCCCATGAATGTGCACATCAAATGGAGGGATGTGCTAATTTGCTCATGAAAGATGAGCAAAAGATGAGCAATGTTTGGTGGAAGCAAGAGGAAGCTTTCACAAGGTATATCATGTAAGATTTCTTGTGAGAAATCTTGCATAGAAGCACCCTTGGAAATGGATGCATGCAAAGAAGAAGGGCATGCATATTGGAGCTCAATGATGAGCTCATGTGGCCATGTTGATGGCTATGGAGAAACCTCTACTTGGAAGTTCAAGGAGGCAAAGATCAAAAGCATGCAGTGTGGAGAGCTCATAATGGTCACATTGGCAATTGCAAGAAACGTGGAAGAAAAGGCTACCTACAAGATAGCATGCATTTTGCAGTTTGTGTGTAGAGCTCATGTGGAGAGCATGCATTTTTGCAGTTTGTGTGGAGAGCTCATAATGATCACATCAGCAATTGCAAGAAACGTGGAAGAAAAGGCTACCTACAAGATAGCATGCATTTTGCAGTTTGTGTGGAGAAGCTCATAATAGAAGAAGATGTCTTGGCTGAAAGGGAACAAGTAAGGCATGCAAGAGAAGAAGCTTTAGCAACAACTACTAAACTAGAGCAGCTTCAAAGAGAACTAAGCAAACCGTCAGAGAGCAGCAAATCTACTACAGAAACAGTCACTTAGGTGTTGGGAAGTGCGCCAGGGTGGTGCTGACATGTCCGGCTGTATGCGAATAGAGGCAGAGGCGGTAGCATTATTGAATTGCAGAGAAGTAGAGGTAGGCTATGACAGTCCAAGATGCCCAAAGAAAAGGTAACAATATCTAACCAAGGTGAAGATAAGGACTTCACAGGATGATTCAAGTAGCGTGGAGTTAAGAAGGAGCTCTTCGATTCGTTGCAGTAAATAGTGGTGCTCAAGAAAGAGCTATCAAGGAGGATGGCGTTCCCAACACAGCCAAAGAGAGGCGAAATGTGGCACATATGGCCAGGAAGAAGCCGACAAATAGATGCGCAGCAAAGAGAGGTCAAACAGGTTCTAGTAACTTACGTGACCACCATCGCCAGCGGCTGAGAGCAAAGGAACGATAGATTATAAGGGTTACGGGTTAGGAGATAAGGCGGTTGGGGTTTAAAAGAACCTTCAAATAAGGGTAATCCTTATGTGTCGATAGCAATATAAAGATATCTGATTTTTTAAGGTGTAAAGAAATGTAAGGTAGCCCCCATTCACATGTTGCAAAAGGAGGCTTATAAAAGGACGTTCGCATGCAACTCACATACAATTTTTTAGGAAGGTTTTGAAAATCCCTCCTTAGCCTTAAAAAAAAATCGAGTGGACGTCGGCTTTACAAAAGCCGTGGTATCTTTGACCACTTGGATTTTGTGGGTACCCTGCCCTTGCATAGTGCATAAAAAGGTTTGTAAAATTAACTCACCCGTAAAATTGATTATGGGTAACCGTACCCGAGCTTGTGTGCTCAAAACGAGAATATTTTGTAATCACCCATGGTATGAGGGTAACCATACCCGAGCTCACCGAGAAGCTCAAAATGGTTGTCGTGATGTGTGCAGGAGCGATGCACGTGTGAGGTGCATGCGCATGGGTTGGTTCCCACCCGAACTTCCATGTTCAAATCGGACTCAGTGGTTCCGCTGTGAGCGAGTCGGCTCAAATTGGACTTGGTGTCTAACATGGTAGACACGCGCACACATGTTTGGTTGATGGACACTCCAATGTATCATTGAGGGGGAGCGATTGCGGTTGTGCAATGCTACATTGATATGGGTGATGGGTTGTGGAGCACCTCAATTAAGAGGGGGTGTTGATTGAGAGATGTAATCGTGGTGTTGTGTGTATGTGGGAAAGCACTCTAGAGGTGCAAGATATTGTGGCAAGATAGGAATGCCACATGTGGCAAGATAGGAATGCCACATGTAATATTGTATGGTGTGTGAGTGTTGACCAAAAGAGTGGAAAAGGAGTTGCCACATGGATGATGACATGTAAAGTGGGATAAGGCTAGAAAGCCTATATCATTGTATGGTTCATTGTGAGTGAAATAGAGATCTTGTGTTGAGTGTGCAATCTCTCTCTCTCTCTAGTCATGGAGTTTTTAGTGTGGTTTAATCCACCTTAATTATGTTGCTTAATCATTGTCTATCACCATGATCAATCCCATTTTAGGAATCTTAACATCTCAAGAGATTCCTATGTATCTATTGGGAAACCTTAATTATGTAGGTGATTTTGGTATAGAATCAAATTTTTTTTTGAAGTATCAGAAGGGAAGTCTTTGGTGATTGGGTCTTCATTAGTGGGATCTCATTTGAAGAGTATCCAAGGTGTCTTAATTAAACACATAGGTGCGTTTGCATGGACATATAAGGACTTAGTGGGATTAAGCTATGCAGAGAAGGAATAAATTACTAATTTACTAGATGTGGTGTTCATCTATCTAGTGTCTTATAGTAGTGAGTGGGTATCACCTATTGTGATAGTCCCTAAAAAGGATGAGAAAATTTGAATCTACATGGATTATCGGCAATTGAATAATAAAACAAAGAAAAACCATTTTCCTTTTTCGTTAACTGATCACGTCCTAGATAAAGTAGCAAGATATGAGATTTATTTTTTTATGACTTTAGTGGATGTAACCAAGTGTTAATTCATCCTATAGATCAACCTATGATGGAATTTCCCACCAATGAGTGGGGGGGGACATTTGCCTATAGGGTTATGCCTTTTGGTGGGTTACATGTAATGCTCCTGCTACATTTTAACATGTAATGATAGTAGCCTATCAAGACTTTTTAAGGCAATGGATGAAGGTCTTCCTAGATGATTTTTGTATTCTTAGTACACTTTGGGGATATGCTTAATAAGTTTGAACAGGTGTTTACTAGGAATATTGAGGTGGGTATATCCTTGAATCCAGAGAAGTGTGTTTTCAACGTGGAAAGTGGCACTCTCTTAGGTCATATAGTATCCAAAATGGTATTGCTATGGATAAACCAAAGATCAGGAAGATTAGTGGACGAGTTTTTAGGTCTTGTGAACTATTACCATTGTAATGTTGCAAACTTTGCAGTTGTTGCTTTGCCTTTGGCCACATTGTTATGAAAGGACAACCCTTTTATCTAGACAAGGGCATGTCAAGAGTCTTTTGAGCTTCTTAAGCAGACATTAGTGGAAGCTCCAATTTTAATACCTCCGAATTGGACCAAGGAATTTCACATGCATGTGGATGCCTTAATGATCGCAATCGGGTGCAATGTTATGCCAATCCCCGATGACAATAAGATGGAGCTACCTATATATTATGCAAGTAGAAATCTAAGTGATGTAGAATGTAACTATACAACAATGGAAGAATGCCTCTCAATAGTACTCTTAGTTGAGAAGTTTCATCACTATTGTTTGGGAAACAAATTCATATTTTATGTAGATCATGAGGCTTTGAAGTACCTTTTGAACAAGCCAAAGTTGGTTGGACGTGTTATCAGATGGATGCTCTTGTTTCAAGAGTTTGATTTTCAAGTGGTGACTAAAACAAGAAAATTGCATCATGTCTTGGCGGATCATTTATCTAGATTATTGAGACAGATGTGATCAAGAGCTTATCGTAGAGGATGATCTTCCCAATGCTCATTGTTTTTAGTAGAAATGCAAGCTCCGTGGCATGTTAATATCACTAATTTTTTGAGCACATCTCAATATCAACCTATATTAATAAAAGAGAAAAGAAAAAGATTTTATTGCAAAATCAAGGTCTTTTACTTTGGGCAAATACCTTTATAAATACTTCTCTTGAGAAGGAATTTATTATTGTTATGTGTGAGAAGACGACGTTCTTGCTATATAGAAAAGTTTACACGATGAGCCATGTGGTAGATACTTCGTAGCTTACAGCTCGTAAAGTTCTACTTGTGATTATTGGTGGGCCAACATTACTTAAAGACTATCATTTTTATTGCCATAAATATGATAAATGCCAAAGATTTGGCACGCCATCTAAATAGTTTGCTACACCATTTCAGCTTTAAACCCTTTTGAGAAATGGGGAATCAATTTTTTAGGACCAATAGATCCTCTATCAAGATATTGGTCTTAATCGATATATCTTGGTGTGTAGTACGGATTCCATTACAAAATAGGAGGAGAAAAAACCTCTTAAGACAGACCATGCAGTTGATGTTGCTAAGTTTCTCTTATGAGAACATAATTACATTCCCATTTCTTAAATGATACCATCCACAAATTAAATGAGTTATGTTCGATAAATCATAAAAAATCTACACCATGTTATCAGAGAGCAAATGTTCACGTAGAAGTGAGTAAAAAAATTCTCTTTGGGATATTAACTAAAATTGTAGCTGAGAATAGACGAGATTGGGATGAATAGTTGTATAAAGCATTATGGGCTTATCGTACAGCTTACAAAGTTACAAAGTTACTAGTCAAAATATGCCTGTTGTATGGAATAGAAGCTATATTTCGTATTGAGAATTAGATTCCCACGTTGAGAATTAGATTCCCACGTTGAGAATAGCACTAACAACAAGATTAGGAGATAAAGAGCATTTAGAGAATCACCTCCTAAGTTTGGTTAAATTAGATGAGCAAAGATTGATTTCTCTACAAATTCTAAAGGCTATGCAAAAACGTAGAAAGGATGACATTATAGAAGTATTAAGATACATAGTTTAAAGAAGGAGATCTAGTGTAGGTCCATGATAGTAGATATTATAAGCTTTCGGCGGGTAATTTAAAAATTAGATGGTTAGAACCTTTTAGAGTCTTAGAAGTGTTTGATAATGGTTCTTTGAGCATACAAGATTTCCAACAAGAGAATGAACTATTTAGGGTTAATGGGTTGAGAGTGAAGCATTATGTAGCATAGGAATGGAGATAGTTAGGGTATTGAAAGGTGTAGGGTATTTAAGATATAGGTGTAGGGCGTTGAAAAGTGTAGGGTGTTGAAAGGTTTAGGGTATTATAGGTAGGTTGTTTTACCAATTATACTAGAGTTGTCGTTGGGAATGGGATGATTAGATCTAGTTTGATGGATTTTACATGGAGTGATCGCAGTGCACCAGTTTTGGATGGAAGAAGGATCTTTTTGGATTCCTCCTTTATACAAACCCATTCTTGGTACCTATATGCATTTAGGGGTGAGAACTATTGTGGTGAGTTATTTTTTCATTTATCTTTACTGTAGTTTCATCCTATTAGGCACTGTGAGTTATGTGAAAGAAGGATGCTTCGTGCTGCATCATATCTATGTTGGTAGTGTAGGATGTATTTTAGATACTATGGTACTAGTTTAGTTAGGAGGATGGTAGGGGTGACACTAGCAAGGCATGTATGGAAGCTCAGACTTGGATTGATTTGTTTTTATTTAATGTTGATCGTTATGATGTGGGTAGCTATTGTCTGGAGCTTATTGGGGAGGAGCTATTGAGGTGACATAAGTTTTTTTAATAATTTTTGATGTTTGTGTGATTTTGTTTTTGTTCATTTTTAGGTTTTCTTTACTACAAGAAAGATAAAAGGAAAAATTATAAGATACTATAACAAAAAAAACCCCAAAAAAAAGTTCAGGACTACGTTGTTTGGTGTAGTTGTGGCACTATGAAATAGGTTCCAAGTTTGAAGTATGAAGAATGTTGTGGTATGAGAGGAGCTATAGATGGAGACAAGAGGAAGTGAAGATGAAGAAATCAAGTTTTGCATGATGTGAATGATCAAGTGTATCTGAAACTTAGCTTTATTGTTGGAAGTTTTGAATTAATGTGTTATTTTTAGTGTTGATTAATTTGAGTGGTAAGAAGTTGTTTTCAATAGCACCTCCTGATGGACGCTTTACTTCTCACCTTTTTCTTCGATGGGCACTTTACTTCTCACCTCTTTCTTTGACGGGAGCTTTACTTATCACCTCTTTCTTCTCGGGCACTTTACTTCTCACACTTTTGTTTGATGGGCACTTTACTTCTCACACTGTTTCAATGATCCTCGTTAATTTGACATTAGATTTAACCTAATTACATTTGGATGTGAGCCATAATGTTGATATTTTTATTCTCAAACTATAAAATAGTCAATGTGATAAGCTTTGCATTACTTGAAACATAAGTCGACCCAAGTATGCTTGTGTCAACGGATACCCCTTATGCCTTTTAGCTCCCTTAACCTTTAATGTGCTCAATAATCTTGCACTCTTTTGCAATGAGAGTACTCATATTTCTCAGCATCACACTCACAAATGTTGTTTGCATTAATGAGTGTCTCTCTCGAGATTGGCACTTGATAACTACATGCTCATATAGCCGTAATAAAAAAATCACATCACTATTAATCCATTAAATCATAAACAAGCTAAAGATTAGTTTTTTTTTGCGACATGTATACTCACACATTCATTCTTTGTAAGCCTACTTAGTAGAGCTTTTTTGCTTGTCTTTCTAGGGTCAATGATTGCGCAACCCACCCTTATGTGCCTCCACTTTGTTTTAGTGTACATCTCCTCAATCAAGGATATCCATGCCATTGTCCTGTGAATGTGAATTCCTTCCCAAACATTTAGCATTCTATTGGATAAGAAGTGAAGATCTGGCCTCCTTGCTTATTCTATCTCAAATTCATTGTCAATCTCTCACCACCATAAATGAGATCAAGAGGCCCTCATAGAATCATCCACAACAATCTCCTCTCCCTTGCATGTATAAGCTGATGTAATAAATGCATCCTTTTCCACCATGTACCCCTCATGTTGAAATGTAGAGACTTGAGGGCTAACACATCACTCCTCAAACCTCTTACTTGAGCAGAAGTGATTAATCTACACAAAGGAAACCAAGGAAACTGGTTGAACTCCATAGTCTTACACTTTTCAATTACATCACCTCCACTTACCAATTGGAAGTCTAGATCTCTAATGTCATGATCCCTACTATCCACTTACCAATTGGAAGTCTTACCAATTGGAAGTCTAGATCTCTAATGTCATGATCCCTACTATCCACATCCTCACTTTCCCCAACATTCACCTGTAGTGGCATGAACACACATGTTGTCCCCACACAACATCAACCAACTCATCAACATGAGTAGTCTGCACCTTTTCAATAGATGGGGCTTCATTAGTCTCCTCCAAGGTATCTCCACCCACAGAAGCTCGACTTGCTGGAGGGTCACTTTTATGCCCAAGTCTTCTTCTTGGAGCAGACACTACCATCTTTTTCAAGGCCTATCTCCTACCATTAGGCAAAATATGGACTCTCATTTTTTCCCCTTAAGGATTTCCACACCTCCTCTCTCTAGAAAAATGGGCTCATGGTGAATTTTATGTAAATCAAATCAAAGGTTGGTGGAGATTGTGCATTTGGAATCTACTCATCGAGACCTTTCCAATGATACATAGCATGATGGGAATTTTTTATTATCCAAGAAGTCCCCAAATTGGCACCGACATGGCATGTTACATGATATATCAAAATTTCCCATCATGCTATATATCATTGTAACATGCCATGTCGTTTGCCAATTTGGGGACTTCTTGAATAATCAAAAATTCCCATCATGCTATATATCATTGGAAAAGTCTCGATGACTAGATTCCAAATGTGCAATCTCTACCAACTTTTGATTTGATTGCAAAAATTTCACCCATGAGCCCATTTTTCTAAAGAGAGGTGTGGAAATCTTTAAGGGGAAAAAATAAGAGTCCATATTTTTCCTAATGCACCTTTATCCATCTAATAAACGCACACAAAAAAACCAACCCCTAAAATCAATGGTAAATGCAACCAAATTCTTCTCAAGCATCTGAATTTGATTTAGCTAGCTAGGCTATCTTTCCTCATAAGGCATTTCCTAAATAAAAAAGGCAAGTAAAATAAACATAAAAAGAAAAACACACATGACAACGTAACATAACAACTGATTGGGGAGCCACATTTAGGTGATTGGTGAGCCACATTCAAGCAACTAATTGTATTTGGTGAGCCACTCTTTATGTCTTCAACTATCATTGCAGAACTCATCTCCTCTAGCATGGTGGGTGAACTAGTAGAGCATTGTGGGCCACGACAAGCAAAGCATTAAAAAAATCCCAATAGGCTATAGAGGTAAATGTGACATCAGGTTTGCCCCACAAGCCTACTAGGGCTTTTTTTTAAATGCTTGGCTTGTAAAGAGGAGAGCACCTATTTACATTGGACAACAACGTAATCTTTGTGTGTCACTTCATATTCCAAGGTATATACCTTAGATTAACTAATGTCCTCTGCACCTATGCACCCGGATTCCCCTCACCCCAGGTGCACTCTTCACTCTTCCCCTCAGCTTCTCTCATCTCAACATCGACTTGCGTATAGTTGAAGCAATACAACAGCACCTAGCCATGTATGCCATGCAAAAAGGGATAGAAAATTGGTTAGATGGTGGTCAAAATTCAACAAAGAATTTAATGAAAGGATTTAGAGATCTAAGGAATTACCAAGTGAGGTTGTTATATGTGTGATACCTAATGATTTAGAGATCTAAGGAATTACCAAGTGAGGTTGTTATGTGTGATACCAAGTGAGGTTGTTATGTGTGATACCCAATGATTACGCACTACAGGATTGATAGAGAGGGATTGACATAGTTTGTTACAATTTTCGGGCCCCCTCGATGCTCATGTCTAGATTTCACTCAAAGAGATTCCAAAAAATGAGTCTATATGCCATGTAAACACATTTACTTTGTGTTCATAAGGGTTTGAATGAGAAAGTGCACGAGTTTATGCTCCAAGCAGCCCTGACAAAGATGGAGTTATTCCAAGCTCTAAATGGTAGGAGGAACCAAAATACGATGGGTTAGGGAAGAAATTACAAGTGCCATGCTAGGTACCTCATTTTTGTAACTATTAAGATCTATACATTAGCTTCATTTTGGGTAACTATTGATATCTATCTAGAAGCTTCATTTTGGGGAACTACTTTTGTAAGAAATGCTTGGCTAACTAGAAGGTTCCTTACTATTGGCAGTTGAAAGGTTTGATGATGCTGCCTGTATGTGTTATTACCATGGGTGGTTAACTATTTCATTAGAAGAGGAAATAGTAAGACTTAATTTAAACATCGTTGCTTGATATTCAGTGTTATAACAAATGATAAAGCAATTCAGGACATAATTGGCTCGTTCATGTTAATAATCATCACTAGGTTATAACAAGTAAACATAATTGGCATGTAGATTTCATAGAAGGGTTGGCTATTGTAATGAGTTTCTATAGGATAAATATGGTATGTGGGGATGTTGGTTACATTAAAAATTCTTTGACTAAATGAGTTTCTATAAGATAAATATGGTTCATGGGGATGTTGGTTACATTAAAAATCCTTCAACTTAATGATGATATATATCTTGTATTTAAAGTTTTGATTGTTATTAATATTGACCAAGACTACTATAGGCCATAAATTGATGTGTTATATGGCAGTGCATTATAACCTCGAGCAATTTAATATTTAGAATTGGCAATGAGAACTGCTTTTTTAATACCTTGCTCAATTTCGATCACTCGCTTTTTGGTTTTCTCTTATATAGGGATGTAAATATGGGGTGCGACATAAAAATATGGGTGTGACTACCAATCAAGGCTTTATTGCCAATTTTGGGAGTGCTTTTGAAGCATTGATGGTTTCATTGCTTAATTGGCAACACCAATTAGAGTATTGAGTGGGGTGTACATGCACTTTTGGCATTCTTGGGAGCAATGATTTTATATTCACGTGATCACAAATTTTTTTTTGTTACATATGTTATTAACATGTTAACATGTTAACATGTTCCCAAAAAAGCCGGTGGGAAGCAACCTGGTAACCGGATAAAATCCCACCGGGCTTTTGCTATACCCGGCGGTCCCGTCGGGAAAAAGGAAACCCCGGCAGGTCCCGGCGGGGTCGTCATCCAGCCCGACGGGGTACAATTTCCTATATATATGGGCCCGGGGGGCCCTTTGGGAGTTCATTGCTGATAGCATACACAGGTAATGAAACTTGTGTGTGTGTGTGTGTGTGTGTGTGTGTGTGTGGGTGGCTGTGTGTTCGTGCGAGCAGCCGCCCACTGTCACAATGCGCGACAGGATGTGGATGGTCCGCCACACGAGGGATGTGTGTGTGGGTGTGTGTTCGTGCAGACAGCGCCCATTGTCGCAATGCGCGGCAGGATGTGGGTGGTCCGCCACACGACAGGTGTGTGTGTAAGACCATTCTTCGAAATGGTGCTTACCCTGGGGCACTTAGTCGGTAACGCAGCTAGTCTGTGTCCTATGGTAAGTATGGCACGCCGTAGCGGTACTAGTCGGTAACGCGGCAAGCATAGTATCGTTATGGCGATGTCACCTTCCCTTCCCTTTCCTTTGTCAAATGCGGGCAGATGGTCGGTAACGCGGCCAGTGTATGTTCGTATCCTATTCGTATTCCCATAGAATCGGGCGACATTTTGTCATTAAATGCGGCAAGTTGGTGTCGTCTGCTAGTGCATAAATTGTTTTTTGCATATTGCGGCATTTGATCGTTAACGCGGTCGAAAAAATGTCGTAAATTTGCTTGCATATTACGGCATATGATCGTTAACGCGGTCGAAAAAATGTCGTAAATTTGTTTGATTTGACTTGTATTGTTTTTATTGTGTTTGATCCATGCGATACTTGGTTGCTAATGCGGCATGAGTATTTCATGGATCAAAGTTTACATCATATTGTCTAAACGTTTTATTTTATAATATCGTGATTCGTAACTCGAAAAAATGAATATCTCTCTCTTCCTACCCCCCTCTCTCTCTCTCATGATACACTTCACAACTCTTTCTCTCTCTCTCTCTCTCTCTCTCTCTCTCTCTCTCTCTCTCTCTCTCTCTCTCTCATGATACACTTCACAACACGATAGATGTGTAGATAAGGATTTCTTTTTTTTTCTCTTAAAATATACATAATTTCTAATAATTTCTTTTTTCTTCCTCTATTTACTTAAAAATTAAAACAGTACATTATTTTCCTCTTTAGGACATCACAAAAACATTAAAAATGTCATCTAATGTTTCTTCTCTTAGATGCAACTCCTAGTGCAATTCGTAATTTATTTCAAGATGAAAGCTAAGAAAGACAAATCCTACTTTTGTATTGATAATTTCTCCAAATACGATCATTTGTACAAGTACTTTTTATGAAATTAATGAAATGACTTCTTCCTCTATGTTAGTATCTTGCTCCAAAATTCTTTCACCGTTTACTCTCTCGTCTGCTAAATTAAGCTCATCTAAGTCAATGTCTAAATTGTCTTCTATCTCAAGGGTGGTGCACAATGTGCGTCCAACATCAAAGTTCTCGTCTACTACATCATCCTCACAATTGTACATCCATCTAGGCATATCTTCTTCATACTCTTCGCTTTCAATGTCTCGCAAGATCTTTTCATTACAATACATGTAAACAAGTTTATCTGCTCGATCTGCAAGAAGTCGATTGCGAATAGTACTGTGAATATATTTGTACATGCTCCAGTTTCTTTCTGAGCCTGAGTTTGAAGAGCACTGACTTAGAACCTTCATCGCAAGGTTGCGCAATAAAGCATAATGCTCACCACCATTCATCATCCACCACTTCCATGCAGGTTGCTCTTTAGCCATTTGTTGAACAAGGGAGTTGGAAAATAAACCCTCTTTCAATCGAAATGAGGTCATCTCCTTTATGCTCTTCACACGATCATCAACATTATTATAGAAAGTGTTTACCACTTTATAAAAATCTTGCACCACCTCAACGTTGGACATCAAATCCATATTCCAATATTCAGGATCTAACATGTAAGCAGCACTGTGTAGTGGTGAATGCGCTCCAATCCATTGTTGGAATTAGGGTTGCAGGAATGCACACACAACTTCAAGAAGATGAGGAAGCTTGAGCACAACACAGTAGTGTATTATGAGTGCCAAAAATGAAAGATAATCAACCCTAAAAGATAATGGGCGTATATACAATGCACGGGGGAAAAAACCTCCTAGTGAGGGAAAAAGTGCCCCGGCGGTCCTAAGTGTGTTCACACACATCACTACTATAATATGGTAACAAATCCCCTTTGGAGTGATGCGGTGAACAAGAGCTAGCACTCATGTATAGGGAAGTGTCTAGCTATGTGGACGAATCCACAAAAGGGAGTAAGCCCAAAGCTTTGCGAAAAGCTTCGAACTTCTCACGAGGCAGAGCCTTTGTGAAAAGGTCTGCAAGGTTATCCTGTGTTGGCACATAAGCCAAACTGATCTCTCCTGCAGAGAGTCTCTCCCTGACATAATGGTAGTGCACCTCAATGTGCTTCGTACGAGCATGGAACACTGGGTTCCGCGCAACTGCCAATGCGCTCTGACTGTCAGTGAAGATGGTGGTGGCAGATGGCTGCCCAACACCCAAATCAGCCATAAGGCGTCTGAGCCACACACACTCAATCGTAGCTGTGAAAGCTGCCCTGTACTCAGCTTCACAACTAGAAGTGGCCACAGTAGGCTGCTTCTTGCTCAACCATGATATGCATGAGCTTCCAAGCATGAAGCAAAAACCACTCGTGGACACGCGTGTGTCATAACAACCAGCCCAGTCAGAATCTGAAAAAGCATGTAAATCTGGCGGCAATGATCCCCCCTTGGGATAAAACAACCCAAGATGCCGAGTACCACTCAAATAGCGAAAGATACGCTTCACTGCCTGCCAATGCTTAATGCCTGGGCTATGCATAAATCTGCTCACCTGTGAGACTGCAAACTGAATGTCTGGCCTCGTAATGCATACATAAATGAGGCAACCAACAGCTGTTTGATAGAGTGTGACATCAAAGTGATCTCCAGCATCATGAAGACTCAACTTCAAACCTGTCTCCATTGGAGTAGCAATAGGCTTGCAGTCTTCAAGGCCAAATCTCCGCAACAATGTTTCAATATACTTTGTCTGACACAAAGCAATACCTCCATCACACTGCTTAAATTGTATCCCCAAATAATGATGCAAATGCCCCAAATCTGACATCTCAAAAGAGGCATTCAAATCAGCCTTAAAATCAGCAATATGACTCTCATTTGGTCCTGTGAGCAGCATGTCATCGACATAGAGAGCAATGATTAGATGTACACCATCCACACGTTTAACATACAAAGTGCTTTCTGTTGGACTATTCTGAAACCCATGTGCAGTCAAATATGCATGTATTTTTTCATACCAAGCTCGTGGAGCTTGCTTTAAACCATATAAAGCCTTTTTTAACCTGCACACTTTGTTTTCCTGCCCTCTTTGAACAAAACCACGAGGCTGCGATACATACACCTCCTCATGCAAATCTCCATTTAAGAACGCAGTCTTTATGTCCAGCTGATGTACATTCCAACCATTATGAGCTGCTAATGCACAGATGCTACGAACAGTGGTCATACGACATGTGGGAGCAAAAGTCTCATCAAAATCAATGCCCTTCTCTTGAGCATAACCTTTTGCAACAAGCCTAGCCTTATGGCGACCCACTGTGCCATCAGGCTTACGCTTCAATTTGTATACCCACTTAGTGCCAATGGCCTTCTTGCCAGGGGGCAAGTCACATAAAGACCATGTACTATTCTTCATAATAGCATCGTATTCTGCTTGCATAGCAGCCATCCAATTTTCTGAACTTTGTGCCTCATCAAATGAAACAGGCTCACTTTCATCGCACATACTAGAAACAGCCAATGCATAACAATCTGACGCATAAGAGGCACCATGAGAGCCAGAACGAGTGCGACTAGACAAAGGGGCATCCAACTTGCTGTCACGCAAAGTCTGCACCAGCCATCTAGGCATGTTCCTAGAGCCCTCAATCTCTTGTCTCTCATCCTCAAGTGCATCATGCACATCTGCATCAGATATAGGCTGATCTGTGCCATCATTTAAAACCTGCATAGGCTGAAAAACTGCCTCATGAGGTATTGCACTTGACTGTGCACCACTGAAAAGAGGCAACAATGTATCATAGACATCACGTGAGCTGATATCTGTCTCCTTAGTACATGAAACCAAGGGCTGAACTGCATCTTCCACAAATACAACATCACGGCTAACCAAAATGCGCTTTGTCTGTGGATGATACAAACGATAGCCTTTGCTCTCAGCACTATATCCAACAAAAATACATTTGACAGCTTTGTCATCCAATTTTCTGCGATGTTGCACAGGCACTAATGCATATGCCAGGCAACCAAAAACACGTAAATGGCCAACAAATGGCTTGCGGCTATGCCAAGCCTCATATGGAGTGACAACCTGTAATGCTTTGGTGGGACACCTGTTTAGTACATAAGTGGCACACATGACAGCCTCAAGCCAAAAACCATGTGGTAGACTTTGACTCTTAACCATACATCTTGTCATTTCCATGAGAGACCTGTTTTTTCTCTCAGCCACACCATTTTGCTGTGGTGTATACGGCACTGTACATTGGTGTTTTATCCCACGCTCAGCCAGAAATGCATTAAATTCTGAAGACATATACTCCCCCCCTCGATCTGAACGGAGGGTGCCCATCTTACTTTCTGACACATTTTCAGCCATAACCAAAAACTGTTTGAAGCACAAAAACACTTCGGACTTTGCCTTCAAAGGATATACCCATGCATGCCTGGTAAAATCATCAATGAAAGTCACGAAGTAAAGGTAGTTTCCAAATGATGGAGTTTGCATGGGACCACAAACATCACTGTGAACAAGCTGCAATCTGCGTTCAGCTCTCACTGATCCATCTTTGGGAAAGGAAGCACGCTGCATTTTACCCAATATGCAGCCCTCACAAACATGCTTGACAGGTGCCTCAAGCTTAGGCAAAGAAGACACCATTTCAGATTTCTGCAGGCGCAGCAAACTTGCAAAATTCAGATGACCAAAACGTGCATGCCACAGTTTTGCATCTGAAATAGCCTGCGTATCCATAATAGCACATGCTGAATCCTCTACACATTTGCCATCCATATTGAGCTTATACAGCCCTCGACATAGTGAACCAGATGCTACAATGATGTCACCACAAGAGAGATCATGAACAGTACATCTGTCATCCACAAATTTTACAACCAAACCTGTTTTGGCAAATGCGGAGACTGACAGCAGATTCTTTTTGATCCCTAGCACATACAATGCATCAAAAAGTGTAAAGGTGTTGCCATTTGCAACATTCAGCACAATCTGTCCAACTCCTTCAACGGGATAAGAGGAGTTATTGGCACAAGTGACAGTATTCCCTGTGGGAGCAGACTCAAGGAAAGTGAATAAACTGCGCTGCGAGGTGATATGCTTAGTGGCACCACTGTCAAAGTACCATACATCTGAATCTACTGCAGACATACATGTGTCATGCAAAGATGGGTCATAACTGCACTGCGCATTGAATGCCCATTCTGTATCTAGCACAACATTAGCAGATTCATTGTTAGAAGGAGAGGCATCTGCAACAGCCATACCAGCCTCTTTCTTCTTAGCCTCTTTCGCAGCCAGCTTAGGACACGCTTTGATGACATGATCATTTCCCTTACAGTACTTGCAAAATGTCTTCTGTTTGTCACCCTTCTTCTCATCTTTGTCTTCCTTCTTTGGTTGCGCAGCATTTGCAGATTTCTGCTTACTAGAAGAAAAGCCAGCTTTACCTTTCCCGCTTCTCTGACTAGCAACGAAAGCTTGATCTGCGACACGCATAATATTCCTGTTTTGCCTTGACTGGTCTTCTTGCAGCAAAACAGAAACTAACTCCTCAAATGATAAGGCATTGGGATTGCCTTTCATCATCAAGCGAAGAGTGGAAGCAAAACCCTGATAAGAATCTGGTAGACCATTCAAAACAGTCTGCACAAGTGAACTGTCTGACAGGATTTCATCTGCAGAAATGAGCTGCTCTTTGAAATCCTTGATCTTTGTCAAAAAGCTATCCATAGAATCACCTTCGTTCATATGCTCACTCTCCAACTGTTTTCGGAGGTAAGCAACACGAGCCTCATTTCTTGCCTGATACAATGTGGCAAGTACATCCCAAGCATCCTTAGAAGTCCTGCAGGAGCGAATATGTGGGATAATGGTACGTTTGACAGACAGCGCAATCAAGGCATGAGCCTGCGCATCTCTACCATCCCAACGAATCTGCTCTGCTGAAAGTGGTGGTTCTCGAACAGCTGCTACAGCACTTGTGCCTGCACCATCATCAACAGTACCTGTTTCTGATGTGTTTGCAGCATTCCCAGCCACAATAGGACGTGCATCAATACCCTGCACAATGTTCCATAACCCCTTTGCTACCAATACATGTCGCATCATATATGCCCACAATGGATAGTTGGTGCCATCCAACTTATCCTCAGCAGCCAACATGCGGAATACATCATTGTTGTCAGCCATGGCCAATGACTGTACTACTAGATGTAAATGCTGTCTGTAAGAGGTAAACCTGTATAAAATCGACCTGTGCTATGTAGCACAGCCCAAAACAGACGAATGGGCACCTGTCCTGCAGATTTTAATCTTGACAGAAAATCTGCACAGTAGGACGATTTTGCCTGCGCAGTACTTGGAATGCAAAAACGGAGGGCGAAATGACTTCAGATCAAAATTCTGAAACGAACATGCCCTACGGGCTTTCCCACGGCATATACTAACCTGCAGACGCTCGTGAAACCTCGTCGCAATCGGAGGAGATGAAGCGGCAGGTGCCGGTGATGCTGCCCGGGAGGAGGAAGCCTGCTCTGATACCAATTGTTGGAATTAGGGTTGCAGGAATGCACACACAACTTCAAGAAGATGAGGAAGCTTGAGCACAACACAGTAGTGTATTATGAGTGCCAAAAATGAAAGATAATCAACCCTAAAAGATAATGGGCGTATATACAATGCACGGGGGAAAAAACCTCCTAGTGAGGGAAAAAGTGCCCCGGCGGTCCTAAGTGTGTTCACACACATCACTACTATAATATGGTAACATCCATCTAGCATGAAAGTACTTCAATAGGACTTTTCTTTGTCTACTGGAGAATGGTACACGCCATTGCTTTTCCACCACTGAATGCTCTAATTTCTCAAGACACTCCAAACTTCGCTGGACAGTCCACCATTGCATCCATGCTTTCCCGAGATTAGGCGCTCTTTGATCAAGACTTCGTGCGGCATACATAACAGGCATCATTACATGGTATGCATCCATCACACTGTTCCACCAACTTCTTCTCGTAAGCGCTGCCTTCAAGACTTTGATTTTCTCTTTCACTTTTTCAAGTTGAGTGTTCTCCCAGTCATGAAATGCCATGCATGTAAATGTTTCGCAAACTGCATCTTTATTTCTAAGAAGAGACTCAAAAGTGTAAAAGTGAGTGCAAAACCTAGTCTCCGCTGGAAGCTTTAACATAACTGACATGCGAGGTCGAAAAATATCTAACACTCTCTGTCTCTTGAGCATGAATCTCACAAGCTGGCGAGCAGTGTCGATGATTGAGGCAAACCATTTGGTATCATCACTTTTATACCAATCTTTTAATACAAGATTCAAACTATGAGTATTACAGCCTACCGAAAAAACATGTGGATATTGTCGCTGTAGGATTTTGGATGCATTTTTGTAATTTTTTGCATTGTCCATGACGACTTGGACTACATTTTTGGCATCCACTTCCTCTATCACAGAGCTAATGACTTGAGCAATGTAAGCCCCAGTTTTGATTGAACCAGCTGAATCCACGGCACGGATGAAAGTCTCACCTCTAGGTGAAATAACCATTATATTAATTAATGGTTTTCTTTGTACATTAGACCATCCATCACTTACTATACTACATCCAGAAAGCTCTATATTGCTAAGAATTATTCTTTGTACACGTTCTTTTACTTGCGCATAACATTTCTCTAATAGATCATTTCGCATAGCATGATACGTAGGCGGTGAAAACCTTGGTCCAAACTCACCAATTTTCTTCCATGCTCTCTTCCAATGCTCACTGTCCACCATCATCATAGCACTCCCAGAAAAGTAAATTGCTTCAGCAAGGGCGAGTTGTGCATCATCAAGTCGACCTTGACGTAGGCTTTCTTGCAATGAAGTTTGACGCATGGGTATATTTCCTACGTCAAAGTTACGCTTACAGGAAGATGCAACGGGTAGATTACTTTCTGGTTGCACATTGCCATTCGGGGTACAAGTAGGCGATGTAGCGGGAGTTTGATGATTAGAACAACAGTGTTCTTGCTGCCTTGATACATTAACGGTAGGAGTGTCATGTTTTCTTGAATCTTTCTTTTGAATTTCTTCTCTTATGCGTTTGGCCACTACAGGTGCTGCAGAGGGGTGGGTACATGACTTTTTCTTCGGTCCGCCGAAAAAGTGTTCTCTTAGTCGAGTCGCCCCACCTGATTTTACTGCATGGCATAGCTTACACTCCCAATCTATGAATCGATCACCAACGTTAATTGCATATTGCCACTCTATCCCAGGTGCCTTTTTTTTCTTGCTATTTGAAATTTGGACTCTATTGGAGGTATCACTGGATCCAACATTGTCCTCCATCTGAACAAATAACCTATTCAACCAAGCATATAACAATGAATACACAAATGAAAAAACAACAAAGTCACTCACGTATTACAAAACATACATTAGCAGACAGTACTTCGAAACTATCTTGACAAATACAAAAGATCATCACATAACACAAAACTACTTCAAACTATCTTGCAAGGTCTTACTACAAAACTACTTCGAAACTATCATGCACATTGCACCCCCAATGAAGGATGCCTTTTGTACCCAATTAAGGATACTTTACACAATCAAAGATCTATGCTTGCCCAATACTCTAGTATAGGACAATAGACCTTCTCTACAAAACTACTTCGAAACTATCATGCACATTGCACCCCCAATGAAGGATGCCTTTTGTACCCAATTAAGGATACTTTACACAATCAAAGATCTATGCTTGCCCAATACTCTAGTATAGGATAATAGACCTTCTCTAACATTCACAAAAAAAAAATCAAAGATCTATGCTTGCCCAATACTCTAGTATAGGACAATAGACCCTTGTCTACTCTAAACTATATCAAGTATCAAGAACCAATACAAGCCCCTAAGCAGGACTCTTGGCTCCATCCAACCATTCATAAAGCAGAATGAGGTAGATTACCTATGTAGCTCAAATGCAAAGCTGAATGACTCCAAATTTGTCCCTAAATCTCCGCAAGTATTAGCTACGAACCACACCCTGCCCCCAATTCAAAGAACTAAGGACAAGTGGCTCAATAGCCTTAGGAGTGCCTACTAGGAAAGACGACAGTCCCTAAGATAAGGACGTTCTTCCCAAGAGGAAACTTCTAGCAACTCGAGAGCTCTACAAGTACTTTGAGGAGAGATATCACGCCCCCAAAACAAGGACTATCTCCCCAAAAGTTCCACGATGGGTGTCGGGCAGTGTTTATATACAGAACATAACCCCGCCGGGCTTCTTTGGTTTTCCCGGCTGGCCCGCCGGGATATCTAATTTCCCGGTGGGCCCGCCGGGAAAACTAAAAGCCTGGAGGTGTTACGGGACTAGTGGATTCTGGCAGGTCATTGCTCAGGTCATGTGAATATACAATGTGATCACAAGTTTTAATATGTTAACAATAGGTTTTGTTAACGTGATCACGAAATTGTGAAGACGTTAATGAAATCCCTGCTTGGGAGGCATGATTATGTAAGGGTATAAGTGTGATTGCATATACATGCCCAATTAACTTGTCTATTTTTTGTGGCCATAGGTGTTTTCAAACTAATACCCTTTTTTGTTTGAAAAATAATAAGGATTATGTCTATCACAACAGTGTGGTCAATTTCTATAATACATCCAACATCTCTTTTAGTGTAAATAGTAAGGAATACAATGATGACCAAGAATATACACACAACAAATTGTGCAAAGAAGATAAGAGAAAATAAATTTTACACAAGATGGGCGAAGATTCTACTTGGCCATAGTGGAGTGGAGCATATACATAGAGATCATCTATACATATTTCCAACCACTTTTTCAAGAAGTCTTGAATGTAGTACACATCAATGTATACAATGTTATAGGGGCATTGGTATCACTAAAAGACATGACTTTGTAGGCAAACGCTCCCCATGTGGTTGTAAATGCCATTTTATGATCATCTTCAAGGGTTATGGATACTTGATTATAGCTTGAATGTCTATCCAAAAAGTTGTAAGCCTCTGCCCACCCTACCACTCTTTCTAAAGCATGCTTAGTGTAAGGTTTTAGGGTAATGGTCCTTCTGGGTTTCACCCTGCCACTCTTTCTAAAATATGCTCACTGTATATGGTAAAGGGTAATGGTTCTTCCATGTTATAGTGTTGACCTTCTTTAGATCCACACATACTCTAAGCTTACCAAATTTTTTTGGCACGATAACAATTGGCAACACCCAATTTGGACGTGTTCAATATAATAATTTAACTCCACAACACCCAATTTGGACGTGTTCAAATTGGGAACACCCAATTTGGATGTGTTCAAATTGGCAACACCCAATTTGGACGTGTTCAATATAATAATTTAACTCCACAACACCCAATTTGGACGTGTTCAATATAATAATTTAACTCCACAACAATGAGTTTGCCAATTTCTCCCTTTACAAAATATTTAGGGTTCATTTGGTAAGTTCATTGCTTTATGAACCTTGATCCCTCAACGATCGGGATGGTGTGCTGAACCACTTTTGGTGGTGGCATGCCTTTAATATCTTTGTAGGTCTGCATGCGAAGCAATTCTCGTACTCCTTTAAATTCCTCCTCTTCCCTTCATATCTTTGTAGGTCCATGATGCGAAGCAATCCTTGTTCTCTTTTAATGACTCTATCAAATCCTCCTCTTCCCTTAAAGTTAGGTTCATGGTAATTAACAATGGTTGGGATCCTCTCCAGGGTTTGCGATGTCCACCTCCTTAACTTTCCATTGTATAGGATTCTTGACTATGGCATGTTTTGAGTGTTGTGCTCTTAAATGGATTACGCTCCTCTCATCGATGTCAAAGGCCTTGAAGTGCTCGGGAACCTTACATAAATCTAGTTCCTCATCATCCCTTTGAGCCACAATCTTCTTAGCTTCCTTCTCTGCTTTTGCCAAATATTTGTTTCTTCTCACCCTTCAGATCTGGACAACTTAGGCTCTTTTATGGGCTCAAGTTTTGCCAAATATTTGTTTCTTCTCACCCTTCAGATCTGGACAACTTAGGCTCTTTTATGGGCTCAAGTTTTGCTTCGTCACATTATCTTCTTGTGTCATCACTCGACTTAGTTCTTCTCCCTTGTTCTTAGAGAACTCTCCCTAAATCTCATTAGCTTTGACGTACCTCTTTAGCCATTTGTGAACCTTTCATTCGAAGACATGGTTCTTGACGACTTCATCTAATTCACTGCCAGAGCTGTCATTAGTTATGTGCTAACTTGCTCATCTAGTGTTGATAACAACGAGCTTATCGTTCTCAAATTTGTGATCTCATTTACTCCTTTTGGATCTTTTGCAACATATTTCGTTCCTACCTTTCCCATCACATCTATTATTGCTAAATAGATGCATCCAATTTTCACAAAATTCATCTAAAGGAAGAGAAGCATATATAACAAATCTTCCTCTTTTTTGTACTCTACTTTGTTGCATATAGCTGCAGTGTTGTAGCTCTCTTTGTGGTATCAAAAAATCAGTTCTAAACAAACCACCATCCATAGGATATGTTTTTCATGAGTAAATCAACCTTGAGAATTTGTGAAACCTTTTGTAAATGTATGTGGCCCATAGTCTAATCATGAACCAGCCTAGCCTCCATCATAAAAGGTCTTCCAAGTATGATGTCATATGAGTCAGGCTAGCTAGAAAAGTTCATAACCAAAATCACACTGAGAAAATCTTAATCCTCAAGTTCTGCAAAACTCCCATGGGCTTTCCTATTGTTCCATCTCCTAGTTTCATAATCAGGTTCGTTTTCTATAAGGTCCGATTTATCCCACTTTTCCAAGTTCTGCAAAACTCCCATGGGCTTTCCTATTTATCCATCTCCTAGTTTCATAATCAGGTTCGTTTTCTATAAGGTCCGATTTATCCCACTTTTCCAAGCATTATGTTTGGTAACGATACTTACTCTCACTCCTCCATCTAGGAAAGTCGTGGCTGATTAACCCTTATACAATACTGGTAGTGTTGCATTCGTGTCATCACTCTTGTAATAATGTCCTAGATGGCTTACTGGAATCTGTGCAAGTTGTGGTAGCAATTCTGCTTATACAATATTGGTAGTGTTGCATTCATGTCATCACTCTCGTAATAATGTCCAAATGGTTTACTGAAATTTGTGCAAGTTGTGGTAGCAATTCTACTTCTCATTCTAATCATGTTCAAATCCACTTCGATAGGTGTTGGTAGATCCTCATCAAACCATGGTCTGGATTGAAGTCTTCCCTCTATTCATTCCTCATATCCTTCCACAAGCATCAATTCCCTCTTAGCATTGGTTCTATTGACATCTTTATTTCGAAAGAAAGGAAAGCTGTAAGTCCTACTACATCTTACAAGATGATTTGAGTAATAATGAAATCCCAGAGATCTGTGTTCGAGAATGGTTGATTCCACAAGGAAGCCCCCTCAGTGAACATTTGATTGAATAGATCTTCCTTCATTTGGACTCAGAGAGTCAGACCCTTCTATAATCTATTTCAGCAAGGGACCTAAGTTCTCTTGGGTTCCCTTATCCCTTCCGTACTTGTATAAATTATCTTTGTAGCCCGCCTAGCCTTAGTCTCTCATCAAATTTCTCATGATTCTCTCAAACTAAGGCTCTTGTAGCCTCTAATTTTTCAATTTTAAGTTGTGCATTATGATATTCTCCCATTCCCTTTGGAGTAGTTGGCATTGTTTTTAGATCTATTCATCATGCCAATTTCACCCTTCTTTTCCTACAATAGTGGTTCCTTCTGGCTCGACTATGTGTATATATTTTCGATAGTCCCCTCATCAGCACTGACATGTATAGTCACTAATAATTCACCTCTTCCTACCTTCCTTACTCTTCTGGCCTTGAATGTCAAGTTTGAAGTGGGATTCACAAATTGATCCCTTTATAGTATTCAAGTTTAAGGTAGAGTTACCAATTCAGACTGCACACTCATCATTCTGAGTCTTGTGATAGGGTTGGTAATAGGAGTGGGCACTTCATTATTTTATGTATAAGGATGATCCTTAAAGAGGTGATCTATTCCACATT
Source organism: Cibotium barometz (assembly GCF_041138505.1). Lineage (NCBI taxonomy): Eukaryota > Viridiplantae > Streptophyta > Polypodiopsida > Cyatheales > Cibotiaceae > Cibotium > Cibotium barometz. The sequence goes on along the minus strand of NC_141081.1, from coordinate 43,916,405 downwards.
TTACACACCTTGAATTGGGGTTAGTAGCATTTGGCATAGGTTGTTTACTTGTTGAGGCCAACTTATGGGGGCTTTCAGCAGCCACACAATGAGGACCTTGGCAATGGTAGCATTGCAATGGGGCTCTCCTTGATGTAGCCTCAACATAGCATTCGTGTTCCTTCCTTTCTATTATGCAATGATTTGAAACATAGGGCATTGGTGTTCCTCCTTGCATGATGTAATATTCATGATTTCTCTCTAAAGCTTCATCAGGGTAATCAACATTATCGCCGGCTCCCTAGTGTAGTCTCTGTCCGGCAAATCCTCAATAATCACCTAGTTAACTAGCATCAACTTAGGCGCTAGTGGTTGTAGTAACAATACTGGCGGTGGTATAGGCACCTCAAGTATCCTATACATTCCCCTAGATTGGTTTTTCATTATGTACTTGTATGGTTTCTCCTATAAATTGAGCAACATACTAGCTCTCTTCTTAGATAGAGGTGGCTCATTAGACCTTCCCTAGTCAGATCTAGCCTTAATTTATCCAGCAATACGGTGCTAAGCTCATCAAGAGTCAGATTCTTAATTTGCTTTTCAACCTTTTCTAAGTTTTGCTATGTCATCTTGATGCCTTTAAAGAAGCAATTGAGATTGTGGAGGCAAAATCATTCGATTAAGGTAATTCCAACATGTTATCCTTAAAATTGATGGCTATTTTACAACATTCATCAATGACATCGACTTAGCAATCTAATAGGTAATCGTGCATCTTAGAATCTCATACCCCTATAGAGAAGCAGGGTAATAATTGCTCATCCCTTTAATATTTCTCTAAGTTTACACCTATAGTTGGGATTCTTTAAAATCGAGACATAATCCCTCATTGATTTGTGTTCTTCCTGATTTATGTTATATAGTTGCTCTACATGATTCCATTTGTCACCTATAGTTGGGAATCTTTAAAATTGAGAGACATAATTTCTCATTGATTTGTGTTCTTCATGATTTATGTTATATAGTTGCCCTACAGGATTCCATTTGTCTCCGCTTCGTGCAAAACTTGGTATAAACACATTCTCAATCCTTATGAAGTTAACTTTATCTTCAAGTATAAGAGATCTAAAACATTGGTGCACTTTTTCATCCGAACTTAAGGAAAAGACATGTATTTTTGTTTGGTCACTCATGGGTCCATAGTTTTCACACATTCAAAAAAATTGAGGTGATGTATGGCATCACCATCACCTACAAATTTTTGCATGAGTTTTACCACATGTTGAAATTTAGCTTGTGAAACTCTCGGAGGTGGAAGAGCCATACCCAACTCCCTAGCAACCTCTCTACCTATTTCTTCAACCATCTTTACTAGATCATTAGGTGCTGCCAAATGTGGGGGTGATCTTACAATCCCTCCTAGGTGAGACCCTTGACACTACCCTTCTTGAAGTTGTTGCAGCTCTTCCTCTTCCAATTCCACCATGGGTTACTTTATGAGGTATCAATGCAAGGTTCATGATAATGGGGGTAAGGCCATCAACCCCCCTATTACCCTCCAAATTAGGCTATGTTATCATATCTTAAAGGTGGCATCACGTCCTATATGACTTGATCCAATGCTTGCATGCATCAAGTCGAGCTATTTGATCCTTATCCGAATTGGGTCACACCCTTTCTATGTTTTCTCGTTGGATCAATCCAACTCGTCTCTTAACCAATTCTCTCCTAAGATCCTTATCTGAATTGGGTCACACCATTTCTATGGTATCCCGCTAAGTTAATCCAACTCGTCTCTCAGCTCTCCTAAGATCTAGCTATAACCTCTCTCATGCTCAAAGGGCTTGTAGCTATAGTTTGGGTTTCTTGCAATCTACTTTCTAGGTTCATTTCTTCAAAGGTAGGTAAGAACATCCTTCCTTCCTATGAGCATTTGCAATGCCTTTCCTCAATGTCTTAGGTGTGAGTTGGGAGTTGAATGCCAGACCTCCAGCCTCTTAGAATGTTATTGTGGGCTAGTGGTTCTAGTTGAACACTAGCCCTAGTTGCAAGTATCTCTCTTTTGATACCCATCACTTGACCTAAGTCAATTAAACTGACATCTATGTGTAATTCCATTGGGAACCCGAGCATACCTCTTGCTATTTCAAAGAAGTTGCCAGATCTAATTGGAGATGAGGTTTCCATTTCTCCAAATGCCTCCATGGAATCCTCAATACTTCATGTTTCAATGGAGTCTTGTGTCTCCAAATGGAGTCTTGCCAGATCTAGTTGGAGATGAGGTTTCCATTTCTCCGAATGCCTCCATAGAATCCTCAATACTTCATGTTTCAATGGAGTCTTGTGTCTCCTTAAATGATACACACTCAAATGAGTGCTTGCAAATGATTAAATAGATCTAAAACTGAACTGATGAGAGGATCCTTTGGTATTTGAATGCACTATCATCTAGGGAGATGTCACCACCAACCACTCACCCTAATCTTAAGTGCATGTAATTGTATAGCACGTAAAGACTCACACTGCATAGCGATGTAGTTTTATCCAAGCTATGGGTTCTCCACACCTTGAGGTGTTCAGACTAACAACAATCTGGAAGCAAGCACCACCCTAATTAAAGGCTCAAATTGCCCTTTTTGGCTTTTTGTAACCCACATGATTATGCAAAGCAATAATCACAAGTCACTGTGGTAATCATGATTTGTAATTTTTATCTAATGATATGTTTGAGTACTCAAAAGTGATAATCGTAGCTTTTGACCTTGTTTATTACCCATCTCCCAAAGCATGCTTTGGATAAGATAAGATAAAAGCATGCTTTGGATAAGATAAGATAATGTAGTCACCTGATTGGTTGCTACTTGTGTTAAGAAATCTAGATGTACTTGAGTCACGCTAACACTGTTTTTTTTAAAAAACTCCAACCGTGATTACAAGTCACACGGGCACGATTCTACAAAAAAATAGTCACGATCATGATTATGCAAGTTTAAATTTCTTGCTTGTGGTTTAGGGTGTAGATCTGAGTGTTTCCTACTTAGATGATCTAGAATGGATCCTTGCACATTGAATTTTGAGGAATGATATGTAATGGCTCTCCTATTTTTTTTAAATTTTTAAACTTTTTGGGAAATGTAAAATACGAGGTAGAGCCATTATATTTTGCTAACCCTAAGGTGAAAGGTACATGTCAATAATGATGTAGGAGTGCCACATCAGCCGCGTTTCTCTCCACCGCCATCGGATTACTCTCCATCGTGTTTCTCCCTCCCTGCCCACCTCCATGTCCTTCTCCAAACTCTCCTCCCCTCAGGCCTTAAATTTGACGCCCGTTTGGGCGTCCAAGGCCATTTGAAGCGTCATATGAAGCCTCAAAACAAGCAGCCAGGCTTCACGAGGAAGCCCAATTATATGTATAAGGCTTCAAAGAACACCCATATAAATGACGTAGGCTTCACAGGGTGTATATATATATATATATATGTGGTCACAAAAAACAAACCAAGATAAGCGCAGAGATAAGCCCGGTTGCCGAGTCAATTTTAAGGCCTGGGCCCCTGGGTATCCTCTCTCAAATCAACACAGCAACATCAATTTGTGAGCTACAGGCACGGTGATGGCAACCAAGCCTTTTGCATGGTAGTTTGACTGAAGTTTGGGGGTTCTCTTGTGGATGGAACTGTTTATATACATATATCGAGGGATTCTAGGTACTTCTAGACTAGTTGTTTGGTCTGAAAAGCTGCACACACTTTGAGCACAAGCGCGATAGTGCAGTAGAGAAGATACATGTGTGGTAATGTGGGAAGCCTGAGACAGAGAGTCATTTGAAGCCCAAGATTTTGACACAAGGTGTCACCAGTACATCGAGGAAGCCCGACATTGGGCTTCAAATTTAAGGCCTGCCTCCCCTGCTCCTCCTCCACAGCATGTAACCCTCAATCGACACAGAGAGCGAGAGAGAGAGAGAGTACTGCCTCCTCCGTATCACTCTCCCTTGTGTTCCTCCCCGCCCACCTGGATGCCCTCCTCCAGACTCTCCTCCTCCACAGCCTGTAACCCTCAATAGAAGAGAGAGAGGGAGACAGAGAGAGAGGCAGGCGTTTAGCCTGCACGATTAGGGATTGTTGGGGTGCCGCTCACCAGAGAGGGATCAACACACATACACTTAAGGCAAGATTGCAAGGCCTCTCTTGCTCTCTCGCAAGGAGTGGTATAACACACAGCAACGCTACTCCGATGAGACGTCTGAGTGACCAGTTTCCAATATGCAAATTCATGAAAATTCAATACTTAATATAGGCTTTTAAAAAATTAAACCCACGAAAAAGTTTCAACTATTGGTTATTTAATTAATTCAAACATAAAAAAGATGATTTTGGTGGCCTCTAAATCCACAACTAATTAATTAATGGTAGGCAAAAAAACGTTTCGGTGGCTTATTCACGACGTGATTTCCACGAGTCAACAATACAGATACAAAATGAATTCAAATGATATATTTTTTTACAAAAATTAAAAACAGCATGGAGGCCAGGGACCAAGGAAGAGGCCATACAAGAGTCATCCGCACTAATTGGCAAAACAAACGAAAGAACTGGAGTAGAAGAAGAGATCAAAGAGAGGATCCCACACTAGGGGAAGAGGTGGAAGAAGAGGTATTAGAGATTGTTCTAGAAGAGCCACAGTCTCCAGCCGCCTCATCTATGCATAACTTTAGAATTGAAGTCACCAATATGGTGGATGAGGTAACATGGTTGGAACACATCACATTTTTAGAAGCACAGCCAAATACTGCACAACATGACAACGAAAGAGACTAATGCAAGTTTGAGGTGCATGTAAACCATGGGGTAAGCTTAGATGACTTCAAGAGACCCAAGCTTGTATACAAGGTAAATATGCCACCACCACTTAGAAGTAACACGAGACATGTTTTCTCAAGGGGAGGTGCCATTGGGCTCTATGTCTTTCAAGAGACCCACAATCTGGTGCATGGTGGGCCGTTTAGCAGGCAGCTCTGCAGTACATAAGTAACCTATGCGAAGAGCTTCAAGCATTTCTGAAATAGGGCCTCTCTCAGATGAGATCCTTGGATCCAGAGCCCTATGAGTCCGCTTCTCCTTCATCAAAATCCGAATCCAACCAACCAAGTTGCCTGTGTAGCCGTCATGGTAGAAGTCACCTACAGGCCTCTTTCCTGTCACAAGCTCAAGCAGCACAACACCATAGCTGTAGACATCTCCCTTGGCATTTACCTTGCTTCCTGGCTGCCTATACTCTGGTGGTGCATAGCCCGGGGTGCTCCCAGCAAAAAGCCCCTCATCACTGGCTGCAAGAAGCCCTACCAGCCCCATGTTTGCTAGATGGGGCTCGAACTCGGCATCCAAGAGCACATTGCTTGCCTTCACATCCCTGTGCACAACCTGAGGAAAGAGCCCATGATGCAGAAATGCAAGAGCCCTTGCAATGCCCAAAGCTATCTTATGCCTCCTGTCCCAAAAGCCGAGCTCACCACAAGCAGGTGCCTCGATGTCAGCTGGCTCCCATTGCAAGTCCTGGCTCCAATCATCCAGCTGTGTTCCCACTGGCAAATCATGCAACCACCTGTGAAGACCCCCATTCTCCATGTGTTCATAGATCACAAGCCTCTCATCTCCAACCACACAGAAACCCAACAGGAGCACCAAATTTGGATGCTTGATCTTTGAAAGCACTTCAAACTCCTGTGCTGCTTCTTGATCATTGAGTATCCTTCCTTCAATAAGCACCTTAATTGTAACATCGAGGTGACCTGGTAGATTGGCTCTGTAAACAGGACCAAAGCCCCCTTCTGTTAGCTGTGACTCTTTGCTGAAGTTTGATGTGGTTTTCAGGAGGTCTGCAAAGGTAAGGTTTAAGAGTGGTTTTTCAAAGATCACCACAGGGACAGAGCTGGGATTCTTCACATTCGCCAGCCATACACCAGAGTCAGTCTCAAAAGAGTATGGGCCAGACACATACTTCTCCTCCTGAGGAGATTTCCTTGAAACAAACCCTGTAGCAGTACTTCCTCCACACAGGAGCAAGCCAGCAGTGCTTCTCCTTCTACACAATAGTAAGCCACCTGCAACTACACAACATAAGACAATGCCCATGGCTATAGTGCCAAGGATGATGCCCAAGTTTGCATTATGCCTTATGATGTGTTTTCGGCCAATTTGAGGTATATCTGCAGCAAAAGGCTCACAAAGTCCTTTGAAGGAATCTGGCCCGAATTTGTCCCTTAAGTTAGGAGCTACACAACCTGTTGGATTGTTAAAGGAGAAGTTGAAATAAGTAAGAGAACTCAGATTGGCGAGCATGGAGGTGTCACCGACAAGATTGTTATAAGACAGGTCTAAGTAAGCGAGGGAATGCAGATTTACCAGAGAGTAGGGGATACTGCCATTGAGCTCATTGTGAGAGAGATCTAGTAGGGTAAGGTTTGTGAGATTGCCTATGCCTAGAGGGATGGCACCGATAAGGCGGGCATGTGAAAGGCTTAGGGATTCGAGGTGTTGAAAACTGAGTATCCATTGAAAGGGGTTGGGCATAAAGTCATTTCCAGCTAAACCAAGATGGGTAAGGTGAGAGAGCTGAGATAAGTTAAGGGAAGGGTCCCCTGTGAGCTGGTTAGAGGAGAGGTCTAGCCATTGCAGGGATGATGGCAAAGCCAAGAAGGAGACATCGCCATGGAATGAGTTGTGGCTGAGGTCTAGGTAGGTGACAGATGTGAGATATTGGCATACGGAGAGGGAGCCTGAGAGGAGGTTGTACGACATATCAAGGGTGGAAAGTGGGGCCAATGCTGATGGGTTGGAAATGGCAAGGGGGCCATCTAGGCGGTTGTGTGAGACATTCAAGACGCGAAGTCTCGGCATGGCAAGCAGATCAGCTTGTGAGAACAGATTGAAGGAAAGATAGAGATATTGGAGGTTAGAGAGCTGAGCAAACTCTGCAGGAAGAGGGCCAGAAAGTTGGTTCTGTGCTAAATCGAACCTGTAAAGCTTGGACAGAAGCGAGATTCCGGCAGGAACTTTGCCAGAAAACAGATTGTGTGAGAGAGAAAGATACCTCAGTTCCGAGAGTCGCCATAGCTCCTGCGGCAAAGCCCCCGTCAGAGAGTTGTTGAACAAACTCATCTGGACGAGAGACGTGAGATTCCCGAGGGTTCCTGCCGGAAACCTGCCGGAAAGCTTCATGCTTTCTAGCAGAAGGCTTGTTACTCTGACTTGTCCTCCATAGCCTGCATCAGGGCTGCAGTCTACACGGAATCTTGAACTCTCCGAATCAAGAGCTACAGGGCCACGGAGAAGGCTGCAGGGAGCTGCTGGTGATGATGATGATCCGGCGAAAACCCACGTGGAGGTGCTGCCGGAAGTTCGCTGCAGAAAGAATTTCACACAACGGAGGTCGTCGTCGACCGGCGCCGATCGACACTTACCGGCAAAGAGGACAAGCAGCACAAGGAGAAGCCTAGCTTGTGGCATTTCGCCGATTCCAATTACCCGGTGACGAGCTGGTTATGTGATGCCTCCTCCTCCTCCTTCTACCTCATAGATTTCCGGAAGCTTAATGTTGAGAGTCCCGGCAGCTAGTACGTATGATCTTCCGGCAACTTTCACATGGCTTCATGTAAAGTTTACGCCTCCGATTTTTGCAGCGTGCCGGCAAGTTCTAAAGGTACGAGTCACGACAGATGTGTGAAGCGTGTCTACAGATTGGTAGACGAGGAGTAGGGGTCCGGTAGTGTCTGTTCTCGACATTCCCGGCAGCTAAGGGATAAGCTGCACAGCAATCGTGCAATTAGGAGACACTCCGCCTTTGTCTGCGGTCCACTCTTTTTTTGAACCCTTTTCTGTGCGAATGCTGATAAAAGTGTTTCTTTTATGAGGCATGCGCGCCGGCGCCGCCTAACCTACTCGCCAACCGACCTGCACTAGATGACCCATCATTCAAAATAACATCTCAAACCTGCCCTTTTACACTCGATTGCCCGCCACCTGGATCCTTCGACCAATACTTTGCGCGTTTATGATCGCTTAAGAGAATGTATAAGGGCCAGTTTCCACGCAGCACCAAAATCGGCAATCGGTTGCAATTTATCAATTCAAAGCTCTTGTTTCCACGCTTACTGACCAACTGGGTTTCCATGTCATCACGCAAACCATCTCTTGTGTTTCCCCTCTGCAATGCTCATGCTCTGAGATGCCTGTCTTCCATTTGCCACCTCTCACACCTCTTCTGCTCATGGTTGTCTATCACCTTCATCTCCATTGTCCAACTGATGTTTGTTAAGCCTCGTTTATTAGCGCAACCCTTTCTCCCAGTCTCCAGCACTTGAAACCCCAGCATCAGCAAAGTTCCATCTCCACTTACCCCATTGTACCAATGCAATACCAATGGATTTGTGTCGATGGAGCACGTTGAAGCTTGCCAATTCCCGGTCCAAGCTCTTCCAACCCTCTTACCCAAGTTTGATATCCAAGGGCAAGAGTTTGGGCCAAGTCTTCACCACCATTGTACATAATCCCTTTCCGTATTGCTTTCCCATAGCACTCATGGCACAGAAAGTTCAAGCTGCACTCTCCTTGGCCACTTTTCCTTATTGCCAAGGTACCCTCACCACATATCTAGCTTTCTACTTATGCAAGAATCAAATGAAATCTTAGAGATGGATGAGAGTGTAAATCACTTACAAATGACACTTATAGATGTAAGCCAAATCATAAGCTTTACAATGTATCCGGTACCAAATCTTTCACCCAAGGCTAAAGGAAAAACATGAAAGCCATCCATCTGAGTCATAGCATATCCCCCATACACCATTATGCATGCAATGTGCCATAATCATTCCCACTCACCAAAATGCAATCAATCTTGCCCATATGAAGCCATTATTGCCAAAAGAGTCACCGATTTGATGTAGACTCAAGTGCAAACCACCAATCAGGCAACATAAGCATGTATGTGGCTTCCATGGCTATGAAAAACTTGCCACAAACCCTCAAGATTCAAGAAATAAAGCAATGAAGCTCCATTAGAATGATTTCTTAATCAACAAGGATAAAGGATGAAGCTAATCTTGCCATTATGATGAAACTTCAAGTTTATGGCAATAGAAAGTAGCTCCTTTCTTGATTTTTTGATGAAACTCAATAGAAAAAAAATACGAAAATCAGCCCATAAGCTTTTATGGAAACTCACCAAGGTGTCCAAGCCTTGAAAATGGAGAAGATTAAGTAGATGTAGCTGTAGGAAAACCATTTTGCTTCATTGCTATGTACTATATGCCTTTATTTAACATGCCATTCTTGTAATCAAATGAAGCCCATAGGTGCAAGAAATTTCACCGCCGCCAGCTTCTAGGTTGGGACTTCTACCCCTCCATTCTCAAAGTTTCACCACCATCGGACACCGGATAGGTGGGACGGTGTGTTTGTTAAAATTATGAGATGAGGAAAAACTAGAGCTCACAAGTTCTTGCACACACATAAAGAATTTTAACAAACACACCGGATAGGTGGGACGGTGTGTTTGTTAAAATTATGAGATGAGGAAAAACTAGAGCTCACAAGTTCTTGCACACACATAAAGAATAGACTCAACACAATGGAATGAGGAGGGAGAGAGAGAAGACAACATGTTGCACACGCATGTGAGCCATGTGTCACCATGCTAGACACTCCACTCTACCTTAGTCTAAAAAGATTGCATCCACCACACTACTAATACTTGGATTTCCTATATTTCAACACCCCCCCTGAAATACAAGTATTTCTTATTCTTTAAAGCTAGGTCCCTCCCTTAACCTATGCCTGTTTTCTCAAACTCACATAATGTGAAAATGATGTGGTATATGTGAACCATTTCTCTTTTATAAAGCATCAAATGAAAGTACAAAGATACATCAATCATGTGGGGGTAGGATGTAGCCAACGTCGATGTCACAAATGTCACCATTGAGGGTATTCCCTCCCTCATGGGTCTTCGTTCAAATGTGGTGTAGATGACTACACCATGAGCTGATGTTGGGGTGTTGATGTAGTCATCTAGGTTTCCAAGCCTAGAACCTCTTGAGTACATATGCATGTACTCAATCCAATCAATGATCTTACTCAAAAGCTTATACTAATACCTTGTTGCTTTTCTACATCCATATTATATGCATCCATCACACTATATTTACCCAAAAAAACTCGTGCATCAATATCTCAAAAATCTAGCTTAAATAAATCCATGTGAACAACCTCTATACAGTGTTTTGTAACTGCATATGAATGTGAGTCTCTTTTATACAAATCTCTTTCAAAACCTTATCAACCAAAAGAAGAATATGTGGTGATGATGATGGCTGCCACGTTTTGCCTACTGCTGTCAACTTCAGCCTTCGTCTTGTATTTGGTAGGGCTATGTCTGCTTGCTACCTGCTACTCTTAAATTGTGCAGAAGTGCCGATGTGGAGTATTGTGCGCCTATTGGTCGTTATTGTGTGCATTGATTTTCAATAGCCTAGCCCACCCAAACTCTTTGGTCACTACTCTCACCGAGTCTCACGATTGCTTCTGCTTGACTCTGATATCTTCTGCAATTTGCTGCCTTCCTGTTCAAAACTGCCTTTGTTCTCATGCTCTCTTAGGTGTGCTGACGTCTTCTTCTCCATCGACTCCAATTTTTCTTTGCCTTGGCTCTTCACACTCTTGCGGCCTTTTCTCATAGGGCAGCAACTGCTTCCACTACTACTATCATTCCAACAGCCAACTATGCCACTTTAGCCCTTTCACTACTAGCTTTCTCGCCTTTGCTTCTTTTCTCGAGCTCTATTCGTATGGCAGTTTTGTTGTGGTCAGCGCCTTCTCAAGCCTTTCCTTCTTCCTTTCAACTTGCTTCAGCTGATCCCTCTCGTCTTTTGCCTCTCTGATGTTGATGGGCTGTGTGAGCTACGTTGACTGCACTCTTCCTCACCTTCCACTCAGCCTATTTCACCAAAGAGTTGTTTCTTCAGTGGTTTCTTCACTGACCTTCTTGCTACCATACTGGTTTGTGCTTCTACTCTTGAACTGGGCATCCCTTTGACACAACCCCTCTGCTGGTGGCAACTGTCTACCATTTGATATACAAAGCTTTCTTTCAAAGCTTCCTTTCATGCAAAATCTTCTTGTAACTTGGGCATATAACCCATTCTTGCCTTCTTATGAAGACAAAAATACCTCCCCAAATACTAAAGACCAAATTGCCTACTTTTTTGCTAGGCATCCAAATCATGAAAGAAGGTGCAACCAGTGCATAACAAAAACTGAAATGAAGTTGCTAACCAGATTTTCAGCTTTGTTGAAGTTGATGTTGACCCCTCCTCCAAGACTTTGATGTAGAATACCACCACCACTTCTTCTTGAAATTGTTACACTCCTAGTAGCATAAGAACCATTCTAAACATCTCTAGACTTTGCTTCTCAATGTGATGAGAAACACCATAACCTCACAACCACAAGAAAGTCGCTCTGATACCATGTTAAAATTATGAGATGAGGAAAAACTAGAGCTCACAAGCTCTTGCACACACACAAAGAATAGACTCAACACAATGGAGTGAGGAGGGAGAGAGAGAAGACAACATATTGCACCCAAATCATGAGCTAGATAATATCTCACTAAAGTGGTGAGCTCTCTCACACCATACAACAAAGGATAGCACACCTTTATACAAAGACAAGGCTCATGCATGTGAGCCATGTGTCACCATGCTAGACACTCCACTCTACCTTAGTCTAAAAAGATTACATCCACCACACTACTAATACTTGGATTTCCTATATTTCAACAGTGTTGCTAATGGCCATCATCTTGTGCATTAAACTCCATTTTTTAAACTTCTAAGAAATTCTAGCAAAGTATTTTCCTTTTGATGAAAAGCTTGTTCTTTAGAAAACAGTCCTAACTGAACCTCATAGTAGCCCCCACCGATGAAGCATCCTAGACTTGAAGCTGAACCCTAGACTACAGTGCCACTGTAGCAGAACTCCTCCTTAAATCCTTTATTGTAATCGTGTTTTTTTCTATAGACCTTGCATAGTTTATCAAGCTTTTTTTTCCCTGCCGTTGCACTAGTGGATGTGCACCATATTCTTGAAAGCCATAGCCTTAACATCTATTATTCCTGAAAGATGATGATTCCTGAATTCTGGTTGAAAGGAGATAAGTAGAACAAAGCCACGATGAGGATGAATGGGACGAATCCCAGTTTGATGATGTTAGTAATTGGAATGACGATTATGACTTCAGCAAATCACTATGAGATTAGTGGATTGTGCTGACAAATTGTTTGACCTTTGACCCAGTGGATCTAATTAAGCAATGACAAATTGAGAACCTACATAACTGAAATTCTCGTAGAGGAATGATCAGATGAAATTTTCAGTTTGATGGACCATTACTGTGTTAAGAATGTGAATGAATTATTCTTTGATAATGAGTTCTGTATAATCTTCTTGTAGAAAGGATCTTTATCCCAAGATTCTATGGGGGGCTGACCAATCTAAAGGACCCCACAATCAGATGGATCTAAAGTCGGATTTGAATTATAAATAAAGGGACTTAACAAGAATTTTCATATTGATAGGATCATGGATCGAGGTCGTCATGATAGGAATGTTAACCCCCAACTCGATGAGGAAGAGCTCAACTCAGATGTTCGTAAAACTCTTCATAGATCACAGCGTGGACCTTTCAAAGGTGATAGAAAAAACTTGGGCAAGGCTGTGGAGAAGTGGATCGAAGCAATGGAAGAATACTTTGATGTCACTGAGTACAATGAGAACAATAAAATGGCTCTTGCAAGATTGAAGATAGTAGAAACAGCTAGAGTGACATGGAGAAATCACTGCGAGACAAACCGTCTCGATCGAAACACCCAGACATGGAATGATCTCAAGATTTACCTAAGAAAGAGATTCAGTCCTCCCGGATGAGATATTACTAAAAAAAATGAGATCTTTTGGAATAATGATGCATTTTTGACACCTTGGTAAGGAGAGGGGGACTCTTGAGGTAGGCACCTATTTCACACATGTGGAAGGATTTTTAATTCAAAAAAATTGTGATATTTTTATCTCTACTCTCTCCTAGATCAAACCAAATCATAATGGGAGCTAAACTGGTCTAAATCTTGTCCAAATTAAGTCAAATTGAACCTGAAAAATTCTAGAACCTAGCAGAACTTGGTTAGTGGCCTCCCTCACCTATAAATAAATCCTTAGTCTTTTGAAAAAAAATATGTGAGCTATACCATGCCAGTATTACATTAAAATAATCATATTTTTTGGAGAGCTTGGAGCTTCTCTCTCTCTTCAACAACTCTTGGAGCTTTCTTCTCAACTTACTAAACCAATTGATTGGTTGGGGGCTTCACTTCTAGATAAAGAAGCAAGCCAAACCTTGAGGTAAGAAGGAATTTTATGGTTTTTTTTAATATTCTCAAATGATTTCACTTCTCAACCCCTCTCAAGCTTGAGAAGTTTCTAATTAGTTGTTTGTAATGCAAATCAAGCTTTCCCTAAGAATTTTAATGATTAATCACAAGAAAGTTAATCTTTATGCTTATTTAGAATGCTTTTTTTGTATATCTCTCTCTCCCAAAAGAATAGTCATTCCTATGGCTAATTCTTTAGAAACAGAATGCTTCTCATTGATAAATTCTTAATTCAAAACCAAACTCTAAGCTTGTAAAGCTAGAGGATAAGAAAATGGTATTTTTATGCTTTTATGATAACAAAATAATGGTAAATTCTTTTAAATTATTTATAAGTAGTTAAAAAACTACTTTAAGTGATTTTAAATGTGAAAGAGATAATCCTATCATTTTGAAAAAAGAGGAATAATAGAAATAGCATAATTTAGTAGAATAATCATAAATAAGTTTATGATTATGGCTAAATTTATGATTTAATATCATAATTTGGATTTAAGTTTAAGAATAGATCTTCTATCATAATTGTATTGTAATGTCTTATTCTTTTTTAGAAAAATTAAAAATTATCAGTAATAGCAGCGAAGCTATGGTAAAATTTTTAAAAAATAATACATATCTTATTTTTATGCATAATGCTAAAAGAGGACTTCGTACCATATTCTAGAATTGGACATCCTATGCAAAAAGAATGATTTTCATCATATTCATGAGAAATAATTTTGTAATTATGCATAATTAATTGATTATGAGAAAAGAGTAAATTTTGATAAATTTATTTTTATGCAAAAAGAGGAATTCCCATGATAATTGAGATCCAAGTAATTAAATGGTAAAAGAAGAATTTCTATGAGTATTTATCAAAAGTGAAATTTTGAGCATTATTGGGAAATATGGGTAGAATTGATTTTTGTAAATCCCACGAATCTTTCACTCAAAAGAAGAATGTTGAATATATTTCACTTGAGAAATTGAGATAGAATATGAAAATATCCGTCGAGAAAAAGTGCCTTTAACTAGGCCAAGTAATGTGCAAAAATTTAGAAAAGTCTCATCGATATCAAAAGTAGAAAATGTTACTAAATATGAATAGATGTGAATACGATGTGAATAAGATATGTGAATAAGATGTGAATACGATGTGAATAAGATGTGAATGTGATGTGATAGGATGTGAGTGGACGTGATAAGATGTGAGTGGATGTGATAAGATGTGGATGGGATGTGAAGTGATGTAAATGGATGTGGATGGGATGGGATGGGATGTAAATGGATGTGGATGGGATGTGAAGTGATGTAAATGGATGTGGATGTGGATGTGATGTAAATGGATGTGGATGTGGATGTGCGTTTGCATGCTTGCCACTTCTCCATCTTGAAAATTGATTGTCTTTAAACTGATGCTACAAGAAAAATAGGAGTTTATATATATGTATATATATATATGTGTGTATATATATATATGTGTATATATATATATGTGTATATATATATATATATATATGTGTATATATATATATATATATATATGTATATATATATATATGTGTGTGTATATATATATATATATGTATATATATATATATATATATATATATATATATATATATATATATATATGAGTCACACATATTTAGATAGTTCTTACCAAATCCTCATCAAACAAAACATTTATATTTGTAATGTTTATGGATCCCTCCACAACAGCTCCCTTACTCAAGCCTATGGATTTAGAAACCTTAGAAAACCTCATTAAAATATGAGTATCTTGAATCATCTTCATTTGTAAGGCATTTGTTCTCCATTGATCTGATTAGGGATAGGCCATTTCATATTATATAATGAGGGTTATGGTTCCTCTATGCAACAATCCAACCTCCCTCCCTATGATGGCGTTTTTTACATTGAAGTATAAAAAAATAAGCCATCAAGAGCAAGAGATTTTGGTGACTTTTGTAGATATAATGACTCATAGATGCTTGCATGCATTGCCATGTATGTATTGGTATGGGTTTAAATGCAAGAGTTAATCCTCCACCAAGTCTCATGGAAAAATGACTATAGAACATAATAAAACACAATAAAAAACTTTGGCAAACAAATTAGTGTAGAGAAAAATGCTATAATATATGTACAAAATACTAAAGAGGCAATGAAGGAGCAGGATTTAAATTTACATATGTGATGAATTTTTTGATTCCCTTGCTAGGATTAATGGACATATCCCCTTGGCCATATACACATGCTACATAGTAGCCACCACCATCACCAACTTAAAATAAATAAGGCAATCCTTGTGGAGGAACAAGACTATTAAAGCTACAATCTATGTGAAAAACAATGGATCTTGCATAGGAATGGAATGATGGTATGTTTTGAGCAATACAAAATGTCATTTGGGAAAGAAACACAAAAATGATTTTTTGGCATGCAACTTAAACCAAGTTTGCAACCTACCAAAAAGGTCTAGGGATGATTGTGTAAGAGGTTAGAAGAAAGTGGTGGGGCAAAAAGTGAGAGATAGTGGGGGAGAGGTGAAAAGTTCCATCCAATAAAAAAGAGGCAGAAAAAAGATTGCTCCCCCCACCAACGTGCACCCATTCCATTGGTTCATTTTTTGGATTAGTGCTAATGATTTTTCTCTTCTTAAGGATCCCTTTTCAGTCCGAATCTCCCCTAATTCTTCGTCTCTTACATGCACTTGTAGGACTTGTAGAACACAAAGTTCACAACCCTAAGTGCTTGTGTCTCTGACTTATTAGTGTCTTGCAAAGACAACCAGCATCCTTGTGAGTTGAGCTTGTCATCAACAACCATGATACATCAACAACGGTTGCACCAAATTTTAAAGTCCCTTTCCCAAGAGCATGACCACAAGCTTACCACACCCTCGTACTCCTCTTTAGAAGGCTCTACTTTATTTTGTTCTCTAGACTTGGTGGAGGATCTACATATTTTGGTGGTAGGCCTATGCTTTTGTTAAAAATGCAAGGGAGAGTATGAATTACATGCCATTACTTTTCACCACTTTGTACTATGGGAATAGGTAGTTTCTAAGCTTGTTGAGGCCATTTTGTTTAGTTTATTTTAGTTTGATGTTTTTGGTATTGATCGATCGGATGGCCTATATGTTCACTTGTTTATGTTAATGCTAGTCTTTTCTCCTCTTCATCTTGTGGTATTTATCTTTTCTCCTCTTCATCTTGTGGGATTTGCCTTTCTACCTCTCTTACTTGACCACTCTTGACCCCTCTTCATCTTGTGGGATTTATCTTTCTACCTCTTTTTTTAACCCTCTTTATCTATAAAATTGACATTGGAATGCCGGCTATAACTTCATCAACATTCACCCAAATTGTGAATGTAGTGGGTAACCTATAGAT
The DNA here is from genome assembly GCF_041138505.1 of Cibotium barometz. Taxonomy (NCBI): domain Eukaryota; kingdom Viridiplantae; phylum Streptophyta; class Polypodiopsida; order Cyatheales; family Cibotiaceae; genus Cibotium; species Cibotium barometz. Next base: position 43,899,557 of record NC_141081.1, on the reverse strand, counting down.
ATGCACTAATTTCCTGCTTGGATGTCGAGCCACTAGTCCACTGACTCGCCTATCCACTGACTCACTCATCCCTTTAATTCATACCTTGTGTGGATTTACCTATCCAACATGTTATTCATCAGGTGCTTGTGATGTATCTATAAATAAAAAAGAAACATGCTATGTGGATGGTGTAACAATGGTCCTATGCTAAGAGATTCTAGAACTTGCATGCATATCTTTTGGTAGATCTGTGAACGTACATACACATCTAGGTACATATACATCTAGAAATGTGTATGTGTAGCTTTAGATTAACATGGGAACATACGTGTACACAAAACTCAGAACATACGTGCACAACTTGGAACGCGCGTGTCTAACATGAGACTGTGCGTGTGCTACTAGAACATGCATGCACAACTTAGAATGTGCAATTTATTTTCCAGAATAGGTGTATTTTAAGCTATGAGTCTTGTTATTGCATTCACAGGTGGGTTAGGGTTTCTCGTTATTGCTATGAGTCTCGTTATTTCATTCATAGGTGGGTTAGGGTTTATCAAAATTCATCTCTAAGTTTGACCGCCCACTCCAACCATGCTCAGAGGTGTGATGGTAGGACCATTCTACTAATTTGAAACTACAACTTTCATTGGACAATCTTTGATCCAATGATCTATGCCACAACGATTTACAGATTGCATGTGGCATGCTAGAAGATGTAGCTTGGGTGACTGGTTGGTACACTCAAAGACTTTGTGTGGTCTTTGACAATGATAGCATTGAAGAGGCATTCTCTTGACAATAGAGTTGTTGATGTCACGATCTCGTCCTACTGTGGCTACCTAGTATATATTGGTTTGACTCTGCCTCTTGCATTGGCTACATATAGTAGTCCAAATAAAGCTTTGTGAAGTCACAGTGACATGTGATGCAATGTCCAAGTCAACCTCGTATTATTCTAGACAACCTCGTATTATTCTAGACATGTGATGCAATGTCCAAGTCAACCTCGTATTATTCTAGACACTCAAAAGATTCCTCGAAACCTATTCTATTCAATGGTGTAATCCTCGGAGATGGAGGTTGAGGTCCCAAAACTAGTGGAGGTAATGACACATTTTGTGTAGTGTAAATCCCCTTTGTAATAGGCTGATGTGCTATTTTCTCAGCATTGGGTTACAGTAGGCATTATGGCTTGTGGTGGCTATTATAAAGCCAACTACTTAGGTCTGGAAGCATTAGCAAGGGTTTGTAAATGTGTGTGACACTGTGAAGTCTCACAAAAAGTACAATTCTCATTAAAGCGTGCCCTTAGGACACTCACTGTCAAATTCCCTTAGAGCTGTCACTCACTAGTTGAATTACCTTATTGAAAGATCGAGCACCATTGAAGTGTGCCCTTAGGACACTCATTGGTCAAATTCCCTAGTACTGGACACTCTTCCTTATCAAAATATTGAGCACCATTGAAGCTCTCTCCTTGGGTATATATGTACATGTTTAGGAGCTTTATTTGCCTTCATCCCCTCCTGGAGTGCTTTCATGAAGTCTATGAAATTCATCTCTGCTAAAGTGTTACCTTTAGCAATGGGTTTAATAGTAGAAGTGCTATGTCCAGTGGCTCTAAAAGCAACAGATTTAGAATCCGATGCTTTGGCTCCCTTGACCATCAAATCATCTTCTAATTGGATGGCATTTATTGTGATTTCATCCCATGTAGTGATCCATCTAATGATTAAGCCATTATAGATCGCTTCATGTTTAAGCCATTATAGATCGCTTCATGTTTAAGCCCATGGATGAATCTATTAGCAGTTGATTATTCAAAAAACGTTAATGCGAAAGGCAATGAGAGTTCAAATGCTTGAGCTGGCTAATGAAATCTTGTACCCAACTCCTCTTATTCTCTCTATGGTTTGTGTAGCTGTGAAGTTATGCCCCATAAGACTCCTCCATGTACAAATTCCTTCAAGAACAACTCCTAAGAGCAATGAAGTTCAAGCATTCCTTGACCTTGAGATTGCACCAGGTGCACAGAGGACTATGTGGAAAGTGGGGGTGGCTTCTACTAGGTGGGCCTGTAGCTCAGAGAGGTAATAATGATGTGTCAGTTAGCACTCAATTAGGAAATGCGCTAGTAATGTCTTGGGTAGGGAAAGCTCTAGGATTTAATAATGTGAAACTTATGCTAGCGTTCTCTTGAGTCCCTACATGGCCTTGTGGGATAGAAGATGTGGGTGGGGTCCATGGTACAACCGGGTGATACTACAAAAGTAGGATCCGTCGGGCTCACACGGAGTGTTACCATTTCGCTCACAGTGGGTGTTCTTGCTTTGGATGTCCCAACTTGCATCATGGGTCTTTGGATTCTTGCATGTTCGATGATCCTATGTATGCAATCGCAGATGCCCTACAAGTGTTACTCCTTGGTTGCGTTCCCAAAAAATGATTGAACAATCTCTTCCCAACTAACACCATAGATTTGAGCTGTGCCTAAATCCACGCCTAAATCCACAAGGGTTTCTATTCCCACATCATACTCCTAGTCTTCTGTGAGAAGACGGTTCAAAACTTGTATGCCTAGTCTTCTGTGAGAAGACGGTTCAAAACTTGTATGCCTAGTCCTTTCCTCGAGATAGATGCAATGTTATTGCATGTGTCCAGACTATCGGGCACTACTTGTGTTATCCTGGCTTGTGACTGGCTTTGGGTATATTGAGCTATTTAGGTTGCTAATCACTGTTATGCCAATTCTAAAGTCTCTTATTCTTTGGCTCTAGTGGCCTTGATTAGTGCCTCTACCTCCTGCACTTCTTCTAATGTTCTGCCCCATCATGCATAAGCACTTGTGCAAGGGGTCAATGGTCACACTTGGTTGTTGAAGTGCATGGGTAGGGATATCGACATGAACGCTCCTGTTAACCACCACTCCGATTAACATGACCTTTCGTGTGGCTACTACACCCCTTTGTAACTTATCTTTTTGTAACGGCACAATGCGCTGATTGTATATGAGACATGGGATGACCGACGAGCTTACGGCATGTGTAACGCCAGTCATAAGGAATTGATGTACATAGAGATAGTAAAACTAGGAAGACTAGTTTTGGGCCCCCACTTGTAATTGGGCGGCTGGACACTGTAAATATGAGCTCATAAGACATTTGATGAAATATGAAAAAAGACAATCCCATTTATCTCACTTGATTTTGCCTTCTCTCTCTCTTTCTCTCATTTGAGCTTATGGTTGCTTTCTTGCTTATGTGGTTGTTGGCTTGTTTTGATTGTTGGTGTATGTGAGTAGGAATGGTAATGCTCTCCTCTCTCTCCTTCTCTACCTTCTCCTTGCTATCTACCATGTCTTATTTGCATACTAGTGGCATGAGGTAGAGGTTGATCTCTCCATAGCTCCTTCCCTCTTGCTCTTTACCTAGCATTGGATATCTTCTTGGGTGACGCAAGGAGAGTGTGGAGTGAGCCCCTAGCGGCTTCACATCAAGGAGTTAACCCTCATAGGGTTGGCCGAGTGCTATCCACACCGTATTCGACTCTTGCATGCATCTTTCTTTTCTCTCTTCTCTTGTGTATGTAAGGTAGTATGCTATTCCTTAACATCTTTGGCACCGCTGCCGAGGAAGGCATTTGGCTTAGGGTCCTCTGCTCAATTCATTTGCTAGAGTCTTTGATTTAGCCCGATTGAAGTGCAAATCCACCTCGGTGGGTTGATTAACCTTGTCTTCTGTTGTTTTTTTATGATGATTACCTGGAGCTTTGGTTGTTAATCAAGCATTGGAGCATTCAAGTCTTCACCTAGAGTGGCAGAAGCATGTGAGTGCCCTTAGCTTCCCCTTAACATTCAAGCAAATCTCAATTTTCTGTGTTTTTTCTTTATGTTTGCATGCTAGCTTAATCTTCAAATTAATTACAATTTGTTAGCTTAAATCAAGCATTATAGGCATCAATTTTCTGTGTTTTTTCTTTATGTTTGCATTCTAGCTTAATCTCAATTTTTTGTGTTTTTTCTTTATGTTTGCATTCTAGCTTAATCTTCAAATTAATTACAATTTGTTAGCTTAAATCAAGCATTATAAGCATCAATAAGTAGCTAGAGACTAGCTCTAGCTCCTTGTTAAAACAAAAACACAAAAAATAATGAGAAGATACCTGAAGCAGTACATGATTGAAGAAAATGCTAGGTGAAATTGCATTCTGCTACTCTAAGAAGGGAACGTCCATTTGCTTATCAGGCCACAATCATGGCAAATTTGCCACGTCCGTTCCTTCCACATCTGTGGTCCACATCTGGTACGATCTCTTGCTTAAAAGTGGCAAAGGCATTAAAAATAGAATAAATGCATTTAATTGGGCATAATTTGCATTGAAGTACATTCAATCTAGGGGGATATTGTACTATAAGAGGATATTTAGGGAGGCTGTCAGACCTACAGCCGTAAAGTCCTAGATAAATTCTGAAAATTCCCAGTTTTGACAGTGCCACATCCATTTCGAAAAGGGCACGTCCGTTTCCTTCTCATTTGAAGCGAACGCTCGTTCTGCTCTTAATTGCAATTGCCCTAGGTGTTCCACATCTGCCACGCCTACGCCTACGTCTTTTTCTCTGACCCTTGAATTTGCAAAGCGAATGCCCGTTCCTTCTCATTGGAAGCAAACATCCATTCCACTCAATTTTTTGAAGCGAAGGTCTGTTCACTTCTAGACCAAATTTTGAAAGCCCGTTCCCTTCACATTTTGAAAGCGAACACTCATTCCACACATCACTTAACTTCGAACGCCCATTTTTTTCTGATCTAAAGCGAATGCCCATTCCATCCTTCAACTCTGAAGCACACGTCTATGCCAATACCTAAGCGAACGTCCATTCCTTCTCCCCTTAGAAGTGAACGCCCATTCCCTTCTGATCTAAAGCGACGAATGCCCATTCCATCCTTCAACTCTGAACTCTGAAGCACACATCTATGCCAATCCCTAAGCGAACGTCCGTTCCTTCTCCCCTTAGAAGTGAACGCCCATTCCCTTTACATTCTAAAAGCGTACGTCTGTTCACTTGCCAAGTGTACAACCGTTCCATATTTTTAAAAAATCATTTGTTAAAGAGGGGTTCAGTACTACAATTCCATATTTCCATGCACCTATGATCGGGTAGATTGGTGTGAAACAACCCTCTCTTCGACGAAGCGAACTCTCAGGAATCTCCTTCTCTAATAAGATGGGACCCATTGGTCAATACTTAGTGGAGTCAAATGGTGCTTGTCTTTGACAATACCAGTGAAAGCGAAGACCACCCAAGCACAGGATAAGGGACATCAGACCTCGAAATTGGAGAGCTAGAACTTCAATGTATAGACAGACCATTTGTCCAAGAGCAAGCTCTTGCTTCTCCCACACATTCACAGAGAAGCCTTGCTTCGAGGCTACGTGATTTTATCCTAGGAAATACAGAGTCAGAAGAACCTCAACCCAGGGTGAGAGGCATGGACCAACCCCAAGAGAGCGAGCCTACTCCATCTCTAGACCCTAGAGCAGAAGTAGGATAAAGCGAAAACCAATGGACCCAGATAGAACCACCTGTCTAGAGAGCTGTACCTGTTTCGGGTATAGCTAATCAGTTTATAACCCAAAAACACAAATTCTAGGGTGGGGTCCATCATCTCTAGGACATCATCTCTAGGACGACTGTCGCAAGGCGAAAGGGTCTACCCAAGCCCTTCACATCAGTTTGGTGTGCCTATATATCAACAGTACCCACAACAAGGAGTCTACCCTGGGTACCACATTGGACCACAAGGGGTACATCTAAACCCACCAATCAGACAGGACCCTCCTATGGTATACTATCCTCCCGGCCCTTCTCCTCCACCAACCCTTCTCCTCCACCAACCCTTCCTCAAACCGCACCTGTGACAACCATGGCAAGGTTGATGCCAGAAATGTTGAGATTGGCCATGGAAATAGACATCAACAAAGGGCCAACCCTCAAGCAGCTCTTCGGCTATTACGAGCGAGTTATGTGGATGCTTACTTGGTGACTTCAAACTTTTGAAGACATGATGGAGACCACTTTTTGGACCAGCTACCGGATCTTCCATCGAGCCCCTCCTACTCCTACCTCGCGCCAGGATTTCATCTGCACCTACTCCATCTATTACAGATAGATTCGGTCAGTTCTGAGGACGGACCTACCTCATGCCACTAGTATGCAAATAAGACATGGTAGATAGTAGCAAGGAGAAGGTAGAGAAGGAGAGCATTACCATTCCTACTCACATAGACCAACAATCAAAGCAAGCCAGCAACCACACAAGCAAGCAAGCAACCATAAGCTCAAATGAGAGAAAGAGAGAGAGAAGGCAAACTCAAGTGAGATAAATGGGATTGTCCCTTTTCATATTTTATCAAATGTCTTATATACATGAGCTCATATTTACAATGTCCGGCCGCCCAATTACAAGTGGGGGCCTAAAACTAGTCTTCTTAGTTTTACTAGCTCTATGTACATCAATTCCTTATGATCGGCGTTGCACATGTCGTAAGCTTATCGGTCATCCCATGTCTCATATACAATCAACACATTGCGCGGTTACAAGATAAGTTACAAAAGGAGCATAGTAGCCACACGAAAGGTCATGTTCATTAGGAAGTGAATGGGGTCTTCTTGGGCCCTTTAATTTGCCCAAGCCTAATCAAGGTGATTAAGGAATAGCCAAATGGGGGGTTGCCATGTGGACTGAAATGTTGGGTTTGTAAGAGAGGTGTAAGAGTGGTCAAAGGGTGCACTTTTCTCCCCAAAAAGGGGGAGAGGCAATTTTACAATTTTCGAACCTCCATAACTTCTACATACAAGCTCCGATTTGAGCGGAGATTATAGATCCGTGATCTACACATCAAGAGCTTTCCATAGATATGTTACATGATATGGTTTTGTCCACTAGATTTTAAATTCCATTTTTTCTCCAAAATTCAAATTCGAATAAAGTAGCCGTTTTGAAGCTTCTAATTAGAAAACGTTTCTTCTTAAGAGAAAAGGTTTGACTCCTTAAACTCCACATCGAGGAGTTACCCGTCATAGGGTTGGCCAAGTGCTATCCACCGGATTCGACTCTTGCATGCATCTTTCTTTTCTCTCTTCTCTCGTGTATACAAGGTAGTATGTTATTCCTTATTAATAGCTGCCTACTTGTCACACAATGACAAGTGTCTCTCTAGAGTTTACCTCAACTCCTCCATCACGTGGTTGGTATGTACCAAGGTTTGGTTCAGGGGTAGCAGCTAAGGCCGAACCTTTGAGCTAGCTAGCTATGCAATCAAAAAGACTGGTAGAGCTATGGCCGGGATGGTGAGGCTTGGTTAGGGTTCTCACTTCTTTTTTGGGCTGGGGATCCTTCCATTTAGATGAGGTATCACTGGGGTCCTTGTACAATACTAAACTGGGTTCCAACTGAAGGTCCAGAGCCGAGTGTAGGCTGGTACACACCTAGCTTAATAGATGCAATGTTTAAGTGTAGGCTGGTACACACCTAGCTTAATAGATGCAATGTTTAAATAGGCCTCTAATACATGCCTAAATCGTTAAGTGCATGTGAATTTGGGGTTACTAGTGTCCAAGGAAGCACGAAGACGTTTGGAAAAAAAAATAGTGTGGAGGAAACTTGTCCAAAATAGATTTTAGACAGTTCTGGACACCTTGGGAAAGTTTGAGTATTCACTTTTTTCAGGGTACTCGGGCACCAGTTTGTAGTGTGCTATACAAAATTCAAATTTTTGGGGGTGTTATATAGGTTACACCAATGTGATCTCCATGGCCTAAAGCGGGTTTCTAGAACTTTTAGGTGTGCGCTTTTCCAAAATTTCTCTTTTTTTTCCTAACCTCCCTTTTCCCTTTTCCCTTTTACCTTTTTTTTAACCTTTTTACTTTCTTTTTACGGTTGGGGTTTACAATTTTCAATTTCACCAAGGGGTCTTGTTAGGATTTCTGAATTTTTTCCTTTTTCCAATTTGTCTCCTTTGACTTGTGGGCTAAAAGCCTACCCATATTCAATACGGCCAGCCTATCAAGGCTAACAGCTAGTGGTCCAAATTACAAGGAGATTAAGCCCAATTAATCTATATGATTAGCACTAATACAAAAACACAAAAAAGGAAAAAAATGAAAAAATTAATCTCATTTGTAAATCCGCCCTAAATCGTTGTTTCCCATTTCTCCGTATAAAGTCAAAATGGGATAAATCCCATGCACAAAACTCAATTTTGAGGTCTATTTACCTCGATTGATTCAAATTTTTAGCCCAATTTACTATTTCTTTTCTTTTATGTGTGAAATGAAACAAAAATATGTAAAAATTAAAAGACACCCCAAAATTAAAAAAACATTCATTTCCTAAGCTAAGCATTCATTCCCTATATAAACAAAAATTGCAATAAAAATTGTAGAAAGTGCAAAAATTAAACTTTACGCTCCAACTTAGAAAAAGCAAAAGCTAAACATTAATTCCCTAAGCTAGTGAGAAATTGCAACATAAATTAACAAGAAATTGTAATAGAAAGTAACCACAATGCAGTAAAATATACCGTTTCCTTGTTGAAATGAGTGATGCTAGAGTGCCAAGTTATCCCACATGAGCTATCATAGCTTTGTTGTACTCTCCTCATATAAAAGAGGACCATTTTCAAATAATGCAAAATGTAGCTAGCTCTCAAGCCTCTCTATGAGTACAAGTCTCAATCTCGTAACCTAATTGTGCTTGAGTCTTAAGCTAAATTAGCTTAGTTTATTCATTATGTTTGTTATTAGGTATCACCCACCTTAGCTTAGATTAGCACTAATCACATGTTAACTATATTAGGATTAGGATATATTAGATAGTTGATTGTCATTAGGGAGCTTGATCCATGAATCACATGGTATCATAGCTTGGTTTAAGCTCTCCATTAGCTTAGCTCTACCCTTTTCTAATCTCCTTTTTGCTTCATCTTATCATTACTCACCTAATTATCTACTAACCCCAATCTTATCCAACTCTTCTATGTGTGGCCCAAAATTCAAATGCTCACCATTGCTCATTCCCCCTTTCATTAGCCAAGAAACTTTGCAAGATTCTTTCTCAACACTATGCTAAAGTACAACCAAGAGCCCTTCATCAAATTTTTCCTAAATCTCACATTTTTAGCACTAGAAGCCGGACTGGTTTTCTCATAGATTCACCATCTATGCTAACAATTGGGCCAAGTCCTTCTAGCCCAAGATAGTACATGGTATAAGCTTCAACTTGACCAAAGGGCTCATCTAGTGGTGTTGTATATCGTCCGTGGAAAGCGAAAAACCAATCGCATAAAATCAGCAAATTTTGCCATTCTATGAAGTTTTTGAGCTAAAATTTTAACATAAGACTCTTGTCCTCATCAAGGGCATTAAGTCAGTAAAAAAATCCCCTTCAACAATCTTTTTCACAAGCTCAATTGGAAGCTCCAAGATTTAGCTCACTTAATCATAGTAATTAAGCACTAATCACTGTTATTAGTGATTAGTGTATTAGCAATAATTAAGCACTAATCACTGTTATTAGTGATTAAGCTCAATTGGAAGCTCCAAGATTTAGCTCACTTAATCATAGTAATTAAGCACTAATCACTGTTATTAGTGTTGTATTAGCAGAAATTGGGCTAATTTAAGTCCAAAATTGGAAACTTGGAGTGTAAATTCACTGTGGAAAGTTCTCCTTTACATTAAAATTCCCTGCATCCTCTTGCATTACTCAATTGAAGAGATTTTTTTTCATTATCATCCTTGTACTTGGGCTAGACACTGGCTGTGAATCATTATCACGTGCAAAGACCTTCCTGACCTTCACACTAAAAATTTGTATGAGATTAGACACTGCTAACAAAGAAAAATAAAAGCTTGTTAGTAAGACCTTCTCAGTATTATGGAACGTGTTGAAGTTGTTTCAAGGTTTAATGGTGATGGGTTTTACACATGGCAAAGCAAGACCATGTACTTGCTTATGCGTAAGAAGCTTTGGCACCTTATTGAGGATGAAGAAGTGGAGGTTGAGCCACTTCAAAACAACAAGGCATTGGGCCTCATCGCTCAAAATCTTGATGATGATGTGATTAGTCACATTGGCATCAAGGATGCCAAGTTGTCATGGCAGGAACTCAACAAGATTTTTAGCACCGACTCCTCAAAGAGGTCAAAGATCAACCTTCTCATGCAGTTTTACAAGCTCGACAAGAAGGAGACCGAGACCATGGCACAACACGTAAGTAAATTCAAAGGTATCAAACAATAACTTAGTGCATTAAAGAAAGTCATTGAGGAAGATGAATCTATTGCTGTATTACTAAAAAGTGTTGACAAAGAACCTTATGAATCAATTGTTGCTACACTTAAAAATGTGCCCAACACTAAACTTCAAGATGTAGAATCATAACAAGAATCCAAATTCAAAGATAAAGAATCATTCAAATCACATTCAAGTGAGCAAGCATTGTACACAAAGGGTGGGAGGTTTCAAAGGACAAATCAATCAAAATCTCAACTTCCAAGATGCTATCACTGTGGAAAACTTGGTCATACCAAGAATGAATGTCAGAATAAAGATAAACCAAAGCTTGTTTGTGACTATTGTGGAAAATTGGTAACCTAGAAGAAGATTGCTATCAAAAAAAGAAGCAGGCAAACTACATCGAGGCCAAAGCTATCCCAACTGAAGACGTGCTCTTCTAGAGAAAGAACCATTATACCTTTCACCCCTCTTGTCTCTACAAAAAGTGTGATGTAATCAGCCTCTGAGGCTATATAATGCACTCAAGCTGAAATTCATAGCCAAAGTAACATAAAGGCCAAAGTAGCCTAACACAAGGGGAGAGAGAGGAAGAGTGAAAGCCTAAAAATTGTACCCAATCTAGCATCAAGGGGGGGTGTTGAAATGAGTGACGCTAGAGTGCCAAGTCACCTAGCCAAGTTATCCCACATGAATAGCTTTATTTTACTCTCCTCATATAAAAGAGGACCATTTTCAAGTAATGCAAAATGTAGCTAGCTCTCAAGCCTCTCTATGAGTACAAGTCTCAATCTTGTAACCTAATTGTGCTTGAGTCTTAAGCTAGCTTAGTTCATTTATTATGTTTGTTATTAGGTATCACCCACCTTAGCTTAGATTAGCACTAATCATATGTTAACTATATTAGGATTAGGATCTATTAGATAGTTGATTGTCATATTAGGGAGCTTGATCCATGAATCACAATATTCCTTCCTACTTCATTCTTGAATTGAAAATAGAAATCTCATGAAATTAAACCATTCACAAGCATTCAAAATGCATTGTGGCTATGCGGTGGGACTATTCCCCTGTTGGCACCACTTATGGGTCCCCTAGCACCATATTGTGGGGCTTTTCCCTTACGCACTTGGGAGCATAATAGTTCAATCGTCGACGAGAAAACAACAAGTCCTAGCCTAACACACAAATGCACGACCGAGGTGTGTCACCTTTTGAATACAAGTTGCCTAGGATTCTCTTAGGTAATGTCGTTGCGCGCACAGGAGCCCCCGAGAGCTCCACTTCATCGGCTACCGCTGCACTCCAATAGAAGCTCACACTCTCTCTCACTCACTCACACAATGGAGAACACAAGAGTTCAACACACCCAAGAGATAAGCAAGGGAGGAGAGGAAAAGCACTCACTTAGATTATGCATAATAGAATGAGTAGTGAGAGTTACATTTTGCCTTTTATGTGTGGCTTCTAGGGTTTACACTCTTGGATGATCAAAGTTAAAAATTAGGTATTGAAAATGTTTATTAGTTAATTGATTAGGGATTAAGCCGATTTGCAAAAAAAAAAAACATACATTTTCTTGATAATTATCTAGATTTCGATCGATGCCTCATCTTTTTGGTTAAGCACGCATAAACATAAGTAGTAGTGTATGGTCATACAAGTAGAGAAAAATAATGTTTAAAATAATTAAAGAAATAGAAGGCTCAAATTAAAACAAAAAAGTTTTCATTTATTTTGAAAAGTATCAAATAACTCATCTTCATTCAGTAGGGCACCAAGTCCTCTTTGCTACAAAAAGTGGCTAAAGGCTAAAGTTGCTAGTCCTCTTTGCTAGGTACACAAAGTGGCTAAAGGCTAAATTATTGGCTACTTCATGACTACATTTTATTTGTAAAAGTACAAAAAGTCGTATATTACATAATATTTTGGCCTTTTAGTAGAAGATACATCTTTTTTTCTCTCTCATGCCCTAAATGCATGCTAATTCTATTTGAAAGTTGTTATTTTGTGGTAATGAATGTGACATTTTACTCTCCTTTGTTTTGTAAAGATGTTGCATACATGTGTGTCAACCATTAGGTTTGGTTATCTTATATGTTTAGTATCGAAAAATTACACATTTGCCACACATGAGATTGAATAGCTTAATTGGATAAATTATTAAAATGAGTGCATGCATTTAGTGAGTTTGAAAATTTTAATTTTATTATTTTGAAGCTTGGAATGGATATAGAATTCCACCCATTGTCAAAGGTCTTAAGAAATTAATGCAAACTATACTATTTTTTGCCATTATGGTTTTGATATATGTACATGTCCATAATGGCAAGTACATGACAAGATTATTTAAATGTAGACCCACTCTCTTACCCTTTTGAACACACTGAAGGGGCACTAACTAGGTTGTCTAATATGTTAAATTGTAAGCTCCCACCAATTCACTGAAGGGGCACTAACTAAAAGATCTCAAACTATCTATGTAGGATATCACAAACTAAAACCTCTATAGTAAATTGAAAATGTTTATTAGTTAATTGATTAGGGATTAAGCCGATTTGCAAAAAAAAAACACATACATTTTCTTAATAATTATCTAGATTTCGATATGCCTCATCTTTTTGGTTAAGCACGCATAAACATAAGTAGTAGTGTATGGATGAACAAGTAGAGAAAAATAATGTTTAAAATAATTAAAGAAATAGAAGGCTCAAATTAAAACAAAAAAGTTTCCATTTATTTTGAAAAGTATCAAATAACTCATCTTCATTCATGAGTAGGGCACTAAGTCCTCTTTGCTACAAAAAGTGGCTAAAGGCTAAAGTTGCTAGGTACACAAAGTGGCTAAAGGCTAAATTATTGGCTACTTTCATGACTACATTTTATTTGTAAAAGTACAAAAAGTCGTATATTACATAATATTTTGGCCTTTTAGCGGAAGATACATCTTTTTTTCTCTCTCCTGCCCTAAATGCATGATTGATTCTATTTGAAAGTTGTTATTTTGTGGTAATGAATGTGACATTTTGCTCTCCTTTGTTTTGTAAAGACGTTGCATACCACTGTGTCAACCATTAGGTTTGGTTATCTTATATGTTTAGTATCCCAAAATTACACATTTGCCACACACTCTTCTGAATCACAACTAAGAGATTGAATAGCTTAATTGGATAAATTATTAAAATGAGTGCATGCATTTAGTGAGTTTGAAAATTTTCATTTTATTATTTTAAAGCTTGGAATCAATATAGAATTCCACTATTGTCAAAGGTCTTAAGAAATTAATGCAAACTATACTATTTTTTGCCATTATGGTTTTGATATATGTACATGTCCATAATGGATATAGAATTCCACTATTGTCAAAGGTCTTAAGAAATTAATGCAAACTATACTATTTTTTGCCATTATGGTTTTGATATATGTACATGTCCATAATGGCAAGTACATCATAAGATTATTTAAATGTAGACCCACTCTCTTACCCTTTTGAACACACTGAAGGGGCACTAACTAGGTTGTCTAATAGGTTAAATTCTAAGCTCCCACCAATTCACAAACTCTATAATATATGATGACATAATGTAATGTTAAACAAAGCCTTAGATTAGTGGTCCTATGAACTGTGATTTATTTCATGTTCAATGACATACCCATGCCAGAAAAGATACTCGTAGATATTCAATCATGAAATCATGTAGTGTAATCTTCATGGATAAGTGCACCACCTTGAACATTGTTCCAAAGATGATTGTAATTATAAGTGGTGTGGGTTATCTGAAAAAGAGTGTATGGAAATGATTGAAGTTGTCTAAACATTTTTTAAAAATATATAAAATATACATTTTCCATAAGGGCTTCAAAAGAAATGGAAATTTTGAGCCCAGGGGGGTTGGTGAAAAATGGATGAAGGGATGAGGAGAAAGGTACCTCTAGTACTCATCATTTCAAGAAGCTAAGTATGCTCATGCTCTGAGAAGCAACATTAAGATAAAGATTGTACTTCCACTATACACTACCACTTTTACTTTATATGCCTTGCATTATTCACCTTCTTTCTTTGTTACTCCCAAAATAACAAAACTTTACTATGCAAGACATGGGTGCACTATGACATATTGTGAAAGAAGGTGCATGAATGTAGAAGAAGGGTATAAGAATTATTACCAATCATAGAGTAGATTAGAGAGCGACCACATAGCTTGAGCTTACCCTCTAGCTGAACCATAACACACCATAGCACATTAATGTTGTTTATTGTTTAAGATAATTGAGAAGAGGGAGGCACATGAATGTGGGGGTTATAAAAGGAAAAAGACTTGGATACATTTGGAGCAGGTAAGATGCATGAATGTAGAAACATTGGTGAATGCGAGAGGATTGAGGAGCATGGAAAATATAAGGCTCAACTTTGGAGGGTATATAAATATAAGTCCAAGGGCCTTCATTTCTAAAGAAATTGAAGTTGTTGGTTGAAGTGTTATCATAGACTTCAAAGCAGTGTGAAGACTACAAAGGACTTCATTCCTTGTAAACTTGGGGGAAGGGCGATTAAAGGGTTGGTTTTTGTGGACTTACCCTTACTCTCAAGGATAAAGGTTAAGGGTGATTAAAGGGTTGGTTTTACCCTTATTCTCAAGGATAAAGGTTAAGGGTGCTTGATTTTTACGAGGCTTCAAATTATTAGCAAAGGCCTCTTTGAAGGATAATGAAAGAAATGGTAATCTTAGTGGACGGCCACGAAAGATGGGTATGTAATCATGGAGTAGATTTCTAAAAGATGGGCTCCATGAAAATTAACTAATCATGGGTAAAGGGAAAATAAACCCGTTTTGCTCATGTGAAAATGATGAAACTAATGGGGTTTAGGGTAAAATACCTTTAAATTTTTGAGGGCAAAGAGCGCCTCACAACTTTGAGTGATGTTTGAAGGATGACGAGAACATTTCAACTGAGGGGTTTAGGGGAGTCCACCCTCAGGTAGGTTCATGTACACATTTGTGTGTGCGATGGTTCATGGAAATAGGGGAAGGACAGCAGACATATACTTTGGGCAGTAGAGATATAAATACTACATGACAGGCAAGTCACCACATGCATAAACATGTGTAGAAATTAGAGGTAGTGAAAAGCATTTCCTCCAAGCACAGAGAGAAATATCCAAAATTGTTATGGTGCACAGAGACAGATAGGTCAGGTAATTTTGGTTGTTGAGCTTGAGAGGGTGCACTATGAGAAGGGTATGTAAATGCATGCCATACAGACCCTTATATAATGTATACAATATAGAAGCTAGTGAGTGGTAGAAAAGCCAAAAGTGAGGGAAAAAATGATGCATTCCAAAATTGGGGGGAGGTGGGAAAGCATGTTCTAGTGTGAGAGAGGTGGTGGGGCATAGAGAGAGAGAGAGAGAGGAGAGCATAGGGAATTGGGGCGGCGGGGCCCAGGCAGGCAGGCGCGGCCGCCCGGGTGGCCGGCCAATGGGGCCCGCTCCTCCCTCTCGCGCCCCCGCTGACCAAAATGTTTCGGGATTGGAGCTCTGTACCCTTCCCTCCCTCCCACCCACCTTCGCCATGGCTTTCTCTTCTTTTCTTGTCGCCTTTCCTCGTCCTTCCCTCTCACCAGTACACATCCACTGCACCTTTCTTTTCTGCTTCCCCTCACAGCCACCACACCTGTAGCGCCCGCGCCCGCCCCCCCCCCCCCCCGCCCTCACACCCCCCGCTCGTCGCAACCCCCCCCGCCCCCCCCCCCCAACCCTCTCCTACCCTCGTTCTGCCCAATGCTCACCCTCCCCTTCGCCATGGCCAGTTTCCAAATCCCTGTGGATGCTGCTGTCCCAGACTAAGGCCCAGTTCAATACTGAGATTCCTACTGTGTACAGCTCCTTTACCATTAGGTATGTGCTCAAATCTTCAACATTTTTTCTTCTCTGTGTTGTTTTAAATCGTGTTTACTCCAATTTGGGATCATCTAAATCATATTAATCTTTCAATTATCATCTGGGTTGTTCCATATCATTTGCATTATGTGGATTGAATTGTTTTCCTTCTGTTTAGGTTGTTTCAAATCTCAGGATTGCCCATCTGGGCTGTTAGGAATCTTATTTTTTCCTTCTCATTTGGGTTCTTTTGGATTGTATCATTTCTTTTTCCCCATTCGGGTTGTTTCAAATTGGTCTTTTTCCCATCATTGCATTAATTCTATGCTTTCTCTGCATTTGGATTGTTTGAGACCTCGTTTGGGTTCTTTTAAATTGTATCAATCCCATATTTTCTCTATCTGGGCTGGCTTCAAGTCTGTATTTTCTCCATTTGGACTTGTATGATTAGTATTCCATCCAGTTGGGTACTTTTCAATAGTGTGTCAAGGGTTCATGCGGGTTTGTTTGTTTGTTTGTTTGTTTTTTTTTGTTTTTTTTTGTTTTTGCATTTGGGCTTGAATTTGCATGCGTTCCCCTTTCAATTCTATTGGGTTTCTTACTTCTTCTTCTTCCAGCTTCTTCTATTGGGTCTAGGTCAAACTTTGGTTTTACCTTGTTTTTGTTGTTTAGTTAACAAGTTGATCTGTTTGGAGCCTCTTTTCCCCCCCAAGCAAGAGCTATTATCAGTATTAAATATATGTACATCCACACAAAAGTAGATACCAACCCTTCACAGAGGAGAGAAAATGCATGAGGAAAGGGAAATTGGGTGGTCGCTCTTGGAGGGCGGCGACATTGGGGGTTGAGGGAGGAAAGGTAGGCAGGGGGCTTGAATTGTCAAATAATACCTCTGTCGCCACGGGCGAGAAAGAGTTTGGGGCTCCAGATGTGGAGAAAATTGTCTTTCTATGTGTAGTAACTCCACCAATTCCACCCTACATGCTTATATCTGATTCTTCACAAGTTGAAGAGCTTCATTGATTTTCAGATCTTTAGTCTAGAAGTGGTTTTGCAGTTCTACATGGGATTGGTCGCTCGGGCCACATCTAGCAAACACTTCTGAAAAACTCTGGTTTTTCACGCCAAAAAAAGTTTGTTATTTTTTGAGTTTGACCAGATGTTGGCCCTTTTGCTTGCCATCCTCGTCTGCATGCACTTTTACACGAGGATGTGTATTGGTGTAACTTATCTCAGTCAAAGGGGCACTATGATATGTTACTTGCTGCACATCTTCTACACCTCCTTTTTTTTGCATTGGGTCATGTGATTTTATTAAATAATGATGGTTTATTTCTGAGAGGTTCTTGGGTTGGTCGACCCCGCAAACTAGAGCCCAGCTGCAGTGAGCGAGGGTTGAACTCATAACTTCCGTGCTGGGACTTCAACCCCCTAACCCTGCATGGGGGGAGACTTCATGATGGCTTATTATGTCAAAGGAGACATTATTTCTCACACAAACCTTTGTACATTTTGACACATCAATCCCTCCCAAACTCCCTTGGTACATTTCAACACATTAATGTTACCCATAGAACTTTGCTTATTTCAACATCTGGCTTTTCTTGAATAGTGTTTGGCTTCTGAACATGATCTTCTAGACAGTCAACAACATTCTTTTACACCAATCGATCCAGTTACCTTGCTTAAGAGGTTTCAACATACACTTGCATGCGTGGGCGGTTTTAAAAATTGGAACAGGTGAACAATCTCAATCTTCTCATTGATGTAAAGCGATGACTTTCTTTTTTACTTTCTTTTTTGAGTAAGAAGCATTGCTTTTATGTTTTGGCCATCTGTCCTGTAGGTCATGAGCATATCGTTAGTGCTATTTGTCTTCCTTTGCACATGCAGGACGCTTGTGGTTGTGGTCGCACGCTAGCAGTCAACTTGGTTGGGATGGAGATCCTCAATGAGTTACGGTTTACCTTCACACAAATCATTTCTGTTTGATTATACCGAGCCAAGTTCCCACTACAGATCAGGTGACATCAAGGAAAATTCTCGGCAGTCAGCATTTTTTCAGGTCATGGAACCTCAGATGGGTGTATCCTTGCCTACTATCAAAGCTTCTGGCACTTGCTTTGAAGCATTGAGCCGAACAAGCTCCCATGTGAACCTTGCACATGATGCCATGGGTTGGGACTTGCAGAGGCACCAGTTTTTCATTGAAGAGAAGGAAAGACCCATGGCTGTTACTACTGATGCACTATCCTGCCATTCCTCTGTAACAAAGCTTTCAAAGAGTGGGTGGATGCTTTCAACAAGTGAAGTGTCGAAGGGGAAAAATAGTTGTTACTTGTCTGGTTCGCACTCCAACAGCTCACAGAGCACTGAAGCAGAGGAGCAGTTTCTTCAGAGCAGCTCTTCTGTGCAAGGCTTCGGTGATGAATTCATGCATCCTTATCCAAACTCCTCTTTAAGTTGCACCACAAGCACACATGCATTCAGTGACGGCTCCGCCTCCAGTGAAGTAGTTGGCTCATCAGAGGGTTGCCATTTTGATCAGTTGATGGACTTTATGTTTGATGAAAACGACACAGTGGAGTGTTCAATGGGATCTCTTGATGCATGGTTTCCCGAGTCAGTTGAATTTCCATTCGCATGTCCAGTCACTTCACAGCACATTGCTAACAATTCCTATTCTGGAAATTCATCTGACTGCTCGAATGACGAAGTAATAGTCCAGCATAAAAGAGAGGATCTGATCTCCACAACGGTACAAAAAGAACTTGAAGCAGTTAGCCACAGCAAGCTTGGATCGGAAGTGCAAACTCAATCAGTGCAGGATGCTGGGTTGTGGGAAAGGCAGAAGAAGGTTGATGGCCTGGAAGAGATGTTCACTCCTTTAAAGAGTGTAGATCAAGAGGACAGAATTTTTGATGGTGCTAACTCAACCTTCGGTGGCAGTCAGATTCACTTTGGCAGGACTGCTGATACGGGTCCTGTATCCCAGAACAACTGGCAACATCCTCTCTCTGTGCAGGATGGCTTTAGTGTAGATGCTGGTGCAGTTTCTTTCAACTCAAATGGCAAGCACTACGTCAAACATGATAGATGGCACAATGGGGTGTTTGGGAAATCAAGTTCGAAGTTCAACAACAATTCAAAGGAAGACATCATCAACAAGTCTTATGACAGCTTTGCACCACAGACTCCTGGACTAATTAGCAAGGGTGAGAATATAGAAATATGCCAGGACAATACAAGAGAGTTCGGGTTGAATCCTATCCTCGGGTCTCCGCTTGCCGCGGCGAGATCTGAGACAGACTACAGTGAGATTTGCCTTGTTCATCTTCTCATTGCAGGTGCTGAAGCGGTGGCAACAAGGGACATGGATCTAGCGTCCGTGATATTGGTTCGGCTCAAGGAGTTAGTTTCTTACTCAGGTAGCACAATGCAGAGGGTGGCTGCTTACTTTAGCAAAGGCCTGCAGTGTCGTATAGAAGGCAGTCACGCGCTTGATCATGCGGGCTATATCAAACCTCAGAGTGACGTTCTTGCGGCTTTCCAGATTCTTCACGAGATCTCGCCTTACATTAAGTTTGGCCATTTTACTGCCAACCAAGCAATTCTTGAGGCTGTGGAAGGGGAGAAGTGTGTACACATTATCGATTTCGAAATTATGGAAGGCATCCAGTGGCCCCCTTTCATGCAGGCATTGGTTTCAAGGAAGGGAGGTCCACCGCAGCTGAGGATAACAGCACTATTCAGGCCCCATGCAGACCGTGGACTCGCTGCGGTACAGGAAACAGGTAAGCGTCTCACCGAGTTCGCAACGTCCCTCAATCTTCCATTCAGTTTTAGCCTACTGAGGGTTAACAATGAAGAAGAGTTCAGTGTATCGAGCGTGAAGCTCATCAAAGGAGAAGCTCTTGTGGTAAATTGCATGCTCCATCTTCCTCACATGCCACACAGGACCGCCACATCAGTTTCATCCTTTCTTCAGGGAATGCGCAGGCTTTCCCCTATTGTGCTGACTCTTGTGGAAGAAGAGCTGGGTTGCAGTACCACTGCAGTGGCCTCTTACTTTTTTGAAGCTTTACATCACTACTCTGCAATCTGCGACTCTCTGGAGGCTTGCCTTTCAACTGAAACAGTGGCCCGCATGCTGGTGGAGCGTGTCTTTCTCGCACCTCGAATCAATAGCACGGTGACATTCTGGAGTGGATCATCTGCTCAATCTGAACTTGGGACAGATTTTGCTACATACAACTGGTGCTCACTGGTTCGCTCTGTGGGTTTCAAGTCTCTACCACTGTCATTTCAGAACCTGTCTCAAGCAAGGCTCCTGCTTGGGCTCTACAAAGATGGTTTCAAGCTGGATGAAAGAAGCAACCGCCTGCTTTTGGGATGGCGAGCTAAGCCTCTGTTTGCTGCCTCTGTGTGGAACTGACAAAAATGCACTCTTTTTTTATTTCAGGACAATCTATTGCTGCTGGGTAGGTTATGAATAATTATGACAGTTACACTGTGGAAGGTGCAATTACTAGCTTTCTATCGTTTTGTTTCTTAGCAAAACTGTAGGTGCCATTTGTGGATTTTGCTTTAAAATGTTGCTGGGATTGCCTTTCTTGCTTTCTTTTAACAAGTGAGCTTGATTATTGGATTTCATGGATGCTTTTCACAGTGAATCAGCTGCAAGCTTTTTTGGCTTGATTAAGAATCAATGGGTAATTAACACTTTTCTCCTCTTTGGTTTGTATATAGAATTGTAAGTGCATTCTTTGCTTGGATTAAAGTGATTTATGTTAGCTTTTAATCTGTCCAAAGACTTAGCTGGGGGAAAAAATTACTATCATTTTCCACAATGTGAGCATCAACACATCAATGTAGATAGCAGGGAAAGATTGATACCATGGTTCACATGATGCTTTATCAATAAAAATTTACTCATCTGTTTTATGTGGAAGCTTGCATGAAAGTGAGATTATCATTTGGGCTTATCTCTAGAGTGCATGTTTGTGTTGAAAATAGTAATTATAAATTCATTCTAGGACATGCAGGAATTGCTTCTTTTTCTGTTTTTTGCAAAAGATAGAGATTTTTAATTCATAATTTATGAATTAAAAATCATCTGATGGGTGCCAAGGCCTTATTCCCTGCAGTCAGTCACTGGATGCGAAGCCTGAGTCCAAGTTGAATTGTTTGCCGGGGTCTCATATCACAATGTCTTAACGCGTGGCTATCCCATCAGTTTCTCTTAGTCTCATTAGAATAGTCCTCGCTCGAGGTGTATTCTCTCATAATATTCTCACAAGCACGTCTCATCGAGAGCGGTTCCTTTGGGCTCAAATAAGATGGCTCGATTAACGCATCGTTGCCAACTAAACAACTTTTTAGTGTGTAATCCTTTCTCTACTTCGACCAGATCCATAGGCTCAGCTTAGTCCTCTCCAATCCCCATGGGTCTAGCCTTGCATCCTCCATTGGATCTATGGAGCCCGTGTGAACTCACACATCCATAATTGAAATTGCCACTTTACTCACATACATCCCACTTAAAAATACTAAAATAAGAGTTCACACACACTCTTTCATAAAAATAGTCCTTTCAAAAGAAAACATACACCACCGTGTTCTATTGAAAGAAAATATACATCACCCTATCTTTTTCAAACCATGCATATGTTATATGTCCACATCACATAACAAACATCTTAACAAATATCGAACTAACACATCAGTGTCACCTCATCAACATAAATCTCCTCGCGCACCACAACCTTGATCCTTAGACCAGGACGGAACATACCAATGAGCCCGAACACACATGGACCGTCGTATCAAAGGTGCCCTACAATGTCTCACATATGTTTGAACACAAATGTCAATAAATCCTAGGAGTCGCTTCTATTGGTCAGTCATCACCTATCCCACAAGCATGAACACTCCAAGTACCGACATTAGTAGCCCTATAATGTCTAGTACCAACACACATACTTAGCCACCACAAATAAGCAACATTTCAATCAAAATACATCATAATCTCATTCCGAAGTAGAGTAAGCCTTCGCAAGCTCGATGAGACATCGCAACTCTCTAGTCGAAACTTTGAACAAGTGAAATTCCTCTAGTCATAACATATCTTGGTGAGGTCTTCTCAAGAATCTTTCTTTCTCGACGAGCTTTCCAAATCCAATTTAACCAATCTTGCCTAAGTTCTTTTACTTTCAAAGATGGTTATTTCCAACTCTAGGGATTAAGCTTCCAAAATAATAGTCTAGCTCTTGAATTTACGCTTTATCTCACATTGAGAATCCTTCTAAGAATTCTTGAGGGTCTTAAGGCTAGAGAGTACCTTAATTTACAACTCAACTTCGGCTTCTCAAGTCATTATCATTGTTATACTCCTAATAAAGAACATCAATCCTTGCATGTATAGATCTTTATCAAAAGTATCTTAATCTAGCCTTTGCTTTTGGGATACACCCTTTTCTTGATTAGAGTGCTCTCAACCTTTTGAGTTAAGGGTTGTCACGGGCTTTCTCTCTCTATAAATCTTCTTTTCCTGGGAGAGATGGACGTGGTCTAGTTATATTTGAGAATCAACTAGATTTCCTCAAGCTAATTCTAGGTTCTATGTTAATCTTGTGCTTAATCTTACTTGCTTAAAATGTCTTTTCTCTTTCTCTCTCTAAATTCTCTACTTCTCTCTCTAGAATTTTGCTTATAGAATTCTTCTCTCTAAAACCCTGATCCTATTTTTCTCTCTCTAGACCTAAGGTTTTTCCTAAAATAAATTTTTTATTTAAAAGACTTGATCTTCACTTGGTTTATATCCTTCTAACTATATTTTCCTGAGAAAGGGGTCAATAATACACATCTATATACACCATGTGCACATTTGTGTGAATCCTTAGGGTACACACTTATGTGCATAATTTAATGCACTTTATTAATTCAACCTTAATTAATTTCCAAAATCAAGCCATTTATTCTATTTTATCTAAGGCTGAACCTCATAATTCTAGAGCATTCATTTTCTCTGAATTTAAAGCTTTATCCTTAGACTAGATTTTAAACTTAAGATATGGTCAATTAATATTCTATTTCTAAGGATATGAGCAGAGAATATTACTTTCACAAGTATTAAATTAATCCTTTATCTAGATCAATTCCAAGCCTTAGAAATAATATGGAGCTCATTTAATTGAATTAATTTTATCTATGCACACACTCATATGAGAATCTATAGCCTTGTAAAATTTTGTAAATTTTTTAGTTTCTCGCATATTTATTTATGTAGAAAATGTTTTATTTACATTAATTCAATTTAGACCAATCAAAAGCAAGGTAAATGTTGAAAAAGGTCAAATTTGAATTATAAATATGAATTGTACCTTTTGGGGCTTGCTTTGGACTTGATGTTGATGCAAGTTGGGATGAGAAGGCCTTGCATAACACACTAGAATGGCATGATTTCTTTGCACCTCCCTTGGTCCTTGACAAGATTTTGGTACTTTTAAAGGGGTTAAAGTGCTTGGAAAGAGAGCGTACCAGATGAGGAAGTGTACTTGGCACATAAAGCTATGAAATGGACTTCACAAGCGTCAAGAAAAAACTTGTGTATAAAGGGGAGGGCCTATTTATATTTTAAAATGGTGGGGCTTGAAGCCTCTACATGCTACTAGTCCTCTTGAGGTAATGTCAAGCCATAACTACCATCCAATCCATGCACACCATAAAAATTGGGGGCTAAACTAAACCTTAGACTCACATGCATGCACTTTATCTAAAGTGAACTAGTAGAAAGTAGCATCCCTAGTTTAGCATAAACAATTTTAAAAAATAGCTATGAATAAATGAACCGTCACACCTACCAACCTAATCCACCTTGTTTTTACCTAAACCATGGTTTTCCAAACCTTAGAAGAATTACCCTTAGTCCAAATAATTTAATTAATGTGCACACATAGTGGTGCATATTAATTTAACTTTCTAAGGAAAACCTTGTAATTAAATACTCTAATATTTAAATTAATCACTAGCACTTGATTAGATTTTTTTTCAATTAGTTTTTATCATTTTTCTTTTTGATATAAATTAATTTGCATGTGTGCACACTAATGTGCACATGTGCATCCAAGGGTCATCGCTTGTATTTTTGGACATAGACTTTAAAAGGCTTTAAAAATATATTTATTTACACAAATTTTCCAAAATAATGAACACAAATCGATTAAAATTTACTGCTTAGTATGAGGGATCTTATAGAACTTGAAAAGTTGGAGGCAAGAAAAATAAAAGTTGTCACTATGAAATTCAAAATTGTATGAAGTGTGTATTATGTACTTACAATTTCTCACATGTATGGCCCCATGCCCATGGGATTTTTATAATGGAATTTGGACCCCTACCTTGTACACTTTATATGTAAATGAATGGTGTACTTTCATTTCAAATGTTGTAAAGTGTTACATCACATCCTTATCAAGTTTTTTAAGTAAAAATATATATATCTTACTATTAGAGATTAATATGATACGATGCTTATGATGCTCAATTTTTTTTTGAAGGCTTGTTAATCAAATTGGCACTCTTTTGAAAAGAGGAAATTATCACTGGCCTTCAAAGTGTGAAAGCATAGGTCTCTAAGTGTGTATATTTTTCAACCCAAAAAGTTTCTCAGCCTTCTAAGGAAGGTCTACATGCCAATGGTGCTTGGTGAAGCCTTCAAATTTTAGCATTAACCACACAACGTACCACTGAACCTTCTTGCTCACATCTTGGGGGGCAATGTCAATCACCCATAGCTCACTTGGCATGCTATGAACAAGTGCTCAAAAGAAATGTTTTTGTTTAACCAATAAAAATAAAGATAGTGTAATGAAGATTCAGCTCTAAAAATCAAAGAAAACTTGGAATTATATATTTTGTCCCTTAAAAATAAAGGCAACTGCAAATTTTGAACCATGCTTTTAAAATTCAACCAAGAAAAATACATTATAAACCGTTTTTTTTGCAATGCTATAAACCCTCTCTCTCTCTCTCACACACACACACACACACACACACACACACACACACACACACACACACACACACACACACACACACACACACACGCGCGCGCGCGCGCGCGCATGCACGCACGCACGCACGCACGCGCGTGCGCACGCACACAATGTAACTCCTCTCTCTCTCTCTCTCATGTGCGTACGCATACACATAAAGTACACAAATATATTGTGTCATTATCCATATTAAATTTATTTCATTAAGAGGATTACAACTTTAAATATGTCCATAGACAAACCTTTGATCTAAAAAAACCAACACAACATAAGTTCTAATGTCTTGAATTACTTTAAAAATAACTAATGGCCTTTGTTAAAGGCAAGTATTTTAGTGAAGACAAATGGCTATTCCCATTGTTTGATTGCATGATTGACACACATTTGGCAAGTATAGCATAGAGATTGGGAGTCCTCATCAATGGAGCTAACTAATATATATATTGGAGAGGCTTCTTGTAGAGCTTCACATGCTTATAGATTAAAACAAGTGTATGATTTGTAGCCTAAAGAAATCTCACAAATATTCCTTTGGAATGGCCCATGTTAGATGAAGAGGTGAGTAATTTTTTGATAATAATCAATCTCTCTAAAGCCATAGCAATTCCTAGGTATCATCATCTTTTCGATCTTTATTGTTGTGAAACTCTAGGTTGTTGATTGCCTTGTGGTTGTCAATTTAGATTACCTTATTGAATGCAAAGATGAGTGGCCACCAAAGTTAGGATCATATAATCCTTCTCATCTTAAAGTGAAGATGATACTTTAGTATTATGTCCATGGTTATAGCTCTCTCTAGTGATTATACTAATATTACCTAGAAAACTTGGTTTTGTTACCCAAGCTCTCTCCCATCAAGTCTCTCGCACATGAGTTAGCTACTAGACGAGAAAGGAGAATCCAACTCAGTAAGGACCACAACCACCATGGAGCTTATGGAGATAGTGTATGCCTATGTTAGGAAGATGAAGGATACTTACTTGTCTCTCAAGAAGCATTAAAATGCAAGCATTGAATTTTTTTGACATGGATTTCAATGAGTCTCATCTACAAATGAAAATGATGTGGATTCTATGGTGGACATCATGTTCAAAAATATCACCAAAAGAACAACGAAATAGTAGTTGGAAGAGGTGATGGCCAATAAAAATCAAGCACATGAAGAGCCCCTCGGAGAGGAACACATGTAGCATATATTAAGTGAGAGACTGAACTTGTGGATCTACATATGAGAGCTTAGAAGAGGAAAATCAACTAAGGAGACACGAATGACTAAAGGGGACCTGGCATTCAAGAGGAAGATAATAATAAACTCATAAGGGAGAAAGAGGCTCTACTAGAGTCCTACATATAAGTGCTCAGGAAGAGCATATAAGAGCATATCAAGTGAGAGACTGAACTTGTGGATCTACATATAAGATCTCAGCAAGAGGAAGAGAAACAGACACAAATGGCTAAAGAGGACTTGGAATTAAAGGAGGAAGATAATAAGATACTTATGAGGGATAAAGAGCCTCTACTATAGTCCTACAACAAATCTTTGGGCCAACAAAAACCCTAAAATGGAACCAAAAGGAGCTTGCTAATGTTTCAAACATGCATAAAGTGGCAATGCACAATCAACTATAAACACGATAAGCCATGTAAAATAAAAGGAGAGAACATGAGGCCCACTTCAAATTCTGTAGCCAAAGAGATGAAATACATTAAAAAGATTTAATAGAGTGGGATGTTAAGAGAATCCATGAAGAGATAGCTAAAGCTAATTTTCTCCTTCACCAAAGGTGGTGTGCCAAAAAGGAGTTAAAAATACAACTTAATCATGTATCAACCTAGACATATGAGATGGTGAGTACTCACGATCTCCAAGGTAGACCTTTTAATCTTATAACCATTCCATTTCTACACCAATTCTCTCTTTCCTCCAACACAATATTAACTACATATAATACCACTTCCACCACATTGCTTTACACAAAGTTTTGAGCATACAACTAAATACATGTATCCTTTGGTTGTGGCCATGTCATTCTTCCATGGAACCATCATGTAATAGACTATAAGGAATGTCTTTTAGCTACCTCTTCACCTAGTGGTAATCAACCTTAGCTCATGGTGCCATATATTACAAGATGCTACCATCTTAGATGATGAGGAAGAGATCATCTTGGACCTTAACTATAATGACCTTAGTGATAACCTCATGCTAGGACTAGCTTCTGAAGACCTACTTAAGAGAGTTTCTAGTAGTTCTATAATGAAGACTAGAGAGTAGCAAGGTGTACCCAAAGACACCTAGTGGATTTCAACACTATAATCTACCATTCAAGTGGAATCATCCTTTTATACCGAAATATATCAGCAACTATTGGCCAACCTCACATGGAAGGCATACTTTTTTGATAGGGCTTTTGTTGTATACAACAATGAAAATGAAGAAGAAACTCTCTTTGAGAAGATGCACAACTCTACTTTGAAACCATTAAGTCACTATCTCTATAAGGCAAGGATAAAGGGCCAACAACTAAAGAAGCCTCCACCTTAACTAAATTCCTTTGTGGGGCCACCATCCCCTCACATACTAACACACAAACCCCCACATCAATAATGTCACAAGAACAACACACCAAATTCTTCTCTTGTTTCTCCATTTCTCACTAGCCCTCATGCATGGAGAGTAAAATTACTTATGTAAAAAGTGAGGTTGAAAGAAGGAGAGTTTAATTCCCTTTGGAAACAATTAGGAGCATGTCATTCATTTTATCCCTTTCGAAATAGTGTCTTGATTTGATTCTCCATTTATCACTAGCTCTTATGCGACCATAGAGAATAGAAGTACTTACCTAGAAAGTGAGCTTGAAGAAGGGCCCTTTTCAATTAACAATAACGAGTATGACATTTAATCCATTGCTTTTAAAATTGTATTATAATTTATTCATGGGTAGGTAGTCCTTGCTTTGTTTTTGGCTTAAAGAAGGAGTGCACTCAATTTGGATGCTCAATGTCATATGGCTCCTTCTCTTTTGGCTCTTCTACATGGGCTCTTCCTCCAATTGGATAAATCTCTCCAAAGTTGAGAAATTCCTTGCAAAAGAAGAGCTTATTAAGACTTAGACTTTCAAGGTTAAGAAGACTGTGAAGCATGCTATGTCATGCAGGTGATATGCGCCCTCACTCGGTGGTAATATGCGCCCTCACTCAGTGGTGGGCTAGGACCTATAATTGTAGCATTGGCTCTTTCTTGGCAGGTGGTGCCTTTGAAGGGGATGAAATGAAGTTATCTTGGAGAAATTATTGTGTTGACCTGCTGGACGCAAAAAATTACAAAATTCCTCATAATTATAGTGAGCATTGCGCGATCTGGTTATATTACTTCTAGAGTTGAGGGCTTTGAATTTGGTTCTTCATCAGGCCTTTGAAGAATGGTCATAGGTTTCCTCCACCCACGGGCGATTTTCACTTTGTTGGGACAATCCTTATAAGCATGCTCAAATCTGCACATCTAGCATGTATCTCTGTAAGATTCCTCCCCAGCCTCTCAAGATGTCTAGCATCTTCCCCTGTAATCAATCCCCTCTTTCAGAAATATAAAAGACCTTGTTTCTAACTGTTTTGACTTAGAGAGAGAGAATATTCTAGAGAGAGAATATTCAGATTTTGAATATTTTTAGATAAAAAATTTCTCATATTATTAAAATGAATTCCCCTGAAACAGAAATTCAAAAAGAACTTTCCAATGTGCAATTGGAATTTATTGGAAATGGGTATAAAGGACCTTAGCTTAAGGGTCTAGATTTATAAAATTTTTTGGATTATGGTCCAATTAAGGTTCCTATGGGCCAATAGCATCAATCCATGTGTAGGGAGGAGATAAATCCAATTTGTAAAAGAAGATACCAAAAAATGAGTAAATGCTCACATAAGATGAAGAGTTGACTATGTACAAGGTTTATTAGTAAAAAACTATGAGCAATATTAAAAATATGAGATATTTTGGGTATAATGATTCCATTTTGGGTATAATGATTCCATTTTGACACATATGTAAGGAATGGGAGTCCATTAAAGGAGGTGCATATTTCACATGCTTGAATGAGTTTTAAACTCAAAAATAATGTGATATTTTTATCTCTCCTCTCTCTTGAATCAAACCAAATCAAAATGGAACAAAACCGAATAAAAAAGGAACCAAACTAGATCCAAATCTAGTCCAAATTCAACCAAACTCAATCTGGAAAATTCTAGAATTCAGTTAGCTTTGGTTAGAGCTTCCCTCTCCTATAAATAGAACATGAGTCCTTTGAAAAAAATAGAAGAATTTTACTATACTAGAGTTATGCTGAAATAATGCTAATTTCTACTATTCTCTAAAATTCTCTCCAAATTGAAGAAATTGGAGCTTCCCTCTTTCTCTTCAATTCCCATTGGTGGCTCCATCAACATACTTAACCAATTGATTGGTTGGGGGCCTCTACCATGAACAAAGAATCAAGCAATTTGTAAGGTAAATGGTGAATTTTAATCTTTCTATAATTTCTCAATGCTTCTCTCTTCTCAACCCCTCTCAAGCTTGAGAAGCTTAATTGGAATGGTCTTTGAATGCTATTGAAGTTAATTGATGAATGGTAGTGAAGAGTTACATAATTTGATGAATGCTATTGAAGTTAATTGATTAATGATAGTAAAGAATTACATAAATTTTCCTTTATGCTTAATTCTAATGATTTTTATGTAATTTCTCTCTCTCACTCAAGAAATGGTCATACTCATGACCCATTCTCAATCCAAATGAAGCTTTTCATAAAGCTTTTTCTTAATCCAAGATTAATCTATGCTTGAGGCCAAATTAATGGCTTTTTTCTATGCTTTTAGTTTATGTATTTCATGAATATTGATGATTCAATCCATTATTGGGTTAATGATCCAATTAGGGATCATTCTAATCATTCTCTTAATGATAAGCTTTATCTTTCAGAATAAATTGAGATTTATCAGTCATAGTAGCGGAGCTATGGTAAAATTTTTATAAATATTACACATAAAATAATTTCATTCAAAGCATGAAAAGAGAACTTCCTACTATATTCTAGGAATTATCATCTAGATTATTTGAAAGAATTTTATTGTAATCATGGAGAAATTGATTTTTATGTTATGCATAATTGATGATTATTTTATTATAAAAGTGTTACTTTTATCATATTTGGATTTCATGCATAGAGGTATGCATAAAAGATTATTATTTTAATATAAAAGTGTTTCTTTTATCATATTTGGATTTCATGCATAGAGGTATGCATAAAAGATTATTATTTTAATATAAAAGTATTTCTTTTATCATATTTGAATTTCATGCATAGAGGTATGCATAAAAGTTGATTATTTTATTATAAAAGTGTGACTTTTATTATATTTGAATTTCATGCATACAGGTATGCATAAAAGTTGATTATTTTATTATAAAAGTGTGACTTTTATTATATTAGAATTTCATGCATAGAGGTATGCATAAATGTTGATTATTTTATTATAAAAGTGTGACTTTTATCATATTTGAATTGATGCATAAAGGTATGCATAAAAGTTGATTATTTTATTATAAAAGTGTGACTTTTATCATATTTGAACTTCATGTATAAAGGTATGCATAAAAATTGATTATTTTATTATAAAAGTGTTACTTTTATCATATTTGGATTTCATGCAGAGGTATGCATAAAAATTGATTATTTTATTATAAAAGTGTTACTTTTATCATATTTGGATTTCATGCATAGAGGTATGCATAAAAGTTGATTTTTTGATTATAAAAGTGTGACTTTTATCATATTTGAAATTCATGCATAGAGGTATGCATAAAAGTTGATTATTTTATTATAAAAGTATGAGTTTTATCATATTTGAATTTCATGCATAGAGGTATGCATTAAAGTTGATTATTTTATTATAAAAGTGCAACTTTTATCATATTTGAATTTCATGCATAGAGGTATGCATAAAAGTTGATTATTTTATTGTAAAAGTATTACTTTTATCATATTGGATTTCATGTATAGAGGTATGCATAAAAGATATTCTTCTTATACTAAAAGTGTGATTTTTATCATAAATGGATTTTATGCACAACTTAGATGCATAAGAGAAATTCTTTTATTCTAAAAGTGTAATTCCTACCAAATTGAATTTATGCATAAGAAGATGCATAAAAGATTGATTTTTAAAAAGTGTCATCCTCATCTAAATTAAATTTATGCATAGGAAGATGCATAAAAGAATGGAATTTCAATTCAAAAGTGTTATTCTCATCCAAATTGAATTTATGCATAGGAAGATGCATAAAAGATGGATTTTTAATTCAAAAGTGTCAATTCTCATCTAAATTAAGTTTATGCATATAGGAAGATACATAAGAGATGGAATTTAATTCAAAAGTGTCATTTTTATTTAAAATGAATTTATGCATAGGAAGATGCATAAAAGATTGATTTTTATTTCGAAAATGTTAGTCTCCTTAAATGGAATTTATGCATGAATAAATGTATAGAGAAATCTTATATCAAATATAAGAATTCTCTTGTATTCTATAAAAAGATATGAAATGTGATAAGATGTGATAAGAGGTGTATGAGATGTAATAAGATGGGTATGGGAAGTGATAGGATGTGATAAGAGGTGTATGAGATGTGAAAAGATGTGTATGAGATTTGATAGGATATGATAAGAGGTGTATGAGATGTGATAGAATGTGTTAAGATGAGTTAGGATGTGTTAAGATGTGTATGGGATGAGGTAAAGAGTGTATCTGATGGGATAAGATGTATATGGGATGTGTTAGGGCGTGAATGGATATAATATGGATGTATGAATGTAGATATGGATGTATGAATGTGAATATGGATGTGTGGATGTGGAAATGGAAGTGTGGATGTATGAATGTGGATGTGGATGTATGCATGTAGATGTGTATGTATGAATGTGAATGTGGATGTGGATGTGGATGTATGGATGTAGATACGGATGTGTATGTATGTATGTGGATGTGGATGTATGAATGAGGATGTGAAAATGGATGTATGTATGTAGACGTGGATGTATGGATGTGAATGTGAATGAAGATGTGGATGTGGATGTATGGATGTAGATACGGATGTGGATGTATGTATGTGAATGTGGATGTATGAATGAGGATGTGAAAATGGATGTATGCATGTGAATGTGGATGCATGAATGTGAATGTGGATGTGTGGGAGTGGAAATGGAAGTATGGATATATGAATGTGGATGTGGATGTATGCATGTAGATGCGTATGTATGAATGTGAAATTGGAAGTATGATGTGGACGTACGAACATGGATATGTATGTAGAATAATGAATGTGAAGGTGTATGTGAAATAATGTGTAGTCTATATGAGTGAATGGATGAGAATGAGTACACATTGAATGGAATGTGGAATAAGTAATGTGGTCCGAGAGTGGATAATGTGGAAAGACGAGAGTTCGTTATAGAAACTGTATTTTGTGACTGTTTGTAAATGACTGTTTTATGTCAAGAATGCTGGGGAAGCATTTTGACCGTCTTGAGGATTAAGGTCATGAAGAACGAACTGATAAAGTTGCAACAACTGCTGACGGAGAGTCAATGGAGGACGTCTCACGTAGCAAGGTCGATTGAGGTCTTGACCAGCCTTGGTTTGATTTAAATGGTGAGCTTCCGGTACGGTGGATGAGGGACCAAGGAAGCGGCCTATGAGTGAAGCGCTAGGTTACCTGCGCGAAGGATCCTAGAGGGTGCTGACCATACGATGCTCGGGCTCTGGGTCGCTGAAGATACCCACACGTACGTCGTGGAAGATATTGGAACAAGGAGTAATAGTTGTTTTCTGAAATCGGACATGGATCTGGTTGATTGACCTTGCTGGTCCTCAACGGATGAGTCCATGGCTCTTTTATATGGATCTGTGGGTTGATCTTGCTGATCTTCCACGGAGATTCCATTCTGTTATACGAATATATTGCCGGTTACTATGAGCTAGGAACTATGGAAAATGCCCTTGAGTGAATAGGTGGTGAGCGTTCTGGTTGCCAATGATGCCATAAGTACACCGATGAATGAATGACGGGAAATAAGGATTCAACCAGAGACTTTGAGGATTGTCATCAGTGACATAATGGTTTTATTAAGATGCTGAGAAAAAGGCAATTTCATATTGGGTGTGTAAGTGGTGTGACTAGTTTTATATTTGCATGAACTTCCGGCTAGGGGGCCTAGGAACTCTTTTCCCTGGTACCCGAGACAAAACCTAACCAAAGTCCTAATTGGATCCCATCACTACAATGGTTGGGAGGTTGGGTAACCCATGGGAATGGATGGGGTTAGGCTGGACTGATGGATCCGTAAATCGAGATTTAATTTCTATTATTACGATAGATGAAGTAAATCCCGGATAGTAGTTGTTCTATGGATAGGAATCAACGGCTATGCCTCTTGATGGGGAAAAAAGCGTTGAGATGATCCAAGTGCAAGTTTCTTCCTTTATCTGACCAAGTACCGTTAGAGGTGCAGTCGGATCAGTTTGATCAGTAATGATCTTGACTACGTTAGAGTAAAGAGTTATCCTGGTGGAATCGCCCGTGCTTTCGAGGCAAAGGAAGTTTTTCTGGTTTTGGTTTTGGATAAAGCGACGGATTAGTCTCTTGTCCGGATATCCATGGGGGCGAGGCCTCAAGTGTGGAACCCTGCCCCGCGCACGATGTGCTACTTCCGCTACTAGTACCCCGAATCCGTTGCGCGGTGGGGACAGGGATCTTACAGTTGGTATCAGAGCAAATGGGTTAATAAAGATCAACTGAGAAGACAAATATGTCAAAAATTTATCAAGAAACACAAAAAGGTTGTAATTGTGTGATATAAGTCATACCATTTGATATTCAAACTGAAATTCGTAATTTGGTAATTGGGTCTTCAGATGGAAGTACCGCAATTATATAGAATCCTTGACTTGCTTGAGGCCTAGACATGATGGTATTTACCTTATAGTTCCAAGTACCATGACTACCCGTATATACCGAGGGTATAACTGCAGCTCTTTACCGGCAGTATATTCGAGTAAATCTAAGACTTGAAATTATAAGCATTAATGCTATCCAGATGATGAATTGGAATGTGGTTGATATGATTTTTAATTCTGTTTGAGAACTGATGAGTTGATTTGGATTCTGAATTGAAAAATGATGATTTCTGAAAATTGGTTGAAATAAAATAAGCTGAGTGAAACCACAATGTGGATGATTGGGACGAGTCCATGTGATGATAAATGATGATAACGATTTCAGCAAATCACTATGAGATTAGTGGATTGTGCTGTCAAATTGCTACAGTTAATACATGACACGGTAGATCAAGTTAAGGGGTGACAAATTGAGAACTTGCTTAACTGAAATTCCCGTGGAGGAATGTTCAGAAGGAAATTTCTTGGTCTAATGGACCGTTATCGTGTTAATGATATGAATGATATGAAATTTTTCGGTCTAATGGACCATTATCGTGTTAATGATTGAATGATATGATCTGAATGAATTGCTATTTAATGATGAGTTCTAATAAGGGATATTTATCCCCGTATTCTGTTGGGTTGACCAAAATATAAGGAACCCCAGAATAAATTAGATCTTAAGAAAAAGAGTTGTCCTCTACTTTGCGAGATGACATCTCGCACTTTTTAAGTGGGGTAGAATGTAAGATTCCTCCCCCAGCCTTCGAGGTATACAGGAGTAAGAATCTCCTTTTCTGATCTTATAATTATTCCCTCTCTAAATAAAAGAAAGATTCTGTTTAAAAAGGGAAGACACTTTACCCAGAATACCTTCTCAGGAGCTCACTTATTTTAAGGTTTCAGAACGATGAGTTCAAAAGTGAGAACCGGTGTTTTGAATGCCAAGGTTTTGGTCATCAGTTAAAAGACTGCCCGACTCCTACCATGAAAAGGGCACAGGGAAGTCTAGAACCCAAATTCAGAGACGAATTCCTTCATACCAATCTAATCAGGGTCCGTCTCTCGGACAAGATTGCTTAAACTAGGTCCGACCCATTGATTAGGGTCAAGATGACCAGTCAAATGCTTGGCGTCATAGAGCAACATATGCAGGCAATTCATAAAGATATAAAAGCTACCCAGGATCGACAGAAACAGTATACAGATAAGAAGAGGACAGTCAGAGAATTCAGAGAAGCAGATATGGTCTTCATTGAAAAAGAAGTTCTTTATCTCTTGGGGAGTATAAGTAGTTATCCTCCTGATATTGTGGACCAAAGAAAGTAGGTGACTTAGCCTACGAACTTCTTTTATCTCCTCATCTCAAAATTCTTAATACCTTCTATAGAAAATTGTGCTAAAACCAAATCATGGAAAGACTGTAAAACTTCAGCAGCAAGATACCGTTGACTTCTAAGTTATGCTAGCTCCTTCCTTTATATAAGTCGTAACTTTTACTTGCCGCTCGCAGTAATCTTACTTCCATCGATCTCCTTTCTTTCTTAATCTCCTTCATGGCTTGGTAGCAGGAATTGGTTTTATCCATGATGATTTCTCACCTTCAAGACGCAAGCGAGTCTGTGAAGAAGGATTTTATAGAACTGTATGAGCGCTCAGTTTTCCCTCACTTGGGAACTTCAGTAGCTCAGACCAAATGGCGGACCTATCCAGACATAACTAGGGTAACACCCTGGGGTCAACAGCACTTTCGTAACAATGTCCAGTTGGCTATGGTTATTGAAGCTTTGGGTTTGGGTCCCCGATATACTATTGCGTGATGAGATCAAGGCATGTTGGGTTTTCTGAGCGGGTCTTCTTACTGGCGTGTTTTCTTCCTCATCAGAAGATATGCCTTTACCCCGTTTTTGGCTTGCCTCTCAGAGGTCCTTTTGCTAGATCACCTCATACCACTGAGGTAGGTGCGGCAATAACCAGCCGAATTATTCCCATAGATGAGTTACCTTATACGTGTGCAGCTTGTGAGTGTTGTGACCATATGATGGACGGGCTTATGGAAGTGTAAAGAGTTCTTCTATCTTTACTGTATATGTTCCAAGAATGAATAAAGTTGAAATCTTGTTCTTGTCTTGAATCTTGCTCTCTTTGAGACTTTTCTTGGTGGTTAATCTTTATTAAATTTTTTCTCTAAGTCTCATATTCGTGCATCTTGCGAAATTACCCCCAGTTTGCGAGATGAAGACATCTCGCACTTTTCAAGTGGGAGAGAATGTAAGATTCCTCTCCCCAACCTCTCAAGATGTCCAGCATCTTCCCCTGTAATCAATCCCCTCTTCAGAAATATAAAAGACCTTGTTTCTAACTGTTTTGACTTAGAGAGAGAATATTCTAGAGAGAGAATATTCAGATTTTGAATATTTTTAGATAGTAAAATTTCTTATATTATTAAAATGAATTCTCCTAAAACAGAAATTCAAAAAGAACTTTCCAATGTGCAATTGGAATTTATTGGAAATGGGTATAAAGGACCTTAGCCTAAGGGTCTAGATTTTCAGAAATTTTTGGATTATGGTCCAATTAAGGTTCCTATGGGCCAATAGCATCAATCCATGTGTAGGAAGGAGATAAATCCAATTTGTAAAAGAAGATACCCAAAAATGAGTAAATGCTCACATAAGATGAAGAGTTGACTATGTACAAGGTTTATTAGTAAAAAACTATGAGCAATATTAAAAATATGAGATATTTTGGGTATAATGATTCTATTTTGACACATATGTAAGAAAGGGGAGTCCATTAAAGGAGGTGCATATTTCACATGCTTGAATGAGTTTTAAACTAAAAAATAATGCGATATTTTTATCTCTCCTCTCTCTTGAATCAAAGCAAATCAAAATAGAACCAAACCGAATAAAAAAGGAACCAAACTAGATCCAAATCTAGTCCAAATTCAACCAAACTCAATCTGGAAAATTCTAGAATTCAGTTAGCTTTGGTTAGAGCTTCCCTCTCCTATAAATAGAACATGAGTCCTTTGAAAAAATAGAAGAATTTTACTATACTAGAGTTATGCTGAAATAATGCTAATTTCTACTATTCTCTAAAATTCTTTCCAAATTGAAGAAATTGGAGCTTCCCTCTTTCTTCAATCCCCATTGGTGGCTCCATCAACATACTTAACCAATTGATTGGTTGGGGGCCTCTACCGTGAACAAAGAATCAAGCAATTTGTAAGGTAAATGGTGAATTTTAATCTTTCTATAATTTCTCAATGCTTCTCTCTTCTCAACCCCTCTCAAGATTGAGAAGCTTAATTGGAATGGTCTTTGAATGCTATTGAAGTTAATTGATGAATGGTAGTGAAGAGTTACATAATTTGATGAATGCTATTGAAGTTAATTGATTAATGATAGTAAAGATCTACATAAATTTCCATTTATGCTTAATTCTAATGGTTTTTATGTAATTTCTCTCTCTCACTCAAGAAAGGGTCATACTCATGACCCATTCTCAATCCAAATGAAGCTTTTCATAAAGCTTTTTCTTAATCTAAGATTAATCGATGCTTGAGGCTAAATTAATGGCTTTCTTCTATGCTTTTAGTTTATGTATTTCATGAATATTGATGATTCAATCCATTATTGGGTTAATGATCCAATTAGGGATCATTCTAATCATTCCCTTACTGATAAGCTTTATCCTTCAAAATAAATTGAGATTTATCAGTCATAGTAGCGGAGCTATGGTAAAATTTTTATAAAAATTACACATATATAAAATAATTTCATTCAAAGCATGAAAAGAGAACTTCCTACTATATTCTAAGAATTATCATCTAGATTATTTGAAAGAATTTTATTGTAATCATGAAGAAATTGATTTTTATGTTATGCATAATTGATGATTATTTTATTATAAAAGTGTTACTTTTATCATATTATTTGGATTTCATGCGTAGAGGTATGCATAAAAGATTATTATTTTAATATAAAAGTGTTTCTTTTATCATATTTGGATTTCATGCATAGAGGTATGCATAAAAGATTATTATTTTAATATAAAAGTGTTTCTTTTATCATATTTGGATTTCATGTATAGAGGTATGCATAAAAGATTATTATTTTAATATAAAAGTGTGACTTTTATCATATTTGAATTTCATGCATAGAGGTATGCATAAAAGTTGATTATTTTATTATAAAAGTTTGACTTTTATTATATTTGAATTTCATGCATAGAGGTATGCATAAATGTTGATTATTTTATTATAAAAGTGTGACTTTTATCATATTTGAATTCATGCATAAAGGTATGCATAAAAGTTGATTATTTTATTATAAAAGTGTGACTTTTATCATATTTGAACTTCATGTATAAAGGTATGCATAAAAATTGATTATTTTATCATAAAAGTGTTACTTTTATCATATTTGGATTTCATGTATAGAGGTATGCATAAAAATTAATTATTTTATTATAAAAGTGTGACTTTTATCATATTTGGATTTCATACATAGAGGTATGCATAAAAGTTGATTATTTTATTGTAAAAGTGTGACTTTTATCATATTTGAAATTCATGCATAGGGGTATGCATAAAAAATGATTATTTTATTATAAAAGTGTGACTTTTATCATATTTGAATTTCATGCATAGAGGTATGCATAAAAGTTGATTGTTTTATTGTAAAAGTATTACTTTTATCATATTGTATAGAGGTATGCATAAAAGATATTATTTTTATACTAAAAGTGTGATTTTCATCATAAATGGATTTTATGCATAACTTAGATGCATAAGAGAAATTCTTTTATTCTAAAAGTGTAATTCCTACCAAATTGAATTTATGCATAAGAAGATGCATAAAAGATTGATTTTTAAAAAGTGTCATTCTCATCTAAATTGAATTTATGCATAGGAAGATGCAAAAAAGAATGGAATTTCAATTCAAAAGTGTTATTCTCATCCAAATTGAATTTATGCATAGGAAGATGCATAAAAGATGGATTTTTAATTCAAAAGTGTCAATTCTCATCTAAATTGAGTTTATGCATAGGAAGATACATAAGAGATGGAATTTTAATTCAAAAGTGTCATTTTCATTTAAAATGAATTTATGCATAGGAAGATGCATAAAAGATTTATTTTTATTTCAAAAATGTTAGTCTCCTTAAATGGAATTTATGCATAAATAAATGTGTAGAGAAATCTTATATCAAATATAAGAATTCTCTTGTATTCTATAAAAAGATATAAAATGTGATAAGATGTGATAAGAGGTGTATGAGATGTGATAAGATGTGATAAGATGCGTATGGGAAGTGATAGGATGTGATAAGAGGTGTATGAGATGTGAAAAGATGTGATAAGATGTGTATGAGATGTGATAGGATATGATAAGAGGTGTATGAGATGTGATAGAATGTGTTAAGATGAGTTTGGATGTGTTAAGATGTGTCTGGGATGAGGTAGAGAGTGTATCTGATAGGATAAGATGTATATGGGATGTGTTAGAGCGTGAATGGATGTAATATGGATGTATGAATGTAGATATGGATGTATGAATGTGAATATGGATGTGTGGATGTGGAAATGGAAGTGTGGATGTATGAATGTGGATGTGGATGTATGCATGTAGATGTGTATGTATGAATGTGAATGTGGATGTGGATGTGGATGTATGGATGTAGATACGGATGTGTATGTATGTATGGATGTAGATACGGATGTGGATGTGGATGTATGGATGTAGATACGGATGTGTATGTATGTATGTGGATGTGGATGTATGAATGAGGATGTGAAAATGGATGTATGTATGTAGACGTGGATGTATGGATGTGACTGTGAATGAAGATGTGGATGTGGATGTATGGATGTAGATACGGATGTGGATGTATGTATGTGAATGTGGATGTATGAATGAGGATGTGAAAATGGATGTATGCATGTGAATGTGGATGTATGCATGTGAATGTGGATGTGTGGGAGTGGAAATGAAAGTATGGATGTATGAATGTGGATGTGGATGTATGCATGTAGATGTGGATGTATGAATGTGGATGTGGATGTATGAATGTGGATGTGGATGTATGCATGTAGATGCGTATGTATGAATGTGAAATTGAAAGTATGATGTGGACGTACGAACATGGATATGTATGTAGAATAATGAATGTGAAGGTGTATGTGAAATAATGTGTAGTCTATATGAGTGAATGGATGAGAATGTGAGTACACATTGAATGGAATGTGGAATAAGTAATGTGGTCCGAGAGTGGATAATGAGGAAAGACGAGAGTTCGTTATAGAAACTGTATTTTGTGACTGTTTGTAAATGACTGTTTTATGTCAAGAATGCTGGGGAAGCATTTTGACCATCTTGAGGATTAAGGTCATGAAGACCGAAGTGATAAAGTTGCAACTGCTGACGGAGAATGACTGGAGGACGTCTCGCGTAGCAAGGTCGATCGAGGTCTTGACCAGCCTCGGTTTGATTTAAATGGTGAGCTTCCGGTACGGTGGATGAGGGACCAAGGAAGCGGCCTATGAGTGAAGCGCTAGGTTACCTGAAGGATCCTAGAGGGTGCTGACCATACGGTGCTCGGGCTCTGGGTCGCCGAAGATACCCACACGTACGTCGTGGAAGATATTGGAACAAGGAGTAAGAGTTGTTTTCTGAAACCGGGCATGGATCTGGTTGATTGACCTTGCTGGTCCTCAACGGATGAGTCCATGGCTCTTTTATATGGATCTATGGGTTGATCTTGCTGATCTTCCACGGAGATTCCATTCTGTTATATGAATATATTGCCGGTTACTATGAGCTAGGAACTATGGGAAAGGCCCCTGAGTAAACAGGTGGTGAGCGTTCTGGTTGCTAATGATGCCATAAGTACACCGATGAATGAATGACGAGAAATAAGGATTCAACCAGAGACTTTGAGGATTGTCATCAGTGACATAATGGTTTCATTAAGATGCTGAGAAAAAGGCAATTTCATATTGGGTGTGTAAGTGGTGTGACTAGTTTTATGTTTGCATGAACTTTCGGCTAGGGGGCCTAGGAACTCTTTTCCCTGGTACCCGGGACAAAATCTAACCAATGTCCTAATTGGATCCCATCACTACAGTGGTTGGGAGGTTGGCTAACCCATGGGAATGGATGGGGTTAGGCTGGACTGATGGATCCGTAAATCGAGATTTAATTTCTATTATTACGATAGATGAAGTAAATCCCAGATAGTAATTGTTCTATGGATAGGAATCAACGGCTATGCCTCTTGATGGGGAAAAAAGTGTTGATCCCAATGATCCAAGTGCAAGTTTCTTCCTTGATCTGACCAAGTACCGTGAGAGGTGCAGTCGGATCAGTTTGATCAGTAATGATCTTGACTACGTCAGAGTAAAGAGTTATCCTGGTGGAATCGCCCGTGCTTTCCGGGTAAAGGAAGTTTTTCCGGTTTCGGTTTTGGATAAACCGACGGATTAGTCTCTTGTCCGGATATCCGTGGGGCGAGACCCCAAGTGTGGGACCCCTGCCCCGCGCACGATGTGCTACTTCCGCTGCTAGTACGTGCTGGGGACAGGGATCTTACAGT
The DNA here is from genome assembly GCF_041138505.1 of Cibotium barometz. Classification (NCBI taxonomy): domain Eukaryota; kingdom Viridiplantae; phylum Streptophyta; class Polypodiopsida; order Cyatheales; family Cibotiaceae; genus Cibotium; species Cibotium barometz. The sequence goes on along the minus strand of NC_141081.1, from coordinate 43,857,743 downwards.
TGGTATCAGAGCCAATGGGTTAATAAAGATCAACTGAGAAGACAAATATGTCAAAAGTTTATCAAGAAACACAAAAAGGTTGTAATTGTGTGATATAAGTCATACAATTTGATATTCAAACTGAAATTCGTAATTTGGTAATTGGGTCTTCAGATGGAAGTACCGCAATTATATAGAATCCCTGACTTGCTTGAGGCCTAGACATGATGGTATTTACCTTATAGTTCCAAGTACCATGACTACCCGTATATACCGAGGGTATAACTGCAGCTCTTTATCGGCAGTATATTCGAGTAAATCTAAGGCTTGAAATTATAAGCATTAATGCTATCCAGATGATGAATTCGAATGTGGTTGATATGATTTTTAATTCTGTTTGAGAACTGATGAGTTGATTTGGATTCTGAATTGAAAATGATGATTCCTGAAAATTGGTTGAAATGTAATAAGCTGAGCGAAACCACAATGTGGATGATTGGGACGAGTCCCTGTGATGATAAATGATGATAATGATTTCAGCAAATCACTATGAGATTAGTGGATTGTGCTGTCAAATTGCTACTGTTAGTACTTGACACGGTAGATCAAGTTAAGGGGTGACAAATTGAGAACTTGCTTCACTAAAATTCCCGTGGAGAAATGTTCAGAAGGAAATTTTTCGGTCTAATGGACCGTTATTGTGTTAATGATATGAATGATATGAATTTTTTTGGTCTAATGGACCATTATCGTGTTAATGATTGAATGATATGATCTGAATGAATTGGTATTTAATGATGAGTTCTATATAAGGGATATTTATCCCCATATTCTGTTGGGTTGACCAAAATATAAGGAACCCCAGAATAAATTGGATCTTAAGAAAAAGAGTTGTCCTCTACTTTGCGAGATGAGGACATCTCGCACTTTTTAAGTGGGGTAGAATGTAAGATTCCTCCCCCAGCCTTCGAGGTATACAGGAGTAAGAATCTCCTTTTCTGATCTTATAATTATTTCCTCTCTAAATAAAAGAAAGATTCTATTTAAAAAGGGAAGACACTTTACCCACAATACCTTCTCAAGAGCCCACCTATTTTAAGGTTTCAGAACGATGAGTTCAGAAGTGAGAACCAGTGTTTTGAATGCCAAGGTTTTGGTCCATCAGTTAAAAGACTGCCCGACTCCTACCATGAAAAGGGCACAGGAAAGTCTAGAACCCAAATTCAGAGACCAATTCCTTCATACCAATCTAATCAGGGTCCGTCTCTCGGACAAGATTGCTTAAACTAGGTCCGACCCATTGATTAGGGTCGAGATGACCAGTCAAATGCTTGGCGTCACAGAGCAACAGATGCAGGCAATTCATAAAGATATAAAAGCTGCCCAGGATCGACAGAAACAGTATACAGATAAGAAGAGGACAGTCAGAGAATTCAGAGAAGCAGATATGGTCTTCATTGAGTACGGACCAAAAGAAGTTCTTTATCTCTTGGGGAGTATAAGTAGTTATCCTCCAGATATTGTGGACCAAAGAAAGTAGGTGACTTAGCCTACGAACTTCTTTTATCTCCTCATCTCAAAATTCTTAATACCTTCTATAAAAAATTGTGCTAAAACCAAATCATGGAAAGACGGTAAAACTTCAGTAGCAAGATACCGTTGACTTCTAAGTTATGCTAGCTCTTTCCTTTATATAAGTCGTGACTTTTACTTGCCGCTCACAGTAATCTTACTTCTATCGATCTCCTTTCTTTCTTAATCTCCTTCATGGCTTGGCAGCAGGAATTTGTTTTATTCATGATGATTTCTTACCTTCAAGACACAAGCGAGTCTGTGAAGAAGGACTTTATAGAACTGTATGAGCGCTCACTTTTCCCTCACTTGGGAACTTCAGTAGCTCAGACCAAATGGCGGACCTATCAAGACATAACTAGGGTAACACCGTGGGGTCAACAGCACTTTCGTAACAATGTCCGGTTGGCTATGGTTATTGAAGCTTTGGGTTTGGGTCCCCGATACTATTGCGTGATGAGATCAAGGCATGTTGGGTTTTTTGAGCTGGTCTTCTTACTGGCGTGTTTTCTTCCTCATCAGAAGATATGCCTTTACCTCGTTTTTGGCTTGCCTCTCTCAGAGGTCCTTTTGTTAGATCACCTCATACCACTGAGGTAGGTGCGGCAATAACCAACCGAATTATTTCCATAGATGAGTTACCTTATACGTGTGCAGCTTGTGAGTGCTACTTTTGTGACCATATGATGGACGGGCTTATGGAAGTGTAAAGAGTTCTTCTATCTTTACTGTATATGTTCCAAGAATGAATAAAGTTGAAATCTTGTTCTTGTCTTGAATCTTGCTCTCTTTGAGACTTTTCTTGGTGGTTAATCTTAATTAAATTTTTTCTCTAAGTCTCATATTCGTACACCTTGCGAAATTACCCCCAGTTTGCGAGATGAGGACATCTCGCGCTTTTCAAGTGGGAGAGAATGTAAGATTCCTCCGCAGCCTCTCAAGATGTCCAGCATCTTCCCTTGTAATCAATCCCCTCTTCAAAAATATAAAAGATCTTGTTTCTAACTGTTTTGACTTAGAGAGAGAATATTCTAGAGAGAGAATATTCAGATTTTGAATATTTTTAGATAGAAAAATTTCTCATATTATTAAAATGAATTCCCCTGAAACAGAAATTCAAAAAGAACTTTACAATGTACAATTGGAATTTATTGGAAATGGGTATAAAGGACCTTTAAGTTAGCCTAAGGGTCTAGATTTTTAGAAATTTTTGGATTATGGTCCAATTAATGTTCCTATGCGCCAATAGCATCAATCCATGTGTAGGGAGGAGATAAATCCCAATTTGTAAAAGAAGATACCCAAAAATGAGTAAATGCTCACATAAGATGAAGAGTTGACTATGTACAAGGTTTATTAGTAAAAAACTATGAGCAATATTAAAAATATGAGATATTTTGGGTATAATGATTCCATTTTGACACATATGTAAGGAAGGGGAGTCCATTAAAGGAGGTGCATATTTCACATGCTTGAATGAGTTTTAAACTAAAAAATAATGTGATATTTTTATTTCTCCTCTCTCTTGAATCAAACCAAATCAAAATGGAACCAAACCGAATAAAAAAGGAACAAAACTAGATCCAAATCTAGTCCAAATTCAACCAAACTGAATCTAGAAAATTCTAGAATTCAGTTAGCTTCGGTTAGAGCTTCCCTCTCCTATAAATAGAACATGAGTCCTTTGAAAAAAATAGAAGAATTTTACTATACTAGAGTTATGCTGAAATAATGCTAATTTCTACTATTCTCTAAAATTCTCTCCAAATTGAAGAAATTGGAGCTTCCCTCTTTCTTCAATCCCCATTGGTGGCTCCATCAACATACTTAACCAATTGATTCGTTGGGGGCCTCTACCCGCGAACAAAGAATCAAGCAATTTGTAAGGTAAATGGTGAATTTTAATCTTTCTATAATTTCTCAATGCTTCTCTCTTCTCAACCCCTCTCAAGCTTGAGAAGCTTAATTGGAATGGTCTTTGAATGCTATTGAAGTTAATTGATGAATGGTAGTGAAGAGTTACATAATTTGATGAATGCTATTGAAGTTAATTGATTAATGATAGTAAAGAATTACATAAATTTTCATTTATGCTTAATTCTAATGGTTTTTATGTAATTTCTCTCACTCACTCAAGAAATGGTCATACTCATGACCCATTCTCAATCCAAATGAAGCTTTTCATAAAGCTTTTCCTTAATCCAAGATTAATCTATGCTTGAGGCCAAATTAATGGCTTTTTTTATGCTTTTAGTTTATGTATTTCATGAATATTGATGATTCAATCCATTATTAGGTTAATGATCCAATTAGGGATCATTCTAACCATTCTCTTAATGATAAGCTTTATCCTTCAAAATAAATTGAGATTTATCAGTCATAGTAGCGGAGCTATGGTAAAATTTTTATAAAAATTACACATAAAATAATTTCATTCAAAGCATGAAAAGAGAACTTCCTACTATATTCTAGGAATTATCATCTAGATTATTTGAAAGAATTTTATTGTAATCATGGAGAAATTGATTTTTATGTTATGCATAATTGATGATTATTTTATTATAAAAGTGTTACTTTTATCATATTATTTGGATTTCATGCATAGAGGTATGCATAAAAGATTATTATTTTAATATAAAAGTGTTTCTTTTATCATATTTGGATTTCATACATAGAGGTATGCATAAAAGATTATTATTTTAATATAAAAGTGTTTCTTTTATCATATTTGAATTTCATCCATAGAGGTATGCATAAAAGTTGATTATTTTATTATAAAAGTGTGACTTTTATTATATTTGAATTTCATGCATAAAAGTTGATTATTTTATTATAAAAGTGTGACTTATTATATTTGAATTTCATGCATAGAGGTATGCATAAAAGTTGATTATTTTATTATAAAAGTGTGACTTTTATCATATTTGAATTCATGCATAAAGGTATGCATAAAAGTTGATTATTTTATTATTAAAGTGTGACTTTTATCATATTTAAACTTCATGTATAAAGGTATGCATAAAAATTGATTATTTTTATTATAAAAGTGTTACTTTTATCATATTTTGATTTCATGCATAGAGGTATGCATAAAAATTGATTATTTTATTATAAAAGTGTGACTTTTATCATATTTGGATTTCATGCATAAAGGTATACATAAAAGTTGATTATTTTATTATAAAAGTGTGACTTTTATCATATTTGAAATTCATGCATAGAGGTATGCATAAAAGTTGATTATTTTATTATAAAAGTGTGACTTTTATCATATTTGAATTTCATGCATAGAGATATGCATAAAAGTTGATTATTTTATTGTAAAAGTATTACTTTTATCATATTGGATTTCATGTATAGAGGTATGCATAAAAGATATTCTTTTTATACTAAAAGTGTGATTTTCATCATAAATGGATTTTATGCATAACTTAGATGCATAAGAGAAATTCTTTTATTCTAAAAGTGTAATTCCTACCAAATTGAATTTATGCATAAGAAGATGCATAAAAGATTGATTTTTAAAAAGTGTCATTCTCATCTAAATTGAATTTATGCATAGGAAGATGCAAAAAAGAATGGAATTTCAATTCAAAAGTGTTATTCTCATCCAAATTGAATTTATGCATAGGAAGATGCATAAAAGATGGATTTTTAATTCAAAAGTGTCAATTCTCATCTAAATTGAGTTTATGCATAGGAAGATACATAAGAGATGGAATTTTAATTCAAAAGTGTCATTTTCATTTAAAATGAATTTTTGCATAGGAAGATGCATAAAAGATTGATTTTTATTTCGAAAATGTTAGTCTCCTTAAATGGAACTTATGCATAAATAAATGTGTAGAGAAATCTTATATCAAATATAAGAATTCTCTTGTATTCTATAAAAAGATATAAAATGTGATAAGATGTGATAAGAGGTGTATGAGATGTGATAAGATGTGATAAGATGCCTATGGGAAGTGATAGGATGTGATGAGATGTGAAAAGATGTGATAAGATGTGTATGAGATGTGATAGGATATGATAAGAGGTGTATGAGATGTGATAGAATGTGTTAAGATGAGTTAGGATGTGTTAAGATGTGTATGGGATGAGGTAGAGAGTGTATCTGATGGGATAAGATGTATATGGGATGTGTTAGGGCATGAATGGATGTAATATGGATGTATGAATGTATGAATGTGAATATGGATGTGTGGATGTGAAAATGGAAGTGTGGATGTATGAATGTGGATGTGGATGTATGCATGTAGATGTGTATGTATGAATGTGAATGTGGATGTATGGATGTAGATACGGATGTGTATGTATGTATGTGGATGTGGATGTGTGAATGAGGATGTGAACATGGATGTATGTATGTAGACGTGGATGTATGGATGTAGACGTGGATGTATGGATGTGAATGTGAATGAAGATGTGGATGTGGATGTGGATGTATGGATGTAGATACGGATGTGGATGTATGTATGTGATTGTGGATGTATGAATGAGGATGAGGATGTGGATGTGGATGTATGGATGTAGATACGGATGTGGATGTATGTATGTGATTGTGGATGTATGAATGAGGATGTGAAAATGGATGTATGCATGTGAATGTGGATGTATGAATGTGAATGTGGATGTGTGGGAGTGGAAATGGAAGTATGGATGTATGAATGTGGATGTGGATGTATGCATGTAGATGCGTATGTATGAATGTGAAATTGGAAGTATGATGTGGACATACGAACATGGATATGTATGTAGAATAATGAATGTGAAGGTGTATGTGAAATAATGTGTAGTCTATATGAGTGAATGGATGAGAATGAGTACACATTGAATGGAATGTGGAATAAGTAATGTGGTCCGAGAGTGGATAATGTGGAAAGACGAGAGTTCGTTATAGAAACTGTATTTTGTGACTGTTTGTAAATGACTGTTTTATGTCAAGAATGCTGGGGAAGCATTTTGACCGTCTTGAGGATTAAGGTTATGAAGACCGAACTGATAAAGTTGCAACTACTAACGGAGAGTCAATGGAGGACGTCTCGCGTAGCAAGGTTGATCGAGGTCTTGACCAGCCTCGGTTCGATTTAAATGGTGAGCTTTCGGTACGGTGGATGAGGGACCAAGGAAGCGGCCTATGAGTGAAGCGCTAGGTTACCTGCGAAGGATCCTAGAGGGTGCTGACCATACGGTGCTCGGGCTCTGGATCACCGAAGATACCCACACGTACGTCGTGGAAGATATTGGAACAAGGAGTAAGAATTGTTTTCTGAAACCGGGCATGGATCTGGTTGATTGACCTTGCTGGTCCTCAACGGATGAGTCCATGGCTCTTTTATATGGATCTGTGGGTTGATCTTGCTGATCTTCCACGGAGATTCCATTTTGTTATATGAATATATTGCCGGTTACTATGAGCTAGAAACTATGGAAAAGGCCCCTGAGTGAACAGGTGGTGAGCGTTCTGGTTGCCAATGATGCCATAAGTACACCGATGAATGAATGACGGGAAATAAGGATTCAACCAGAGACACTGAGGATTGTCATCAGTGTCATAATGGTTTCATTAAGATGCTGAGAAAAAGGCAATTTCATATTGGGTGTGTAAGTGGTGTGACTAGTTTTATGTTTGGATGAACTTCCGGCTAGGGGGCCTAGGAACTCTTTTCCTTGGTACCCAGGACGAAACCTAACCAAAGTCCTAATTGGATCCCATCACTACAGTGGTTGGGAGGTTGGCTAACCCATGGGAATGGATGGGTTTAGGCTGGACTGATGGATCCGTAAATCGAGATTTAATTTCTATTATTACGATAGATGAAGTAAATCCCGGATAGTAATTGTTCTATGGATAGGAATCAACGGCTATGCCTCTTGATGGAAAAAAAAGCGTTGATCCCAATGATCCAAGTGCAAGTTTCTTCCTTTATCTGACCAAGTACCGTTAGAGGTGCAGTCGGATCAGTTTGATCAATAATGATCTTGACTACGTTAGAGTAAAGAGTTATCTTGGTCATTCTGTCCACTCTGTTGGATTGGTCTCTCGAGTTTGAATAGACGTCTTTAATGCCTTGTATTGTGGCCCGAGACCATGTAGATATACTTCCACCGTATTATCATCATCAACAAAAAACCAATAGATGCAAGGGATTCCACAATGCAGTTGATCGGAATCGCCCGTGCTTTTCGGGTAAAGGAAGTTTTTCCGGTTTCGGTTTTGGATAAACCGACGGATTAGTCTCTTGTCTGGATATCCGTGGGCAAGGCCCAGAGTGTGGGACACCTGTCCCGCGCACGATGTGCTACTTCCGCTTCTAGTACCCCGAATCCGTTGCGCGGTGGGGACAGGGATCTTACAGTTGGTATCAGAGCAAATGGGTTAATAAAGATCAACTGAGAAGACAAATATGTCAAAAATTTATCAAGAAATACAAAAAGGTTGTAATTGTGTGATATAAGTCATACGATTTGATATTCAAACTGAAATTCGTAATTTGGTAATTGGGTCTTCAGATGGAAGTACCACAATTATATAGAATCCCTGACTTGCTTGAGGCCTAGACATGATGGTATTTACCTTATAGTTCCAACAAGTACCATGACTACCCGTATATACCGAGGATATAACTGTAGCTCTTTACCGACAGTATATTCGAGTAAATCTAAGATTTGAAATTATAAGCATTAATGCTATCCAGATGATGAATTCGAATGTGGTTGATATGATTTTTAATTCTGTTTGAGAACTGATGAGTTGATTTGGATTTTGAACTGAAAAATGATGATTCCTGAAAATTGGTTCAAATGTAATAAGCTGAGCGAAACCACAATGTGGATGATTGGGACGAGTCCCTGTGATGATAAATGATGATAATGATTTCAGCAAATCACTATGAGATTAGTGGATTGTGCTGTCAAATTGCTACTGTTAATACTTGACACGGTAGATTAAGTTAAGGGGTGACAAATTGAGAACTTGCTTAACTGAAATTCCCGTGGAGGAATGTTCAGAAGGAAATTTTTCGGTCTAATGGACCGTTATCGTGTGAATGATATGAAATTTTTCGGTCTAATGGACCATTATCGTGTTAATGATTGAATGATATGATCTAATGGACCATTATCGTGTTAATGATTGAATGATATGATCTGAATGAATTGCTATTTAATAATGAGTTCTATATAAGGGATATTTATCCCCGTATTCTGTTGGGTTAACCAGAATATAAGGAACCCCAGAATAAATTGGATCTTAAGAAAAAGAGTTGTCCTCTACTTTGCGAGATGAGGACATCTCGCACTTTTTAAGTGGGGTAGAATGTAAGATTCCTCCCCCAGCCTTCGAGGTATACAGGAGTAAGAATCTCCTTTTCTGATCTTATAATTATTCCCTCTCTAAATAAAAGAAAGATTCTGTTTAAAAAGGGAAGACACTTTACCCTGAATACCTTCTCAGGAGTCCACCTATTTTAAGGTTTCAGAACAATGAGTTCAGAAGTGAGAACCGGTGTTTTGAATGCCAAGGTTTTGGTCATCAGTTAAAAGACTGCCCGACTCCTACCATGAAAAGGGCACAGGAAAGTCTAGAATCCAAATTTAGAGACCAATTCCTTCATACCAATCTAATCAGGGTCCGTCTCGAACAAGATTGCTTAAACTAGGTCCGACCCATTGATTAGGGTCGAGATGACTAGTCAAATGCTTGGCGTCATAGAGCAACAGATGCAGGCAATTCATAAAGATATAAAAGCTGCCCAGGATCGACAGAAATAGTATACAGATAAGAAGAGGAGAGTCAGAGAATTCAGAGAAGCAGATATGGTCTTCATTGAGTAACGGACCAAAAGAAGTTCTTTATCTCTTGGGGAGTATAAGTAGTTATCCTCCTGCTATTGTGGACCAAAGAAAGTAGGTGACTTAGTCTACGAACTTGTTTTATCTCCTCATCTCAAAATTCTTAATACCTTCTATAGAAAATTGTGCTAAAACCAAATCATGGAAAGACGGTAAAACTTCAGTAGCAAGATACCGTTGACTTCTAAGTTACGCTAGCTCCTTCCTTTATATAAGTCGTAACTTTTACTTGCCACTCGTAGTAATCTTACTTCCATCGATCTCCTTTCTTTCTTAATCTCCTTCATGGCTTGGCAGCAGGAATTGGTTTTATCCATGATGATTTCTCACCTTCAAGATGCAAGCGAGTCTGTGAAGAAGGATTTTATAGAACTGTATGAGCGCTCACTTTTCCCTCACTTGGGAACTTCAGTAGCTCAGACCAAATGCGGACCTATCAAGACATAACTAGGGTAATACCGTGGGGTCAACAGCACTTTCGTAACAATGTCCGGTTGGCTATGGTTATTGAAGCTTTGGGTTTGGGTTCCCGATACTATTGCGTGATGAGATCAAGGCATGTTGGGTTTTCTGAGCGGGTCTTCTTACTGCTGGCGTGTTTTCTTCCTCATCAGAAGATATACCTTTACCCCGTTTTTGGCTTGCCTCTCAGAGGTCCTTTTGTTAGATCACCTCATACCACTGAGGTAGGTGCGGCAATAACCAACCGAATTATTCCCATAGATGAGTTACCTTATACGTGTGCAGCTTATGAGTGCTGCTTTTGTGACCATATGATGGACGGGCTTATGGAAGTGTAAAGAGTTCTTCTATCTTTACTGTATATGTTCCAAGAATGAATAAAGTTGTAATCTTGTTCTTGTCTTGAATCTTGCTCTCTTTGAGACTTTTCTTGGTGGTTAATCTTAATTAAATTTTTTCTCTAAGTCTCATATTCGTGCATCTTCCGAAATTACCCCCAGTTTGCGAGATAAGGACATCTCGCGCTTTTCAAGTGGGAGAGAATGTAAGATTCCTCCGCAGCCTCTCAAGATGTCTAACATCTTCCCTTGTAATCAATCCCCTCTTCAGAAATATAAAAGACCTTGTTTCTAACTGTTTTGACTTAGAGAGAGAATATTCTAGAGAGAGAATATTCGGATTTTGAATATTTTTAGATAGAAAAATTTTTCATATTATTAAAATGAATTCCCCTGAAACAGAAATTCAAAAAGAACTTTCCAATGTGCAATTGGAATTTATTGGAAATGGGTATAAAGGACCTTTAAGTTAGCCTAAGGGTCTAGATTTTCAGAAATTTTTGGATTATGGTCCAATTAAGGTTCCTATGGGCCAATAGCATCAATCCATGTGTAGGGAGGAGATAAATCCAATTTGTAAAAGAAGATACCCAAAAATGAGTAAATGCTCATATAAGATGAAGAGTTGACTATGTACAAGGTTTATTAGTAAAAAACTATGAGCAATATTAAAAATATGAGATATTTTGGATATAATGATTCCATTTTGACACATATGTAAGGAAGGGGAGTCCATTAAAGGAGGTGCATATTTCACATGCTTGAATAAGTTTTAAACTAAAAAATAATGTGATATTTTTATCTCTCCTCTCTCTTGAATCAAACCAAATCAAAATGGAACCAAACCGAATAAAAAAGGAACTAAACTAGATCCAAATCTAGTCCAAATTCAACCAAACTGAATCTGGAAAATTCTAGAATTCAGTTAGCTTTGGTTAGAGCTCCCTCTCCTATAAATAGAACATGAGTCCTTTGAAAAAAATAGAAGAATTTTACTATACTAGAGTTATGCTGAAATAATGCTAATTTCTACTATACTCTAAAATTCTCTCCAAATTAAAGAAATTGGAGCTTCCCTCTTTCTTCAATCCCCATTGGTGGCTCCATCAACATAGATTATTTGAAAGATTTTTTTTGTAATCATGGAGAAATTATTTTTTATGTTATGCATAATTGATGATTATTTTATTATAAAAGTGTTACTTTTATCATATTTGGATTTCATGTATAGAGGTACGCATAAAAGATTATTATTTTAATATAAAAGCGTTCTTTTATCATATTTGGATTTCATGCATAGAGGTATGCATAAAAGATTATTATTTTAATATAAAAGTGTTTCTTTTATCATATTTGAATTTCATGCATAGAGGTATGCATAAAAGTTGACTATTTTATTATAAAAGTGTGACTTTTATTATATTTGAATTTCATGCATAAAGGTATGCATAAAAGTTGTTATTTTATTATAAAAGTGTGACTTTTATTATATTGGAATTTCATGCATAGAGGTATGTATAAAAGTTGATTATTTTATTATAAAAGTGTGACTTTTATCATATTTGAATTCATGCATAAAGGTATGCATAAAAGTTGATTATTTTATTATAAAAGTGTGACTTTTATCATATTTGAATTTCATGTATAAAGATATGCATAAAAATTGATTATTTTATTATAAAAGTGTGGCTTTTATCATATTTGGATTTCATGCATAGAGGTATGCATAAAAATTGATTATTTTATTATAAAAGTGTGGCTTTTACTTTTATCATATTTGGATTTCATGCATAGAGGTATGCATAAAAATTGATTATTTTATTATAAAAGTGTGGCTTTTATCATATTTGGATTTCATGCATAGAGGTATGCATAAAAGTTGATTATTTTATTATAAAAGTGTGACTTTTATCATACTTGGATTTCATGCATAGAGGTATGCATAAAAGTTGATTATTTTATTATAAAAGTGTGACTTTTATCATATTTGAAATTCATGCATAGAGGTATGCATAAAAGTTGATTATTTTATTATAAAAGTATTACTTTTATCATATTAGATTTCATGTATAGAGGTATGCATAAAAGATATTCTTTTTATACTAAAAGTGTGATTTTCATCATAAATGAATTTTATGCATAACTTAGATGCATAAGAGAAATTCTTTTATTCTAAAAGTGTAATTCCTACCAAATTGAATTTATGCATAAGAAGATGCATAAAAGATTGATTTTTAAAAAGTGTCATTCTCATCTAAATTGAATTTATGCATAGGAAGATGCATAAAAGAATGGAATTTCAATTCAAAAGTGTTATTCTCATCCAAATTGAATTTATGCATAGGAAGATGCATAAAAGATGGATTTTTAATTCAAAAGTGTTAATTCTCATCTAAATTGAGTTTATGCATAGGAAGATGCATAAGAGATGGAATTTTAATTCAAAAGTGTCATTTTCATTTAAAATGAATTCATGCATAGGAAGATGCATAAAAGATTGATTTTTATTTCGAAAATGTTAGTCTCCTTAAATGGAATTTATGCATAAATAAATGTGTAGAGAAATCTTATATCAAATATAAGAATTCTCTTGTATTCTATAAAAAGATATGAAATGTGATAAGATGTGATAAGAGGTGTATGAGATGTGATAAGATGTGTATGGAAAGTGATAGGATGTGATAAGAGGTGTATGAGATGTGAAAAGATATGATAGGATGTGATAAGATGTGTATGAGATGTGATAGGATATGATAAGAGGTGTATGAGATGTGATAGAATGTGTTAAGATGAGTTAGGATGTGTTAAGATGTGTATGGGATGAGGTAGAGAGTGTATCTGATGGGATAAGATGTATATGGGATGTGTTAGGGCATGAATGGATGTAATATGGATGTATGAATGTGAATATGGATGTGTGGATGTGGAAATGGAAGTGTGGATGTATGAATGTGGATGTGGATGTATGCATGTAGATGTGTATGAATGTGAATGTGGATGTGGATGTGGATGTATGGATGTAGATACGGATGTGTATGTATGTATGTGGATGTGGATGTATAAATGAGGATGTGAAAATGGATGTATGTATGTAGACGTGGATGTAGGCCTGAAGATCATCAATGCCCAAAACTCTGTATGTCGCTAGGTCGACGCGTGCACGGCAAAATGGCCATGCAACTCTGATTATCACATCGTAAGGTTGTGGACTAACCTCACTGGAACTCCCATATCTACTAGAATCCAATCCTCATCAACCATATTGCCTCACACGCAACCAAACAAGTGGCCTTGTAATGTGCTTCAGTTGAAGAAAGTGTCACTTTGGGTTGCTTCTTACTAATCCAAGAGAAACATTAGATCCAAGTGAGAAGCAATATAAAAAAAATGGCTTTCTGATGTCACAATCCCAGCCGACCAATCGAAGTTACAATATCTCACTAAGGAGTCACCAGATATGTATGTAATTCCATACTCAAGGATGTACCTGAGCACATGTATTGCTGCATTCCAATGACTTTCCCTTGGTTTGTTGGAGAACTTGCTTAACACACCAACTACATAGAAAATGTCTAGTCTAGTATTGCATAAGAAAATCAAACTCCCAACAAGCTTTCTATACATCTTGATGTCAACCAAAGATGAAGTGTCCTCAGAAGAAAGCATAGAGATTACCTCCATCTGTGTACTTATTGGCTCTTGCAGTCTGTGTACTTATTGGCTCTTGCAGTCTATTATACCAAATGCCTTCAAGATATTTGTTGCATACTTCGGTTGAGAAATGAAGATTTTATCAAACTCCTGCCAGACCTCGATCCCCAAACAATAATGCAAGAGCCCCAAGTCTGTCATCTCAAACTCAGAGGAGCCAAGAATTTCTCGTGTGTTGCTGAATTAAGTCTTCATGGTTTCCTATGATAATCAAGTCATCCACATAGAGAACAACTATCACATATTTGCCATCCTTTCTAAGTACATAGAGGTTAGCATCAAATGCATTTCTAGAAAGACCAATATTTTTGAAAAAACTATCTATTTGTTGTTGGTACCATGCCCTTGGGGCTTGTGTCAGCTTGTATAAAGCCTTCTTCAACTTGCAAACCTTATTTTCTAATCAAGGCAGCTCAAACCTTGGAATTGCCAAAGCTTTCTACTAAATCGCTGCCTTCCACTTTGGAATTGCCAAAGCTTCTTCTAAATTTGTGGGCTCCTTCATTAAATCCATTATCTCAACTATCAAGGCCATATTGACAATGTATTCAGAAGACCTGCTCTGCTCCTCTATTCTCTTTAATCTGCATAAGTCATCTGCTGAAGTTTTTGCAACATCAGGTGGGGGGTTGCGATCATCAAAGAGCTGCCTTACCCATGTAGGAAGTAGTTGTCCTTTAGGTGCAGGGGTAGACTGGTGTGATTTTTGAGAGTCTTCATCATCCGAAAACTCCTTCTCCTTCAGTTTTCTAGTGCTTGGGCTAGCCACATGGTGGATTATTTCTTTGTTTGATGATAAAGTGGATGGATCCCTGTCCTCCATTAAATGTGGATGCTCCATAAACACCACATCTCAGCTGACCATTAACTTCTTAGCCTCTGGATTAAATAGTCGATATGCCTTCGACTATGTACTACTGTATCCAAGGAAGATACATTTCTTGCTTTTGGTAGCAAGCTTAGTTCTATTTGCATCTAGTATATGCATGTAACATTCACAACCGAATGTTTGAAAATGAGAACATGAAGGCTTCTTACCCAAATAGGCCTCATATGGTGTGATTCCTTTGAGCGCCTTCATATGGTGTGATTCCTATTTGGGTAAGAAGCCTTCATGTTGCTTTGAAAATGAGAACATGAAGGCTTCTTACCCAAATAGGAATCACACCATATGAAGGCTCTCAAAGGAATCACACGTTCATATTTGTTGAGAATCTAAACTGCAGTGTTGATTGCTTCAACCCATTAAGAGTCAGGTAACCCTTTCCCTTTCATCATACACCTTGCCATTTCCACGACTGTACAGTTGTAGCATTCCATACCTCCATTTTGTTGAGGTGTGTGTGCAGCAGTGAGTTGGCGCTTAATGCCATGATCCTTGCATTATTCATTGGATTCACCCGAAGTGAATTCTCCTCCTCGATCCATCCGGAGCTTCTTCACCTTCTATCCTGTCTCATTCTCCATAAATTTATGCCACTGTTTAAACTTGCCAAAATCTTCAGCCTTATCATGGAGGAAATAAACCCACATCTTCCTGTTGTAATTGTATAACAGCATAAAGTAAGAAGATCCCCCCAATGCAACAGACATCTTACCACACAAAGATCAGCATGCATCAGCTCTAGAGGAGACTTTGCTTGATTAATGCTCTCTTGTGGAAATGCGTTCCATTGTTGCTTGCCCATTATACAAGCTTCACATGGTTCTTGCAATTCTACAAATGTAGGTAAATTTTCCACCATCCCCTTTTTCTACATCTCCTTCAGCATAGCAAATCCGATGCGACCAAAGCACTCATGCCAAAGTTTTCTTGTGCTCTTTTCTACAACAAAAGCTATAAGAGCACTCAGGTCGTACAAATTGTTATTCCTGTCAACTATCTTCCCCTCATCATCTAGAATCTATGCTACTATTTTCTTAAAGAGTACTTCAAGGCCATGATCTGTTATTGTAGCAACTGAGAGCAAGTTTCTCTTTATTTAAGGCACGTAGAGCACATCAAATAGCTTCTTTTCTTCACCTGTAGTACCTGCCACAAATGAAATGTTTCTAGACCCTTCGGCTAAACGCTTAGCATTATTACCGAGATAATAACATTGATGGATTCCTGTAAAGGATGCCAGGAACTATACCAATCCTTTTTGCTGGTCATATGTTGCGATGTCCCACTATCCAAAATCCATAAACGGTTAACAACTAGAGCCTGAGCGAATGAGCATACCTCTTCTATAGCGACCCAAAGTTCTAACTTAGCTTGGGTGTTATTGGCTAACTCCTTTCCCTTCTATGAAGACTTCATGGTGCCGTTCTTCTCACATTAGCCTACTTCTTTTTGTAGCCTTTGATGGCATGACCCTTCTTGTCATAGTAGTAGCACGTACCAGAAAACAACTTCTTCTTGTCTTCAGAAGTAGGCCTACCTTTGCCTTTTGCATTGGCCCCGCCATAAATGAAGTGTCACCACCATCCTGGGTCTTCAGCCACATCTCCTCCTCAAATATCATAGCACTAAATTCTTCAAAAGAAAGAAGTGGTACTCTAACCTGGGTGTTTAGTGCCGTAAACCAAGCTATCATACTTCTGTGGTAGAATTCGGATGCATCTTCGAGCCAACTCTTCGTTGGTCTTCATGATTCCCACAACAACCGTTGGTCTTCATGATTCCCACAACAACCATCTAGTCTCTTCGTTGGTCTTCATGATTCCCACAACAACCATCTAGTCTCACAAGTTTTTGGTCCGAGAGATAAACGCTTATGCAGCCTCTCCCTCAGCAAATTTTTTAGCAACAAGTTGATTCTCTAGGTTTTGAATCCTGGCCTGATTTTGGGTCTCATACTGATTTCTCAGTATGGTCCAAGCCACAGATGCCTTGGTTGTGTGTTGAATCAAAGTAAGGATGGAATCGCTTACACTGGTAACAATGGTGCAAAGTGCATGTGCATTAAACCGCTTCCATGCCCAAAGAAGAGCACCATCTAGTGGAATCATTCTTGTGTTAGCTAGGGTCAATGTTTCCACCAGTTCTTGGTCCGTTTCTAGAATGGTCTCTAGCAGCTCATAAGAATCAAGGATGGAATTGTCCCATCTAACTTGCCTTCAATGAAGGTAGGTGGACGGATGTGCAACACTGAAATAGCAGTAGTTAGCAGCACCGAAACTTGAGGTAGACATCACTCCAAGCTACTTCTACAAAGAAAGACTAGACTTTATGTAATACTGCTACTAAGAGCACCTACAGCTCTAATACCGTAATACCGTGTAAGAATATGGCACAACAAAAATAGATACAACAAGAGAAAGTACACTAGACAATGCAATAGAGAGAATTTTAAAATTTTGATTATACCAAGCAAGAGATAGGTACAATAGGATGGTGATGTCCACCCGTGCGCTCTAGTGTAGAGCTTAGATGGTGATCTAGACAAACTCTAGATGGAGGGGGTACTGAGAATATATGGAATACATACTCACAAACATTGGATACCTTAGCTTGTGCTAACTATGTCCATTTATAGTGCTGTAGGTAGTGCTATAGGTAGTGCGGTGGACGCATCTAAGACGTGGGTGGCTATGCTGTATTGATGCGGCTCACCGCTCGTGTAACCATAACGCATCCCAATCGACCACTGCCCACTAATGAAAAAATTAGTATCTAAGGGAATATTCTAAAAAAATATTCACTAGCTAATGTTTGTACCCCTCATCATCTCCTAACCATCAACGGTCACAACTATGACCCCTTCCAGCATCTAAGCTAGGTTCCCACTAAAGATATATGCACTAATGGCTTCTCCTCATAATGGGGGCCGTACAAATGTGCACCATACATGAATGTGAGATACATGCTAAGAGGCGGGCATTGAACATATACTAATAATATTCACATTTAAAGCAGTGTAAATTGTCACAAGCTCGACTAGACATCATAGCTCTTCAGTCTAAACTCCGAGCAAGTCAAATTCCTCTAGAGGCTACAACATATCCTTGCGAGATCTTCTTAAGATCTTCCCTTAGGATCACTTCCAAGTTCTTGATTTCCCATAAGTCAATTCACTCAACTTCCCTTAGGTCCTTTTTGTACGAAGAAGGTCATTCTAAGATCCTTTACATACAAGAACAAGGTCATTTATGCACTTCTCTTATTCAGGACTTACCTTTATGCCAAAATTTCTAAGGGTCTTCAATCTTTCTTAAGCTCTTCTCCTTACTTGAAGGTTTCTTAAAATATTACATTCTTAATTTCTTAAAATATCCCAACCTTGTTTTCTTCTCTTGATTGGATTCATTTTCCTTAATATCATTAGGATGTCAAATCCTTTATAGAACTTAAGGACTTGGCCTCTTTGAATTGAGCACATTCAGCCCTTGCTTTCCTATTCTTAACATTGGTCCTAGTCCTTATTCACCCCACCAAGGATCATTTAATTTGGTCTCTTTCATGCACTCCACATTCCTTCTAAGGTATAACTTTGCACTTGATTAAGGTACTCTTAATTTCCTTGATTTAATAATTAATCAAGATTTTCTCTCTAAAGATATGTTTCTTGGGAGAGATTGATCAAATCTATCCACATCTATACAATTTGGTTTTTCTAAAGTTAATTCTAGGGTTTTGGGTTATTCTTGACCTTAACCTTATCTATGCATAGTGAATAATTTATCTTTCTCTCTCTAGAATTCTCTTTCTAAAATCTTCTCTCTAAAAATCTTGATTATCCTTGCACTAAATTTTTAAAAAGAATTCTAAACTTGAAACTTGACAATTCCTAATACTTCTTTTATGAACCTAAGATATTTCTCTCATCTTAGTATTATTTCTCTCTCTCTCTCTCTCTCTCTCTCTCTCTCTCTCTCTCTCTCTCTCTCTCTCTACATAATCCTTCTTTATCTCTCTAGGCATGGGGATAAAATTTAATTCTAATTCTTCTAATTAAGCCATCATCATCTATAATTAAATCAAAAACCTTGTCTAAACTTAGGTTTGTTGAGATGTCAAGCTCAACACGAGTTAACACTTATGATATGCCTAGGTGATCGTTTTTGCCACTTACATCACTGGCATGTTTGGTACGATGCTGACATGATAGATCTTTCCTAGTGATTCTATAGTTAAACTACACCAGCTACTAGTCCACCACCACTGAGTTATGGCATACTTATCTTGCTAGTGAGGCAGTTCGGGGCGGGCAACAAGAAGAGCGGCCTCTAAGCACTCCTCAAGGCTCCCGTGTTGCTCAATGGGCTTGGGGCACAACGCAACACAAAAATAAGAACCCCAAAACCACACACCCACAAGAAAAGGGGCACCACCTAGTTATGTGTGTGAACTAGGACACCAAAGATCTTTCTTTGCAGCCAATCAATACAAGCTAACCATATACATCAATCAAAAGATACACACACTCTCAACAAACACTCATAACATATGGTATTATGTGTGGAGGAGACTAGCATAACACAAATAGATGCACACCAAACTTGGAGAAGAACTTAGAGAGACAATATAAGCTTGATTTTGTTGTCGCTAATGCACTTGGTCTTAAGGTTATGGGAGCCCTCTCACCATACAACCCTCTTACCATGAATTGAAAGGCAACAAATCAAAAACAAGCCATCAAGCCTCAAAGCATAAAATCACACCACAAAATACAAGGATCAAATTTACCTTAAATAAAAAATTGGACCGCTTCGCTAAATCAACTTTGGAGATGTAGGAGTCCAAGATTTGTATGCAATTGCACCCAAACTACTAATCTTATTTATGCACAAAGGCAAGATACAATTATGATAGGGAGTATGGCATCACTCAAGCCCTCACAATGACATAACTAGCTTCAAGCTTCAAGTTTCACTATCTCCTTACACACTAGAGTTAGGAGTGGTGTACAATGTGTGTAATCTCTCTTTTACAAGGAATGGAAGGGGCTCTATTTATAGGTTTGAGAAGCCTCAATTAGGATTAAGCCTAATCAATCTTATTATGGGAAATCATAGATTATGGATTTTTTATTTTGAAATGAGAGTGGGCCTCTTCTTATCCCTTGAGTCACATGGATGTGGGCTCAAGGTGAGAGAATTATTAAAGATGAGAGGAGAGTGTGATGTAGAGGTTTGAGCAAATAACTTGTAGTAATGCCTACTCCAAAAGTAGTAGAGTGGGTGCTTATTTACAAATGTTAGTGGTTAGTAGTTAGTAATCACTATAAAAGGTTAGTAATACAATGTACAAAATGAGTGAGAGGAGTAAAGATTTGGAAAGATCCTTTGTGTGGTTGAAAGCTCGAAGAAGCTTGGATTCTCCCATGTGTAGATCTTTAAGTTAACCGCCGGTCTCCTTCTTGCATTTGATGCCACAAAAGTTGATTGAGGTGAAGAACATGGGGGTTTTTTGTAGATGAAAACCCCATATTTGCAGAGGTTTATATGGTACATTCATGCTGAATTTTTATGTATTTTTTGAGATTGGGAAAATAATTTAGTAATATGGGAGTAGTAGGGAGAGAAATGGAGATGAGGTATGGGTGTAGAGTAGATATGAGAGCAAATGGAGAGAGAAGGAGAGGGCAAAGGTGGAGAGGGTGAGAGAGGACATGAAGTTTGCAGGTTTGATGGAGTGAGAAAGGAATGACTAAGTGTGTAGGTGATGAATGTGTAAGGGAGGTGAGAAGAGACTAGGTGTACATTGCCAAAAAGTGGGCAGACTGGGGTCCAATAAAAAATTCATATCTCACCGCCATTAGCTCCAAAAATTCTCAAAAAAATTGAGCATATTCTTGAGCTCCCGAGCTAACTTTTGTCTTTTGATGACCAGTCCAAATTCGGAGTGGAGGCGGGCGCAAAAAATTCAGCAGAATCATGTATTTTCTGAATTTTTAAAATCTTTGTGTGGGTCCCCATTGGTGGAATTTCTTGATAGCTCCAAGAGTGAGCCCCCCAATACATCATACCCTGACCTTAGAGACTCAAGTGTATGTGGACACTTGCATGGAGGAGATTTTTTTCATTTTATAAAGGATTTACATAATAAGAAAAAACAAGCTAGTATTTAACTAGTCAACATATCATGACAATATGGTTATTATGATATGAAAATAAAATAAACAAAGAGATCTAATTGTGAATAATATATACAAAAATAATTGATATATGAAAAAGTATTTAATAAAAAATATAAAAAATATTTAATAGTAAAAAATATATACAAAAATACTAAACTATGGAAGTCAAAAGAGAGGGAGACCCTCATTATTTTAGGGTAGATGAGAGAATAAAAGATGAAATAGTCTAAGGGAAAAAGTGATTTGGTAGTAGGCTTTCTACATGGTGTGGGTGGAAATGTGAGAGCATAGGAGTTACTTATGCATGGTGAAGTTGAAGCATATGTACAATGATGGTTCAAAAGTATTATGAAGAAATAATAATAATAATAATAATAAATAAATAAAATATACTTAGGTTTTGTAATACACACACCTAATGAAGTATTTACATATTTGAGAAAATAGAGACCCCCATATTTAGGCCCTTATATGAAATGAAATATTTACACAAAATAGGCCGTAATAATTTTATTTATTTTGATGAGCAGCTAGCAAAACTCCTTTTTTTTAATAATATAAAAAATATATAGAAGATATGGGTAAAGTCCCTAACGCACACACGCCTATTTACAGTGAAAAGGTATTTATAACAAAGAGTTTATGTGATTTTCCTTGGCCAAGGTAGCTCCTTGTGGTAATGTGGATAGCCGAAAAAACGGCTATCATTTAGCCCTCCCCCTAGATGATGGTATATTTATGTACCATCATAATGTAGGCCTTCTAAAGCAAGTGGTGTAATGTGGTTCTCTTGTCCATCTTTCTTCTGTTCCTTGTGTTTTGCACCACATCCATCACTCAAACCACATAACTTACATGCCCTTTTATCTCCTTTTTGTGGTTGCTTTTGTAAGTCTGTCGGTAGAATGCGACTCAAGTATGGCTTGAGTCTGTAGCCATTAACCCTCTTAGAATGTTCTTTGCCATCCAAATCCATGAGCTGATAATAGCTAGAATTGAAAACCTTCTTGACAATGTATGGTCCCTGCCATCTAGTTTCAAACTTGGCATCAAACCGATTATCAAGTCGATTGTCATACCTTAGCACAAGATCTCCTTCTTTGATGCCCTTGTCTTTCAAAGTTGCATTGAACTTCTTTGCTGCTTGCATGGCTTTTCTTCTATAACACTCGTATGCAGCTTCTCTTTTCCACTCTAGCTCAACTAAAGTGAGAAGTTGATCTACCCATGCATCTTGATCTCCTAGTCCACCTTTTCCATGTAGCCGCATTGTTGGAATGTTGAGCTCAATAGGCTGCAATGCTTCTTGACCATAAACCAAGTGAAAGGGCGTAAACCCCGTTGCTTCTCGGTAGGTAGTCCGGTATGCCCATAGTGCTCCATCAAGGAACTCATCCCAAAGCTTTGTCTTGTTCTCCACCATCTTCCTTATGATTCCTGCAATGACACCGTTAGCCTTCTCTACTAACCCATTTGATTGGGGATAGTAGGGTGTGCTATGACAATGTGAAATATGAAGCTCTTCACAAACTTCGGTGAGTAAACCTTTTCTAAAACCTGGACCATTGTCACAAACAATCTCCAAGGGTGTGCCAAATCTGCAACATATATGAGTATAAACAAATCTGCTTACAGTCTTTCCATTCACCCTTGCCACACTTTGAGCCTCCACCCACCTAGTCATGTAGTCTATGGCCACTAAGATGTACAATTTTCCATTTTTAGTTCTAGGTAGTGGACCCATAGCATCAATGCCCCATTTTTCAAATGGACCACTTGCAATGACTAATTGGCGTGGACCATGTAGCAACCTCTTATTACCATTGACTTGGCAATTATGACAGCTCCTACACCAATGTTGGACATCCACATGTAAGCTTGGCCAAACATACCCAGCAAGCAAAATCTTCTTCACAGTTAGTTCTTGAGCAAAATGGCCACCACATGCTTCTTCATGCAAACCCTCTAAAATGGCTGGAATCTCCTTGGTTGTTGGTACCCTTCTGCACACTTGATCTTTTCCTTTTTGGTAGAGGGCACCTTCTAAGAACAAGAAAGAACTTGCCCTCTTCATGAGCCTCCTCTTTTGTGCCTTTGTGAAGTCTTGTGGGAATTCACCTTCCAAGATGTAGCTCACTATGGGAGCCAGTGCCTCCATTCCTTGGTACCGTGGTTGCTTAATAGCCGCTGCAGCCAAGACTACTACTTGCATTTCCTTCTTAACACATGCAACAGCTTGTTGTGCAAGTAGATCAGCATCCTCATTTTGT
The DNA here is from genome assembly GCF_041138505.1 of Cibotium barometz. Lineage (NCBI taxonomy): Eukaryota > Viridiplantae > Streptophyta > Polypodiopsida > Cyatheales > Cibotiaceae > Cibotium > Cibotium barometz. The sequence goes on along the minus strand of NC_141081.1, from coordinate 43,834,493 downwards.
TTCCTAGGAATATGATACAATTGCACCTCCTCAAATTGATTAAACAGCCTACGGATAGCATGAACCTTTTGCCTTAATCTTTCATTCTTGCATGCCCAAATGCCTAAAATTTGCCTTACAATAAGAAGTGCATCCCCTTTTACCAGGAGACGTTGTATCCCTTGATTGATGCACACCTTCAAACCATGAAGTAGTATGTCATACTCTGCTTCATTGTTGCTAGTAGAACTTGGCAAGTTGACCTTCTCCTTCATAACCACCTCTCCCTTTGGGTTGAGCAGCACCAGCCCTCCCCCTGCTTTACCTGTGGCTTTTCTAAAAGCTCCATCAAAGAACAAGGTGAATGCATTAGGTATAGTTTTGGGTGGTGGCAATGGTAGGGTCTTTACTTCAGGCACCTTAATCTCCTTTTCATGCACTCTATAAGTGAGAATCCCTGCCAATTGTGCACGCACACTATCTTCTACCTTGAAAGAGTATTGGAATTCTTGCAATTCCATAACCCACTTTGTGATTCTAGCACTGATAGTCATTTGAGAAGACACCCAAGGAAACAAATTTTCTGTAGTGAGAATTACAAAAGGTTTTGGTAACAAGTAGGATCTAAATTTTCTCACCGCAAAGATGAGAGCAAGCATCATGAGTTCCGCTTCCGTGTAGCCTTTCTCCAAGACATTCATGACCCTACTGACAAAGTAGATGGGCCGCATCCTAGTACTGTGGGGATCTTGCTGTAACAAAACTGCACCCACTGTTTCCTTTCCAACACTAGAGCTAACAAAGAAAGTGTACTCCCAACAAGGAGGCATGAGTGTTGGTAGCTCTGACAAAATGGCTTTAATGTTACAAAAGTACTCCTCAAGCTCATCAGACCATGCAAACTCTACTTGTTGAGTCAATTTTTGCAAGGGGTGAAGTAACTCTGAGGCTAAGTGAATGAAGCGTGACATGTACTTCACCTTTTGAATGAATGAGATGGCCTCCTTGAGACTCTTTGGAGATGGTAGGTCGATAAGAGCCTTTGCCTTTGTAGGATCCACCTCAATGCCTTTGGAAGAAACCTTATGACCCAGCAAGATTACTTCATCCTCACCAATATGACATTTGTCGGGATTGAGTTGGCCCCCCATGTCGTAGAGTTTCTTCAAGCCTTCTTCCACCCTCTGCACATGAAATGACTTAGAGCTATAGATGCAAAAATCATCTATGAACACTCTAATGGATTTCCCAAAGAATGCTTGAAACACCATGTTCATGAAACGTTGAAATGTCGCTGGAGCATTGGTTAAACCAAACGGCATGACTCTGAAAGCATAACAACCCCAAGGAGTGATGAAGGTTGTTTTCAATTGATCCTCCAATGCAATCCCAATTTGAAAGTAACCCGAGTAGCCATCACATATTGTATACTTCTCATGACCTGCTACCTCATTTAGGATCTCATCTTGAAATGGAAGAGGAAAGTGGTCCCTTTTTGTCGCCTCATTGAGTGGACGATAGTCCACACACACCCTCCATTTGCCGTTCTTCTTGGGAGTGACCACGACGGGAGAGACCCACTCTGAATTTTCTACAGGATATATGAATCCCGCTGCTAGAAGCTTCCTCACCTCTTTGAGTAGTGCTTGCTCCTTGATGACTCCTAGTCTTCGTAGCTTTTGTGCCTTAGGTTTGGCTTCTGGCTTTAGCTCGATCTTGTGTTGAATGGCCTCTACGCCACACACATCTGTGTAATCTTTAGCAAAAAACCTGGGAAATTTCCTTAGTACACATTTAAACTCCTCTCCTTCCTCCGATGTAAGCGTTTTTGAGAGCATAGCATCAAACATTTCTTCATCATGCACAATTTGGTCTTCTTGAGAGCCTACCTCCTCCAAACCTTGACAGGGTGTCTCTTTGTCTTTTGCTCTGAATCTTACCCCCATGACTTCAATGGAAGACTCCTCGTCCATAGTGCTACTGCTGCTTTCTTCCTCTGAGGCGTCATCGGTCCAATCCTCCTCTGTTTCGCCTTGAGAAGATTCTTCATTTATCTCCTCTTGTCGTTGCTCCTTCATGTCAAAGATAATCTTCTTACGATTTTCATTCCTGCAAATTAACTTTCCATTTTCCCAATCCTGCAAAGCTCGCATTCTCATTAGCCATGGTCTACCTAGGATAAATGGATAACCACTTCCCTTGGTAGACATAACATAAAAATCAACAACCTTCTTAATGCCAAAAACTTCCACAGAAACATTCTTACAAATCCCAAGACACTTTGCTTTGCTATTGTTTGCCATTTTCACCTTAATTTCAGGTGTTTCATGAATATGCATGCCTAGTTTTTGCATAAGGTCCTCTGTCATGATGCAAATTTGTGCACCCCCATCTACTAGACCCTTCTTAACTAGCCTTCCCTTGATGTAGCAATCTAATATAGGTGTAATGTCCTCATCCATCTCGGCTTGTGAAATTTTTACAACAGGCACATTCTCTTTTGTTTTTCTCCTAGTGCTCACGGCCTTTGTTAATTCCCTCCTAACTTGTGGACATAAGGCTAGAAATTGAGGCCACGAGATATCAGGACCCTTACCTCTCATGTCTTCCAAAAGGTTGTATGGAGCCATACCATGTCCAAGGGGAAAATCTTGGAGGTTTATACGACGTCGTCTCCTCTTGACTTCCTTGTTTTCCTTCACTTTCTTTCCTCGTCCATGGTCACTTTGTGATGCCACACCCTCCTTTTCCTTCTCTTTTCCACGTCCTCGTTTGACACCATTTGCTTCAATGTCTATCTCCTTGGCCTTTGTTACCTCTACCACATGTACATTTGGGTCGGGCAAAGGTGGCATTCCTTCCACTCCTCGTGGAGGTGGTCTTGTTGCATTGGGCTTCTGCAAAATCATCGGTTGTTGTTGACTAGTGCCTTCACCTGCATTCATCACTGGATAATTCATGTTAGGCTTCCCTGGCTCCCCACGAGGCCAAGGACAATTATACATCCCATGCCCTGACTCTCCGCAATTCCAACATTGCAAGAGTCGCCTAGGTCGTTGCTCTCGTTCTTCAACCCTTTTAGCTTGGCCCTTCTGTTCCACAGCTTGTGCAAAGTGGATAGACAAGTTATTTAAAGACTCATTTAACTTTTCTATCACCTCGACTGTGACCTCAGGTAATTCTCTACGAGTGCAAGACTGTACCTCCTCCCTAGGCTTTGAGTCATCAAAGATAAAGCCCCCCCCAACAAGCATACACCTCATCTTTCGGAGTTTCTTGGTAGCCCTAGCCTCAGCAGCATCAAATGTTGTGGGCTCTCCTGACTCTACTTGCAATTTTAGTGATGGGTACATCCCTGCAATAAATCTCTCCTTCTTCAAGAATTCAGCACCATCTCCAGGGTTAGGAAGACTACGCAACCAAAGAGTCCAAAGACGTAAGAATTCTTGCTTATAACTCAAGTAGTCCTCTAGATCCTTTTGCTTATGAGCAACTATTTCTTGCCATAGCTTTTGTGTGTTCAAAGGAGTGAAGTAATTGTCTCTAAAAAGTTGCATGACCCCCTTGTAATCTACTCGTGCGGGTGCAAGTAGAGATTGAAACCAAGTGGAAGCATCTCTTCGTAGGACCAACTCAAACATGTCTAAGCATTCTTGGTCTCCTACCACTCTCTTTATGTGGAGTGCCATTCTAAAGTTTGATAAGAATAACTCGGCATCCTCACCGGGCTCTCCAAAGAATAAGGGATAGCCACTCATTTGCCTAGTGGTATCCATGCTTGAGAAGAAGGAAGCACAAATATGATTGCACAAAGGTCTTCCTTCACTCTCTCTCTCTCTCTCACTCCTTTTTTCTTTTTTTTCTTTTTTACTTTTTCAAAGTAGAATGAAAATGTAGACGTCAAAGCTTATGTCATAACGAATCAAAGGCAAAATAAATGGATTAACTGAGGCATTAATGGCTACTACTTGCCTAGGTCCAAACATACGACGAATGACACGCTGAAATTGTAACTTACTACCAACAACTATGTGTATTTCTTGCCTAGCATAAGAGATTGGCCTACGGTATAAGTCTTCTTGATTCATAAAACTAAGCTAAAACAAGATGAAAATATGCACATCAAAGGAAATGGTGTAATCTAAAATGGGAAGTATGATAGGATTAGGTGATGCTAAAATCTCACTTAGTCTTTCTGGACCAAAAAGAAGAACCATGCGTTGTTGGTAGAAAATCTTTCTATCAATGCAAACATTCACTCTATAATGGAGTGCACGCAATGAAACTGGTTGAATTGAATCCCAAGAGGATTAGGAGGAGGTGGATTGTTCATGAAAGATCACACAAAAGTACCACTTTCCTTCTTAAAATATGATACCCAAACAAGGAAATTTAGGTGTTAGAGAGATCGATGTACCTTAAATACCCATTCAAAAACTACTCGTTCCTCAGTGGGGGCACCAAAATTGAGGCAGTTCGGGGCGGGCAACAAGAAGAGCGGCCTCTAAGCACTCCTCAAGGCTCCCGTGTTGCTCAATGGGCTTGGGGCACAACGCAACACAAAAATAAGAACCCCAAAACCACACACCCAACAAGAAAAGGGGCACCACCTAGTTATGTGTGTGAACTAGGACACCAAAGATCTTTCTTTGCAGCCAATCAATACAAGCTAACCATATACATCAATCAAAAGATACACACACTCTCAACAAACACTCATAACATATGGTATTATGTGTGGAGGAGACTAGCATAACACAAATAGATGCACACCAAACTTGGAGAAGAACTTAGAGAGACAATATAAGCTTGATTTTGTTGTCGCTAATGCACTTGGTCTTAAGGTTATGGGAGCCCTCTCACCATACAACCCTCTTACCATGAATTGAAAGGCAACAAATCAAAAACAAGCCATCAAGCCTCAAAGCATAAAATCACACCACAAAATACAAGGATCAAATTTACCTTAAATAAAAAATTGGACCGCTTCGCTAAATCAACTTTGGAGATGTAGGAGTCCAAGATTTGTATGCAATTGCACCCAAACTACTAATCTTATTTATGCACAAAGGCAAGATACAATTATGATAGGGAGTATGGCATCACTCAAGCCCTCACAATGACATAACTAGCTTCAAGCTTCAAGTTTCACTATCTCCTTACACACTAGAGTTAGGAGTGGTGTACAATGTGTGTAATCTCTCTTTTACAAGGAATGGAAGGGGCTCTATTTATAGGTTTGAGAAGCCTCAATTAGGATTAAGCCTAATCAATCTTATTATGGGAAATCATAGATTATGGATTTTTTATTTTGAAATGAGAGTGGGCCTCTTCTTATCCCTTGAGTCACATGGATGTGGGCTCAAGGTGAGAGAATTATTAAAGATGAGAGGAGAGTGTGATGTAGAGGTTTGAGCAAATAACTTGTAGTAATGCCTACTCCAAAAGTAGTAGAGTGGGTGCTTATTTACAAATGTTAGTGGTTAGTAGTTAGTAATCACTATAAAAGGTTAGTAATACAATGTACAAAATGAGTGAGAGGAGTAAAGATTTGGAAAGATCCTTTGTGTGGTTGAAAGCTCGAAGAAGCTTGGATTCTCCCATGTGTAGATCTTTAAGTTAACCGCCGGTCTCCTTCTTGCATTTGATGCCACAAAAGTTGATTGAGGTGAAGAACATGGGGGTTTTTTGTAGATGAAAACCCCATATTTGCAGAGGTTTATATGGTACATTCATGCTGAATTTTTATGTATTTTTTGAGATTGGGAAAATAATTTAGTAATATGGGAGTAGTAGGGAGAGAAATGGAGATGAGGTATGGGTGTAGAGTAGATATGAGAGCAAATGGAGAGAGAAGGAGAGGGCAAAGGTGGAGAGGGTGAGAGAGGACATGAAGTTTGCAGGTTTGATGGAGTGAGAAAGGAATGACTAAGTGTGTAGGTGATGAATGTGTAAGGGAGGTGAGAAGAGACTAGGTGTACATTGCCAAAAAGTGGGCAGACTGGGGTCCAATAAAAAATTCATATCTCACCGCCATTAGCTCCAAAAATTCTCAAAAAAATTGAGCATATTCTTGAGCTCCCGAGCTAACTTTTGTCTTTTGATGACCAATCCAAATTCGGAGTGGAGGCGGGCGCAAAAAATTCAGCAGAATCATGTATTTTTTGAATTTTTAAAATCTTTGTGTGGGTCCCCATTGGTGGAATTTCTTGATAGCTCCAAGAGTGAGCCCCCCAATACATCATACCCTGACCTTAGAGACTCAAGTGTATGTGGACACTTGTATGGAGGAGATTTTTTTCATTTTATAAAGGATTTACATAATAAGAAAAAACAAGCTAGTATTTAACTAGTCAACATATCATGACAATATGGTTATTATGATATGAAAATAAAATAAACAAAGAGATCTAATTGTGAATAATATATACAAAAATAATTGATATATGAAAAAGTATTTAATAAAAAATATAAAAAATATTTAATAGTAAAAAATATATACAAAAATACTAAACTATGGAAGTCAAAAGAGAGGGAGACCCTCATTATTTTAGGGTAGATGAGAGAATAAAAGATGAAATAGTCTAAGGGAAAAAGTGATTTGGTAGTAGGCTTTCTACATGGTGTGGGTGGAAATGTGAGAGCATAGGAGTTACTTATGCATGGTGAAGTTGAAGCATATGTACAATGATGGTTCAAAAGTATTATGAAGAAATAATAATAATAATAATAAATAAATAAATAAAATATACTTAGGTTTTGTAATACACACACCTAATGAAGTATTTACATATTTGAGAAAATAGAGACCCCCATATTTAGGCCCTTATATGAAATGAAATATTTACACAAAATAGGCCGTAATAATTTTATTTATTTTGATGAGCAGCTAGCAAAACTCCTTTTTTTTAATAATATAAAAAATATATAGAAGATATGGGTAAAGTCCCTAACGCACACACGCCTATTTACAGTGAAAAGGTATTTATAACAAAGAGTTTATGTGATTTTCCTTGGCCAAGGTAGCTCCTTGTGGTAATGTGGATAGCCGAAAAAACGGCTATCACTAGCTCACTCACTTAGCGTGCTCACATTATGGACTGCATGTACATAGTACTTTAGTACTTATGTTGTATTTCCCTTATCTTTGTTGAGATTTGAGGTGACATGTGGGCTAGAGAGAAGAGTGGAGACTTATCCCACATTGATATACAAGCCCAAGAGTGTACCTCCTCATATAAAAGGGGACCATTTCAAGAAATTAAATATGAAGCAAGCTCTCAAGACTCTTTATGAGTACAAGTCTCAATCTTGTAACCTAATTGTGCTTGAGTCTTAAGCTTAGTTAGCATAATATTTTCATCATCATTATGTTATTAATTAGGTTGCACCTACCATAAGATTAGTATTCCTTAATCATAATAATTAGGGTTAAGCACTCCATAGCCATGCATGGTGAGGGTTCATCCTTTCTGAGAATATTTTTGAAAGAACCCTTTTTGTTGAGAAGAATAAGAAGAACAAATTTTTAGCCTCTCATCTTGTTTGTTCTCTTCTAGGGTTTATGTGAGTGTGTGTACTTACAAGAGTTCGAGCTATCTTTTGCCCTACATGTTTTCATGGTATCAGAGCCCGGTTCATGCTAAGAAGCTAAGCGGCAAGCAAGAGAAGCACAGGAAGTGGTATGAGGGTAAGAGCTTCACCTACTCTTCCCCCTTTGTGTTGACTACTACACCCTTGTCAGGAGCTCTTCGGGAGAGGCACCGGCAATGAACTCCGATTGAGGAGCTGTCTTCATGGGAGCAGAGCTACATAAACTATACTATCCTTTGGAAAATATATTTTGGTGGTCGAAAATGAGTTTCGAGCGCATCTTCACCTCCATTTTCCAGTTATTAGTAGTAGGCATTCGCGTGCACGCACTGGGGTAAGTTTTGATTCTCTACAGAATTCTATTTTTGAAACCACAGGAAGGGAATTTGGTTGTGCAGACATTGTGTGCATTGTAAAGAGGTCTTACAGGTGCTATTGGGTGTATGTATATAAATTGAGGTCACTGGTTGTGACAGTTTGGGTGCAGTATAGTACTGTTGTGCAGAGAATACAACAGTTTATACAAGTCAAACAAGAGTGTTGTTTTTGGTGAGTTTGTGTTGCAAACAAGATGTCAAATGATGGAATTAACCAAATTGTTGCAGAGAAGCTTGACAAGAACAACCTCCATGCTTGGAGGTTTAGATTAACAAATTTTTAGATGGGAAAAGGCTATTGGGACTACATTGAAGGTGAACATGAGGAGGCACCATAGATACCTGAGATTAATCCAAATGCTACAGATATAAAAGAAAATAAGGATTGAAATCAAGGAGAAAGGAAAGTCATGTATTGGCTTTCTATTAGCATATATGACACCATGATTGGGCATATACAGAATGCCAAGTCACCCAAGGAGGCATGGGATACCTTGGTGAAGTTGTATGAAACTAACACCAAGGTATGAAAATTTCAGTTGAAGAATGAGCTTCATACTATGGAGAAGAAAAACATGTCTATGAATGATTATGCCTTGAAGATCAAGGGCATTGTGGAATCCCTTGCATCTATTGGTGTTTTTTTTAAATGATGATGATAAGGTGGAAGCATGTCTACGTGATCTCGGGCCACAATACAAGGCGTTCTTTAGACTCAAGAGAACATTCCCAACTTTACAGATTTGGTGTCAATGCTGATCATTGAAGAAAAAAGTTTGGGTGAAGACCAATCTTCACAAAACAAAAGCAATTCAAAGCAACAGGCCTTTTACATAAGTGCAGGTAGAGGGGACGAGGTCAAGGCTGTGGCTGTGGCTGATGAGTAGGCAATCAAAATTATGCTTAACAACAATAGACCCATAAATCACAACAACACAAAGGTTGAAGAGGAAAGTTCAAAGGCAAGGGGAGTCAAAGAGGTCGTGGAAATTGGCAAAGGCAACAAAATGATACATGTGGTTGTTTTTACTATGGAAAACCTGGGCATGTGTAGGTAGATTGTTATAAGAAGCAAAATGACATGAGAAATGGAAAAGCGTAGCAAAATAACTATGCATCCTCTAGTAGAAGTCATGAGGATAATGAAAGGTTATTTGTTATGCGGCATGTGCTTAATGCTGTGTCAGAAAATGATGTATCCACATGTAATGATAATGTATGGCATGTGCTTAATGCTGTGTCAAAAAATGATGTATCCACATGCAATGATAATGTATGGTATGTGGATCAGGTGCTTCAAACCACATGACTAATCATGTGGAGAGTGGTTCAAAGATATGAAAAATCTTGAAAAGCAAGGCTTTGTTGAAACATGGGATGATACTACTCATTCGATTACCCATGTTGTTGGAAATGTGCCATTGTCTTTGCAGGATGGTAAGGTGAAGTATCTTGTAGATGTACTTCATGTTTCAAGTATTACAAAGAATCTGGTTTCTGTTGGCCAAATGATTGAGCAGTGTTTGCAGGTGCGCTTTAACCTTGATGGTTGTTATGTTGAAGACTTTAAAGATAAGTGCAAGTTGGTTACAAAAGGAAATAGAGTGGGCAGAATAATTACACTAGAGGTAAATATGCCTAACGTGATAGCTATAATGTTAGCACAAGGAGGATCAGGAGTTGTTGTAGAGGTTGATGGTATGCAGAAAGTATGTGAAGCATGTCAATTTGGAAAGAAGACAAAGCATGTATTTTCACATGATAGAAATGTGAGCAGGAATGTACTACATGTTGTGTGCATTTAGATGTATGGGGTCTTGCAAAAACTACATCTATGGGTGGCTACAGGTGTTATGTAACATTCATTGAGATAACCACACGAGGAAAGTGTGGGTGTATTTCATGAAGGAGATGAGTGAAGTTTTCACTCATTTTTAGAATTTTAGAGTGATGGCTGAAAAGCCTACAGAAAAGCACATGAAGTGCTTAAGGTCAAATGGAAGGGGATAATACTTCTCCAATGAGTTCTTTGATTCTTTGCAGAAGAATGGCACTCATATAGTTTACAGGTAGATACACGCTACAGCAAAATGGAGTTTCTAAGTGGAAAAACTGGCACATTGTAGAGATAGCATAAGCATTAATGATAGAGAAGAATATGCCACATAGCTATTGGGCTCTGAACTTGTTTCTACAGTAGTTTATATCATGAACATGACTCCTACTACAGCCATACATGATGTAACCCCAGAGGAAAAATTCACTGGCAAGAAACCTGATTTGTCTCACTTGAAAGTTTTTAGATACATTGCCTATGTGCATGTGCCAGATGAGTTGCGTACGAAGCTAGATCCAAAGGTAGAAAAATGTGTGTTTATTGGATATACCTTGAGAAAAAGAGATATAGATGCTGTAACCCTACTACACGTGAGTTGAGGGTAAGCAGAGATGCTGTGTTTGATGAAATGAGTAGCTGGTATATACTGCTGAGAAAGATGTCGTTGGGGTTAATGTAACTAGAAATGTGATTGCACATAATGCAAGTCAGCAATCACAATTATTAAGTGGACTTGGAGAGTCCTTTTGTGTTGGGTCTATTGGATAGACCATGGAGTGGCAAGCTGCGTCAAAATATTAATCCTGAAAATGTAGTTGGTACATCATGAAAAGGGAAAGAGAAGGTTGGTGAGCCTATTGGTATGCCCAACATTTATGTAGGGAATTCTTTTGTTAATGGTGGAGAGTCTAGTGGCTTGGAGCAAAGCCTTGATGATGAGCTTGGGATTCTAGCTATTAGAACACTTTGTGTAAGAAAGGCAAGAGAAGCTATAAAAATGCCAGGTAGTGATCATGGACAACGCAAGTCAGGGAGATTTAGAAAACCTGGAGACAGGTACATATGATGGTTATGTGGCTCATCATTATTCATATATGGTTAAAGTTGTGCAATATGTTGAACCCGCATGTCTTGAAAAAGCTATTGGAAATGTAGATTGGGAGAAAGCCATGGATGAAGAAATGGCTGCATTGGATGCAAATGAGACTTGGGACTTGGTGCTATTGCCTGAGGACAAGAAGGCTATTGGATGCAAGTGGGTGTACAAAATAAATCACAACTCAGATGGAAGTATTATCAAGTATAAAGAAAGATTGGTTGCCAAAGGTTGTGCTCAAACTTATGGCATCTATTATGAGGAGACGTTCAGTCCCCTTGTCAAGATGGAAACCATGAGAGATGTTATCATGGGTGGCTGCATCAAAAGGATGGGTTTTACATCAAATGGATTTTAAGAATGCGTTCTTGCATGGTGATTTTCAAGAAGAAGTGTATATGGATCAGCCCACCAAGTTATGAAGATGTGGGTCACCTTGGATTTGTATGCAAGTTGTGCAGTCTTATATGGCATGAAATAGGCACCGAGAGCATGGCATGATAAGATAGCACAATATCTTATCACCATTGGATTTCATGTGGCATGCTGATCATTCACTCTATGTGCGGAAGAGTGATAAGGTCCTTGTGGTCATCACAATCTATGTGGATGACTTAATTGTTGGGGGTGACAATGGAGAGGAAGTTGAGAGTGTGAAATGTCTCCTTAAGTAGAAATCTCACTAACAATCTAATTAATTCCGTCAGACATGTTTTCTTGCAGCAATCAAATAACCTGCAAACAGACAACTTCTGTATGCAACATATAATACAACAGTATCTCCTGTAACTGCTGCAACAGCAATACTTCAGTGCATCCTGTGTCACCAAATGTGACCAAAGTACATGTACATACACCCAGTATCAACAATACATGTGCAAACCCTGTTTGCACTTCCAAAATGCACTGCTGCACTGCAAACCCGATTTCGAGCAAAAATAGTTCTCTACCAGAACTTCCCAGAAAACTGTTAAAATATCCTCTTCTGCACTGACAAAATGGGTCCCGTAACGTGCCAAAAACGCGAATCAGGCGGAAAAAATATTGTCCAATAAGATGGCATGCATGCCCTGTAGCTCCACCTGCGAAGGTAGCTCCTCAATCGGCAATGTGTAGCTCCCAGAGCTACTAGAGGGGGTGTTGTACTAAACCAAAAAGGGGAAAGCGACGATGGTGATCTTACTCATGTAGTATCGCTTCCTTCCTTGCTTGTTCTTGCCTCTTGCTTGCCTCCTTAGCTCTCACACAAACCAAGCATTGATACCATAAAGAGACGATGGTGCTCTTACCTCGTGTAGTACCGCTTCCTTCCTAATGTGAACCCAACTAAATGAGCTGGTGCTATAACTATGCCAGTCTCAAGTAATCCAAAATGGTTGTCACATAACCTACATATCACCCATAATCTCACCAACCATGCCAGTGGTGTAGATGTGGAAGCTATCACCCAGGCGAGTTGTCGTCAATGTCCGCCGTAGCACTAGTTGAGCTCGATATCTCAACAATACTCAGGGGAGAGGTTTTTAATTTACTATAAATAAAAAAAGGAGAAAAAAAAGGAAAAAAAAGGAAAAAGAAGAAAGAAGAAGAAAAGAGAGTTGAAGAAAGCATATTGGAGATGCAAGAAAAAATGTTAAAGAAAGAAGAATAAAGGAGCAACTGTTTTACAAACATATTCTTGGGTGCATCTTTTTTATTCATCATACATTACAGAAAAACCTAAGATTAATCTACCTCATGTCGAATCATAGGTATCATTAGCAAGATTGAACACCACTTCAAATGCATCTCGCACAACAAAGCGACCCCGTGGATCTGAAGAGACTTTCATGGCACTCTCTCCTCTTGGATACAAACTTCTTCATCACATTCGAGGGTAGGTTATGCGAACCCATACATGGTGATGGTGTAGCATTTATATGGTAGTGATGTGTGGACATAAGCTAATAATGGGCTGGGACACTTTTTCCCTCTTTAGGAGGTTTCCTCTCCGAGCATATGTACACCCTCTTATGAGTGTGTAAGTTAGCTTATCATGTCACTTCACTTGTACTTCACTCATTCTCATTAATCTACTTTGATTGTTGTGCTTCCATCTATCTCTTCTTACTAGATACATCTATGTGTGTGTTGCTCCATTGATCTCCACTCCAACAATTAGTATTAGACTAGGTTCTCTTGGGTCTCACCCCCTTCCATCTATCTCTTCTTACTAGATACATCTATGTGTGTGTTGCTCCATTGATCTCCACTCCAACAATTAGTATCATACTAGGTTCTCTTGGCTCTCACCCCCTTGTCATCTTCTCCTCAAGTTGCTCTTTAATTCTCTTAGATTGAGCTATCCTCTTAGATGGAGAAGGTATACCATATAGTGTGTTGTTAACTACGTTAATAGATGTTAACTATATGTTAACAAAAACATTTCACATTTCGGAGTATTTTTGGCACGTTTCGAGGCTAGTTTGCATGATGTAAGGTTTTCATAAGCATCCCAAGGGAGTGTCAGTTTTTGAACTGTTTTTGTTTGATTTTGGGTTTTTTGCACAACAATAACATTTGGTGTGCAGATAGTGATGTCATTAGTTCGAACTATTTTTATTTGCTTTTTGGTTTTTTGCACAATAGCGACATCATTTGGTGTGTGCGAATAGTGATGTCATCATATTTGACATCACATCTTCGAGCTCCTATTCAACAGCTTCAATAGCATCATCAACATTATCATTAATTTCTACATTCCTACTAAGTATCATTTTCACACTCTACACTTTGCAGGTTTCCATCATCATCAATGATCTATTGGCAACAATAGGTAGCCACTTTGGTTGCATTCAGTGGGCATTGACACTACTTGTATTTAGTTGGGATATTTTCATTATGTGTCAAAGATTAGTTATTTTGATGTAGAATGGCAAGTAATGATGTATTTAGGATGCTTTCGTTGTTGGGACCAACTACCTATTGTGGTCCTATATGATGCACCATGTATTGGTTACCAAAGGGCTTTGGAATGTTGTTATTAGCATTGAGGCATGCCCTATCTCATGAGCACAATAACATAGTATATGTAATTTGGATGGTGATACAAGATATGATATAATTGTGGCGTCTGCCTAGTAGAACAAGCCAAGTGGGATGGCATGGATGCACAAGCACATGCATTTCAGTGAAAAGGAGCATTGTTCCTCATTTTTGCTCATGTAAAACTGTGAAACATGCTTGGGATGTGCTTGTTGCACTTTACCAGGTGCATAACGAGGCACGAGTGACGTACTTGCATAAGCATTAGAGTCTGAGCATATGGATCAGGGAGAATTAACGGATGATTTTCTCACAAGGATTAAAGATCTCAGGGAGTAGCAAGCATGGATTGATGAGGCCTATTCGGATAGTTCCATTAGGTAGCCTTTGGACATATTTTGGGCCTTGTAAGGATTCCTAATTTTTATGGATTAAGGCTAATTTTGAGCATTCTTAAGGAGACAAGGGCAATAAAAAGGCCTACTTGGAGCCTATAGTTTTCTCTTTCTAGCCTATAATTCCCACATCACCAAGCTCGTAACTAAGGGGGGGCAAAACAGTGATTTTTTTTCATTTAGCAAGTTTTTTGGCTTTGAAACTTATCCAAGACCCTTCTATATATCAAAAATTCAATCTTCAACCTCCATTTCCCCCCAAAACCTCCTCTATCCCCTTAAATGTGACATCTTTTTCTCCCTCATTTACTGCCTCCACTTCCCCACAAATCACCCTCATTAAATGCCTCCAAATTATCCTCACTTTCTACATCATCATTCGCAAGTAGGTGGGGGCCAAAAATAGTGATTTTTTTTTCATCTTTTTTGAATTCTCATGCTTTAAAACTTTCCATCTTTTTTGAATTCTCATGCTTTACCCAAACATATAAACATATATAAAATTCATTTTCTAAACTCAATTTCCACCTAAAACTGTCTCTACCCTACCTTTTTCCCTCCAAATCAGTCTCCCCTCTCTCTCTCTCTCTCTCTCTCTCCCCCCCCCCCTCCAAATCCAGTCTCCCCTCTCTCCAAATCAGCTTATGGCCTACATACTCGCTTTCCCTCTCTTCCTCTCTCTCTCTCTACTATGCTTTCATGCCATTGTCACTCTCTCTCTACTGTGCTTTCATTGCTTAACACCAACATAGAGTTGTTAATCCAACACTACTTGGCCTTGGAATTCTTTTATCCACTTGGAGATCATCCGGTTGTGCAATTTGTCACCTAAGTAGAATCATGGCCTTGCATGAAATCACCAATTGCGAATGTGTCATCGCACGACGCAAGGTGGATTTGCATGTTCGAGTGTTGGAAGCATATGTATCTTTGGGCAAGGGTCATCTCACAGATCAAGACAAGATTGCACGGAGACAAGGTAGTCACACAAATGTGGATCTGTGGGTTGATGGAAATCTATACCTAGCGGAAATCTATACCTAGCGGACCCTTTTGCACGATACCCACCAACTTTCAAAGACTTGCCCTCATTTATTCAGTATGTGGGAGATAGTAACAATGGGATGCTTGGGTATTGCAAGAAGAGATTATCAACAAGTGATGCTGGTAGAGTATTCTACTTGTCCTCGCAATTGCATGCTCTTGAAGGTACGTTAGGTGGTTTTTTGCACCAAGCCTTACTTCAGTCTCACGCCAAGGTTAAGGAGCTCGAGGATGCAAATCGAGAGGGTGCAACATGAATTAAAAAGCTAAGGCATACCATTGACCATATGAAGAGCACCACTGTTGGAGCCAGAGGGAGCGTAAGAGGCTACTCAACCACATTGTAAGAGGCTACTCAACCAGAGGGAGCGTAAGAGGCTACTCAACCACATTGAAACACTTGCTATGGGAGAGAGTGCTCATAAGCAAAGAATTCACGCAATGTGGTAAGGCTCTTAACCATTCCACTGGTAATGTCGATGCATTGTTAGTGCACTTCCAAGTTCAAAATGTCAATGCTTTCTTTTTGCCTTGTAGGGTATTCCTCCAAGATGTTACATGTGCTGATAAGTCTAGGGACTGTAATAAGCTCTTATGCTCAATAACAAAACGAGGAAGAATGTGCTTAAAATGATCAAGGATCCCCGCCGTGGCAAGAAGTTTGGTGGTGGCCAATGATATCATGTCCAAGGTAGCCTAAACTATTAGCAGTGTTGAAGTTGTTAATGCATGCGATGAGGTAGGCATTAGCACCAAGGGCTATAAGGCACTTCATCAGTTGTGCTAGGAGACACCCTTCACAAGAAAGGTATCACACACAACCTTTTCCCGCCGCCTAATAGGGCATAATTATCTAAGGGAGTGAGCAATGAAGACGTCAAATGCAGGATTGGTGAGTACTATCACATTCACGACACCCTCTCCATTGCAGCATGGGGGAAAAAGAAGACCACACATGATATGGTTTCGTTCCCTTCGGATGAATTCAACAACATATTTGTGGACTTGTAGATGCTACAAAAGGCAATGATATTATTCTATAGATTGCCTGCAGGATGTCAGTGGGGTTTGTAACATTATAATGTTTTTATTTGTGTGCACGTTTTTACAAAGAGCGTAACATTGTGTTTGTTTGTGGATTTCATAAGCCACATAGTCTCATTCATTTTGAACTTGGATGAGTGTTAAATAGTGAAGGGAAGGAGACTATAGAGAAGAGTGAGTATTACACTCATGAACTACACTATGGCAGAAGTCTTTAAAGTTGGTGACAGTTGTGAGGACCTAAAGAGTGATGGAGTTGGTAATGGTTGTGAGGACCTAAAGAGTGATGGAGTTGGTGATGGGGAGATTGATGGAGTTAGTGATGAAGCTACTGATGAAGCGGGTGATGAGACCAGAACAAACACTAACTTTTTGTTAAGTGTTCAATCAGAGAATGAAATATGGTGGTTGGGAGCCTTTGAGGTTCCCAAGGAGACGCACGAGGTGCTAGCATGGGTCTTTGAGAGATTGCCTTAGGTTAGTAATGTGATTAAGGCACAAATAGAGGGAGAGCACGTGGATGTTGAGGGTCTACGAAGTTTTGCCATTGATTGGCATCTGGGTGGGGACGTGAAGACAATCAAGTATATGCTTGGTTGCACTCAAGGTGCAAATACTTCTCATCCATGCCCTTGGTGCATGTGTGGAGTGAAACAAAAAGGCAAGAAGAAATGCAAGGGGAGGGACATTGGTGAAGAATGTGATGAAATGGGTAGTTGCAAGGGTGAATGGGATGGTGGTGTACTTTCATCACCTATGCTGGTGCCTCCAACAACAAGGGATTTGCGAGATAATAGTTGGAACCCCATTCTTCCTTTTCCTCTCAAGAATGTTCACTTTTGTACTTTGCATGCGTATCTTTGATCACCTCTTTAAGTGTCACATAGACTATGCTTTCACTATGCCTGGTAAAGCTCGACAAGATGAGACGATTACAAAAATAGAGAATATTCTCAATGTGATTGGTTGTCATGGTGGTAACGTGGAGATTTGAGTGAACCAAAAGACCTTAGGAGGTTCTCATATGGTTGCGTAGAAGGTTTTAATAATGAGTGGCGTGAGGCTAGAAGGTTTCTCTAGCAACTTGCAAGCACATGCAAGAAGGTTCTAGCAAGTGCACATAGGGATTGGTTGTCATGGTGGTAACGTGGAGATTTGAGTGAACCAAACGACCTTAGGAGGTTCTCATATGATTGCGTAGAAGGTTTTAATGAGTGGCGTGAGGCTAGAAGGTTTCTCCAACAGCCTGCAAGCACATGCAAGAAGGTTCTAGTAGCAAGTGCACATAGGGAAGGTGTGGAAATCATAGCCCCAAAGAGATGGGGGCTATGGAAATACATTTGTGTTTGCACTACCTCAAACTGCAAATATTGTTGTCTTGCGTGAGCAGAGGTGTGGGCAGATTTCAACAAGGTTGTGTGGTTGGTAAATCTAAGTAGCACAACTGAGGAACGAAGCAAACAATTTCAAGCAGAGTTACAAAGCTTCAATAAAGCAGTGATGATCAATACATGGGGTGAATTAAATATCATGCATTACATGGTATTCCATAAATTTCTAAGCTTTGCACTGCTAAAGATATCTTCTATTAATGCATTTTACAGAAATATGGTTTTGTTCTCTGACTACATCACATATTGTATACTCATGGTGCATGGTTCATGAACACATATGGAGTATGGCTCCCTTGACATGTGGAGTACCCAAGGAATAGAGAAGATTCATCCTTGTGCAAGAGGAGTCTACTTCAAGAACACATGACATGGAGGTGATACTCACACAAACTATCTTAAGGATATGTTTGATTGGTTCTTTCGATACACCTTTGGCAGAAACATTTCAAGGGAGAGGGCTCAAAGGTCCAAATTGGCCCAACTTGCCAAGTGGACAGGGAAGGGGACGAAATCACCACGGTGGAGAGTGGGGACAGGACCCACACACCATGCTGCATGGAGGATAACACGAAGGAGAGTCGAAAAAGTTTGGGTCCCTATTGACATCTAGGGTTTTGGTTATATGGTCTAGGTTTTTGGTCTAGGGTAATTAGGTTACAGGTTTGGCTCTTCCAATGCTTATAAATAGCCTCCCTAGGACCCCCCTCTCATTTTCCATTTCATTGCTTCTCTGAGTGCTCCTTGTCATGGCAACCATGAGCACTAAGGAGCTTGCACAATATTTGCTTGACCTAGAGCTATCCATTCTAACTAACGAGGAGGCAGCCTCCCTATCCCAGGAAGCACGCTTGGAGAGAGGGACATTGTGTTCCCACATCCAAGATTTGCAAAACCTTGGTGGCCGCATTGGCCATACTTATTGTTGTGTAAGTAATGTGTAAGAGCCTTAGAGAATCATTTGTTTCATAGTGTAAATTTTTAATGATTGAAAAACTTGTTTTGCAGGTTTGTAGTGTAAACCAAAGTGCATTCCGCCACATCACAAGTGGTAGAGCCTCCCAATGACCCCACAGTGCCGCAAGAAGACCAAGCCTTGGCCTTACGTTATGCCACAAATATTGTACAACACCGTGAAGCTATGGTGCATAACATTGTCCAAGTACTGGAGTCCCCTGCTGTTTCAAGCACAATTAAATCCAATGTAGCTCTAAGCTTGCTTCAAAATGATCTATTTCCTTAGTTAGGATATTGTAAGGGATGGCTTGTAAAACTCACTTCTACCCTCTATGTAAATACGATACCAATAAATGATAATTTTGTCCTTTGCCATATATGGAGTCAAGTGTCATTTTTCCACAATTTTAGTTTTTAGTTTTTCCAAATGTCATTTAATGTCAAAATTGTGGATTATCAAGTGGGAGATTGTCAAGTATTGTAGATTTAAGTTTTTTCAACCCCCAAAAAAAATGTGGGCCTAAAGGGTGCAAAATGCCTTGTGCGCGAGAGGTACCCAGACTAGGCCTTTTTGCGCCCTAGTTTCCTGTGCAAAATGCCTACTAAATTTAGGGTTTCTTGCAATGATGACATTTTTTTTAGCTCTATATAAGGAGATTTTCCTCTTTTGGCCATTTCATACATTCAAGAGCATACATCCTCTTTAAGCCTTTTATACATTCAAGGACATGGTGCACACTAATAAGCAGACTGTGACGAAACTCACAGAAGAGGAGATAAGAAGAAGGGAAGCAACTGCCAAAGGACGTCTCACGGAGGAATTTAATGCCTCTAGTAGTAAAAAGAAAAGGAGGGTGCTTGTCGATTATGACAACATTGACAAGGATAGTACATAGAGGAGTGACTTTGATTCGGAGACCAATTTAGAGAGGACTCAGTCAAAGGACAATAGGCCATTGAGGCCCACATGGGCTAGCATGGAGATTCCAGCACACCTAGCAGTAGCCTTGAAGACTTTGCCCCCACCAAAGGTCATGCCCCTCCTAGATAGCCAGAGGCCATTGAGACTCCCTAAGAGCCCAAACAGCCAGTGTCGCCTCTGCAACATCACCGTCGTAAGAGTACATTTTCTAGGCCCCCCACACGCATGGCCCGACCCCCCAAGCTCTTCTGCGTGGTCCACGATGTAAATGCACTCTGACTTCAGAGGATTCATGGAGATATGCCACTACCAAAAGTTGACAAAGCTGCTAATCCAGAGGGTTCCATTTGCACGGACATGCCAGGAAATTCTTTGGGATTACAAGATGGAATGTCGATGTAGTCTGTTGCCCTCGAAGCGTTGTAGGAGGTGGCGGAGGCCTACCTGGTCACTCTTTTTAAAGACACTAACCTCTGTACAATTCATGCTAAGCGAGTGACCATCATGATGAAGGACATGCAATTGGCATGGAGAATTCGCAAAGAAAAAGGGCCGCAAAGATAGACTGTTTGATTTCTAATGTAACTGGCCTATTGAGTACAAATGTAATATTTCTGCAATTGTCAATGCAGGATAACTTTTTTGTCATTGTTTCATAGTTTGCGACTATGTTTGATGAGATTGATTGATTTTTTTTAATTATACCAAGCAAGTGGGCGAGAAGGGTGTGAAAAAGGCCTGTGTGCAGCGGGAGGCCCACACAAGGCATTTTCGCACCCCTTTGGCCCCTTTGGGTTTCAATGTTTTGTGCAATGTTTGAGGTTTTTTTTGTGCAATGTCACATAAGGTTAAAGAGGAATTAATGTTTAACTAGCAAGACTTGTCCACATGATGGGCTAAAAGGGTGTGCGAAAAAGGCATGTGTGGGAGGCCCGCACAGGACATTTTTGCACGCCTCTGGCCCCTTTAGATTTCAATGTTTTATGCAAGAATTAAATAACTCAAAATTTCATGTTGATTCTATTCATATTCCCAAACTCTTGGGTTTAAATACATATCCCTTCATTGAGAATGGTTTAAAAATTCACTTGTACTATAAGGGTTCATTCTCTCTCTAAAATCTACTAGGGTTCACTGGTGTTTAGCCCTAAATTTATTCCAAAAATTATCAAGGATTTGTCTTTAAGAATATCCCCCCTTCCTGTACCCTTCAATATTCTAGAAAGATATAGGCCTTTAAGAGGGATTCTATCTCTCTATAATTATGGCATCCCTCTTGCTAAAATTCCAGGGTCAATTCTAGGAATTTTAATCTTCTAAATTAATGCAATTTTATTGGGCCATATTCCTACATTGATTGAACAAAACATCCCTATGTGCATAAGGTGCACATGCACACCTTAACTAAATCGACCCAGCTTAAAAGAATATTATTGATTTTTAAGATTTTTGGAGTAAATTTATTAGCATAATCTTAAGTCTAGAATTGTATTCAAATTAGGTTCTTTATAGGTATTAAAGTTCTAAAACTATGCTCTATGGAGTTTTTAGAAATATTTTAACCTAAGACACAGATTGTTAATTTTTACATCATGTCTAATTTAATTGATTCACCAAAAAATTTATGAGTTAAACAAAAGTTAACAATTTAAACCAATTAAATCAATTTGTATGGTGTTCTGATCAACCAAATATCAAATAAATGAAAAAACAAGTGGGTTAGAAGCATGTGAAAAAGGCCTCTGTGGGAGGCTCGCACAGGGCATTTTTGCACCCCTCTGGCCCCTTTGGATCTTAACCTAAGATAGAATGTTAATTTTTAGAAATATTTTAACCTAAGACACAGACTATTAATTTTTACAGTATGACTAATTTAATTGATTCACCCAAAAATTTATGAGTTAGACTAAAGTTAGCAATTTAAACCAATTAAATTGTATGGTGTGTTGATCAACCAAATATCAAATAAATAAAAAAACAAGTGGGCCAGAAGGGTGCGAAAAAGGCATGTGCGGGAGGCCCTTGCATAGGGCATTTTTGCACCCCTCTGGCCCCCATATATTTTGATGTTTTGTGTAATTTGAACGCACGGAGAAGCTCACAAAGAACATAAAAAGATGAATCATATACAAACTCCACAAAAGATGAATTATAATTTGAAAGAGCCCATTTATTTAGATTGCAATACAGTTAGACAATGATTCATAGAGATTACAACATAACACTATGAAAGAGATCGTTTACAAAAGAGTTTAAATATGAGATGGTGGGATTCGTCCTACAAGGGCTGTCCGCCGATGCTTTTTAACTATGGGTAGCTCCCCTGTTAAGACTACTTCTGCTATGTCCTTGGGTGAGTTTTGGCCTGCAGATTGTGCAATTGCTATTTGGGCCAACGCCTTGTCTCTATAGTTTTGGTACCAAATATAGTCATTACAAGAGACTTCTTAATTAATATGACATAGCTAACTGACTGGCCTAAAGTGGCCACACACAGCTGCTTTGACAACACTTTCAATGCAAAAAAAGTGGGAAAGTGGTAGATGGGGTGAAGTCCTTATGGATTATAACAAAACCATCCATAGGAAAATGGGGAATATAATGGTTTAGGGTTGGAAGTGGAACTAAGCGACCCCCCACCTCGTGCGGCCCAGCTGTCGACCTCCACCATAGCTTCCTACTTTTCATCTTCATATTTGTTAGCTTTGTGTTCCAAATCAATCTTGGACCTCGTCTCATCCAAATCTACCCTTTTTGGACTCCCGCCACCTATCTCCGCGACACAGCACGTCCACAAGTTGGAGATTTTTCTAGGCAGTGTAATCGCATTTACTTCTGGCATAGACAGTAAGCGATTACGGGACTGGTTACCTTCATTCACAGCATTCTTATCTTACAGATGGATAAAAGATTAAGTTGATAGCATCACAGACAAGTATGGAAAAATTACACAGAACATTGCAACAGATTTCATTGATTTCATTGATTGAAGAATTCCATTGATTTCGTACATACAGTTATGATCTGAATAGATACATCTACTAATGACATCTTAACGTCAAACTCGATGGGGTCCAGTGGCACTGGGTTGCAACCCTAGAAGAGAACACACTAGGTGAGAGGCCGAAAAATGTCCTTCTTCAATAGAAGAGATCTACAAAGGAGATAAAGTGACTAACACACATACTAGAGTATATACAAGCGATCCCTAATGTGAACACACATACTAGAGTATATACAAGTGATCCATAATGTGAACACGCTAAAGTGGAGTGGTCAGGTGTGGACTAGTCGGTGTAGTCTAGCTGTAGAATCTATGGAGACGAAGATATGTCGGTGCCACCTACCAAACCCGCTAGTGGATGTAAATGTCAAACGGTCATGCAGGTGCCTCATGAGTGTCAACTCATGAGGCACCTGCATGAGATGTCAAGATCAACTCATATTGATCTTGACATCTCAATAAGATGAAAGGCTAAAATCTTTATCTAGTTGTTGCTCTCAAAAGAGGTCTTTAAAAGATAAGTGAAAACCAACATAAGTACTAGAGTACTATGTATAAGTGGTCTATGTTGTGAACATGCTAAGTAGGTGAGATGGCAAGATAAGTACGCCATAACTCAGTTGGAATAGGTAGGTGTAGTCCAACTATAGAATCACTCGCAAAGTGACGTGTCATGTAAGAGTGGTGTAAAAGTGGAATGGTCACCCAGGGACATCATGAGTGTCAGCTCATGTTGAGCTTGACATCTTAACACTATCCCTCAAGCTCAACTCTATCTTTAAGACTCCAAGCATAGTGTAGAATGTGTAAAGCTTCCTTGCTCTCAAGGTATTGGCAAAAATGTAATCTACTTACTCCTCTATGCTAACGTACATGAGATCAACATCTCCTGCCCTGATGAAGTGATAGTGGATCTCTATGTGTTTGGTCTACATATGAAACACTGGGTTCTTGGCCAACTATATGCTACTAAGGTTATTACAATATATAATGACCTACATGTCCACATGCAACCCAAATCTCCAAGTAGCTTACGTAACTAAGCTACCTCACATGTTGCACTCACATGCTGCCATCGTATCACCCCTGTACTCTACCTCTGTACTCGATAATGGACCTCTATGTGTTTTGCTCGAACATGAAACATTGGGTTCCTAGATAACTGTATGCTATTAAGGTTATCGTAATAATAGATGATAACCTACCTATCCACATGTAGCCCCAAATCTCCAAGTAGCTGATGTAACCAAGCTACCTCACATGCTACCATAACACCCCTATACTCAATAAGGCAAATGTGGGCTGGTTCTTACCACTCCATATAATAACACCACTCCCAAAAGAAAATATAAATACACTAGTAGATCTTATATCCAAGATGCTACCATCCCAATTTGCATCAGTGTATGCATACACCTACTATATACTAGTAGGTGTATGCATACTAAAGAGGCCATAATCCACTATATCAACCTCACATAGCATGGTGAATGCCTCACTAAAGAGGCCATAATCCATTGTGCACCTCATGTAGCATAGTGTATGCCTCACACTATTCAAATGTGGCTTCTGAGAAACTTGCATAAACTAACTCTCCAACCCAACTGTGTAGTTGTGTTTGGTCTAGTGAGATCTTGTCATGTAGATCAAGCTACCCACCACCATCTTTCTATACATAGTGGCATTCTCCAAAATCTCACCTACATTTGCACTCATCTTGCCATTCTTATCACGGTAAAAAAAATAGGCTTACAGCCAGCCATACCACATATTTGGACAACATGTCCAATGCATACTATCTTTGTGATAGCCATATGCCCTTAGGCATCCTGATGACCTCAATGCCAAGAAAGTATCTTAGCTCACCTAAATCCTTCATATCAAACTTCTTCTTGTGGAGACCCTTTACATTTCCAATTTCCTCTTCATTTTCACTCCCAAAAACAATTAAGTCATCCACATAGATGGTGACCCCTTATCACTCTTTTGCACATAGAGTGAATGATGAGCATCTACCATATGAAAGCTAATGGTGATAAGATACTATGCAATCTTATTATGCCATGCTCTTGGTCCTGCTTCAAGCCATATAAGACTTTATGTAGCCTGCACACATAATTTGGGTGATTCAAATTCTCATAATAACTAGGTGGCTGGTCCAAACATACTTCTTGTAACTCACCATGTAAGAAACATGGTTTTACATCCATTTGATATAAAACCCCTCTAATGTAGCCACTGTAATAACAACTCTCATGCTGCCATCTTAGCAATGGGACTGAATGTCTCCTCATAATCAATGTCATAGGTCTAAGCATAACCTTTACCAAACCAATCTCATCTTGTACCTACTAATGCTTCCATGTAAGTTGTGCTTCACTTTATAGACCCACTTACATCCAATAGCCTTTTTACCTTTAGGCAAAGGCACCGATTCCCATGTCTTATTTTTATCTAATGAAACCATTTTTTTATCCATGGCTTTCTCCCAACGTACATGCCCAACAACATCCTCAAAACATGTGGGTTCACAACCTTTACCATGTATACATAATGGCGAGCTACATAACCATCATACTTCAATATCTAAATAGGGTTTTTGACCCTACCCAACCTACATGGTCCTAGATCTATCCTTGCGGCTTCCTTAACCTTCCTTGTTGATAGCTGGAATCCCAAGCTCCTCATCAAGGTTTTGCTCGAAGCCACTAGATTCTCCATCAACTTATGAATGCCCTGTTGAAATGTCATGCATATCAAGAGACTCTTTGACCTTATCTTCACCTTTATGTGTTGCACTTTGCAGAACTTGCAAGGCCAATTTTTTGATGTATGGTCTATCAATGGACCCATTGCTAGAGGACTCTCTCAATCCACCCAATGACTATGATGTTGCTGATCTATATTCTACATAACTACCTACTCTTGTGCATTAGTCCCACAATCTAGTATTTTACAGTAGCATACCAACTACTCGAATCATCAAAGACAACATCCCTGCTCACCCTCACCTCACGTGTGATAGGGTTATAACATATATACCCCTTTTACTCAAGGGAGTAACCAATGAACACACATTTTTTAGCCTTTGGATCCAACTTACTATGAAGCTCATTAGGAATGTGCACATATGAAATCCATCCAAACACTTTCAAGTGTGACAAATCCGATTTTCTACCAGTATACTTCTCCTTCTGGTGGAGTCACACCATGCACTACTAATGTGGGGATCCTGTTCATAATGTAAACTATAGTTGCAACTACTTCAGCCCAATAATGGTGAGGCATATTCTTCTCAGCCCATCAATACATGAGAAACCTGAAACCTCTACAATGTGTCGATTCTTCCTCTCAGCAACACCTTTTTGCTGCTATACAAAGACACGGGGGCTTCCATATAACAAATGTACAACATGGCTTCAAATATCATGCAGCCATGGGTTTAACATCTCTAGATTCCTAGTGTGAGTAATAGGATGAGCCGTGTCATCTCCCATCTCTACACAACCTTGTTTTTCTAGATTTTGACATTCTAAGTGTGAGTAATAGGATGAGCCATGTCATTTCCCATCTCTATACAACCTGGTTTTTCTAGATTTTGACATTCCTAGTGTCAGGTAGTAATAGGATGAGCCATGTCATCTCCCATCTCTATACAACCTAGTTTTTCTAGATTTTGACATCTCTAAACCACTCATTACTCACCATGATAGATGAGTAATGGATTTTGACATCTCTAAACCACTCACCATGTCTACAAAATGACTTTGTTTGCCATAATAAAAGTAATCCTTTGAACTTGAACTCGATTGATGTCTTTGCCAATTGCATCGCCCTTTCTAGCTTCCCTCGCCTTGAGATTGGCTGCTTCCACCTATGTGTATTTTTTGTTGCTTTGCGAACCATTGGACTCGCACTATCTATAATTCTCATTTCTAAAATGGCCACCACCTTGGTTTGATATTGCCCTCTACCTCTACTTGAATTTGAGTAGAAGGTTTGTTCTGAAGTGTTCTTGCTTTGGAAGGAAGAGTCTTCACCCACTTCTCTTTATGATTAACATAGACACCAAATTTGGGAGCATTCTCTCTTACAACAACAATCGAGGTCTTAAATGGCTTGTATTCTTTGCTAAGGACATTCAAACAAATGCTTACCAAGTCATCGTCCCACTGAGACATTAGTAGATCTAAGGGATTCAACAATACACTTGATCTTTAATGCATACTCATTGAATGAACATGTTCTTCTTGTCCACTATATGCAACTCCTATTTTAGTTGTAACTTCCTTGCCTTTGAGTTTGTTTGGAACATCTTGACCAGGTTTTTCCATTAAGCTTATGGAGTGTTGGCATCCTGTATATGCCCTATCATAGTCATTGAAATCCAGTACATGACTTTCCTTGCACCCTGGCTCCAATCTTTGAATGCCTTTATCTCTGCATGGAGTAACATTCTCTTCAGGCAATCATGGAGGCTTCCCATTATCTCCTTCAACATAGTCCTAAAATCCTTTTTCCATTAGGAAATTGGTTATTCTGAACTTCCACACATGGAAGTTTTTGTTATCAAGCTTATCATTATTAACAATTTGGTTACAACCTATAACACAACAATATCTGTTTGTAATTCTTGTTGTGTAGTGGTACACACACACACACACACACACACACACACACACACACACACACTCACAACAACAAAGGAGAAAGACATACATAGAGATGGAAGGTTGAAATCTTCTTCTACTTATTACTCTCAAAAGAGGTCTAAAAAAGATAAGAAAACCAACATAAGTACTAGAGTACTATATACAAGTGGCCCATAATGGAACACGCTAAGTAGGTGAGTTGGCAAGATAAGTATGCTATAACTCAGTTGCACTAGGCAAGTGTAGTTTAGTTGTAGAATCACTAGTGAAGATCCATCGTGTTAGCTACCAAACACACCAGTGGTGTAAAGGTGGAACAATCACTTAGGCACATCACAAGTGTTAGCTCGTGTTGAGCTTGACATCTCAACAAGAACTACAATGATGGAGATAAGATGGTGTATGCAGTACACATGGTGCTATTTGTTGCCGAGTGATAACCACTATTGGAGATGAACCCCACTATTGGAGTTGAACCCCACTATTGGAGTTGATGTTCATTGATGGTGCATAAGATGCCAAATAAGCCACTCGAAGCAAGTTATTAGTAGAGATCATAGCAGTTGATGTTCATTGATGGTGCATAAGATGCCAAATAAGCCACTCAAGCAAGATCATGCTAACAACTTGAGCCTTTTCACATTGGGCACCCTTATCACAACACCTCAATTTTTAGATGAGACAAATTGGAAGAGGATATTTGACAATTAGGCTTCTATGAAGGATCAAAGACCTCAACAATTGGCCACATGAACTTTTTAATTTTCAAGCTTTTTTTGTTTCAATGTCAAGTACTTTCAACTATTGTCATAGTTTGTAACTCTAACTTGTCTACAAAATTTGAAAAATTGCTTCAATCATTGACTTTTTTTGTTACTATTTGCCTGCACAATCTTTAAAGATTTAAAGTCTTTGTAAGCTCTAAAGTACTCGACCCTTTTTTATCTTATAATATGTGGTTTATATTAATGGTTGGAAATAATATAATGTGATTGTAATGGTTCATTAGTTTGATTATATCTTCATAAAGGCTTGTTAAAAGTTCTTTCTTGATGTGCAAGGTGTTAGTGCCATGAGGTGAAGTTTCTTTGTGGGATGACTAGCCAAGTGTTGAGATGTGTATGTGATATAGCAAACCTAATAGCCTTGTCTATCTTCAATTAAGATAATGAAGACTCTTGTGAAGGAAAGTTCTGAGTGGCTTCAAAGGTGTTTAGGGGATGAACTTAGGAGGATTATTATTTTGTCATATGATATGTAACCTTAGGGAAATCAAATGTGACTTTTGGGATCTTAGGGGAAGTTGGAATGTCTTTTGGCGTTGGATAGAAATTGGGAGTTATGTTTTGTGCGCAAGGAGGATGTAGACGGATGTAAGCAGAACTGTGTTTTTTGGGGCAATAGGGAAGTCAGCAAGTTTGTCAATTTGCCAGTTTTTATGTTTATGTTTTTGAAGCTCTGACAGTAATGTTTATCAGTCTCATTAATGGAAGGTGTTTTTTCCTCTTTATAGTACTCTATAAAATGTTGTTCATCTTTGTTTGTCTTAGAGAGAATGTGGAAGTTAGAGTCTTTTATCAGATCAAAAGTCAGGTTATTTGTCATCCTGTTCAATCTGTGACATTAGTTTACAAAAGGGTTGAAAGATGCTCCATAGAAGGCTTAGTTTATAAAAGGGTTGAAAGATGCTCCATAGAAGGCTTAGTTTACAAAAGGGTTGAAAGATGCTCCATAGAAGGCTTAGTTTATATACTTGAATTTGAGCTTCATCTCATTTGGTGGATGAGGATAAAGCAATTTGCTGCCAGCCACCCTTATTCTGATGATCAAAGGCATGCAGCCAAGCCACCTTCGTCTTTGTAAGCCTAAGAGCGGCAAGCAATATGTGGGCTCTATCTCAAGCTCTTGACTCTATCTCCATCTTTATAATAAACAAGTTCATACAACTAAAACATGTTAACTATTCATTTGTCTATTTATGTCCTTGCTTCATATAATGCCATGGCATATTGATGTATTTTCAAAATCTATGGAATCATACATTTGGATATGTTTGCCATATCTCTCTCATTCGACACATCATCATCATGTGTCTTCTTAACAAGTTTCTTATATAGACTTCCCGTGTGGTGTGCACCATAATTTTGTTATCTTCTTTGTGAGTGCTCCTAGTGCTTGCTAGCATAAAAGAATCGCATCCATGGCATAGTTCAAAGTAAAACTTTGATATGAAAAATGAGATCAATAGCATTTTTGAGTTGCATGTCATTATCAGGGGTTTTACATGGATCGTATTAGTGTTGAAGCCACTCCCAGCAGTAACCATACTCCCGAGACTTATTATTGAGTAGGTCAGGAGGGTCATATTCAACATCTGATAAGCTTAAGTCTTCAATATCAAGGCTTATTATTAAAAAGTTTGGAGTAATCCACAGGGTTAAATTCACTAACGTCTATCACTTGCTCATGCTTCTAAAATATCTTCTTGCATGTGACACTAGTTGATTGAGGCCTATCACTTACTCGTGATTCTAAAACATATTGTTCCATGTGCCACCAGCAGTCAATTACTGTAAGATTCTTCCCTCCAGCTTTTGAGGTGTAAAGGTGTAAGAACCTCCCCTTCTGCTCTTGTAATTATTCCCCTCTCTGAAATAGAAGAAAGATCTTGTTTTACCCTGTTTTGGCCTAGAGAGAGAAAATATCTAGAGAGAGATAATCCAAAATTAAGATATCTTTGGATATAAAAATCCTCTTAGTATCTAAAATGGATTCCCTTGAAACAAAAATTCAAAATGAACTTTCCAATTTGCATTTGGAATTGATTGAAAATGTGTATAAGGAACCTTAGCCTAAGGTCTACATTTTCAAAAATTTTTGTATTATGGTCCAATTAAGGTTCCAATGGAGCTAACCCTTTCACATCCCCTTCAACCCTTGGCCTTGGGCCCAAATTGACTTAAGTCCCTTTTACTTTGTTACAACCTTTTAAGATGCAACATTCTCCCAAAATCTAGAAGTCAAGCTATAACAGGCGCATGGACTCACCCTCACTCACCATAATACCATAAATAGTATCAATCCTCCAAAGTTGGGAAGAACCAATAAGTGTAATAGTGGATCAAAGTAGGTTGCAACTCGATTTCTCTTTCCTTTTAAGATGCAACAAACTACCAAAGTTCAAGTGGCCGCCACACTCATAGCACATGTGCTAGTAACTGGATAAGCATTATGTGTCAGTATCTCATACTTGTCCAACCTATAAAGCCCATAGCTTAGAGTACTAGATATACCACAGTGATGTCTCCATCACTCTGGCCATGAACTGTACACATGTCATCAACAAATCTTAGCAGTGTAAGCAATGGTAGAGACTACCAACAAGTTCTTATTTATGCCTGGTAGAAACAAAACTTCCGAGAGAGTGATTGTCCCACCATTTGCAGTAGTGAGAACAACATTACCAACTCCTTTTACTAGAGATACAAGGAGTTTTTTGCACATATCATTGTTCCTCTTGAGCAAATGCAAGTGAGGAAAATAAATCACATTGAGAAGTAATGTTCTTGCTAGAGCCACTATCAAATTAATGTGCTTGATAGTGGTGCTTGTTTTATAGCACCACTATCAAAGTACTAGATATACTAATCTGTTCATCTCACTGACATGTAGAAGGATCATAATTGTAGTGCCCAATGAATTCCTAATCATCCTATGCATAGTTTCTTTTGGTGTGTTGATGCATCAGCCACCATAGCTATATGTGTGACTCTTTCTTCTTCTCCTTCTCTAACCTTTTTCTATGTTCATTGATATAACGGTCTAATTTATAAAAATAGTTGCATTTGCCTTTCTTCTTATTAGGCTTATCCTCCCCCTTCTCGGTATCCTTTCCAAAAAGACTAGGCTGATTTTGCCTTTAGCTTATAACCGCCCTAAGAAAAGGCCTTTTCTTTACCTTTTTGATAGGTAGCAAATGCTTAATCTCCCACATGCGTACTAGTTTGGTTTTGATGAGATTTCTCTTCTTGCAAGAGTGCTGCAAAACCAACTCTCATCAAAATTAAGGGCATTGGGTTTACCCTTCATCATGAGCCAAAGTGTAGATGCAAAACCCTAGTATGAATCCGATAGAGCTGTGAGATAAATAGATAGCATTAGAAAGCCTTTGGACATCTTTTGGGCCCTTTGCTAATGACTCTCATTAGTAATGGACCAATGGGAAGAGAGGAGTGTGCACATTTGGCCTCCTCCAAAAGTAGGGAGCTCCATCATTTTCAGCCCCCATCAATCTTATAGGAAAAAAAACCCTAAAATGGTCTTACAGGTGCTATTGGGTGTATGTAAGCTAGTTGAGGTCACTAGTTGTGACAGTTTGGGTGTAGCATAGTACTACTGCAAAGAATAGAATAGTTTGTGCAGGTCAAATAAGAGTGTTGTTTTTGGTGAGTTTGTGTTGTAGACAAGATGTCAAATGATGGAATTAACTAAATTACTGCAGAGAATATTGACAAGAACAACTTCCATGCTTGGAGGTTTAGATTGATAAATTTTTTAATGGGAAAAGGCTATTGGGACTACATTGAAGGTGAACATGAGAAGGCACCAGAGATATCGGAGAGTAATCTAATTGCTATAGATATAAAAGAATACAAGGATTGGAATAATCAAGGAGCAAGGAAAGTCATGTATTGGCTTTCTATTAGCATACAAGATACCATGTTGGGCATATATAGGATGCCAAGTCACCTAAGAAGGCATGGGACACCTTGGTGAAGCTGTATGAAACTAACACCAAGGCACAAAAGATTCAGTTGAAGAATGAGCTTCATACTCTGGAGAAGAAAAACATGTATGTGAATGATTATGCCTTGAAGATCAAGGGTATCGTGGAATCCCTTGCATCTATTCGTGTTTCTATTGATGATGATGATAAGGTGGAAGTATGTCTACGTGGTCTCAGGCCACAATACAAGATATTCAAGACGTCTATTCAAACTTGGGAAAACATTCCCAACTTTACAAATTTAGTGTTAATGTGTTGATCATTGAAGAGAAGAATTTGGGTGAAGATCAACATTCTTCACAAAACAAAAACAGTTCAGAAGCAATAGGCTCTTCTACACAAGTTCAGGTAGAGGATGAGGTAGACGTTGTGGATGTGGCCAAGGTGGTGGCTGAACAGGTAATGAGAATTATGGTTAGCAGAGTAGCAATAGTTTCATGAATCACAATAGCATCACATAGGTGGAAGAGTCCTGGTTTAGAGGCAGGGAGAATCAAAGAGGTCATGGTAATTGGCAAAGTCAACAAAATGATACACGAGGCTATTTTTAATGTGGTAAGCCTAGACATGTGCAAGCAAATTTCTATAAGAAGCAAAATGACATGCAAAATGGAAAAGTGTAGCAAAATAACTATGTGTCCTCTAGCAAAAATAATGAGGATAATGAGAGGTTGTTTATTATGCAACATGTAGTTAATGCTGTGTCTAGAAATGATGTAGTAGTATGTAAGGATGATGTATGGTATGTTGATTCAGGTACTTTAAACCACATGACAAGTCATGGTGTGAGTGGTTCAAGGAAATGAAGAGTCTTGAAAGACTAGGTTTTGTTGAAACATGGGATGACACTTCTCATCCGATTGCCCATGTTGGAGATGTGCCATTGTCTATACAGGATCGTAAGGTGAAGTACCTTGTAGATGTACTTCGTGTTCCAAACATTACAAAGAATCTGGTTTCTCTTGGCTAGATGATTGAGCAGGGTTTGCAGGTGTGGTTTAACCCTGATGGTTGTCATGTAGAAGAATTTAAAGGATAAGTGCAGGTTGGTTGCAAAAAGGAACAAAGTGGGCAGAATGTTTACACTGAATGTAAATATGCTTGAAGTGAGTGCTGCAATGTTTGCAAATGGTTCAGGAGTTATTGTAGATACAAACATTTGGCATAAGAGAATTAGGCATGTAAATGTACAAAGAATGAAGTCTATGCAGATTAAAGAAATTGTGACAGGGCTGCCTAAGTTAAAGGTTGAAGGTATATAGAAGTATGTGAAGCATGTCAATTTGGAAAGCAAACAAAGCATGTATTTCCACATGACAGAAATGTGAGCATGAATATACTAGATGTTGTGCATTCAGATGTATGGGGTCCTACAAAGACTACGTCTATGGATGGGACTGTAGGTACTACGTAACATTCATTGATGACCACATGAGGAAAGTGTGGGTGTATTTCATGAAGGAGAAGAGTGATGTTTTCACTCATTTTCATAATTTCAGAGTGATGGGCTGAAAAGCAGACAGGAAAGCATGTGAAGTGACTAAGGTTAGATGAAGGGGGAGAATACTTCTCCAATGAGTTCTTTGATTTCTTACGTCGAAAGAATGGCATTTCAAGACAGTTTACATGTAGAGACACTTTGTTAGCAAAATGGAGTTGTTGAGCAAAAAAACAGGCACATTGCAAAGATAGCACGAGCATTGATGGTGGCAGAGAAGAATATGCTACATACCTATTGGGATGAGGCTATGTTTATAGCAGTTTATATCATGAATAGGACTCCCCAACTATAGCCATACATGATG
This sequence comes from Cibotium barometz, assembly GCF_041138505.1. NCBI lineage: Eukaryota > Viridiplantae > Streptophyta > Polypodiopsida > Cyatheales > Cibotiaceae > Cibotium > Cibotium barometz. The sequence goes on along the minus strand of NC_141081.1, from coordinate 43,800,587 downwards.
TAATGCCAGAGGAGAAGTTGGCAAGAAACCTTATTTGTCTTACTTGAAAGTTTTTGGATGTATTGTATATATGCATGTGCTAGATACGTTGCATTCTAAGCTGGATTCAAAGGCATAAAAATGTGTGTTTATTAGGTATTCCCTTGAGCAAAAGGGATATAGATGTTATAATCCTGCTACATGATGTGAATTGTGAGGGTAAGCAGGGATGTTGTATTTAATGAGATGAGTAGCTCGTATGCTGAAAAAGATGATGTTGGGGTTGATGTAAATGGAAATGTGGTTGCATAGAATGCAAGTCAACAATCACAATCATTGAGTGGACTAGGAGAGTCCTCATGCAGTAGTTCTGTGTTGATAGGCCATGGAGTGGTAGGTTGCATCATAATACCAATCCTGGAAATGTAGTTCTTACATCACATAAAGGCAAAGAGAAAGTGGTTGTGTCCCTTGGTATGCCTGATGTTTTTGCAGGGCATTCTCTTGTTGATGGAGAGTCTAGTGGCTCAGAGATTAGCCTTGATGAGGATCTTGGGACTCTAGAATGAGGACACCTAGTGTAAAGAAGGCTTTGGAATCCATGAATGCAAAGTCACGAAGATTTGGAAGGTTGGCACCGACATATCTTTGCCAGAGATTCTACAGCTAACTACACCGACTAGTCCACACCTACCCACTCCACTTTAGCGTGTTCACATTATGGACCACTTGTCTAGTATGTGTTTTAGTCACTTTATCTCCTTTTATAGACCTCTTTTGTTGAAGGAGAAGAAGAACAAATTTTAGCCTCTAACCTAGTGTGTTCTCTTCCAGAGTTTGTGAGAGTGTGTGTATGCTTGCAAGAGCTCAAGCTCTCTTCTCCCCTGCATCTTTTCACATCTCTATGCATGTCTTCTCCATTTGTTGTGAGAGTGTGTGTGTGCTTATAAGATCTCAAGCTCTCTCCTCCCTCAATCTTTTTAGTTTTCCATCCCAATAGTCACCATACACTACCACAACTACTCTACTCAACTACAACACGTTGGGGGCATAGTAGAATTTTTTAGTAGCATTCGAATAGAATTAAGGGATAGTGGGGATGTCGAGGCTTATTGTCACTTTTAAGCAGTGAAATTTTGCTACTGGGCAGTAACCATAGTAGTAAAATTTTGTTGCTGCGCTACATTGTTAAAAAAATTTATTGAGAGTAAATAGGGATTTTTTAAGGTTATACATATCGTATCTATACAAAAAGGAAAGATGTTTTGAAAAAAAGCATCCTTCGAAACCCTTAAAGCCATGGTTTTTAAAAAAATTAAAGATAGTTTGAAAGAAGCTTTTTGAATAAAATGATTACGTAAACAATTTTGAGATCATGAATCTATCCCATCTTATAAGATCCAATAAATCTCTATATCTAATAAAATCTCAATGAAAATATGGGGTTCAATGTCAATATTACTATCATATGCATTATCCAATAAATCATTGTCATGATCGATGGGGCTTATCATCTTCTTTGGAATGAAGTTCCTCATCAACGATCTTAATTAACCTCCTTAGACTAGACTGTTTTGTTTATTTTTATCAATCGTCTTCTTCCAATGAGTCGATTTGAGGTAGTACTTGCACCTCACTAGAGATTTAGCCTCAACATCTTGACCTTGAAAGATATGTTTTGAATGAGGGAAACTTGTATAACATACCACCACTTTGGATCAATTAAATTTGTATGAAACACAATCTAAAATCACAAAGAAAAGGGGTTATCATTAATCATGCTTATAATTTATACATCCATTATACTACATCATGATTTACTAACGTGGTTTGGGTATTAACCACCTTTTGATAGTGTTAAGGTAGTACAAAGGTATCTTTTTCATCATAATTTCCAAAACTTTGTGGAATCAATTTTAAAAAACCCATTTGGATGTTTCTTTATGATTGCTTGAGCACCTCTATATATCACCTTGAACCATTTGACATCAAAGATGAATAGAATAAATTCTCTAATCCCAACCTCAAGAATATCTTGAATAGTTTCACAATACTCAAGATTGTTCTCTATGACATTGGTGTCATGTTTAGAAGCTCGACCTTCTTGCTCAAAAGTTACCAAACAATGACACCATAATCAAATGTGTTTCTTTTAGAATCCACATGCTTCATGTGAAAGTTCCTTCCCTCTAACCATATTGCATTATATAATTTATACACTAACATTAGAAAAATAATGATATTTATTATAGTGCATTAAACAAGGTATATAATAATCGAAGCATGAGGAAGAGTTAAAGGATATACTTACTTGAGAGTCACATCCTTATGTATACTCATGCTCTTCTCTTGTGATTATCTCTATATTTTTTAATGCCTTCGATACTTTCATATGAAGCCATTCTATATTGATCACACTTGGGAGAGGTTCTAAGCTAGGCAAAAATGGCAAGTGAATATTTTCTCTTCTAAAATCTCTTCTCTCATCATTTCATCTATTGATTACATCCTTGTATCTCCCAATCCACTTCTCCACATGATAAGACTATTTAGAATGTAGAATGTATTTACCTTTTGGCATGATGCTTCATCCATTCTTAACACTAGTTTGGTACCAAAACAGGACACTTGAGTGTCCTGTTTTGGGGGTTGCGAAAAAAAATCAAACTCCTAATGTAGGCTTTAAAAACCAAAATGCTTCATTGGGCATGTAGAACATAACCCTATGCTTATGTAAAAAATGCTAAACATATAAAATGCCTTTTTATTTGGAAGTACATAAGCAACAAAGTAGCATATGTCTTGAAAATGAACATTTTTCACGATTTTTCTAAATATGCAAGCATCATTCTCTCAAAAAAAATCCAATGATATCAATAGCATTTTTCCCAAGATATTTTGATAGCATACATTAGTCCAAGGAGGTAGAAGTTCACCAAAAAAATCATTTTCCTTTCCTATAATTTTTTCCAAAAAAGTTGCATAAAATCAGCAAAAGTAACGTATATTATCAAAACTCAATCACGCCACTAAAATATAATGTAGCCCTATCAATGAGAATGTTGATTATTGATTTTCATGCTTGACATGAGATAAATAAGCCATAATTTGATGTGTATGACACTAACTTAGCCTCCACTTAAGTAGGTTCTTATCGCCTAGTTCTTAAAAAACTGTAAAAAATAAAAATACAAAATTTGATCATCTTTTATCAAAAACTAATCATAACTATGCTTGCACAAGTAGTCTACACCTATAGTTACAATAAATAATGCACTTACACAGCTTTCCCCTTTGATGAAAATCAAAATTAGGCTCATAATTAGACATTTTATGTATTAAAAACAGGTTGCGCAAAAGGCCATGTATGAGAAGAGGCCCAAAAAGTGGCTCTAAAGTTTTGAAAAATTCAAAACAAAGTAGTATTTACCCTATATAACATGGGTGCACCTCAAGTTTTACATTATTAGCTTGCATATGGAAGGAGAAAAAATCATGCTCCACCTGTATAAAAAACGTCATTTCAATATTAGCGAGTCAAAAATTTATCCAATAATTGTCATTTGATGATTCCAAGATTTAGTTTACATCATGGGCTTTCCATCAAGCCAAGTTTCATGATCAAACTATGTCCCTTCTAAAAGTTATGTCCAAATTACTACTATTTTGAAAACAGCAAAAATCATGCGTTTTATCAGCATGTGTCTAAGAAAATTAAAATATTACCTTGCAAAAGCTAAGAAAAGTGTAATTTAAAAAATCTCAAGGATTTTTTGGGTCTTGAGGAACATCTGTGGATGTTAAGCATTTCAAAACTCTTAATAGATTGCCCACAAAAATTCAAGGAAAATGCTAACTTTTCAGGACACTTTAGTGTCCTCAGGACACTTTAGTGTCCAATAACAGAACTAGTGTTAATGTCATTCCTTTTCCTTGTGGCATATTTGTGTTTACTTGATCATCCTCCTCCTCATTGTTCCACAATCGTGGCATGGAAGGATTTATTCAAGAGATATTCTGAGATATACAAAAGAGAATCTTGCATCAACCATCTCTCCACATACTTGCTTTTGTCCTTACTCTTTATCTCACAAAGTCTTTTAAGGTTTTCAAGGAAAAACATCCATCGAACATGAATAAAACCACAAAGTGCCACTTTATCAACCAAATGCACCACAAGATACAATTGAGTAGTAAGAATTATTTTAGGAAAGTTTTCCTTGATCATACACATTGCCTCAATAGCATTGAGATGAGCCATCTCAATGGATGTACGATCTATCTCCTTTGAGGATATATATCTACATACATAGCGATCATGTATACCATTTATCATAAATAACTTGTGAACTTGCATATGCGAATACTAAATATTAAATATAACTTATATAGTGAATTCAAGAGTGGATTCATACCTCACCAAATCTTCCCATTTATTAAATAGCCTCTCTCGACTTCTTATCAACTATAGCTATTGGAAGAATAAACTATGCATAGAAAAAAAATAAAGTTAGTAAATGAGCCTAAATTATGTAGTATCATAAAGAGAAAGATAAGGATGTAGAAGTTGTTCACCCAAACCAAGAGATAGGGGATGCATCATACAAAGCCTCATGGTGCCCCCAACTAGCACGAGCTAGAGTCCTGATCAAGGATATGAACATGGACGAGTTGGCATAGAATTTGCTCAACCATTTAGGCCAACACTGGTAGGGCAGTCCTAAGGGAAAAACCTAAAGCCTAGCCCCGAGCTAGCCCCACCTAGCACCTCAGGCAGGATACCCACATCTATTCCCACAAAGAGATATGGTTTGGTACACAATTTATTACCAAAATCATATACGTGCATAATGTCTTATGCTAAGGCCTAGAGACAACAACAATATTATGCTCATTATTTTAGTTCCATGGAAACCATGACACATCTCATTGTTGGTACTAGGAAAACTCGACACCACAACCTATGCTCTTGGTGCCAAAGCAACTATTGGCGTTACCATCCCCACTAGCTCAATAGGCACAAGGTCCAGGACCTATATCAAAACCTACAAGACTAGGTGCCAAGTCAACTATTGGCCTTACCATCCCCACCAAATCAATAGGCACAAGCTCTAGGACCTACATCAAAACCCTATATTGTAAGGAATGTACAGAGACCACCAATACCATACCCACCTTTGGTATTACCACCCCCAACTGGTTCCTCCTAGAACTGAGCCAATGCAACATTACTCCGTAGACTTTGTTAGTAGCCTTTGGCAGTCCACAACAAGAGAGCTATGAGTCTCATATGAGCAATATAAATCATATTTATAGCTAAAGAAATCCCTAATAGAGAGGACCTTAACAATATCACATGCAAACTGCCTCTTCTCAGTGTTTCCATTGCAAGGGACTGCACTGTGTTGCTGAGTGCCCTCATAGAACCATCACACCTAGTGCCTCAGCTCCATCCCCCATTCCAATGCCAAGCCCCAATATCATTCCATATGGATTCACATGTTACAAGTGTGGACTCGAGCATGCTTTCAAGGATTGTCCCAATAGAGTGACAATCACCCGAGTGGTAGAAGCATTACCCACTTTGACAAGCCTTGACTTATTAGGTATACAAGGTGGACTTCTTCATACAGCCCCCCTTATTGCTATCACAAGACTCCATACTACCAAGTCGAGGGTAGGAGACATCCTAGATCTACCAAGGCAACAAAGAAGCAGAAAGGTCAAGCTTTGACCTTGAACTCAGCAGCCCAAGAGCTACAGGCACAATCCCCAAAGGCTCCATCAACTAATAAACTAGGTCTAGAGGTCCAAATGAAGAAGAGCTCGAGGAAACATGATGCACGAGTAGTTGTCAAGGGAAATGATGCACGAGTAGTTGTCAAGGGAAATGATGTTATGGTTCGGCCAATAGCTCCGAAGCTACCTCCCTGATGGTGGACACATCCCTAGGGATATTCCTCTCAAACTCACTCTTCCCAAAGAAAAGAAACCCATAAACTATGAACACCTTCTGAAGAAATTCAAGAATTACCCCAATCTCATGTTGGACAAAGAAAGAATGAAACAAGCCCAAGAGCTTGTGAAGGTATAGGCTGAACTAGTGCCAATGTTAGAGCAAGTGGTGCAAACCACTACTATTAGAGCAAGTGGTCAAGCACAGGCCTCATGGTTGAGCTTGCTGATAAGAACATAGCTAAACCTTTAGGCATCCTACATAGATGCAAAGATTAAGACCTTTAAGCTAAGCTTCCACCACACATTCCTCTATGCCCATGAAATATCGCAGCTCAACTAAATCCTTGGACAACATGTTCAAGGCTTTGTGTTTTGCTCCAATGACACTAAAATAGGCTTATAGTCTATCATAACATACTTGGATAACATGTCCAAGCCATACTATGTTTGTAACGGCAAAATGCCACGAGGTGGTCTCACCACCTCTATGCCCAAGAAATTACACCCAAATACTTTTAAGTGAGAAACATCTAGTTTCATGTAAACTTTTTTCATGTGCTATACCATGAATAACCTAGTGGGAATCCTATATATAATGTAGATAACCTACCGTGGGAGTCCTATTCATAATGTACAGTCTATAGTGGGGACCTATTCATAATGTATACAACCTATAATGGGGGTCCTATTTATAATGTACATAGCATTGCTACTACTTCTGCCCAAAAATAATGTATACAATAATTACTACGATGTTGTTCTGAAATCAAAGAGGGAAAGAGATGAAGATACCCTTACCCATGTACTGCTTCCTTGCATGCCTCTTGCTTGCCTCCTTAGCTCCCACACATGAACCGGAGATATTATATACTAAAAAGAGAAAGTGGGGAGAGCGAGTGCTCGAGTTCCTTACAAGTAACCACACACACACAAGAGAGAGAAAGACACAAGAGAGAAGGATGACTGAATTTTCTTCTATCTTCTCTTCTCTACAACCATTAACATAAAGAGATAAGAGTACACACTATAAGGGAAAGTAATCTCTTGATATAACATATAACGGTCAGTCCATAGTGTGGACCCGACTATATGAGCTGGCACTATAACTATGCCATAGCTCTAGTACTCCAAAGTGGTTGTCAGATAGCCTATCATCCCCACTAGTAGCATATCAACCATAATCTCACCAACCATGCTAGTGGCATAGATAAGTGCAGAAGCTATCACCCAGGTGGGTCATCAATGTCCACAACATTAGTTGAGCTTGATATCTCAACTATGAGCATAAATATCACCCATGGGACAGTCGGCCCACAACCTTCTTGTCCTCGAAAGTTGAGTCCAGATAAATTCTTTATTTTTGTAAGGAAAATCTCAACTTTGGAGAGACTTATCCCACTGGATGACACTGAGAACTTCCTCCTCTATAGAGAGGGAGGTGGGCTTATGTCCACCTTCCTCTTTATAGAGGAGGAAAACTTAAGACCCCACACACCTGAACCTGAAGATGAGGAGGATGAGCCATGCCACCATTGAGAATGGTCCCTCCATAATCAAAACTAAAGGATGAACCTGAAGATGAGGAGGATGAGCCATGCCACCATTGAGAATGGTCCCTCCATAATCAAAACTAAAGGACAACCAAAAGTGCCCATGAACAAGCATGGGCACTATTTCAAGAGGGATAAAATGAATATCGTGCTATATATCCCTTAGAAAGGAATGATAGATGGTGGTGCTAATGATGTTAGTATAATAATGAAGGATTGCTGGGAGACTTGGGGAAGTCCACCAATTATAGACACAAGTCTCATGGTCAAGATTGCCAAAATGGACATAGATAAACCATTGGGCATCCTTTAGAATGCAAAGATCAAGACCTTTGGGCTAAGCTTCCACCACACACATTTGTGGAACTGATGGATTCCAAAGAAGAGGACAATACACCATGATCCTAGGAAAGGTAGGTTATATGGGAGAGGCTGTTGAGAATGCAAGCTGGTGGATAGCGGTAGCATGTGGACATCAATCTAGCAGTGTGTGTGTGGATAATAATGGTTGTGCCCAACTGTCCAAGTGTGTGGACATTAGCTTTATGTTTATTTCAGTGTGAACTTATCATTAGAAAATGTGTTGTGTTTTGTGGAGTGCAATGAAGGAAAGCTATGAAGCTTCTCTACTTAGTGTGTGTTGATGAAATGAGAGCAAGTATGGTTTAGCTAGTGTTTCCCTCTATTATCTTTTCATAGTATTAGAGCCTCGGTAACTCTCATTAGGGTTTGTTGAGTGAGTAAGAAAGAGGAAAAATTCTGGTTTTTGGAGCTTTTCATTGGAGATGTGGAGCAAAGAGAAGTTGTGGAACACACTCAACAAATGAAGCAGATCTGAAGCTTGGCCCTAACCAGGAGGAGTAACCCTAAACACTCTACTATAGATTGCATGTATTTTGAAAGAGATTGAAGCCAACAAGTGGTTGCCCCCAAGCAATAGAAATTTCTAGTTTTCAAGCTTTCCATGGAAGCTGTGAGAGAAGGCTTATGTGAATGTACGGAATTGTGGAGCCTTGAGGGATTGATGGATGTTTGATTGGACAAGATAAAAGATGCATTAGCAAGATATTGAGACAACTCTTGAGCAAGTGAAATAGATTTGTAAGCAACTTACACATTGCATTGAGGCTATGCAACTTACACATTGCATTGAGGCTATGGAAGCTCATATGTATGGAGCTTGCAAGTGTTGATTCTTTGCATTGTTGAGGTGATTGGTGTGTAGCTAAGGCACATATATCACACCTTACTCATTACCAAAGCTCAACACAAGCTCATTAAAGGTGTTACAACATTAGGTGGTAGCCTGAAAAACAACACAAAGTTTAGCTTAACTTCCTTAGAGCATAAAAGGTATCAAATGAAGGCATAAATGGTCAAAGTAGCTCATAATTGATTGCTCCAAGCTAGTACTACATGTAAATGATGACTTTGGATCTCCTTAGATGCACACTAAGCAAAAATGATTTGGATTAATAAAGAATAATAGGGCTAAAAATTTTAATTAGCAAAACAAAGCTACCTAATCTCACAATTACTCTCATTTAGTCAAAATTATGCAATTGAGTTTTTAAATAGCTAGGAAAACTTGATACAAAGCCAATGAATGCTTGGGACTTAGATTTAGATGTAGTTTTAATGATTCACAAGCAAATTAGTGTCGGTATATGACTATATATAGGTTTTGACCAAAACAGAGAGCTATTTTTAGCATGTATTTGACACTTGGTGATCTCGCATGATGCTTATATGTGACATGGAGCATGTTTGGATGTAAAGGCACATGGTATATAATTTATTGGATCATTTTCTAGTGATTTGGTACATTAAAGAGCTTGGTATTGTGTGGCATTATAAACTATATTAGACTGTTTTGGATGTGTTTTGGATGTGTTTCTCAAAATTTGTGTGTCTCTCCCCGAGTGATTTTTAGCATATGCAAACTGGTGTTTTGAGTCTCGGATCCATAAAAATTATGGAATGTGTGGACAACATTGGTGATCGAGCACATGTATGTATGAGTGTTTGAGTTGATTGGTTGCTATAATGAGTGAACATTGTACATGGCAAGATGAGTGATGGTGCAGATAAGATTTTTGGAAAAAATCTTGATAGAAATAACTTTCAGATTTGTAAGTATCGTATGATGAACTTTATGAAAGAGAAAGGAATTTGGAATTTGGTGAGACAAGTGAGGAGATAGAGCCAAGGGCCAGTGAATGTAACACCCGCCCAACTTATAACATATAGGAACTAAATAGATAGGCATTCAAAGTGCTGCATTATTTCTCAATTTGTGTAACAAATGGGATGTTATGCCATATTCAGGATATAGATAACCCCAAGGATGCATGGGATACATTAGTGAAGTTGTATGATACAACTACTCAAAATAAAAGAAGATGCAGTTAAAGAAAAAGATACTTAGTGTGACTCAAAACAACAAGAACATCAATGACTATGTGCATGAGATTAAAAGGATGTGCAAATGTACTTGCATCTATTAATGGCCCTATGGAAGATGAAGATTTGGTTACTATTACATTAAATGGTATGGGTAAAGACTACAAAGCATTTGAAACCTCTATGTAAGATTCCTCCCCAGCCTCTCAAGATGTCCAGCATCTTCCCCTGTAATCAATCCCCTCTTCAGAAATATAAAAGATCTTATCTCTGCCTATTTTGACATAGAGAGAGAAAATATTCTAGAGAGAGAATATTCAGATTTTGAATATTTTTAGATAGAAAAATTTCTCATATTATTAAAATGAATTCCCCTGAAACAAAAATTCAAAAAGAACTTTCCAATGTGCAATCGAAATTTATTGGAAATGGGTATAAAGGACCTTAGCCTAAGGGTTTAGATTTTCAGAAATTTTTGGATTATGCTCCAATTAAGGTTCCTATGGGCCAATAGCATCAATCCATGTGTAGGGAGGAGATAAATCCAATTTGTAAAAGAAGATACCCAAAAATGAGTAAATGCTCACATAAGATGAAGTGTTGACTATGTACAAGGTTTATTAGTAAGAAACTATGAGCAATATTAAAAATATGAGATATTTTGGGTATCCAAAAATGAGTAAATGCTCACATAAGATGAAGAGTTGAAAATGTACAAGGTTTATTAGTAAAAAACTATGAGCAATATTAAAAATATGAGATATTTTGGGTATCCAAGAATGAGTAAATTCTCACATAAGATAAAGAGTTGAAAATGTACAAGGTTTATTAGTAAAAAAACCATGAGCAATATTAAAAATATGAGATATTTTGGGTATAATGATTTCATTTTGACACATATGTAAGGAAAGAAAGTCCATTAAAAGAGGTGCATATTTCACATGCTTGAATGAGTTTTAAACTCATAAAAATTGAGATATTTCATCTCTCCTCTCTCCTAATTCAAGTCTAGTTGCAAAAAGTTAGCTCAACTGACCTAAAAATGGTCAAAAATTGACCAAACTGAGTTGGAAAATTCTAGAATCAGTTTGTTTGGTTAGGAGCTCACTTTTTCCTATAAATAGAGACCTTTCCCTTTGTTGAAACTCAACAATGTTTAATGCATTGTTACTCTACTCCACCTAAGCCAAGAACTGTGAATTCATTAATAATTCACTAGTTTTTGACACTTCCCTCTTTCTTCAATCCCCATTGGTGGCTCCATCAACATACTAAACCAATTGATTGGTTGGGGGCCTCTACCGTGAACAAAGAATCAAGCAAATTGTAAGGTAAAAGGTGAACAAAGAATCAAGCAAATTGTAAGGTAATGGGTGAATTTTGATCTCTTCTATAATTTCTCAATGTTTGGGTGGTTGCAAGATGAGGTTATCTAGTTTCATGTCGTGGGCGCCCTTGGCTTTAGCTGAAAAACAGGCATTTTTTCAAGAAGAATAGCCAATCTCTCATAGTTAGCCAAGGAGTTTCACTTCAAGGTCTTCTAATGAAACATCATATGCAAAGTTGGGCACCTAAAACTATAATCTGATCGAATATCCAATAATTGCAAATCCCCTTTTCTTTGGGAACCAAGTTTGTATACAGACCCTGTCCTAGGTTTAGACAGGTATAGTGAATGTGAGTAAATTGCCTATAACTTTTACATTATTACTCATACGATGTTCCCACTTTGTATACCACAAATACAAATAACATAGAGCTTGACTTGATTTATCGAGTAATTTTTGATGTGTTCTACTATTTTCTATATTATTTAAAAGATATTAGAATTGTTAAAAAACATACTATTTTATCCTCCCACCACATCTACCATTTAAAATGCTCAAATTGTATGGATCTAGTGATGATTAGATTGGAAAAGATTAGTATAATGGGGGTATAAGATAAAATTACAAATCTAACGGTTTGATTTTTGTAGATTTACTTTGGAAAATTTATCATGACTGTTAGAGGCCCATTAAATCAATAGTAATTTAATTCTAGAAAATTAAATATTTAATCTTTCAATCTAAAAACTCAAGGGATCAATACTCTTGTTGCCATGAATTTATCAAAAAAAAATTTGGCTTGATTTGAGTATGGGAAGGTCCATTTTCAATCCTCCCAAGTGAAAATTCCCATATTGTGTCCACTCTCCCCTTTTCAAGTCTAAAACCAATCCTAGTTAGGTTTGGAAATCTAGGCTTGGTAAACTTCACAGCTTAGGTTTCATTCCATGTGTGAGGCTTGGGTAGGCCCAAACCTTATATATGCATGCCACTTTATGTCCACGTGAGCATCGAGAGGATCCACATAAGCAGCTTGCCACCTCAGCTTGCCACCTCCACCCTCCATGTCAACATGGTCAACCTAGTTGACTCCCCACCTCACCATCCTAGTCATCATTAATGCCACATCATCTTGCCACCTTTGCATGCCACCTCGCACATGGTGACATGGCATGCTACATCATGGAATTGCCACATCAACCATAATAGTGCCACATGTCAAGAGAATGCCAAGTGTCATGCACGCTTGTGACACGTGGCATATCCTTCCCACCTCCCCTCTTTTTTCAAAAACATATTTTTAAAAAAGTTAATTTAGTAATTTAGAGAAATAGAATATAGAAATTTAAATAATAAAATATATGTAACTTATTAAATAAAAGAATTTAAAATCACTAATTTAAAAGGATTATATTTTGGGATTAGATCAATAAAAATATTATTAAAGATCATATTATTAATTTTAAAAAAACTAAATTTTTTATTTTTATATTTCTTGAAAATTTTTTATGTAGAATAAACCTTTGAATAAAATATGAAAAAAATACATTATTTAAAAAAAGCAGTTATATAATTATAAAATAAAAGATTTCTTTAAAGATATATTTATATATCTGGTAATGATAAATATTTAGACTTGTTAATAAATATTATAAATAATATTAATTTTTAAGTGGATAATAGTTTATCTTTAAATATCTTTATGTTTATCTTAGTTATCCAATCAATCTTAGATAGGAAATCCTGTGAGATTTGAAGTGGATAACCTATTTTTCCTATATAATCACACATCTCTAGTACTATCCCACACTTATCTGTAGTACTATCCCATCATTGAGCCCTTATAATATTTTCTCTCTTAGCTTCCTTGAGAATGGGTTCTCAAAGTCGTAGGAGTCGGAAACGTGATAGGACTAGACTCCCCCCCATCCACCAAGTTCAAGAGGAGGAGAGGAGAAGGGTAGCTCGTGAGAGAAAGAGAGAGTGGAGAGCACGTCAACGAGCAACACCTTCCGTTGGCGATGATCCAAGCCTTGCTCCTCCTCTTCCACTTCCTCTCCCTTCGCCCTCTTCCCCCCCACTACCCCTTAGTTTAGATAATCCACATGAACCCGCCCTTCTTGAGTCCTCTCTTCTACAAGAACCCACCCCCCCTCCTTTGGGCGCCCTTCGTGTGGATAGGAAAGAACTATCAAAGTCAGGGGCACATCGTCGTGCCCATGCAATCTTCCAATCCTATTTCAAAGACCTCACGTCTTCATCACATGCATGTGTGCTTGATGCTTTGATTGATCTGCCCAACATGGCCAACTGCAGGGCGCTTTCCAACATTGGAGGTCGAAGAGAGAGGAGAGCTAGCATGGCGGTGCTACAAAGTGTTCGTCATTCCTATATAGTTAACAAGAAGAGGAACTCTGCGGATGCTTTGGCTGCTCGACGGGCTATTGTGGCAGCCATAAGTAGCTCCCAAATGAAGGGTAAGGTTAGTGCCACATCTCGCATCCTTTCCATAGCACCACACGCACTTAGAGTTGGGTCTATTAGGCGACAAAGTTTAGATGCCAATGAGGTTGGTGCTATGTGGGCGAGTAGTGGTCGTGTAGCTAGGCATGATCGGCTACTAGATGAAACCACTAGAACCTTGATAGAAAGTTTTTGAGAGGAGAATTGTCGTGCATCGCCAGTTTTCAAGAAAGCTTTGCGTAAGAGAGTGACAAGAGGAGTGTTCATTGAGCACGGTGCTTGCTTTCTTGAAATGTCCCAAACTGAGTTGTATTCTCAGTTTGTGGCTTCGTATCCAGAGCTTAAAATTGGGCAAAGGTCATTTGAGGGGTGTAAGCCTTGGTTTGTGAGGTACTCAGGTCAGCGTGACACATGTTGTTGTCGCTACCATGTTGAGTTCAATCTTTTTTATGATGTGTTCCGTTCTCTTAGTGGGCATAGAGAGTTGCCTCGTAGTCCACGTGATTTCATCCACTCTCTTTTGTGTGCACGCACGGAGGATGCCCAGTTCCATAGGATGCCTTGTGTGGAGAGCAATTGCACATCATGTGGTTCACTTGCACATCTACAGATGGTAGATCTTGATGCAAGTGACCAAGAGATAGTGGCATGGCAACGTTATGAGCATGTGACACACCAGCTCCAGAGTGGTGGACAGTCCAGGAAGTTGCAGCTCGTGGACAAACATACACCACGTTGTCACTTCACAGCCACATTTAGGGAGCAGATCTACCCCTACATACGGCACAGTCATTGTGCCAAGTGGCAGGATCGTCAGTTCCGAGCATGCCTAGCAGAGTTTCCTATTGGTGTGGTCGTCTCTGTGATTGATTTTGCAGAGAACTACACTTTCACACCTTTTCAGGAGATACAATCTGAGTATTACTTCTCAGAGCAGGTAATGGTTATATTTTGTAATATTTGTTTTATGTTTGAGCATCATTACTTAATTGATTTTTTGTGTCGTAAACGTATGTATTGCTTCCCTCACCAGGTTGCTATTTTGGTCCACATTAGCTATCGACATGCAGAGGCTCATGTAGATGGGATAGCGAGTACCCCCGAGACCCGTGTCATTATTCGAGAGTATCATTTCTATATCAGTGATGATCGTTCACATGATGCACATTTTGTGCAACACTGTTTTCGTCTCCATGACGATTTTTTAGGAGATTGTGGGATCAGACATGTCCAGCGATGGGTTTGGTCGGATGGTTGTGGCGCACAGTTCAAGTCATCACGTCAATTCTATTGGCTCTACAGGTTGTACTTATGGCTTTCTTACATTTACAAATTAAACTAAATTCACTAGAACATCTTAAAGAAAACAATAACTAAGACTATCTTTTATGGATTTATAGGTGGCATGTGCAGTCTAGTATCCCAATGATTTGGTCATTCTTTGAGACTGGTCACGGGAAGGGTGAGCATGATGGTGCAGGCGCGTGTGTGAAACGTGCCTTGAGGCGTCATCAGCTGCGACAGGATGCTCAGCGGTTCAGAGATGCGGGCCACGTAGTCGAGTGGTGCTCCCAACATTTGTGTGGGAGTGCAGCATCATCGTACCCCAGACGTGATGCTCGGATTGTCAGGAGATTTTTTTGGCATGTGGATGGTGGCACGATTGACCGCAGAGCCTCCCATGATTGTGACACAGTACCTGGCACCTTGGGCTTAGATTCCATCAGGAGCACGTGCATGGCGGCCCCCACGATTTACACACGACGGTTTGCATGCTTCTGTGGAGCATGTATGGATGGCGATTGGTCACATTGTGCCTCGAGAGGATGGGCAGATGCATGGATACAGACATTCCTCTCCCCCGAGCATCCTTCACATCCACCAGTGGTGTCTGATGAGCACACAGGTCCTGCGTTCATGGTCAATTATGATGACCTGACAGATTTGCTACAGGAGGGTGATGTATTTGCTGTTATTGCCAGTGAGGGAAATAGCGAGGGAGTAGACTACTATCTGATGAGTTGCACTAGGCCAAAGTGCATGCTTGACCAGGATACAGTGGATGATCATGGGTTTTCTTATGACGCCCATAGCATGATTGTGGCAGGCCGGTTCTACCAGCAGATTCGACTTCATCGGGGGAGTCTTGAGTTCCAGCAGTGGAAGTGGGAGTTAGAGGCATTTCAGTTCTCTCATCTAGTGGTTGCTACCAGGCTCACTCTTGTTCGAGTACAGAGCCGAAAACACAGTTCTCACCCTCGTTTTCGGCTTCGAGTGGATGACCATGAGAGCATTCTAGAGCACTTGAGAGCTAGAGAGGGTGCTGCTGACTAGATCTCTATCTTGATAGTGACTAAACTCAGACTAGCTGGGTTAGCTCACTTACATTGTACTTAGATTTTTGGGTTGTGACTAACCTCAGACTAGCTGGGGTAGCTCATTTTCATTCCGATGTACTTATTTGATGTTTATATCATTATGAGTTTTCTCATTATTGAGTATCATTACATTTTAGTTGATGTTCTTGATTTTATTATATTTTTTAACACTTTGGCTATCATATTGTTTGTTGAAAATCTCCATGCCATCGTACCCAAACATGCTCTGATGGTGACCAAACTTTGCAAGCATGGGGAGGGGACCCACCCCCACATGCTTGCAAAGTTTGGTCACAATCAGAACATGTTTGGATTGGCAATGGGCGCCCAGTGCGGGTTTTTCAAGTCTCTTGGTGCTTAAGAGGCCATGGAAAATCCGGGCCTTCCCCATACCATCGTACCCAAACATGCTCCGATGGGGACCAAACTTTGCAAGCATGTGGGGGTGGGTCCCCCCCACATGCTTGCAAAGTTTGGTCACAATCAAAACATGTTTGGATTGGTAATTGGCGCCCAGTGCGGGTTTTTCAAGTCTCTTGGTGCTTAAGAGGCCATGGAAAATCCGGGCCTTCCCCATACCATCGTACCCAAACATGCTCCGATGGGGACCAAACTTTGCAAGCATGTGGGGGTGGGTCCCCCCCACATGCTTGCAAAGTTTGGTCACAATCAGAACATGTTTGGATTGGTAATTGGCGCCCAGTGCGGGTTTTTCAAGTCTCTTGGTGCTTAAGAGGCCATGGAAAATCCGGGCCTTCCCCATACCATCGTACCCAAACATGCTCCGATGGGGACCAAACTTTGCAAGCATGTGGGGGTGGGTCCTCCCCACATGCTTGCAAAGTTTGGTCCCCATCAGAACATGTTTGGATTGGTAATTGGCGCCCAGTGCGGGTTTTTCAAGTCTCTTGGTGCTTAAGAGGCCATGGAAAATCCGGGCCTTCCCCATACCATCGTACCCAAACATGCTCCGATGGGGACCAAACTTTGCAAGCATGTGGGGGGGACCCCCCCACATGCTTGCAAAGTTTGGTCCCCATCGGAGCATGTTTGGGTACGATGGTATGGGGAAGGCCCGGATTTTCCATGGCCTCTTAAGCACCAAGAGACTTGAAAAACCCGCACTGGGCGCCAATTACCAATCCAAACATGTTCTGATGGGGACCAAACTTTGCAAGCATGTGGGGGGGACCCACCCCCACATGCTTGCAAAGTTTGGTCCCCATCGGAGCATGTTTGGGTACGATGGTATGGGGAAGGCCCGGATTTTCCATGGCCTCTTAAGCACCAAGAGACTTGAAAAACCCGCACTGGGCGCCAATTACCAATCCAAACATGTTCTGATTGTGACCAAACTTTGCAAGCATGTGGGGGGGACCCACCCCCACATGCTTGCAAAGTTTGGTCCCCATCGGAGCATGTTTGGGTACGATGGTATGGGGAAGGCCCGGATTTTCCATGGCCTCTTAAGCACCAAGAGACTTGGAAAACCCGCACTGGGCGCCAATTGCCAATCCAAACATGCTCTGATTGTGACCAAACTTTGCAAGCATGTGGGGGGGACCCACCCCCACATGCTTGCAAAGTTTGGTCCCCATCGGAGCATGTTTGGGTACGATGGCATGGGGAAGGCCCGGATTTTCCATGGCCTCTTAAGCACCAAGAGACTTGAAAAACCCGCACTGGGCGCCAATTACCAATCCAAACATGTTCTGATTGTGACCAAACTTTGCAAGCATGTGGGGGGGACCCACCCCCACATGCTCGCAAAGTTTGGTCCCCATCAGAGCATGTTTGGGTACGATGGTATGGGGAAGGCCCGGATTTTCCATGGCCTCTTAAGCACCAAGAGTCTTGAAAAACCCGCACTGGGCGCTAATTGCCAATCCAAACATGCTCTGATGGGGACCAAACTTTGCAAGCATGTGGGGGGGACCCACCCCCACATGCTTGCAAAGTTTGGTCCCCATCGGAGCATGTTTGGGTACGATGGCATGGGGAAGGCCCGGATTTTCCATGGCCTCTTAAGCACCAAGAGACTTGAAAAACCCGCACTGGGCGCCAATTACCAATCCAAACATGTTCTGATTGTGACCAAAATTTGCAAGCATGTGGGGGGGACCCACCCCCACATGCTTGCAAAGTTTGGTCCCCATCGGAGCATGTTTGGGTACGATGGTATGGGGAAGGCCCGGATTTTCCATGGCCTCTTAAGCACCAAGAGACTTGAAAAACCCGCACTGGGCGCCAATTACCAATCCAAACATGTTCTGATTGTGACCAAACTTTGCAAGCATGTGGGGGGGACCCACCCCCACATGCTTGCAAAGTTTGGTCCCCATCGGAGCATGTTTGGGTACGATGGTATGGGGAAGGCCCGGATTTTCCATGGCCTCTTAAGCACCAAGAGACTTGAAAAACCCGCACTGGGCGCCAATTGCCAATCCAAACATGCTCTGATTGTGACCAAACTTTGCAAGCATGTGGGGGGGACCCACCCCCACATGCTTGCAAAGTTTGGTCCCCATCGGAGCATGTTTGGGTACGATGGAAGGCCCGGATTTTCCATGGCCTCTTAAGCACCAAGAGACTTGAAAAACCCACACTGGGTGCCAATTACCAATCCAAACATGTTCTGATTGTGACCAAACTTTGCAAGCATGTGGGGGGGACCCACCCCCACATGCTTGCAAAGTTTGGTCCCCATCAGAGCATGTTTGGGTACGATGGCATGGAGATTTTCAACAAACAATATGATAGCCAAAGTGTTAAGAAATATAATAAAATCAAGAACATCAACTAAAATGTAATGATACTCAATAATGGAGATTTTCAACAAACAATATGATAGCCAAAGTGTTAAGAAATATAATAAAATCAAGAACATCAACTAAAATGTAATGATACTCAATAATGAGAAAACTCATAATGATATAAACATCAAATAAGTACATCAGAATGAAAATGAGCTACCCCAGCTAGTCTGAGGTTAGTCACTGCCCAAAAATCTAAGTACAATGTAAGTGAGCTAACCCAGCTAGTCTGAGTTTAGTCACTATCAACAGCAACCCAATCAAAATCGTCATCTCTAACTGTCGGTCGACGTGCGCGTCGAGGCTGCTGTGCACGTCGAGGAGGCTGTGCCGGCTGCGGGGGTCGTCGAATGTCTGCGGGGAGGTCTGCCTCAAAGGAAGGATCGTGAGCTGGTGCCAGTGTACTCGGGAGCTCACGAGTCCCAAAAGCTGCTATGGCCCTCTCTCTCTCTCTACGTCGTGCTAATGCAAGACACCTCTGTCTGTAAACCCAAAATCGATAATCTGCAATGGTGCGTGTCTGCCACTCTGCTCGTGTAAGCTCCTCTGCTGTAAGGACACGCTGCTCATGAGAAGCAGCACTGCTGCTAGCACCATCACCCGCTGTGCCACTAGGGCCAGCACCACCCATGCGCTCAAATGCTGTCACCTGGCTCTCATGTAGGACTCTCTGGTAAGCGTCGAACTCATGTGAGCTCCACTCTATCTCAGGAGGCACCTCAGGCTCCTGGGCTCTATCGTCGAAGGCGTCGAGTCCCAAGTCCATAGCTGATGTAAAGTCGACAGGCCTGCCAGTCCTGGCATCTACTCGTACAAGGCCTGGGTGAAGATCATCGATGCCCAATACCCTGTACGTCGCTAAGTCGACGCGTGCACGGCAGGATGGGCATGCTGAGAACCGGACGAACTCCTGGGTGATGCAAGACAAGTGGAAAATATGTCCACATCCTAGGGCATATCCTCCTGTACTATCAATGTCCTCGATACATAAACAACAGCACGCATCACGTAGGAAGGGTGGTGCATCCTGCGGGAGAGGTCGTCGAAAAACCTCTGTGTGACAGGCCGTGGATATAACGGTAGGTAAGGCACTGTCACGTCCGATGATCTACGATACTCTCGAACATGCAGCATCAGCTGCTCTGCCCTGTGCTGGGCAATCTGCTCCATAATCTGATGATGCTGTGCCTCGGCTCTGGAGCTCTCTACCTCGGTCCGAGCCTACGCAAAAAAGTAAAGCATTAAAATATTTGATTAGTCTCTCATTAGATATTACTTAAAGAAATTTGTAACTTAAACGTGCAAGAGAAACCTACCTGCTGGATGTCGGACTCTCTCAGATGCTGTGCCTCTGCAGTAGCTGCCTCTGCCATCTGTAATGCAGCTCGGAGGCGGTCTATCTCCGCTCTCGCCTCTACCAACTCCTGAGTGAGCCTCTGAGTGGCAGGTGTGGGAACCTGCGTGACACAATCAACCATGCTGCTCATGTAAAAATATAGAAAAGTACATATAAACATGAAGATAAATGACCAAAAAAACTTAAGACGTAATATATATGTAAATACCTCCACATCTGTCTCGTCGGTATAGATCATGAGAATAGGCGCACCACGTGCTGGATGCTCTCCGTGGTACTCCGTACGTCAATGCCGACCTGCGTGCCAAGAGCCTCTACTGTCGACAATGGCACAAATGAAGGATCTGTGGTAGGTGCTACACGAAGGGCGGGTGGAGGCCGCCTACCCTGGTCCTGGAGACGGCCTCGGCCAGCACCACCACCCGGACGATGGCTGGTGTAATCGACCTCCTCCCCTAAGACAAACTCCGCATATAACTGCTTTGCGAAGTATATGGGAATCTGGCGGTTGTTCGGCATCCTCCCATATGCGGCAACATATCGACTATAGATATGTGCCGCCATACGAGGATGCGAACACCGCGAAATAGTGAGGGGCTTGCCCGCCCCGGGCCTCATCCCACGACTATCGAGGAAAAGATCTAGGAAAGCCCCATCCCTAATAGGAGCAAGATCACAGACCTGACGATATGTCAGGCCATGTGACACAGGAGCAGCGCGATGGTGTGCTATCCACTCATCTACATAAACAATATCGTGAAGGCTACGAAGGGACGCAAGCATCGCCTCCAAGTCTGCCACGATATGTAATGTAGACGGAGTGTCTCTAGCACTCCTACGGATAGCCGCTAACTCACGGTCTATCTCCGCGATGAGGTCTGCAATAGATGAGCGGCCCACCTCGTGGCCCTCCATGCTAAAACCTAGGCCAAATGTGAAGGGTCCAATGTGAAGGGTCTAATGTGAAAGGTCTAATGCTTAGTGCTAAGTAGCACTAATGAAGCTAAAAACAAAGCTAATGGGCTCACTAACACTAATCCAAATCAAGAGCGCAAGAGAGTGAAAACGACTTGTGAAAATGAGGCAAAAAAAAAAAGTTTTCCGGTTTTATAACCTCGATCGAGGTTCGGAAACATCATGCAATTTAGGGTTTGCAAGATTAACGCTCTGGAATTTAGGGTTAGTGCAACATACGGCCAAGATACACACCTAATTCTAGGGTTGGGGAAGGATCGACGGCTGAGATTTGATATTACTATCTCGTTCGAGGTAAATGGACGGCCACGATTTAAAGGCATAACCACGACAAGGTATCTCGACGGTCAAGATTCATTATATACCTCGATCGAGATATTTAAACGGCCGAGATCGCATCTTGCAGCGTACGTGAATGGACGGTTTAGATTGCGTTTCCGTATCTCGATCGAGATAATTGGACGATGGATATTGCATCTACGTTTCTCGATCGAGATACTCGGACGGTGCAGATTGAATCTATGTATCTCGATCGAGATATTTGGACGGCTGAGATTTGAACTCAGTATCTCGATCGAGATATGGGGACGGTGGAGATTGTATCCGATTACCTCGAACAATGAATGGTCGCGATTGGATGTATATTTCTCGTTCGAGATACGTGGACGATGGAGATGTGCTAGTCAAATATGCCTACGGGGATACAGCGTGGCCCTGATGTGGATCCGAGTTGCATAGATATCTCGATCGAGATATTGCGGTGGCGGTGACATGTATTGGTGACATGGATGACGCCTGGAAACCCGGACCTTCTAGCGTGGCATTAGTTGGCATCTCGATCGAGATATGTCGATTTAGGCTCGGGAGGCACGTGTCGTCTTTTGATTCGCGGCACTATCACGATCGAGGTACTCCGCCCGAGATGCATGGATGTCCCAATTTTGGAGAGAGTGAACGAAAGTGAGTACCCTCATCTTGCAACCACCCGTTTCTCTCTTCTCAACCCCTCTCAAGCTTGAGAAACTTAATTGGAATGGTTTTTGAATGCTATTGAAGTTAATTGATGAATAGTAGTGAAGAGTTACATAATTTGATGAATGCTATTGAAGTTAATTGATTAATGATAGTAAAGAATTATATAAATTTCCATTTATGCTTAATTCTAATGGTTTTTATGTAATTTCTCTCTCTCACTCAAGAAATGGTCATACTCATGACCCATTCTCAATCCAAATGAAGCTTTTCATAAAGCTTTTCCTTAATCCAAGATTAATCTATGCTTGAGACCAAATTAATGATTTTTTTTCTATGCTTTTAGTTTATGTATTTCATGATTATTTTTTATTCAATTCATTATGGGTTAATGATCCAATTAGGGAATCATTCTAATCATTCTCTTAAGGATAAGCTTTATCTTTTAAAATAATTGAGATTTATCAGTCATAGCAGCGGAGCTATGGTAAAATTTTATAAAAATTTACACATAAAATAATTTCATTCGAAGCATGAAAAGAGGACTTTCTACCATATTCTAGGAATTATCATCCTAGATTAATTAAAAGAATTTCATTGTAATCATAGAGAAATTGAATTTTTATATTATGCATAAAGGATAAATTTTTATATCAAAAGTGTTATTTTTAACATTTTTATTTTCATGCATATAGAAGTATGCATAAAGGATAAATTTTTATATCAAAAGTGTTACTTTTTTTAATTTTTATTTTCATGCATAGAAGTATGCATAAAGGATAAATTTTTATATAAAAAGTGTTATTTTTATCATTTTTATTTTCATGCATAGAAGTATGCATAAAGGATAAATTTTTATATCAAAAGTGTTACTTTTATCATTTTTATTTTCATGCATAGAAGTATGCATAATGGATAAATTTTTATATCAAAAGTGTTACTTTTATCATATTTGAAATTCATGCATAAAGGTATGCATAAAAGTTGATTATTTTATTATAAAAGTGTGACTTTTATTATAATTGAATTTCATACATAAAGCTATGCATAAAAGTTGATTATTTTATTATAAAAGTGTGACTTTTATCTTAATTGAATTCATGCATAAAGGTATGCCTAAAAGTTGATTATTTTATTATAAAAGTGTCACTTTTATTATATTCATACATAAAGGTATGCATAAAAGTTGATTATTTTATTATAAAAGTGTGACTTTTATCATAATTGAATTTCATGCATAAAGGTATGCCTAAAAGTTGATTATTTTATTATAAAAGTGTGACTTTTATTATAATTGAATTTCATACATAAAGGTATGCATAAAAGTTGATTATTTTATTATAAAAGTGTGACTTTTATTATAATTGAATTTCATACATAAAGGTTGATTATTTTATTATAAAGGTGTTACTTTTATCATATTGGATTTCATGCATAGAGGTATGCATAAAAGATATTCTTTTTATACTAAAAGTGTGATTTTCATCATAAATGGATTTTATGCATAACTTAGATGCATAAGAGAAATTCTTTTATTCTAAAAGTGTAATTCCTACCAAATTGAATTTATGCATAAGAAGATGCATAAAAGTTTGATTTTTAATTCAAAGTGTCATTCTCATCTAAATTGAATTTATGTATAGGAACATGCATAAAAGAATAAAATTTCAATTCAAAAGCGTTATTCTCATCCAAATTGAATTTATGCATAGAAAGATGCATAAAAGATGGATTTTGAATTCAAAAATATCAATTCTCATCCAAATTGAATTTATGCATAGGAAGATGCATAAAAGATTGAATTTTAATTCAAAAGTATCATTTTCATTTAAAATGAAATTATGCATAGGAAGATGCATAAAAGATTGATTTTTACTTCGAAAGTATTAATCTCCTTAAATAAAATTTATGCTTAAATAAATGTGTAAAGAAATCTTATATCAAATATAAAAATTCTCTTGTATTCTATAAATAGATATGAGATGTGATAGGATGTGATAAGAGGTGTATAAGATGTGAAAAGAGGTGATAAGATGCTTATGAAATAAGTTAGCAAGTGATAAGATGAATTAAGATGTGATAAGATGTGTATGAGATGAGGTAAGAAGTGTATGTGATAGGATAAGATGTATATGGGTCTTGATAGGGCAAGAATGGATGTGATGTAAAAGATTAGATGTGAAGGCATATGGAGATATATGAATGTGAATGTGGAGGTGGATGTATGCATGTAGATGTAGATGTATGGATGTGAATAGGAATGTGGATGTGGATGTATGCATGGAGATGTGGATGTATGCATGTAGATGTGGATGTATAGATGTAGATGTGAATGTGCAGGTGGATGTATGCATGTAGATGTAGATGTATGGATGTGAATGTGAATGTGGATGTGGATGTATGCATAGAGATGTGGATGTATGCATGTAGATGTAGATATATGGATGTGAATGTGAATGTGGATGTGGATGTATGCAATTGGAGATGTGGATGTATACATGTAGATGTAGATGTATGGATGTGAATGTGGATGTGGATGTGGATGTATGCATGGAGATGTGGATGTATGCATGTAGATGTAGATGTATAGATGTGGATGTGAATGTGGAGGTGGATGTATGCATGTAGATGTAGATGTATGGATGTGAATGTGGATGTGGATGTGGATGTATGCATGGAGATGTGGATGTATGAATGTGGATGTGGATGTATGCATGTAGATGTGAATGTACGCATATAGATGTGGATGTATGGATATGAATGTGCATGTAGATGTGGATGTGAAAATAGATGCATGGATGTAGATGTGGATGTATGGATGTGAATGTGGATGTGGATGTGGATATATGTATGGATGTGAATATATGATATGTGATGTGAAGGAATCTGAAGTGATGAGATGGAAAATGATGTGATGGGATGAGTACACATATAAATGGAATATGGAATAAGTAATGTGGATTGATGAGGGATAATGTGAAAAAATGAGAGTTAATATAGAAACTGTATTTGTAAACTGTTTGTAAATGCTGTTTGTAAATGGCTGTTTTATGTCAAGAATGCTAGGGAAGCATTTGACCGTCTTGTGATTAAGTCGTGGGAGACCTAACTGATAAAGTTGCAACTGCTGACGGAGAGTCAATGGAGGACGTCTCGCGTAGCAAAGTCGGCCTAGGTCTTGACCAGCCTGTTGAGATTCAAGCTCCTCGATGTCAGTGTGAGCCAGCTATGCTATGTGCTTGCATGTTAGGTAGGAACATGTGTGAGACATAAATGACCGCGTGTCCAGCTGGTCATAGTGTGTGGACATTAGCTAGGGTTAGTAGAGTGTGGACACAACTCATAGTGTTGTGTGGATTATGGATTATAGCATTATGCTTTGTGTTAGAGTGGAGATGGCTTCCCTCTATGGTTAGGGTTTGCAATATACATTAGGGTTTGCTCCTGTGTGTGTGTCTCCTCCCCCTCTACCGTTCTTTCAACATGGTATCAGAGCCTTGTGTTGTCTATTAGGGTTTATGAGTGAGTGAAGAGAAGAGGGAGAAGAAGCTGTCAAGAGAAGCTGTGAAGCTTGCCATTGAAGCTGTGAGGCTTGGAGCACGCCGATTCTTATCAGATCTGAGAGCTTGGCCTACCGGGTAAGGTCTTCTAAACATCCTTGAGCGGATTGCAGGTGATACAGGCAAAAACAAAGCAAGTTAGAGCAAATCAAAGCAAAGAAAATTTCTGGTTTTTGGAAGCTTTCCATTAAAGCTTGGAAACACTGATGTATGGTGAAATAGAAGTGATTCTGGCAAAAGACACATGTATTTGACAAAGAGAGATGTATTGGCAACTCCTATGCAAGCCTTAAACAAATTTTGGAGTATTTTGGAAGCATTTGGATGTGTGAAAAACTCTGGTTTTTGAGCTCTCACAAAACAGAGAAAAGCAAGTCGGAAATCGATGCATTTGGAGTGTGTTTTTGGCAAAAATCCAACCATTGACTGGTTGCACACATACCTAGGTGTCTTGGGCACTTGTAGACATCATCAATTAATAGTATAAACACTCCCAAACCCTCCTACAGCAGGCGGCGCAGCCAGCACAGAGAAAACAGAGCAGAATTTGACATTTTTGAAGCGAGGAGATCCAATTCTCATTGGTTGCTTGATACATTTCACAATTGCTTTAGCAATTGGTTGCTACACACATTGGAGAAGAGGGCTACATGGTTGGTTTGATCAATTATGCCTAATTGAGCTGGGAATGAGCTGATTAAACAAGCTGTCCCCACTGGTTGTTGCAGAGAAACAGAGCAATTTTAATTGAGCAATTAATATTTGGTCTTACACAATTGGACAAATTCCTCTTACATGGAGTTGATGGACACTATTGCTAAGCTAATGAATGCCTGGTTGCTCAATTTGGACAAATATTGAAGAAATTAGAGCTATTTTACCACCACTGGTTTTTCTGGTTTTTCCCAAAACAAAGAAAGGGGTTTTTCAAAAATTGATATGTACACATGTCAGATGGTGTTGATACTCTACATTGAGGTTGTTTAGGTGTCAATACAAGTTGTCCATACTTGATTGCACCACTACATTGTGATTTGGAGCCGTGGAAGCGTATCATAACAGGGTATCTCGGACTGCGTGAGTCAGTTCATCTTGGATGCATACAGGTTGATTTTCTACATCAAATTTGAAGATTTGTGGTTACTTTGGAGTATCTGGAACACTCATTGGAGTGTGGTTGAGCTGAGGAAGGCTCGGTTACAGATTTGGACGAGTGCGGAAGGTGCACGTTAAGCAAACATGTCGGATAATCCAATACACATTGTTGGTGAAAAGCTGGATAGGAAGAACTTCCAGGCATGGAAGTACAGGATAAAAAGTTTCTTGAAGGAAAAAGGATTTTGGAATCTCATTACAGGTGCTGAGCCAGAGCCTGAGCTACCTCGACAACCTACACAGCACAGCAGGTTATCGCTCATAAGCAATGGTCAGAAAGAGCATTTAAAGTGCTGCATTATCTATCTATATGTATTTTTGATGCTATGCTCATACACATACAGGATGCTGAGAATCCCAAAGATGCATGGGATACTTTGGCCAAGATGTTTGATACAGATACGAGTGCTCGCAAGTCTCAGTTGTTTGCGACAGCAGATACATAATGTGAAAAGGAATAAAAGGAGCATACATGATTATGTGCAAGAAATCAAGAAGTTTGCAGATGCATTGGCCACAATAAATGCCCCCATGCCTGATGATGATTTGGTGGATATTACCTTGCGTGGTCTTGGCAAGGAATACAAATCTTTTGATACATCATCTCCGTGAGGAGTACAGGTTTACCAGACTTTGATGAGTTGGTTTCACTCTTGCTGGTTGAGGAAATCAAACTCAGTGATTCATTTCTGGATGCATCTACTAGCCATGATGATAATGGCAGAAATCAAGCTTTCTACTCGCAGAGAGGCTTTAGAGGCAGGGGGAGATTCGCATCACGTGGACGTGGTGGTAATGGTCGTGGATGGCAGGACAGGTCACCACAACAGAATTTTCAGCCTTCATATAGTGCTCGAGGTGGTCGTGGATATGCACCTCAGAGAGGCAGAGGTAACCCCCGTGGTAGAGGACGTTGGCAAGGCCAACAAAATTCTATGCAAGATGTGGAATGCCATTACTGTGGCAAATTTGGACATATGGCGAGAGATTGTTTCTGCAAACAGAATGATTTGAGAGGGGGTAGAGCACAACGTGGTGGTCATTATGGTGAAAATTATGCACAACATGGTGGAAACTATGCATCAAGCAGCAATGATGGCACTGCAAATCATTTGTTTGCCATGAAACATGTTGTGGGTTCTATGACGACAAATGCTAAGAATGATGACACATGGTATATGGACTCAGGAGCATCAAACCATATGACATGTCATGGTGAATGGTTTGAGCATATGAAGCCTATGGATGTAAAAAGGCTATGTGGAGACATGTGATGATACCTAGCATGTCATTACACATGTTGGAAGTGTACCATTGGTTATGCACAATGGTCAGACAAAGTCTATGTCAGATGTATTGTATGTGCCTTCTATCACAAAGAGCTTGGCCTCAGTTGGTCAAATGGTGGAACAGGGATTACAGGATCGTTTCAACGAGCATGGTGGCTTCGTTGAGGACTTCAAACATGGATGTAGAGTCATTGCTAAAGGAAAGAAAGAAGGCAGATTGTTTAAGCTGGATGCTGGAATTCCTGAGCTAAAATCAGCCATGTTCTCCAATGTGAGATCCCTGTTCCCCACCGATCAACGGATTCGGGGTACTAGCAGCGGAAGTAGCACATCATGCGTGGGTAGGGGTCTCACACTCGGGGCCTCGCCCACGGATATCCGGACAAGAGACTAATCTGTCGGTTTGTCCAAAACCGAAACTGGAAAAACTTCCTTTACTCGGAAAGCATAGGCGATTCCACCAGGATAACTCTTTACTCTAACGTAGTCAAGATCATTACGGATCAACTGATCTGACTGCACCTTTAACGGTACTTGGTCAATTCAAGGTAGAAACTTGCACTTGGATCATTGGGATCAACGCTTTTTTCCCCATCAAGAGGCACAGCCGTTGATTCCTATCCATAGAACAATTTCTATCCGGGATTTACTTCATCTATCGTAAAAACAAAGTTGAGTCTCGATTTATGGATCCATCAGTCCAGCCTAACCCCATCCGATCCCATGGGTTAGCCAACCGCCCAACCACTGTAGTGATGGGATCCAATTTGGAATTTGGTTAGGTTTTGTCCCGGGTACCAAGGAAAAGAGTTCCAAGGCCCCCTAGCCGGAATTTCATGCAAACATAAAACTAGCCACACCACTTACACACCCAATATGAAAATTGCCTTTTTCTTAGCATCAGCTAACTTTAAAACAATCCTTTAATGAAACCATAGTACCACTGATCACAATCTCCCAATTTATCCAGTTGATTCATAATTTCCCATCATTCCTTCATCAGAGTATCTATGGCATCATTGGCAACTAGAACGCTCACCACCTGTCCACACAGAGGCCGTTTCCATAGTTCCTAGCCCATAATACTCGGCAATATAATCACTTATCAAGATGGACTCTCGTTGAAGATCAGCAAGATCAACCAACAGATCCATATAAAAGAGCCATGGACTCATCCGTTTTTGAGGACCAGCAAGGTCAGTCAACCAGATCCATGCCCGGTTTCACAAAACAACTCTTACTCCTTGTTCCAATATCTTCCTCGACGCACGCGTGGGTATCCTAGGCGACCCAGAGCCCGAGCACCGTATGGTCAGCACCCTCTAGGATCCTTCGCAGGTGACCTAGCGCTTCACTCATAGGCCGCTTCCTTGGTCCCTCATCCACCGTACCGGAAGCTCACCATTTTAATCGAACCGAGGCTGGTCAAGACCTCGGTCGACCTTGCTACGCGAG
Organism: Cibotium barometz; assembly: GCF_041138505.1. NCBI lineage: Eukaryota > Viridiplantae > Streptophyta > Polypodiopsida > Cyatheales > Cibotiaceae > Cibotium > Cibotium barometz. The sequence goes on along the minus strand of NC_141081.1, from coordinate 43,770,952 downwards.
ACGTCCTCCATTGACTCTCCGTCAGCAGTTGCAACTTTATCAGTTAGGTCTCCACGACCTTAATCACAAGACGGTCAAAATGCTTCCCCAGCATTCTTGACATAAAACAGCCATTTACAAACAGCATTTACAAACAGTTTACAAATACAGTTTCTATATTAACTCTCATTTTTCCACATTATCCCTCATTAATCCACATTACTTATTCCACATTCCATGTATATGTGTACTCATCCAATCACCTCCTTTTCCATCTCTTCACTTCAGATTCCTTCACATCACATATCATATATTCACATCCATATCCACATCCATACATCCACATCCACATCCACATTCACATCCATACATCCACATCTACATGCTTATCTCCATTTTCACATCCTCATTTATACATCCACATCCCATATCCACATTCATACATACACATCCATATATCCACATCTACATCCACATACATACATACATCCACATCCACATTCCACATTCACATCTATACATCCACATCTACATTCACATTCACATACATCCACATCCACATTCCCATACATCCACATCTATACATCCACATTCCACATTCACATCTACATTCACATTCACATACATGCATCCACATCTACATGCTTACCTCCATTTTCACATCCTCATTTATACATCCACATCCCATATCCACATTCATACATACACATCCATACATCCACATCTACATCCACATACATACATACATCCACATCCACATTCCACATTCACATCTATACATCCACATCTACATTCACATTCACATACATCCACATCCACATTCCCATACATCCACATCTATACATCCACATTCCACATTCACATCTACATCCACATCTACATCCACATTTACATCTATGTATATACATCTTCATGCATATATCCATTTTCATGTTCATACATCCACACTCCCATCTCCATATCCACACATCCACATACATACATCCATTTTCACATTCCCATTTATATAACCCCATATACTTTCACATCTAATCTTTTACATCACATCCATTCTTGCCCTATCACAACCCATATATATCTTATCCTATCACATACACTTCTTACCTCATCCCCCCATACACATCTTAATTCATCTTATCACATCCTAACTTATTTCATAAGCATCTTATCACCTCTTATCACACCTCTTATCACATCCTATCACTTTCCATACGCATCTTATCAATTCTTATCACATCTCATACACCTCTTATCACATCTTATCACATTTTATATCTTTTTTTTTTTAAAAGAGAATTCTTTTATTTGATATAAGATTTCTCTACACATTTATTTATACATAAATTCCATTTAAGGAGACTAACACTTTCGAAATTAAAATCAATCTTTTATGCATCTTCTTATGCATGATTTCAATTTGGTAGGGAATTATACTTTTAGAATAAAAGAATTTCTCTTATGCATCTAAGTTAAGCATAAAATCCATTTATGAGGAAAATCATACTTTTAGTATAAAAAGAATATCTTTTATGCATACCTATATGCATGAAATCCAATATGATAAAAGTAACACTTTTGATATAAAAATTTTTCCTTTATGCATACTTCTATGCATGAAAATTAAAAATGATAAAAGTAACACTTTTGATATAAAAATTTTCCTTTATGCATACTTCTATGTATGAAAATTAAAAATGATAAAAGTAACACTTTTGATATAAAAATTTTCTTTTATGCATACTTTTATGTATGAAATAAAAATGATAAAAGTAACACTTTTGATATAAAAATTTATCCATTATGCATACTTCTATGCATGAAAATAAAAATGGTAAAAATAACACTTTTGATATAAAAATTTATCCTTTATGCATACTTCTATGCATGAAAGTAAAAATGATAAAAGTAACACTTTTGATATAAAAATTTATCCATTATGCATACTTCTATGCATGAAAATAAAAATGGTAAAAATAACACTTTTGATATAAAAATTTATCCTTTATGCATAATATTAAAATTTAATTTCTCCATGATTATAATGAAATTCTTTCAATTAATCTAGGATGATGATTCCTAGAATATGGTAGGAAGTTCTCTTTTTATGCTTTGAATGAAAATTTTTTATGCATAATTTTTATAAAAATTTTGCCATAGCTCCGCTGCTATGACTGATAAATCTCAATTTTTCTAAGGGATAAAGCTTATCATTAAGGAAATAATTAAAATGATTCTCTAATTGGATCCTTAATCCATAATGGATTGAATCATCAATATACATAAACTAAAAGCATAAGAAAAAGCCATTAATTTGGCCTCAAGCATAGCTTTATCTTGGGTTAAGGAAAAGCTTTATGAAAAGCTTGATTTGGATTGAGAATGGGTCATGAGTATGACCATTTCTTGAGTGAGAGAGAGAATTTACATAAGAATCATTAGAATTTAAACATAAATAAAAATTAACTTCAATAGCATTTATTAAATTATGTAACTCTTCACTACTATTCAAACTTCAATAGCATTTAAAAAAAACCATACCAATTAAACTTCTCAAGCTTGAGAGGGGTTGAGAAGAGAGAAACATTGAGAAATTATAGAAAGATGAATATTCACTAATCACCTTACAACTTGCTTGATTCTTTGTTCACGGTAGAGGCCCCCCAACCAATCAATTGGTTAAGTATGTTGATGGAGCCACTAATGGGGATTGAAGAAAGAGGGAAGCTCCAAAAACTAGTGAATTATTAAATGAATTCACAGTTCTTGGCTTAGGTGGAGTAGAGTAACGATGCATAAACACTATATATTTTTCAACAAGGGTGAGGCTTCTATTTATAGGAAAAATTGAGCTCCTAACCAAACAAACTGATTCTAGAATTTTCTAAATCAGTTTGGTCAATATTTGATCATTTTTAGGTCAGTTAAGCTAACTTTTTGGAACTAGACTTGAATGAGGAGAGAGGAGAGATGAAATATCTCAATTTTTATGAGTTTAAAACTCATTCAAGCATGTGAAATATGCACCTCCTTTAAAGAACTCCCCTTCCTTACATATGTCATATTTTTAATATTGCTCATAGTTTTTTACTAATAAACCTTGTACATTTTCAACTCTTCATCTTATGTGAAATATGCACCTCCTTTAAAGAACTCCTCTTCCTTACATATGTCATACTTTTAATATTGCTCATAATTTTTTATTAATAAACCTTGTACATTTTCAACTCTTCATCTTATGTGAAATATGCATCTCCTTTAAAGAACTCCTCTTCCTTACATATGTCATACTTTTAATATTGCTCATAGTTTTTTTACTAATAAACCTTGTACATTTTCAACTCTTCACCTCATGTGAGCATTTACTCATTTTTGGGTATTTTCTTTTTACAAGTTGGATTTATCTCCTCCCTACACATGGATTGATGCTATTGGTCCATAGGAACCTTAATTGGACCATAGTCTAAAGATTTCTGAAAATCTAGACCCTTAGGCTAAGGTTCTTTATAGCTATTTTCAATTAATTCCAATTGCACATTGGAAAATTCTTTTTGAATTTCTGTTTCAGGGGAACTCATCTGAATTAGAAGAGATATTTTTCTATCCAAAAATATTCAAAATCTGAATATTCTCTCTCTAGAATATTTTTCTCTCTCTAGGCTAAAACAGATAGAAACAAGGTCTTTATATTTCTGAAGAGGGATTGATTACAGGGAAAGATACTAGACATCAAAAAGGGGGTGGGGGAGGAATCTTACATTCTACCCCACTTAAAAAAAATGCGAGATGTCCTCATCTCGCAAACTGGGATAATTTTGCAAGATGCACGAATATGAGACTTAGAGAAAAATTTTAATCAAGATTAACCACCAAGATAAGTCTTAAAGAGAGCAAGATTCAAAATACGAACAAGATTTAAACTTTATTCATTCTCGGAACTTATACAGTAAAGATAGAGGAACTCTTTACACTTCCATAAGCCCATCCATCATATGGTCACAAAAGCAGTCCTCACAAGCTGCACAAGTATAAGGTAACTCATCTATGGGAATGATTCTGTGGGTTATTGCTGCGCCTATCTCAGTGGTATGAGGTGTTCTAAGAAAAGGACCTCTGAGAGGCAAGCCAAAAACGGGGTAAAGGCATATCTTCTCATGAGGAAGAAAACACGCCAGTAAGAAGACCCGCTCAAAAAACCCAGGATGCCTTGATCTCATGACGCAGTAGTATCGGGGACCCAAACCCAAAGCTTCAATAACCATGGCCAAGCGGACATTGTTACGAAAGTGCTGCTGACCCCAGGGTGTTACCCTAGTTATGTCTTGATAGGTCCGCCATTTTGTCTGCGCTACAGAAGTTCCCAAGTGAGGGAAAAGTGAGCGCTCATACTGCTCTATAAAATCTTTCTTCACAGACTCCCTTGCGTCTTGAAGGTGAGAAATCATCATGGATAAAACTAATTCTTGTTGCCAAGCCATGAAGGAGATTAAGAAAGAAAGGAGATCGATGGAAGTAAGATTACTGTGAACGACAAGTAAAAGTTACGACTTATATAAAGGAAGGAGCTAGCGTAACTTAGAAGCCAACGGTAACTTGCCACTGAAGTTTTACCGTCTTTCCATGATTTGGGTTTGGCACATTTTTCTATAGAAGGCATTCAAACTTTGAGATGAGGAGATAAAAGAAGCTCGTAAGCTAAATCACCTACTTTCTTTGGTCCACAATATCTGGGAGATAACTTCTTCCCAAGAGATAAAGAACTTCTTTTGGGCCGTACTCGAATGAAGACCAAAACCTTGATATCCAAAACATCGATTCTCCTTCTGAACTCATTGTTCTGAATCTTAAAACAGGTGGGACTCTTGAGAAGTATTCAGGAAAAAGGTTCTTCCTTTTTTAAACAGAATCTTTCTTTTATTTTAGAGAGAGAATAATTATAAGATCGGAAAGGGAGATTCTTACTCCTGTATACCTCTAAGGCTGGGGGAGAATCTTACATTCTACCCCACTTGAAAAGTGCGAGATGTCCTCATCTCGCAAGGTAGAGGACAACTCTTTTTCTTAAGATCCAATTTATTCTGGGGTTCCTTATATTCTGGTCAACCCAACAGAATACGGGGATAATTATCCCTTATATAGAACTCATCATTAAATAACAATTCATTCAGATCATATCATTCATATCTTTAACACGATAATGGTCCATTAGTCTGAAAATTTTCCTTCTGAACATTCCTCCACAGGAATTTTAGTTAAGCAAGTTCTCAATTTGTCATCCCTTAACTTAATCTACCGTCTCAAGTGTTAACAGTAGCAATCTGACAGCACAATCCACTAATCTCATAGTGATTTGCTGAAATCATTATCATCATTCCAGTTATGAATATCATTACTGGGACTCGTCCCATTCATCCTCATTGTGGTTTCGCTCAGCTTATTACATTTCAACTAAATTTCGAAAATCGTCATTTTTCAATCAGAATCCAATTCAATTCATCAATTCTCAAACAGAATTAAAAATCATATCAACCACATTCGAAATCATCATCTGGATAGCATTAACGCTTATAATTTCAAGTCTTAGATTTACTCGTATATACTATCGGTAAAGAGCTGCAGTTATACCCTCGGTATATACGGATAGTCATGATACTCGAAACTATAAGGTAAATACCATCATGTCTAGGTCTCAAGCAAGTCAAGGTTCCATACAATTGCGGTACTTCCAATTGAAGACCCAATTACTAATTTACGAATTTCAATTTGAATTAACAATTTGTATGAATTATATCAAACAATTACAACCTTTTTGTGCGTCTTGATAAACTTTTGACATAATTTGCTCCTCAGTTGATCTTATTGGAGATCTATGACTTAAGTCTGATAAATAGATTTTTCTTTATCCGATCGTCCGTAAAAAAAACATTTGTATATTTATATACAAGTTGCAATAATTACATAGAGTGGTTCGGCTCCAAAATTCAAAATCTCTTCGAGAGACGTATAAGACGACGGTACTGGGCCATAGTCATGCCCTGTTACATAAGTTCTCTAACTGCAAAGGAAATTATTATTTTCTCCTTAGGGATAAATCGACTAAGGAGTCTATAAATTTGACATGAAAGTCTGAAATTTCGAGGTGTCGAATGATATAGAATGACACCACGCACCATTTTCAGCTTTAACAGGATCATAGTCAATGAGAGATTCTGCCACAGCATTGTACGGCGGTTGCAATGAGCGTGGACATATTGCCCTGCAACCCACTTATGTTGTATTCTCTCCACTGGGGTAGGAAAATATAAATCCTTGAAATGGCGCGCAAGTCTTACTCGGCTTGTTTGAGTTGAAGCGGAAGAGATGAGATGCTCGAAGGCAAATGCAATCATATCTTGAGACTGGGTGAGGTCGGGAATACCAGATAAATGTGGAACTTCCATCTATAAAAACAATTTCTTTGATTAAAATTTCTTCATTAAAGAAGCTTACGGGATGAAAATACATTATGAAAATGCTGTTTCTGAATTCTTATTACCAATTTCAGATAAGAATTTAATTATCTTTATTAGCTTTCAAAAGCGCTCTGATACCAACTGTGAGATCCCTGTTCCCCACCGATCAACGGATTCGGGGTACTAGCAGCGGAAGTAGCACATCATGCGTGGGTAGGGGTCTCACACTCGGGGCCTCGCCCACGGATATCCGGACAAGAGACTAATCTGTCGGTTTGTCCAAAACCGAAACTGGAAAAACTTCCTTTACTCGGAAAGCATGGGCGATTCCACCAGGATAACTCTTTCCTCTAACGTAGTCAAGATCATTACGGATCAACTGATCTGACTGCACCTTTAACGGTACTTGGTCAATTCAAGGTAGAAACTTGCACTTGGATCATTGGGATCAACGCTTTTTTCCCCATCAAGAGGCACAGCCGTTGATTCCTATCCATAGAACAATTTCTATCCGGGATTTACTTCATCTATCGTAAAAACAAAGTTGAGTCTCGATTTATGGATCCATCAGTCCAGCCTAACCCCATCCGATCCCATGGGTTAGCCAACCGCCCAACCACTATAGTGATGGGATCCAATTTGGAATTTGGTTAGGTTTTGTCCCGGGTACCAAGGAAAAGAGTTCCAAGGCCCCCTAGCCGGAATTTCATGCAAACATAAAACTAGCCACACCACTTACACACCCAATATGAAAATTGCCTTTTTCTTAGCATCAGCTAACTTTAAAACAATCCTTTAATGAAACCATAGTACCACTGATCACAATCTCCCAATTCATCCAGTTGATTCATAATTTCCCATCATTCCTTCATCAGAGTATCTATGGCATCATTGGCAACTAGAACGCTCACCACCTGTCCACACAGAGGCCGTTTCCATAGTTCCTAGCCCATAATACTTGGCAATATAATCACTTATCAAGATGGACTCTCGTTGAAGATCAGCAAGATCAACCAACAGATCCATATAAAAGAGCCATGGACTCATCCGTTGAGGACCAGCAAGGTCAGTCAACCAGATCCATGCCCGGTTTCACAAAACAACTCTTACTCCTTGTTCCAATATCTTCCTCGACGCACGCGTGGGTATCCTAGGCGACCCAGAGCCCGAGCACCGTATGGTCAGCACCCTCTAGGATCCTTCGCAGGTGACCTAGCGCTTCACTCATAGGCCGCTTCCTTGGTCCCTCATCCACCGTACCGGAAGCTCACCATTTTAATCGAACCGAGGCTGGTCAAGACCTCGGTCGACCTTGCTACGCGAGACGTCCTCCATTGACTCTCCGTCAGCAGTTGCAACTTTATCAGTTAGGTCTCCACGACCTTAATCACAAGACGGTCAAAATGCTTCCCCAGCATTCTTGACATAAAACAGCCATTTACAAACAGCATTTACAAACAGTTTACAAATACAGTTTCTATATTAACTCTCATTTTTCCACATTATCCCTCATTAATCCACATTACTTATTCCACATTCCATGTATATGTGTACTCATCCAATCACCTCCTTTTCCATCTCTTCACTTCAGATTCCTTCACATCACATATCATATATTCACATCCATATCCACATCCATACATCCACATCCACATCCACATTCACATCCATACATCCACATCTACATGCTTATCTCCATTTTCACATCCTCATTTATACATCCACATCCCATATCCACATTCATACATACACATCCATATATCCACATCTACATCCACATACATACATACATCCACATCCACATTCCACATTCACATCTATACATCCACATCTACATTCACATTCACATACATCCACATCCACATTCCCATACATCCACATCTATACATCCACATTCCACATTCACATCTACATTCACATTCACATACATGCATCCACATCTACATGCTTACCTCCATTTTCACATCCTCATTTATACATCCACATCCCATATCCACATTCATACATACACATCCATACATCCACATCTACATCCACATACATACATACATCCACATCCACATTCCACATTCACATCTATACATCCACATCTACATTCACATTCACATACATCCACATCCACATTCCCATACATCCACATCTATACATCCACATTCCACATTCACATCTACATCCACATCTACATCCACATTTACATCTATGTATATACATCTTCATGCATATATCCATTTTCATGTTCATACATCCACACTCCCATCTCCATATCCACACATCCACATACATACATCCATTTTCACATTCCCATTTATATAACCCCATATACTTTCACATCTAATCTTTTACATCACATCCATTCTTGCCCTATCACAACCCATATATATCTTATCCTATCACATACACTTCTTACCTCATCCCCCCATACACATCTTAATTCATCTTATCACATCCTAACTTATTTCATAAGCATCTTATCACCTCTTATCACACCTCTTATCACATCCTATCACTTTCCATACGCATCTTATCAATTCTTATCACATCTCATACACCTCTTATCACATCTTATCACATTTCATATCTTCTTTTTTTTAAAAAAAGAGAATTCTTTTATTTGATATAAGATTTCTCTACACATTTATTTATACATAAATTCCATTTAAGGAGACTAACACTTTCGAAATTAAAATCAATCTTTTATGCATCTTCTTATGCATGATTTCAATTTGGTAGGGAATTATACTTTTAGAATAAAAGAATTTCTCTTATGCATCTAAGTTAAGCATAAAATCCATTTATGAGGAAAATCATACTTTTAGTATAAAAAGAATATCTTTTATGCATACCTATATGCATGAAATCCAATATGATAAAAGTAACACTTTTGATATAAAAATTTTTCCTTTATGCATACTTCTATGCATGAAAATTAAAAATGATAAAAGTAACACTTTTGATATAAAAATTTTCCTTTATGCATACTTCTATGCATGAAAATTAAAAATGATAAAAGTAACACTTTTGATATAAAAATTTATCCATTATGCATACTTCTATGCATGAAAATAAAAATGGTAAAAATAACACTTTTGATATAAAAATTTATCCTTTATGCATACTTCTATGCATGAAAGTAAAAATGATAAAAGTAACACTTTTGATATAAAAATTTATCCATTATGCATACTTCTATGCATGAAAATAAAAATGGTAAAAATAACACTTTTGATATAAAAATTTATCCTTTATGCATAATATTAAAATTTAATTTTTCCATGATTATAATGAAATTCTTTCAATTAATCTAGGATGATGATTCCTAGAATATGGTAGGAAGTCCTCTTTTTATGCTTTGAATGAAAATTTTTTATGCATAATTTTTATAAAAATTTTGCCATAGCTCCGCTGCTATGACTGATAAATCTCAATTTTTCTAAGGGATAAAGCTTATCATTAAGGAAATAATTAAAATGATTCTCTAATTGGATCCTTAATCCATAATGGATTGAATCATCAATATACATAAACTAAAAGCATAAGAAAAAGCCATTAATTTGGCCTCAAGCATAGCTTTATCTTGGGTTAAGGAAAAGCTTTATGAAAAGCTTGATTTGGATTGAGAATGGGTCATGAGTATGACCATTTCTTGAGTGAGAGAGAGAATTTACATAAGAATCATTAGAATTTAAACATAAATAAAAATTAACTTCAATAACATTTATTAAATTATGTAACTCTTCACTACTATTCAAACTTCAATAGCATTTAAAAAAAACCATACCAATTAAACTTCTCAAGCTTGAGAGGGGTTGAGAAGAGAGAAACATTGAGAAATTATAGAAAGATGAATATTCACTAATTACCTTACAACTTGCTTGATTCTTTGTTCACGGTAGAGGCCCCCCAACCAATCAATTGGTTAAGTATGTTGATGGAGCCACTAATGGGGATTGAAGAAAGAGGGAAGCTCCAAAAACTAGTGAATTATTAAATGAATTCACAGTTCTTGGCTTAGGTGGAGTAGAGTAACGATGCATAAACACTATATATTTTTCAACAAGGGTGAGGCTTCTATTTATAGGAAAAATTGAGCTCCTAACCAAACAAACTGATTCTAGAATTTTCTAAATCAGTTTGGTCAATATTTGATCATTTTTAGGTCAGTTAAGCTAACTTTTTGGAACTAGACTTGAATGAGGAGAGAGGAGAGATGAAATATCTCAATTTTTATGAGTTTAAAACTCATTCAAGCATGTGAAATATGCACCTCCTTTAAAGAACTCCCCTTCCTTACATATGTCATATTTTTAATATTGCTCATAGTTTTTTACTAATAAACCTTGTACATTTTCAACTCTTCATCTTATGTGAAATATGCACCTCCTTTAAAGAACTCCTCTTCCTTACATATGTCATACTTTTAATATTGCTCATAATTTTTTATTAATAAACCTTGTACATTTTCAACTCTTCATCTTATGTGAAATATGCATCTCCTTTAAAGAACTCCTCTTCCTTACATATGTCATACTTTTAATATTGCTCATAGTTTTTTTACTAATAAACCTTGTACATTTTCAACTCTTCACCTCATGTGAGCATTTACTCATTTTTTGGTATTTTCTTTTTACAAGTTGGATTTATCTCCTCCCTACACATGGATTGATGCTATTGGTCCATAGGAACCTTAATTGGACCATAGTCTAAAGATTTCTGAAAATCTAGACCCTTAGGCTAAGGTTCTTTATAGCTATTTTCAATTAATTCCAATTGCACATTGGAAAATTCTTTTTGAAATTCTGTTTCAGGGGAACTCATCTGAATTAGAAGAGATATTTTTCTATCCAAAAATATTCAAAATCTGAATATTCTCTCTCTAGAATATTTTTCTCTCTCTAGGCTAAAACAGATAGAAACAAGGTCTTTATATTTCTGAAGAGGGATTGATTACAGGGAAAGATACTAGACATCAAAAAGGGGGTGGGGGAGGAATCTTACATCCAAAAAGCAAGAATGTGGTACAGGACATTGATATGTGGCATAAGAGGATTGGACATGTCAATATACAGAGATTAAAGAACATGCAAACAAGAGGCATTGTCAGTGGATTGCCTAGATTCAAATATGATGGACATATGCATGTTTGTGAAGCCTGTCAGTTTGGAAAGCAGGCAAGGTTGAGGTTTCCTAGAGAAGGAAATATGAGTAGCAGGCCACTTGAGATCGTACATAGTGATGTATGGGGTCCTGCACAAAACCCATCTATCAAAGGCAGTTTATACTATGTGACATTCATAGATGATTTCAGCAGGATGACATGGATATACTTTCTTAGAGAGAAGAGTGAAGTGTTGGAAAAGTTCATGGAATTCAAAGCTTTTGCAGAAAAGCAATATGGCTGTTGGATTAAATGTTTGAGAACAGATGGAGGTGGTGAATACACCTCAAAAGCTTTTGAGCATTTCTTGAGGAAGCATGGAATAAGAAAACAATTGACTTGCAGGTATACACCTCAGCAAAATGGTGTGGCTGAGAGAAAGAATAGAGTCATATGTGAAGTGGCTAGGGCGATGCTTAATGAAAAGAGCATGCCAGATTACTATTGGGCAGAAGCATGTGCTACAACAGTGTATATACTGAACAAAACACCTACAGCAGCCATTCATGGAAGCACGCCAGAGATGCGGCTTACAGGTTATAGGCCAGACATTGGACACCTCAAAGTTTTTAGATGCATAGCTTATGTACATGTGCCTGATGAAAGAAGAAGGAAGTTGGATCCTAAGGTAGAGAAATGTGTATTTGTTGGATATGCACAGGATCGTAAGGCATACAAATGTTATAATCCACAAACTAGACAAGTGGTCATCTCACGAGATGTGGTGTTTGATGAGCTTGCTAGTTGGTACAAAGCAAAAGATGAGAGTGTCATTGAGTCACTTGAGGCTGATGTGCATGTAAACTTGCCACCACAAGCAAGTTCTAGTTCTACTACTATGTCTAGGCCAGCCGCCGCAGAAGCTGAGAGTAGCAGTGTACGTCCATGGTCAGGACGTTTGAGGCATGAGAGTGTGAGCACTGGGAGTAGTGCTATGGATAAAGGAAAGAAGAAGGTCGAAGGAATTGGAATCATAGGTTATGAGTCATCTAGTTCAGAGAGTTTGGATGAAGAGCTTGGCATACCTGTTTTACGCACACCTGGTGCTAGGCAGGATAGATATGTGCCACCACATGCTAGAGTTACAGGTGTACAGAGTGACCCGCATGCATTGCGGAGATCCCAGAGAGTCAGATATCCTGACAGATTGATATATCGAGATTTTGCTATGCACTATGCATATATGACATCTATGGTGAAGCATGTGGAACCTACATGCTATACAGAAGCTATTGGAGAGCATGTATGGGAGAAAGCAATGGATGTTGAGATGGACGCATTGGTTCATAATGATACATGGGACTTGGTTGCATTACCAAAGGACAAGAATGTTATTGGATGTAAGTGGGTTTACAAAGTGAAGTGCAAATCTGATGGTTCTATTGAGAGACATAAAGCAAGATTGGTAGCAAAGGGTTATGCACAGACCCAAGGTTTGGACTATGATGAAACCTTTAGTCCAGTGGCTAAGATGGGCACAGTGAGAGCAGTCATTGCTATGGTTGCAGCTAATGGCTAGGAAATGCATCAAATGGATGTCAAAAATGCATTTCTAAATGGAGATCTACAAGAGGAAGTGTATATGGCACAGCCACCAGAAGGGTATGTACACCCAAGATATCCCACTCATGTATGCAAATTGAAAAAGGCATTATATGGTTTGAAGCAAGCACCTCGTGCTTGGAGTGATAAGATGAGCAGATATCTTATCTCACTTGGTTTTCAGATTTCTACAGTAGATTCTTCACTCTATGTGAAGAAGACAGAGCATGGGATTGTTTTACTCGTCATCTATGTGGATGATTTGATTATCACAGGTGATCATGGTGCAGATGTGATGCATGTCAAGAAAGCTTTGAGTGGGCAATTTGACATGAAAGATCTTGGTGAGTTGAGATACTTCCTTGGAATTGAAGTGGTAAAAGATCATGTAGGTACATGGTTAGTACAACGCCAATATGCATTGGATATGTTGGCAAAATATGGCATGACAGGGTGTAAGCCTATGAGTACACCTTTGGAGCAAAATGTGAAGTTGCGGGCTGATTATGGCGAGGAATTGGATGATCCATCGATGTACAGAAAGATGGTTGGTAGTCTCATTTACATGACTATCACACACCCGGATTTGAGTTATGCTGTGGGGCTAGTAAGCCAGTTTATGGAGAGCCCCAGGAAACCACATTTGGATGCAGTGAGACGCATCATGCGATATGTGAAGACCACTGCACATTATGGTCTACTTTATGAGAGTGGTAAAAGCTTGGACATACATGGCTACACAGATGCTGATTGGGCAGGTAGCTCTTGACAGGAGGTCTACTAATGGTTATGCTTTTACACTTGGAAGTGCCGTGGTGAGTTGGAGTAGCAAGAAGCAACCTACAATTGCTTTATCCAGTACAGAGGCTGAATACAGAGATGCAGCCCCATTGCTACTTGTGAGGCTATATGGTTAAAGAGTCTCTTGACATATTTGTGTGAGCCTATTGATGGCAAAGTTGTCATTCATTGTGACAACATGAGCAGTATACAGTTGGCAAAGAATCCAGTATTTATGCGAGGACCAAACACATAGAGGTCCATTATCACTTTGTCAGAGAGAAGGTGCTGGATGGTACAGTTGATCTTCAGTATGTGAAGACTGATGAGCAGGTGGCAGACATCTTTACAAAGCCACTTAGCAGGGAAAAGTTTAAGTACTTCCGTACTATGTTGGGAGTACATGGGATGAGCTTGAGGGGGAGTGTTGAGAGAGCCTTGATATCCCAAGCTCATCGTCATCTTCATCGGCAGTACATCATGAGCTTGAGAGGGGCTGTTGAGATTCAAGCTCCTCGATGTCAGTGTGAGCCAGCTATGCTATGTGCTGGCATGTTAGGTAGGAACATGTGTGAGACATAAATGACCGCGTGTCCAGCTGGTCATAGTGTGTGGACATTAGCTAGGGTTAGTAGAGTGTGGACACAACTCATAGTGTTGTGTGGATTATGGATTATTGCATTATGCTTTGTGTTAGAGTGGAGATGGCTTCCCTCTATGCTTCGGGTTTGCAATATACATTAGGGTTTACTCCTGTGTGTGTGTCTCCTCCCCCTCTACCGTTCTTTCAACACAGTCTCGGTTCGATTAAAATGGTGAGCTTCCGGTACGGTGGATGAGGGACCAAGGAAGCGGCCTATGAGTGAAGCGCTAGGTCACCTATGAAGGATCCTAGAGGGTGCTGACCATATGGTGCTCGGGCTCTGGGTTGCCTAGGATACCCACACGTGCGTCGAGGAAGATATTGGAACAAGGAGTAAGAGTTGTTTTCTGAAATCGGATCCGATTGATTGACCTTGCTGGTCTTCAATGGATGAGTCCATGGCTCTTTATATGGATCTGTTGGTTGATCTTGCTGATCTCCAACGGAGAGTCCATCTTGATAAGTGATTATATTGCCGAGTATTATGGGCTAGGAACTATTGAAAAGGCCCCTGAGTGGACAGGTGGTGAGCGTTCTGGTTGCCAATGATGCCATAGCTACTCTGATGAAGGAATGATGGGAAGTTAAGAATCAACCGAATGATTTGGAAGATTGTAATCAGTGATACTATGGTTCATTAAAGGATTCTTTTAAAACTGGTTGAATCTATGAAAAAGGCAATTTCATATTGGGTGTGTAAGTGGTGTGACTAGTTTTATTTTTGCATGAACATCCGGCTAGGGGGCCTGGGAACTCTTTTCCCTGGTACCCGAGACAAAAATCAAATTCTAAATTGGATCCCATCACTACAATGGTTGGGCGGTTGGCTAATCCATGGGACTGGATGGGGTTAGGCTGGACTGAGGGATCCGTAAATCGAGACTCAAATTCTGTAATTACGATAGATGAAGTAAATTACGGATAGTAATTGTTCTATGGATAGGAATCAACGGCTGTCCCTCTTGATGGGAAAAAAAGCGTTGATCCAAATGATCCAAGTGCAAGTTTCTTCCTTAATCTGACCGAGTACCTTTATAGGTGCAGTCAGATCAGTTTGTTCAGTAATGGTCTTGACTACGTTAGAGTAAAGAGTTATCCTGGTGGAATCGCCTGTGCTTTCCAGGTAAAGGAAGTTTTTTCGGATTCGATTTTGGATAAACCGACGGATTAGTCTCTTGTCCGGATATCCATGGGCGAGGCCCCGAGTGTGGGACCCTGCCCCACGTAAGAAGTGCTACTTCCGCGCCGAATCCGTTGCGCGGTGGAAACAGGGATCTCACAGTTGGTATCAGAGCCATTTGGCTAATAAAGATCAACTGAGAAGACAAATATGTCAAAAATTTATCAAGAAATACAAAAAGGTTGTAATTGTGTGATATAAGTCATACAATTTGATATTCAAACTGAAATTCGTAATTTGGTAATTGGGTCTTCAGATGGAAGTACCGCAATTATATAGAATCCCTGACTTGCTTGAGGCCTAGACATGATGGTATTTACCTTATAATTCCAAGGGCCGTGACTACCTGTATATACCGAGAGTATAACTGCAGCTCTTTACTGACAGTATATACGAGTAAATCTAAGACTTGAAATTATAAGCGTTAATGCTATCCAGATGATGATTTCGAATGTGGTTGATATGATTTTTAATTCTGTTTGAGAATTGATGAATTGATTTGGATTCTGATTGAAAAATGATGATTTCTGAAATTTAGTTGAAATATAATAACCTGAGCGAAACCACAATGAGGATGAATGGGACGAATCCCTGTGATGATACTCATAACTAGAATGATGATAATGATTTCAGCAAATCACTATGAGATTAGTGGATTGTGCTGCCAAATTGCTACTGTTAACACTTGTCACGGTAGATCAAATTAAGGGATGACAAATTGAGAACTTGCTTGACTGAAATTCCCGTGAAGGAATGTTCAGAAGGAAATTTTTCGGTCTAATGGACCATTATCATGTTAAAGATATGAATGATATGATCTGAATGAATTGTTATTTAATGATGAGTTCTATATAAGGGATATTTATCCCAGTATTCTGTTGGGTTGACCAGCATATAAGGAACCCCATAATAAAATTGGATCTTAAGAAAAAGAGATGTCCTCTACCTTGCGAGATGAGGACATCTCGCACTTTTTTAAGTGGGGTAGAATGTAAGATTCCTCTCCAGCCTTCGAGGTATACAGGAGTAAGAATCTCCCTTTTTGATCTTATAATTATTCCCTCTCTAAAATAAAAGAAAGATTCTATTTAAAAAAGGAAGACCCTTTCCCTAGAATACTTCTCAGGAGTCCCACCTGTTTTAGGGATTCAGAACAATGAGTTCAGAAGTGAAAATCGGTGTTTTGGATATCAAGGTTTTGGTCTTCATTCGAGTACGGCCCAAAAGAAGTTCTTTATCTCTTAGGAAGTATAAGAAATTATCCCCCATATATTGTGGGCCTTATCTGAATTCAAAGAAAGTAGGTGACTTAGCCTACGAGCTTCTTTTATCTCCTCATCTCAAAGTTCATAATGTATCTCATGTAAGCCTTCTATAGAAATATGTGCCAAAACCAAACCATGGAAAGACGGTAAAACTTCAGTGGCAAGATACCCCATTGGCTTCTAGGTTATGCTAGCTCCTTCTTTTATCTAAGTCGTAACTCTTACTTGTCGCTCGCAGTAATCTTACTTCCATCGATCTCCTTTCTTCTTAATCTCCTTTATGGCTTGGCAGCAGGAATTGGTTTTATCCATGATGATTTCTCACCTTCAAGATGCAAGCGAGTCTATGAAGAAGGATTTTATAGAACTGTGTGAGCGCTCACTTTTCCCTCACTTGGGAACTTCTGTAGCTCAGACCAAATGGCGGACCTGTCGAGATATAACTAGGGTAACACCGTGGGGGCGACAGCACTTCCGTAACAATGTCTGCTTGGCTATGGTTATTGAAGCTTTGGGTTTGGGTCCCCAATACTACTACGTGATGAGATCAAGGCATGGTGGATTTTCTGAGCGGGTCTTCTTACTGGCGTGTTTTCTTCCTCATCAGAAGATATGCCTTTACCCCATTTTTGGCTTGCCTCTCAGAGGTTCTTTTGTTAGATCGCCTCATACCACTGAGGTAGGTGTGGCAATAACCAGCCGAATTATTCCCATAAATGAGTTACCTTATACGTGCGCAGCTTGTGAGTGCTGCTTTTGTGACCATATGATGGACGGGCTTATGGAAGTGTAAAAAGTTCTTCTATCTTACTGTATATGTTCCAAGAATGAATAAAAATGAAATCTTGTTCTTGTCTTGAGTCTTGCTCACTTTGAGACTTTTCTTGGTGGTTAATCTTAATTAAAAAAATTTCTCTCAGTCTCATATTCGTGTATCTTGCGAAATTACCCCCAATTTGCGAGATGAGGGCATCTCACGTTTTTCAAGTGGGAGAGAATGTAAGATTCCTCCCCAGCCTCTCAAGATGTCCAGCATCTTCCCCTGTAATCAATCCCCTCTTCAGAAATATAAAAGATCTTGTCTCTGCCTATTTTAACATAGAGAGAGAAAATATTCTAGAGAGAGAATATTCAGATTTTAAATATTTTTAGATAGAAAAATTTCTCATATTATTAAAATGAATTTCCCTGAAACAGAAATTCAAAAAGAACTTTCCAATGTGCAATCAGAATTTATTGGAAATGGGTATAAAGGACCTTAGCCTAAGGGTTTAGATTTTCAGAAATTTTTGGATTATGCTCCAATTAAGGTTCCTATGGGCCAATAGCATCAATCCATGGGTAGGGAGGAGATAAATCCAATTTGTAAAAGAAGATACCCAAAAATGAGTAAATGCTCACATAAGATGAAGAGTTGACTATGTACAAGGTTTATTAGTAAGAAACTATGAGCAATATTAAAAATATGAGATATTTTGGGTATCCAAAAATGAGTAAATGCTCACATAACATGAAGAGTTGAAAATGTACAAGGTTTATTAGTAAAAAACTATGAGCAATATTAAAAATATGAGATATTTTGGGTATCCAAAAATGAGTAAATGCTCACATAAGATGAAGAGTTGAAAATGTACAAGGTTTATTAGTAAAAAAAACCATGAGCAATATTAAAAATATGAGATATTTTGGGTATAATGATTCCATTTTGACACATATGTAAGGAAGGGAAGTCCATTAAAAGAGGTGCATATTTCACATGCTTGAATGAGTTTTAAACTCATCAAAATTGAGATATTTCATCTCTCCTCTCTCCTAATTCAAGTCTAGTTGCAAAAAGTTAGCTCAACTGATCTAAAAATGGTCAAAAATTGACCAAACTGAGTTGAAAAATTCTAGAATGAGTTTGTTTAATTAGGAGCTCACTTTTTCCTATAAATAGAGACCTTTCCCTTTGTTGAAACTCAACAATGTTTAATGCATTGTTACTCTACTCCACCTAAGCCAAGAACTGTGAATTCATTAATAATTTACTAGTTTTTGACACTTCCCTCTTTCTTCAATCCCCATTGGTGGCTCCATCAACATACTAAACCAATTGATTGGTTGGGGATCTCTACCGTGAATAAAGAATCAAGCAAATTGTAAGGTAAAAGGTAAATTTTGATCTTTTCTATAATTTCTCAATGTTTCTCTCTTCTCAACCCCTCTCAAGCTTGAGAAACTTAATTGGAATGGTTTTTGAATGCTATTGAAGTTAATTGATGAATAGTAGTGAAGAGTTACATAATTTGATGAATGCTATTGAAGTTAATTGATTAATGATAGTAAAGAATTACATAAATTTTCATTTATGCTTAATTCTAATGGTTTTTATGTAATTTCTCTCTCTCACTCAAGAAATGGTCATACTCATGACCCATTCTCAATCCAAATGAAGCTTTTCATAAAGCTTTTCCTTAATCCAAGATTAATCTATGCTTGAGACCAAATTAATGGTTTTTTTTCTATGCTTTTAGTTTCATGATTATTTTTTATTCAATTCATTATGGGTTAATGATCCAATTAGGGATCATTCTAATCATTCTCTTAAGTATAAGCTTTATCTTTTAAAATCATTGAGATTTATCAGTCATAACAGCAGCAGCAGTGGAGCTATGGTAAAATTTTGTAAAAATTTACACATAAAATAATTTCATTCGAAGCATGAAAAGAGGACTTCCTACCATATTCTAGGAATTATCATCCTAGATTAATTAAAAGAATTTCATTGTAATCATGGAGAAATTGAATTTTTATATTATGCATAAAGGATAAATTTTTATATCAAAAGTGTTATTTTTATCATTTTTATTTTCATGCATAGAAGTATGCATAAAGGATAAATTTTTATATCAAAAGTGTTACTTTTATCAATTTTTATTTTCATGCATAGAAGTATGCATAAAGGATAAATTTTTATATAAAAAGTGTTATTTTTATCATTTTTATTTTCATGCATAGAAGTATGCATAAAGGATAAATTTTTATATCAAAAGTGTTACTTTTATCATTTTTATTTTCATGCATAGAAGCATGCATAATGGATAAATTTTTATATCAAAAGTGTTACTTTTATCATATTTGAAATTCATGCATAAAGGTATGCATAAAAGTTGATTATTTTATTATAAAAGTGTGACTTTTATTATAATTAAATTTCATACATAAAGGTATGCATAAAAGTTGATTATTTTATTATAAAAGTGTGACTTTTATCATATTTGGATTTCATGCATAGAGGTATGCATAAAAGTTCATTATTTTATTATAAAAGTGTGACTTTTATTATAATTGAATTTCATACATAAAGGTATGCATAAAAGTTGATTATTTTATTATAAAAGTGTGACTTTTATTATAATTGAATTTCATACATAAAGGTATGCATAAAAGTTGATTATTTTATTATAAAAGTGTGTCTTTTATCATAACTAAATTTCATGCATAGAGGTATGCATAAAAGTTGATTATTTTATTGTAAAGGTGTTACTTTTATCATATTGGATCTCATGCATAGAGGTATGCATAAAAGATATTCTTCTTATACTAAAAGTGTGATTTTCATCATAAATGGATTTTATGCATAACTTAGATGCATAAGAGAAATTCTTTTATTCTAAAAGTGTAATTCCTACCAAATTGAATTTATGCATAAGAAGATGCATAAAAGTTTGATTTTTAATTCAAAGTGTCATTCTCATCTAAATTGAATTTATGCATAGGAAGATGCATAAAAGAATAAAATTTCAATTCAAAAGCGTTATTCTCATCCAAATTGAATTTATGCATAGGAAGATGCATAAAAGATGGATTTTTAATTCAAAAATGTCAATTCTCATCCAAATTGAATTTATGCATAGGAAGATACATAAAAGATTGAATTTTAATTCAAAAGTATCATTTTCATTTAAAATGAAATTATGCATAGGAAGATGCATAAAAGATTGATTTTTACTTCGAAAGTATTAATCTCCTTAAATGGAATTTATGCTTAAATAAATGTGTAAAGAAATCTTATATCAAATATAAAAATTCTCTTGTATTCTATAAATAGATATGAGATGTGATAGGATGTGATAAGAGGTGTATAAGATGTGATAAGAGGTGATAAGATGCTTATGAAATAAGTTAGCAGGTGATAAGATGAATTAAGATGTGATAAGATGTGTATGAGATGAGGTAAGAAGTGTATGTGATAGGATAAGATGTATATGGATCTTGATAGAGCAAGAATGGATGTGATGTAAAAGATTAGATGTGAAGGCATATGGGGATATATGAATGTGAATGTGGAGGTGGATGTATGCATGTAGATTTAGATGTATGGATGTGAATGTGAATGTGGATGTGGATGTATGCATGGAGATGTGGATGTATGCATGTAGATGTAGATGTATAGATGTAGATGTGAATGTGCAGGTGAATGTATGCATGTAGATGTGGATGTATGGATGTGAATGTGAATGTGGATGTGGATGTATGCATAGAGATGTGGATGTATGCATGTAGATGTAGATATATGGATGTGAATGTGAATGTGGATGTGGATGTATGCAATTGGAGATGTGGATGTATACATGTAGATGTAGATGTATGGATGTGAATGTGAATGTGGATGTGGATGTATGCATGGAGATGTGGATGTATGCATGTAGATGTAGATGTATAGATGTGGATGTGAATGTGGAGGTGGATGTATGCATGTAGATGTAGATGTATGAATGTGAATGTGGATGTGGATGTGGATGTATGCATGGAGATGTGGATGTATGCATGTAGATGTAGATGTATGAATGTGGATGTGGATGTATGCATGTAGATGTGAATGTACGCATATAGATGTGGATGTATGGATGTGAATGTGCATGTAGATGTAGATGTGGATGTATGGATGAGGATGCATGAATGTGCATGTAGATGTGGATGTGAAAATAGATGCATGGATGTAGATGTGGTGTATGGATGTGAATGTGGATGTGGATGTGGATATATGTATGGATGTGAATATATGATATGTGATGTGAAGAAATCTGAAGTGATGAGATGGAAAATGATGTGATGGGATGAGTACACATATAAATGGAATATGGAATAAGTAATGTGGATTGATGAGGGATAATGTGGAAAAATGAGAGTTAATATAGAAACTGTATTTGTAAATGCTGTTTGTAAATGGCTGTTTTATGTCAAGAATGCTGGGGAAGCATTTGACCGTCTTGTGATTAAGTCGTGGAGACCTAACTGATAAAGTTGCAACTGCTGAGACGGAGAGTCAATGGAGGAGGATACCAAGGAAGCAAAGTCGGCCGAGGACTTGACCAGCCTCGGTTCGATTAAAATGGTGAGCTTCCGGTATACGGTGGATGAGGGACCAAGGAAGCGGCCTATGAGTGAAGCGCTAGGTTACCTGCGAAGGATCCTAGAGGGTGCTGTGACCATACAGTGCTCGGGGCTCTGGGTCGCCTAGGATACCCACACGTGCGTCGAGGAAGATATTGGAACAAGGAGTAAGAGTTATTTTCTAAAACCAGGCATGGATCTGATTGATTGACCTTGCTGGTCTTCAATGGATGAGTCTATGGCTCTTTACATGGATCTGTTGGTTGATCTTGCTGATCTCCAACGGAGAGTCCATCTTGATAAGTGATTATATTGCCGAGTATTATGGGCTAGGAACTATTGAAAAGGCCCATGAGTGGACAGGTGGTGAGCGTTCTGGTTGCCAATGATGCCATGGATACTCTGATGAAGGAATGATGGGAAGTTAAGAATCAACCGGATGATTTGGAAGATTGTGATCAGTAATACTATGGTTCCTTAAAGGATTGTTTTAAAACTAGTTGAATCTGTGAAAAAGGCAATTTCATATTGGGTGTGTAAGTGGTGTGACTAGTTTTATTTTTGCATGAACATCCAGCTAGGGGGCCTGGGAACTCTTTTCCTTGGTACCTGAGACAAAAATCAAATTCTAAATTGGATCCCATCACTACAGTGGTTGGGCGGTTGGCTAATCCATGGGACTGGATGGAGGCTGGTGGACTGAGGGATCCGTAAATCGAGACTCAAATTCTGTAATTATGATAGATGAAGTAAATTCTGGATAGTAATTGTTCTATGGATAGGAATCAACGGCTATGCCTCTTGATGGGGAAAAAAGCGTTGATCCAAGTGCTAGTTTCTTCCTTGATCTGACCGAGTACCTTTATAGGTACAGTCGGATCAGTTTGTCGGATTAGTTTGTTCAGTAATGGTCTTGACTACGTTAGAGTAAAGATGTAGGGGAGAAGAGAGCTTGAGCTCTTGCAATGCACACACACACTCACAAAACCCTAAAAGAGAACACACAAGGTGAGAGGCTAAAAATCTTCTTCTTCTTCACACAACACTCAACACACCATATACAAAGATAAGAGTACACACAATATGAAAAGGTAGTCAACCAAATACATTCTAGGGTTCTCTATAGTGTGAACCCAACTAAATGAGCTGGCTCTATAACTATGCCAGTCTCAAGAATGGCTGTCACACACAGCCTGTCATCCGACTGGCTGCATATCACCCATGATCTCACCAACCATGCCAGTGGTGTAAGTGTGGGACCTATCCCCCAGGCGGGTCATCAGTGTCCGTCGCCTCACTAGATGAGCTCGATATCTCAACACTCCCCCTTGAGCTCAACTCCATCTCATGTACACCAAGCAAAGTCCTGAATCTGCGGCTCTCTACCCAATGCTTTGGTGAAGATGTCAGCGACGACCTGATCCTGTGTGCTAACATAAACAAGGTCAACGTCTCCTGCCACAACCTTCTCTCTGACAAAATGGTAGTGGACCTCTATATGCTTCGTGCGAGCATGAAAAATTGGGTTCCTGGAAATTGTATACTGCTAATGTTATCACAGAAAATGATAACTTGTCTATCCCCACTGATAGACCCAAATCTACAAGTAGCTTTCTCAACCAAGCTACCTCACATGCTGCCATAGCAGCATCTCTGTACTCGGCCTCTGTACTGGATAGAGTAACGGTAGGCTGCTTCTTGCTACTCCAAGTCACAGCAGCACTCCCCAAAGAAAACATGAAGCCACTAGTAGATCTTCTATCTGAGATACTACCAGCCCAATCAGATCTGTGTACCCATGTACACATATCTCTATCCCAGTTTCATAAAATAGTCCACAATGCAAAGTAGACCTCACATACCTCAATATGCGTCTCAATGCATCTAAATGCGGCTTTCGAGGAACCTGCATAAACTGACTCACCAACCCAACAGCATAGCTCAAATCTAGCCTGGTGATCATCCTGTAGATCAAGCTTCCTACTATGCGCCTATACATAGTAGGATCCTCCAAAATCTCTCCTGAATCTGCACCTCAACTTGCCATTCTGATCCAATGGCACTGAGATAGGCGTACAGCCTGTCATACCATACTTGGACAACATGTCCAAGCCATAGTGTCTCTGCACAGCAACAGTAATCCAATACCATGTGACCTAATCACCTCAATGCCCAAGAAATATCTAAGCTCCCCCAGATCCTTCATCTCAAACTTCTATCTAAGCAAGATCTTTACATCAAAGATCTCTGCATCATGGTCCCCCGTAATGATCAGGTCATCTACATAGATGACAACAAGCACAACCCCTCTATCACTATGTCCCACATACAGAGCGAGAAATCTGCATTGGCTACATGAAAGCCAATAGTGACAAGATATTCAAAAATCTTGTCAGACCATGCTCTTGGTGCTTTTTTTAAGCCATACAAGGCTTTCTTCAACCTGCAAACATGCTCGGGGTGACTCATATCCTCATAACCAAGTGGCTGCAACATATACACCTCTTCCTGCAAATCCCCATGCAAGAATGCATTCTTTACATCCATTTGATGTAAAGACCATTGCTTTGACGTAGCCACTGCTATCACAACTCTCACTGTTGCCATCTTGGCAACTGAGCTGAAAGTTTCCTCATAATCAATGCCATATGTTTGCGCATATCCTTTGGCTACCAATCTAGCCTTGTACCTGCTTATGCTTCCATCACTAGTTATGTTTTACTTTGTACACCCACTTGCATCCAATGGCTTTCTTGCCTTCAAGCAATTGCACTAAATCCCAAGTCTCATTTCCATATAGTGCATCCATCTCCTTATCCATAGCTATCTCCTAACACACATTTCCAACAGCCTCATCAATGCATGTGGGCTCTACAACCTGCACAACTTTTGCCATGTATGCATAGTGATGTGTCCCATAACCATCATAGGTAAACCTCTGCATAGGATTCTTGACTTTCCCAAATCTTCACAGCTTTGCATTCATGGCTTCCATAGCCTTCTTACACTAGGTGTTCTCATAGCTAGTATCCCAAGATCCTCATCAAGGCTCATCTCTGAGCCACTAGACTCTCCATCAACATGAGAATGCCCTGCAAAAATGTCAAGCATACTAAGGGGCTCAACCACTTTCTCTTTGCCTTTATGTGATATACTAATCACATTTGCAAGACTGGTATTATGATGCAGCATGCCACTCCATGGTCTATGAATTGAACCACTAGATGAGGACTCTCCTAGTCCACTCAAAGACTGTGATTGCTGACTTGCATTCTGTGCAACCACATTTCCACTCACATCAGCCCTAACAGCTTCTTTTTCAGCAGCATACCAACTGCTCATCTCATCAAAAACAACATCCCTGCTTACCCTCAACTCACGTGTAGCAAGGTTATAACACCTATATCCCTTTTGCTCAAGGGAATACCCAATAAACACACATTTTTTAGCTTTTGGATCCAGCTTAGTTCTCAGCTCTCATCTGGCACATGCACATATGCAATGCATCCCAAAGACTTTCAGATGAGGCAAATCAGGTTTTCTCTGCCAGTAAACCTCTCCTCTGGAGTTACATCATGTATGGCTACAGTTGGAGTCATGTTCATGATGTAAACTGTTGTAGAAACAGCCTCAGCCCAATAGCTATACGGCATATTCTTCTCTCCCATCAATGCTCGTGCAATCTCAGCAATGTGCCTGTTTTTTCGCTCAGCAACTCCATTTTGCTACGGAGTGTATCTACCTATAAACTATCTCTGAATACCATTCTTCTGCAAAAATTCAGAGAACTCATTGGAGAAGTACTCTCCCCCTCCATCTGACCTTAGGCACTTTACATGTTTCCCTGTTTGCTTATCAACCATAACTCTGAAATTCTAAAAATGAGTGAACACCTCACTCTTCTCCTTCATGAAGTATACCCATACTTTCTTTGTGTGGTCATCAATAAATGTCACCTAATACCTGTAGCCTCCCATAGACATGGTCTTCGTAGGACCCCATACATCTGAATGCACAACATCTAGTGCATTTCTGCTCACATTTCTGTCACGTGGAAATACATGCTTTGTTTGCTTTCCAAATTGGCATGCTTCACATATTTTCTGCATACCTTCAACTTTAAACTTTGGCACAGCCCTGCACAATTCCTTTAGTCTGCATAGACTTCATTCTCTGCACATTCACATGTCCAATTCTTTTATGCCAAATGTCTGTGTGCAACAATTCCTGAACCATTTGCAAACATCGCAGCACTTACTTCATGCATGTTTACATTCAACGTAAACATTCTACCCACTATGTTGCCTTTTGCAACCAACCTGCACTTGTCTTTAAAGTCTTCAACATAACAACCATCAGGGTAAACCCGAACCTGCAAACCCTACTCAATCATCTGGCCAACTGAAACCAGATTCTTTGTTATGTTCGAAACATGAAGTACATCTGCTGCAAGGTACTTCACTTTGCCATCCTGCATAGACAATGGCACATCTCCAACATGGGCAATTGGATGAGCAATGTCATCCCCTGTTTCCACAAAACCTGGTCTTTCAAGGTTTTTCATCTCCTTGAACGTCATGTGGTTCGAGAGGCACCTGAATCAACGTACCATACATCATCTTTATGTGCTGCTTCAACATTTTCAGACATGGCATTAACGACATGTTGCATAACAAACAACCTTTCATTATCCTCATTGTTTCTGCTCAAGGATGCATAGTTGTTTTGCTACAATTTTCCATTTTGCATGTCAGCCTGCTTCTTATAACAATCTGCATGCATATGTCCAGGCTTACCATAATAAAAGTATCCACGTGTATCATTATATTGCCTTTGCCAATTTCCACGACCTCTTTGACTCCCCCTGCCTCTGAATTGGCCTCTTCCACACCTGCGTGTTGTTGTTGTTGTGAATTCTGGGACTGTTGTTGTTGCTGCTATGCTGGCCATAATTTCTAATTACCTGTTCGGCCACCTCCTTGGCTGTGTCCATAGCCTCCTCTACCTCGTCCTCTTCCTGAACTTGTATAAAAGGCATGTTGCTCTGAACTATTTTTGTTTTGTGAAGACTGTTGGTCTTCACCCAAGCTCTTCTCTTCTATAATCAACATAGACACCAAATCTGTGAAATTGGGAATATTTTCCCGAGTCTGAAATAGACGTCTTGAACGCCTTGTATTGTGGCCTGAGACCACGTAGACAGACTTCCACCTTATCATCATCATCTACTGAAACACCAATAGATGCAAGGGATTCCACAATACCCTTGATCTTCAATGCATAGTCATTCACAGACATACTCTTTTTATCCATAGTATGTTCATTCTTCAACTATATCTTTCATGCCTTGGTATTCGTTTCATAGAGTTTTACCAAGGTGTCCCACGCCGCCTTGGGAGACTTGGCATCCTGTATGTGCCCAATCATGGTGTCCTATATACTGATAGAGAGCCAATACATAACTTTTCTGGCTCCTTGGTTCCAATCCTTGAACTCTTTCACATCTGCAGTAGTCGGATTCCGGTGCCTCTTCATGCTCACCTTCTATGTAGTCCCACAGTAACCCTTTCCCATCAGAAAATTTGTGAACCTAATTCTCCACGCATGGAAGTTGTTCTTGTCAAGCTTCTCAGCAACAATCTGGTTTATGCCATCATTTGACATCTTGCCAGACACACAAATTTAACAGAAACAGCACTCTGGTTTGTCCTGCACAAATTGCTGTATTTTCTGCAACAGCGGTACTGTACTACACTCAAATGTCACAACCAGTGACCTCAATGTGCATACATACACCCAATGGCAACTGTTTGACATCCTTACAGCACACACAATGTCTGCACAACCAATCTCTCTTCCTGCAATTCTTAAGACAAAGTTCTGCATAGAATTGATGACTTACCCGCAGTGCTCGAACTCGCCTGCTTTCCAAAAAACGGAGGTCCATTAGAGGAAGGTTGAGGTCTATAGGGACCCTTTAAGCTGCCATATTATGATTTTAATGATTTTTGTTAAAATGTTAAGTTTCTTTGACTTTAGATACCTTCTTATTCTAAGTTTGAATTTCAAAGTTTTCTGCCAAAATTGAATTTAAAATTGAGTGGACAAAACCATATCATATGTGACATATCTATGGAAAGAGCGCAACGAGTAGATTCTGGATCTCTAATCTCCGACAAATTTTGAGCTCATATGTAGAAGTTATGGATGTCCGAAATTTCAAAAACTTTCCCCCCACAGTACAAAAAGGCATCTTCTAGAGAATCTTTTGACCACCTTTAATCACCCAACATTTTTGTATACATGGCATCACATGATTGGCCCTTTTCCTTAATAACCTTTTAATCACATGGCATCTTAAAGGGCCCCTATAGACCTCAACCTTCCCCTAATGCTAACGCGCCCAAAACACGTTTTTGGCTTGAAAAATCTATCCGATAGGACTCTGTCTAATAGGACATTATAGTTGCCCTGTAGCTTTACTCTCGCGAGAAGAAAGCTCCTCAATCAGAGATCGTTTGTTGCTGGGCCTCCCGTAGAGCTCCCGACAAGGGTGTAGTCGCCAACACAAATAGGAAAGAGTAGATAAAGCTCTTACCCTCGTACCGCTTTGTGTGCTTCTCTTGCTTGTAGCAGCTCAGCCCTTATAGCATGAACCAGGCTCTAATACCATGAAAAGATGTAGGGGAAAGGAGAGCTTGAGCTCTTGCAACACACACACTCACAAAACCCTAAAAGAGAACACACAAGGTGAGAGGCTGAAAATCTTCTTCTTCTTCACACATAACTCAACACACCATATACAAAGATAAGAGTACACACAATATGAAAAGGTACTCAACTAAATACATACTAGGGTTCTCTATAGTGTGAACCCAACTAAATGAGCTGGTGCTATAACTATGCCAGTCTCAAGAATGGTTGTCCACAACCTGTCATCCCACTGGCCGCATATCACCCATGATCTCACCAACCATGCCAGTGGTGTAAGTGTGGGGCCTATTCCCCAGGCGGGTCATTAGTGTCCATCGCCTCACTAGATGAGCTTGATATCTCAACATAGATTGTACTGATGCTGGAGGTGCAATGCCCGCAGAGCCAGAGCAAGAGTAGTTTGAGGAAGGGTTGGCAAAGGAGCGGGGCTAGGAGAATAATATCCTATTGGAGGCCCTTGTATGATAGGTGGGTTAGCATGTACCCCTTGTGGTCCCATGTGGTACCTAGGGTAAACTCCTTACAGTGGTTGGGTACTGTTGATATACAAGAAGACTGGCCGATGTGAAGGGCCTAGGTAGACCCTTTCCCTTTAGTGTGACGTTTCTAGTGCTTGAGATGATGGACTCGGTCCTAGGTTTTTTATCGATATTTGGATCCTATACTGATCAGCTATACCTGAAACAGGCATAGCTCTCTAGACTGGTTGTTCAATGGGTTTGTTGGCTTTCACTTTGCCCTACTTCTGCTCTAGGATCTAGAGATGGAGTGGGCTCGCTTTCTTGGGGTTGGTCCATGCCTCTCACCTTGGGTTGTGGTTCTTCTAACTGTGTATTTCCCAGGATAAAATTACGGAGCCTCGAAGCAAGGCTTCTCTGTTAATGTCTGGGAGAGGTAGGAGCTTGCTCTTGGATAGATGGTCTATCCATGCACTGAAGTTCAGTCTCTCCTGTCTCGAGATCAGGAGTTCCTCATCGTCCTGTGCTGGGATGGTCTTCGCTCTCGCTGGTACTATATCAAAGACAAGCATCGTTTGACTCCACGCGGTATTGACCGATGGGTCCGACCTTATAAGTGAGGGAGCTTCATGAGAGTTTACTTTGTCAAAAAGATCGTTATTTCACACCAATCTACCCAATCGTAGGTGCATGGAAGGAAGCCATGGAGAGCTCGACCTTCACCTCATGATGCAACTAGCATGCAAAAGGGACTTGGTAGATAGAAAAGAGTAGAGAAGAAGAGAAAGGAGAACATTACCATCCCTAATTACATGCACCGACAATCAAACATGCAAGCAAGCAAAAACACAAGCTAACATGCATCCACAAGCTCAGATGAGAGAGACAGAAGAGGCAAGCTCAAACGAGACAAATGGGATTGTTCCTTTTCGTATTCCATAAAACGATTTCTATACAAGAGCTCATAATTACAATGGTCGACCGCCCATTTAGAATTGAGGGCCCAAAACTAGTCTTCCTAGTTTGTCTAGCTCTATGTACAAGTATTCCTCATGATCGACGTTACACAAGCTATAAGCTCGGTCATCCCATGTCTCATATACAATAAGCGCATTGCATAGTTAAAAAAGATAAATTACAAAGAGTGTAGCCATGAAAAAGGTAATGTTAACCAGAGTGGTAACACTACCATAGCAGTGTCCCTGTGCTTGGTGTCTGTGCTCTACCTCTGTTCTTGACAAGGCAACTGTTAGCTATTTCTTACTGCTCCAACTCGTAGTAGCACTCCTTAACAAAGACATAAAGTTGCTAGTCGATCTCTTGTCTGCAACAACAACACAAGCCCAATCATTATCTGTGTACCTGCCTATGACACTACCAACATCTGTGTACCCATGTAGTTATATATTTGTACTAGCCTTATAGAAAAGTCTATAATAAACTGTGGACTTTATGTACTTGAGAATCCATCTAGCCACATCCAAGTTTGGCTTCATAGGGTCCTGTATAAACTAACTCACAAGTTCAACAATATAGCTCAAGTCTGGTGGTGGGTAATGGTCATGTAGATCAAGCTACCCACCACTATGTGCATGTACATAGTAGGATCCTCCAAAAGCTCACCTGTATCTATGGAAAGCATTGTGTTCTACTCCAATGGCGCTGAAATAGTCTTATAGCCTATCATACCATACTTGTATAACATGTCCAAGCCATATTGCCTCTATAACAACAAAATGCCATGAGGTGATCTCACTACCTTTATGCCTAAGAAATATCGCAGGTCATCCAAATCTTCAGACAACATGTCCAAGCCATACTTCCTCTAAAACAACAAAATGCCATCATCAATCATATTGATTTTCCAAGTGAAATAAACTTTGACTTCCGTGGACAATTCGATGCGATATGTCCAATCGCGTTACACCTGTAACACTTCTTTGAATCATCTTTATTAGTTTGTTGTGAATCATCTACCTTGATGTCAATTCATGTGTTATTATCATTAAGAGATATATCAAATGATTTTGGAAAGATTTTAGACTTTAAAAATGTTGATGTTGAGGTTTGGAGAGTCACTACTTCCTTGGGAAAGCCATTTTTCTTTTCACAATTCAAGGCTAACAAAATAGTCGAGCTAAGAGAATACGGTCGAAACATATTCACCTATGATCAAATTGTAGGTTTCAGACCTGCTATGAACTTCCTTCTTTGATCCTTGGTGCAAACCTTCTCAATTACTTGTATTTGTAGCAAAGTTTGCCAAAACCTATCCATATAAGGCGATATATTCTCTCTGTCAAGCTGTCTGAATATAGACCATCGTTTGGTAACACTTCCTTTCTTTCTTTTTCTTTTCATGGCATAAATAGGGCTTTAAGCTTGTATAGATATAAGCTTTTTAAAGTTTATAATAGTAAGCTTGAAAGGTGTTTCTTCTCTCTGGCAACCAATGCATAGCAAAAGGAAAAATAGAGAAAGGGGCTTACAGTAGTATAAGCTTCTTGCTCTTTTTTTAATAATAAGATTTTCAAAAAAAACATAGCAAAGCTTAAAAGCTTTGGCTTTTAACAAGGTACTTCATAGTTGTTAGCGTTGTGGGCTTTTGTGAAAAACAAAAAGGAGGGACCCGCCACCATCGCTACTGTTTGTCGTTGTCGCGCCAGGAGGTGAAGAGGAAAAAGAAGAAATTTGCAATTGATTTTTCTTGATTTGCTACATATGCTTAGGCTTCTCTCTTAATTAAAGCTTTAAGCCAAAATTAATTCTACTGTACAAAAAAACCCAATAAGCACTTTTTCCATCAATTGATTTATGGGTAATCCTCCACCATCGATTATAGATTTTGAGCATACAAAGTGCTTAGCAATTCTGAAATTAGGCCCTTGATCTCCTCAATGTGGTGATTCCATCCATATTGATGGATTATGGAGAGGATGAAGATTCATGAAACTTGTAGTTTTGGGAAGAAGAAGGGTGGTTTCTCTTCAAAAAGAGTGGTTTTCTGCATAAAGGTGACTTAAAACCTAATCCCTTGATCCAAATCTTGATCCATTGATCCAAATCTTGATCCAGTAGCTCAAAAATATCCCATAAACCTTCCAATCTTTGTCCATGAGTTCTTGAGTCTTTGTCTTCTTTATCCTTTGGATTTTTGTGAGCTTCTTGCTTTTTTATCAAGTGCAAGTATCCATAGCTCTGATACCACAGGAGCTCATATACTTCTTGAAGAATAATTAAAAAGTCAGATACATCAAATATTAAAGCATAGACTTGAATAAAATTGATATGATAGAGCACAACATGGCATAAGACAAGAGAAATAGAGCAACACCACCATCCACACACTATCGGGTGTATGTTGTGTTTGTGCCCTCTAAGGATTTCACATGAGAATATTCCTTTAAAAATGGGGGCATGAAAAATATTCAGCAAATCAACTCCAAATCTATTGGAGTTTGCATTTTCAGAATCTCTCTGAGAGCTTTTCGATGATATATAGCATGATGGGGGTCGGACATGGGAAGGGAAAGATACAGAGAAGATTCCTTTCTTCTCAACGTGAGAAGAAAGGAATCTTCTCGGTATCTTTTCCTTCCCATGTCCGACCCACGTTAAGAAGAAAGGAATCTTCTCGATATCTTTCCCTTCCCATGTCCAACCCCCATCATGCTATATGTCATCGGAAAGCTCTTAGAGAGTAGGTTTTGAAAATGCAAACTCTGACAAATTTGGGGCTAATTTACTGGAAAATTTTCCATGCCCCTATTTTTAAAGAAATATTCTCATTTGAAATCCTTAGAGGGTCCCAAAATGAGCTCAAACTTTTCCTAATGGAAGGTCAAAGTTCAGACAAGTGCAGCAGCCACCAACAAGCGAACTGCGATGGCGGCCAAGATTTCATCCTGGATGGGCAAGCGACTCTCTGCCCTTACCTACTAAAAGCGTGCACACGATAAGCATTGAATCCTAACTCACGTGTACATATGTAATGTAACCAGGTCCCCGCTCAAGTGTAAAGTCACTACCTTCATTGTTGAGAATGATTAAAAAAACACATAAAAACCTAAAAACATATTTGCATCCAATCGGTGATCTCAAAAGTTCAATCACCCAATTAATGATCTAAAGTCGAATCGACATATGTCAGATCGCCCAGGGGTCAGATCACCATGATTCAAGGTTGAATGATTTAAGATGAGAGATCGGTGAGGTCAAATTGCAACTTAAGAAAAAGAATTGACATTCAAAGAGATTGAGTCGTTTGGAAAGTGGGATCGTCCAAGAGTCGAATCGCCGCGCGATCCAAGATCGATGATCAAAAGTTGAATCGTCTGGGAAGTGGAAAATTGCCACGATCCAAGATCAGACGATTAAAGATGTTGAATCATCTAGGAGTCGGATCGCCAGAATCCAATTAATGTGACGACTCAAGGTGTGTGATCGGGGAGGTTGAATTGTGATTTGAGAAGTAGAATCGATGATTCAAAATGTGAGGTTGAATTGTGATTTGAGAAGTAGAATCAATGATTCAAAATGTGAGGTCAAATCGTAATGAAAGAAAATGAATCATCAGGAAAGTGGTATTCTCCAAGAGTTGGATCGCCCACCACGATCCAAGATCAAACGATTTAAAGATGTGGGATTGTTTGGAAAGTGGGATCACACGATTGGGTTTCTTAGATCCCAATTTAGTTGGGATCACAATTCAACTGCCTCATTGATCAGTTATTGATGGATGAATGTTGGATCACAATTCAGCTGCCTCATTGATCGGTGATTGATGAATCAATGTTGGATCGTGATTCAGGGAATGAATCGTCGTCGTCGTGATTGAACTGCTTTGGTAGATCGTGAGTCAGTTGTTGAATCGCGCAATTGAAGAAATCGGACAGGGCTTTGAAAACTCGGGTGGGCTTCGACGATTTATGATGGATCGTCGATTCAAGAACAAATTTTATTTATTTATTAATAAAATATCGTCCCTCGTGGCACAACCTAAAATAAAAAATAAATTAAAAGCAGCCCTGCGCAGACCTTTTTTTTTAAAGCTTTTTGTTTGCGTGCATGGTGCAACCTGTGCAGGCTTCTTCTTCTTCTTCTTCTTTTTTCTTTTAACTTCATCTCCCTGGCCGTGCCGCCTACTCCCCGCTTCCAGCCATGGCCGCCGCCAAGACTATGAGGGTTGTCTCCTCCCATAACGAGATCAACAAAATTGGCAGCTTTGTCAGGCCGATGCCTCAAAGACAATAACAAGTAAGCCCTTTCAACATCAGCCCTAGAGCAACCTCTGGACACCTCTAGCCATGGCGGGAGAGCAGGCCTTTCTATTCCAAGAAAAGCAGTGGCTCTACAATGGATTTGGATTGGAATAACAACTCTGTGGTGGTAGTTTCATGGTTGCAGTGTTGAGTGCAGGATGCCAGACTTAGATTTTTGGTGCCGTCGTGTAGACTTCAAGCTCATGAAATCCCTTGTGGTTTCCCTTCTCTGATCCCTTTATGGTGTTAAATTGTACATACAATCCATTGTGATTTCTATGGTTGCCTTCTCTGTTTTCCTTTATGGTGTTCAATTGTACATGCGATCCCTTGTGGTGTCTTTGCTTGCCTTCTCTTATGAACAAAAAGGCAGTGTGGGTGTCTATAATTAGGGAATGGGGTATTTTCTTTACTTTCTGGGTCATTCCATGCTCATGCTCATGGTCATGCTCATGCTCATGCTCATGCTCATGGAGTGTGCATATTATTTTAGGGCTATGAATACATAAACCTTGTTTGGTGGCAACTAATCTAATCTTTTTGAGCATCATCACCATCAGCACACACTTAGCCCTTTGATTTGTGTATAACAGAGGCATTGTGTAGATAAGAGGAAATCTTGGGAAGCAAGTGTGGGAGAGAGAGTAGGCACGCATGTCCCACACTGCACTATCTTCAAGCACATGCACAATCGTTTACTAATGCCATATTCTTAAGGTCAGTGTGGTGTTTAAGCTATTGCCGGATCAGAAAAGAGGCAAGCTTCCCACCTGACATAAACACCGGTCTCGTCACCAACCACACCATGCAAAACTGCTAGCTCATTCCAAACACAGGTGCAACCCCGTAACATGCCAAGGCAACACATCGCTATGGGCACAAAGCTATCAGTGCACAAACACTTCCAATAATCAATGAGAGCAATGCAACCCGACATCCACGTCCTCCTAAGTTGCAACGGTAACATCCACGTCCTCTCGACAACCTGATAAGTATCGATACCAATTCACCTTTCTTTTACTGCTTATATTGGCTCCCCAATAAGTGGGTAGAGTTGGTAGAGCTCGGATTGTTTCCATGTAAATCATGTAAATAGCCAATTACCAAACCACAAATCCCGCTACTACCAAACCCAAATAAACTTCCACTTACAACCAAACCTTGGCAAATTTATGGTGTGTAGTCAACCCTCTTCACTCACATCCTTTTGCCACCGAAATTTAGAAACTTAGACCCAATCAATACTTCACACCCAATGATCTAAACCGCACCTTATCAAGGCACTCCGATACTACTGGATCCCATTCTTGCACACAAGCATCCATGCCCCATGCCAACACTTAGCATGGATGCTTTTGATCCCACTGGTGTCTTGAATTCCTCATTGAATCTTGTTCTTGCTCAATCCAATCCTCTTCTCATCCATGATTCGCTATTCTAGTGTCTACACACTCACAAGGGCTACTAGCTACCCATCCATGCCCAGCACATTGGGCCTTCATGAAGATGCCATTGGAGAGCCTCCATCTAGCCCAATTACATGAGCATCCCAAATCGTGGTCTATAGTGTGTGGACATATCTGAACAAGAAGGTATAGGACCAGGAGTGGAAAATTGGTCTCATGTGAGCCTAGGATGAGTCAGCCAAGGTTCTACTCCATGCGTCTAACATCAGGTGTGCATTGCTACACATGAAGCAATGCCAGTCGGCGCTATGAGTCTCCCTTTGGAATGATGTCAGTTGCTCTGTGTTTGGTCTCGACCAGATGTCAGGCAGACAACTGTGTAGATCATTTAGGTTGCATATAGAAGAGGGGGCAGCCCTTTTGGCTCCTCCAAAAAAGGAGGTAAAACTCCTTGCACTGTGCATGGGAAGGCCTTTGAGGCTACCCTAGAGAGGGCCACGAGGCCCAAGAACAGCACAATGTGCTGTCGGCGACCAGCCCTAGGGAGGGCCTGGACAGCAAGGCGGCTAGCCTTAGGGCCTGGCCAATCTGTCGGCCTAGGAAGCCTAGTCAGCCAACCTCAAGGCTTGGCCAGACTATGGGCTAGCCCATGGCAACCAGCTAATCTGGTTGGGCAGTCCACACAGGCTGCTCAGGACTGCCCAGCAGTCCACCAATCATGGGCAGCCTGGCCAGCAATTATTGATAGTGTGAAACGACTATTTTAATGAGAATTAAATGCTACTTATTCAGGTCGTGGAGGAATTATTAAGCTGGCCGACTAGTTGCATGAAGGGGTATATAAAGCCCAGCCATAAATTCAGTTCATTTATCTCATGTTTCACCAAGTGCTGAAGCTACTCAAGGGTCAAGGGCAAAGGATTATCCTCAACTAAGAAGGTTCAAGTTCAGTCTTATATTTTAAGATTTTGCATCATTATAATAAAAGCAAATACACCATTCATGGTGGGGGCCCTACGGAGGGTATTCGGGACCCAATACTATGTCCTCTTCTCCCCCTCTCTCTCTCTCTCTCTATTTTCTACACATCTATTTTTAGTTTTGTGTGTTATTCTCATCGTGAATGATTGCTAATTTTTGAGCATTGAAGTTACCGATCTACCGCATGTCACAGTGGTATCAGAGCCTACGTCAAGCAGTGTAAAGATTTAGAAGGAAACTAGAAATTTTTTCTCGCTCGTGTGGTTGGTTTTCAGACTCCGATGGACCACCCCTTTCAGAGTGAATCCTGTCCCTCAAAGGACAATTGGTTTTAGGCTCCGGAAGCCTCCGAAATCTCCCACACACACAGTGGAAGATTGTGCTCCTGAAAGGTAGTGCATTTTCTCGCTATGGCGAGCTACAACGACGATGAGAGAGAACAAGAACCTTGGGACCGAGGTGCACCAGGTAGTCCATCTAGAGCATCAAGCATGAGTGTACGAGAGGTTCCAAAAGATGATGCGAGCAATCGCAAAACAGAGTACCAAATTGGAAGACAGAAGGTGCAAATACTAGCTCTGGAAGAGCGCACCCATTCTCCAGCTCCACGTTTTCCATCTCCTCCTTCCTCTCCTTCCGTTTCCCAGATTCCAAATCCTCTACAAAGGGACCCACGACCGTAGCCCAGTTTGATGCTTGAGTTGTAGATGCGTGCAATGGAGATTTGACAACGTGAAGAGACGATGCCATGCGACGCGTGCAACATGAGCGATACCTTGCGGTTTTGGACACAAGATTGACACCAGTGGCTTCCTCAAATCATTTTCTCGAGAAAATGAATTTCAGTAAGTATAATGGTAAACTCGACCCCACAACCCTTTATTCATGGTTGCATCAATTTGATTACTTTGTCGCAGTTCAAAAAAGTGATACTGACTGGGTGATCTTAGCTAGTTGGTACTTGGAAGGTGAGGCCATTCCTTGGTGGACCCAGTGGGCTCCTTCCCACACCAGATTAGGTATGGCAGCTTAATTTTGGAACGAGTTTGTCTGCGACCTTAAGCAGCGATTTCTACCGCCCCATTACCTTGACTCAAAGACGAGTTTAGGGGAGTGTGTCAGAACGCGCAACCGGTCCTTCAGTTTGCCACTAAAATTTCAAACTTATGTTTGCAGTTGGGCTTATCTGATACGGCTAAGAAAGGGCGATTCCTATATGGCCTTGACACCCAAATCCAGTGGGAGGTGCGTATGTTTAGGCCAACTACCTTCGAAGACGAACTCTCACTTGCGCAGAGAGCTAAAATGAAGCACAATGGCGAAAAGCCCTCGACTTCCTAGCCAGCTACTCCCAAGGCTAACACCTTTGGGGGAAAAGGCTAGAACCAGAGACGGAGAACCAGAGACGGGGTCTTCCTCGGGAGAGAGCACGGGAGCCTCTAGCTCCAAGACCTCGACCAATGCTCCCAAGCTTACTCCAAACTGCCACATGGACATATCTGAACAAGAAGGTGCAGGAATGGGAGTGGAAAACTGGTCCCATGTAAGCCGAGTTTGGGATCAGTCAGCCAAGGTTCTACTCCATGCATCCGAGGTCAGGTGTGCGTTGTCCTGCACATGAAGCAGTGCCAGTCCGCGTTGAGTCTCCCTCTGGAATGATGTCAGTTGCTCTATGTGTTTGGTCTGTGACCAGATGTCAGACAGCTATGTAGAGCATTTAGGTTGCATATAGAAGAGGGGGCAGCCCTTTTGGCTCCCCCAGAAACGGACGTAAAACTCCTTGCATTGTGCATGGGAAGGCCTTTGAGGCTACCCTAGAGAGGGCCAGGAGGCCCAAGAACAGCCCAATGTGCTGTTGGCTAGCCCCAAGGGGTGCCTGGGAGACAGCAAGGCGGCCAGCTTGTCGACCAATGTTGCAGGCCTGGGAAGCCCAATCGGCTAGTCTCAAGGCTTGGCCAGACTATGGGCTAGCCCATGGGCAACCAACCAATCTGACTGGGTAGCCCACACAGGCTACGCAGAATTGCCCAGCAGTCCAATCAGTGGTGGGCAGCCTGGCCAGGAATTATTGACTGTGTGAAATGACTATTTTAATGAGCATTAAATGCTACTTATTCAGGTCATGGAGGAGTTATTAAGTTGGCCGACTCGTTGCATGAAGGGGTATATAAAGGCCAGCCATAAATTCAGTTCATTTATCTTATGTTTCACCAAGTGCTGAAGCTACTCAAGGGGCCAAGATAGCCAAGGAGGAGTTCACACAAGGGTAGAATTCTGAAGGTCAAGGGCAGAGGATTATCCTCAGCTAAGAAGGTTCAGGTTCAATCATTTATTTTCAGATTTTGCATCATTCTAATAAAAGCAAATACACCATTCGTGGTGGGGGCCCTACGGAGGGTATTCAGGACTCAATATTGTGTCCTCTTCTCTCTCTCTCTCTCTCTCTCTCTCTCTCTCTCTCTCTCTCTCTCTCTCTCTCTCTCTCTCTCTCTATTTATTTTCTGCACATCTATTTTCAGTTTTGTGCGTTATTCTCGTCTCGTGAATGAGCATTGAAGTTATCGATCTACCCCGAAGCTTCTGTATGTCACAATAGAGCTACTAGATCCATGCACCCAAATGGCGATCCACATAAAGCGGTGACTCCATCAAGTGCACTCTGCATCTCCCTTCTAGGTACCAAACTTGCCTATATATGTGTTAATCAAGCGAGATGGAGATACCTAAAAAGTCAAAGCAACATCGGATATCATCATGCTTCAACAAGCAAGAAGACCGAAGAGCCACCAACACCTCAAAGAGGCTCACAACGTGCCCAGATCCATTCAGTCATGTACGGCCAAGCCACGCATCATTTGCGGCTTCTCAAGGTTCCAACCCAACCTCAATCAGACACACCTTATCCGCCAATGTCATCACACATCAACTACCAATTTCTTGTCTCAAACCATGTGTACAAGTCGAAGAAAGCAATATGCTAAGAGTTTTCACTAGACGAAGAGTTTTCACCAGACAAAGCTTCTACACGGGCCCACCTTTTTGCCCAATGCCCATGCATATCACCTACAATATCCACGCGCTCTGCATGTAATAGACATATAAGCATTGCTCTTTCATAAACTTGTGTAAAGCCTCATCACCAATAGCTATCTAGATACATTTCAAGATGGGGGGACCATGGTAGGCGTAAGCTTGGCCCATGGTACGACCCATCGTGTGGACCTTCCTACAATCAACAGGATCCTCCCATGCCTCCTCTTTGACCACACCACCCATTCAACCCACCCTACCTCTATCCCAAGTGCTCAACAATACCGAATCCCTTGAGCCACAGACGCCGCCTATCTCTCTTGCATTTATGGCACAACCATGTGCAAGTCTATTGGCACCATGCCCCCTAACGATCTTGACTCCCCAAGAAAGGGGTTGTTGACAAAATGTCCAAGAAAGAAGCAAATAGAGTCGAAGAAAGCAATTATACTAGAGAAGTCCTTGTGTTAGAGAAGTGCTCACACATGGACACACCTTCTGCCCATTGTCAATGCACATCACCTACATACTTCAATATGGACATCATAATTTTTTCTCTTCTCGCATCTCACATTACACGCACAAACACTTGCATGTGCAACTAACCTTGTCAAGACCAACCCTCCAGGTACACATCTCTGGATGGGGGGACCATGGCAAGCGCAAGCCTGTCCCATGGTATGACCCATTGTCTGGAAAACCCTCGATCTTGCAGGTACCTCCAAAGCGCTCTAATTCATATGACCTCTACGTTACCAACTCCACAACAACAAACAGTTTGCCTTGGCCCACGTATTCGTCAAGAAAAAGGCCCATCTAAACATAATATTTTATCGTGCTAAGACACCTCGGAGCTCCATCTAACCATGCTAAACATTCCATGGGATCCTAGCACTCATTCCATGGAGTCCTAGCACTCATTCTTGCTAACACACCCCAAACTTCCTTACCATGCCTAAACACTCCATAGGACCTAGCACTCATTCTGCCTGTAAACATGGTGTGGAATGCTTCTACTAACTACCTCACATTAAAGGGTCCACAACATCACTTCCACAACCAACAAAGGCCGACATGAAGAACCTCTACATCGTCTATCACTTTCCATGCTACCTCAAAAAGCTGCCTACCACACCATCAAGGTTGCCCATCACTATGCCTTGCCTCTGGTTATAGAGCGGTCCCGAACTAACCACTTATTCTTGCCAACTCCATGGCATATCCTAGACCATACACACCATCTACTTCTCAGCAAGAGTTTCACCGACTTAGCTGCACCGATTTGAGTGACACGAGGATACGGATAACCACTCCGTTAGGTAATATGGTTTCGCTTGCATGACCTATCGTAAGGCGCTTTGCCATCTTATCCGCAAATGGATATTTATTGTAAAACACTGCTGGAAGATATGAAGAGGTCTTACCATGCACTTAATGTCAAATAGGAAAAGTCTACAGACTTAGTGTACATAGTTTCTTAAGACTAGTAATAGAGACCGGGCCATTTTTAAGTTTAGTCGGCCTAGTGTGAAAACTAGTCATTGTATGTGTCATTTTTAACAATAAGCAATAGGCAATCTTTCCCTTGCAATAGTTTTCTTGTAAGCTCTTCTCCTTCCCTCTTCTTGCTTGATTACATGCTGTTGTGTTCTTACTTGCTTGATGGCTACTTATTTGGATAGGTGTGATTATAGGTTTCCCTCTTGCATTACCTTCTTCTTTTGTCATCTTTTGTAAGAGAGAACCATCGCGAAGGACCATCTTTGCTTGCCTCCATCTAAGCATTGAGAGCTCTCCCTTCACTCCTTTGACAAAGGAGCATTCCGCTATGATAAAGGAGTGAGGACATGAAGGACAAGCTAGTGCACCCACACGGAAAGTTACAAATTACAGCTCTAAGAGGCAAAACGCAACGACACGTGCTTCAACAAAGGCTAAGATAAGATCTTGACTTCAACATAGTCCTTCATGATGGTTCTCTCTCACAAAAGGCAAGGGAAGAAAAGGAAGTCATTACAAGCAAAAAAATTTACAAATAGCATGCATCCATCAAAGCAAGCAATATTCAACAAGCAAACAAGCAAGAGAAGAAAGGGAGCTCACAAGTACAATATTGTAAGGGAATGATTGTGTATTGCTTATTGTCAAAAATGACTTATATACAAGTGACTAGTTTTCATACTAAGCCAAACAAACTTTAAAATGGCTTGACCTCTATTACTTGTCTTCAGTATTCTATTTTTACATTAAGCACACAGTAAGGCCTCTTTATATATTCCAACACCATCTTATAAAAGATAGGTACATGTTCGAACAGATAAGATGTGCCTTATGCTAATCGGGCAGGTGAAACCATGTTAACCTAGGAAGTGGTTAACACCATTGTCTTTTCCTATTTGACATGAAGCACAAG
This sequence comes from Cibotium barometz, assembly GCF_041138505.1. Taxonomy (NCBI): domain Eukaryota; kingdom Viridiplantae; phylum Streptophyta; class Polypodiopsida; order Cyatheales; family Cibotiaceae; genus Cibotium; species Cibotium barometz. The sequence continues at coordinate 43,728,317 of NC_141081.1, read as the reverse complement.
GTAACACCACTTTGTATGTTCCAACACTGTCTTATAAATGATGCCGAGCAAGTGGAACCGTGTTAACCTACAAAATGGTTAACAGAGGCATTCTACCTTCAGAGGCACTCCAAGGAACATTAAGGATTATTATGGACCATACATTGCCTTAGGAAACTCCATACTTGGGAATTTACACATCACATCACCATGGAATGAGTGTGAAAGTCAACACGGACAAGGTCTATTAGAATGATGACATATACAAAGACCTAGAGCTTTGATCAAACTGCGAGGGGAATGTTGCCTACTTATTTCTCTTAACGCTACAATTGCAACATTACCAATTGCCATGGAAGGCAAAGTTACCTATTTTAAGAATATAGTGGACCATGCAAAGGGGTTATGTTCTCAAATCGCCGTTACTCGAAGAGCCCAGTGCGAGTTACAGAATGGCTTTAAATGTGTGGTCTTTAGAGCAATTGCAACTATGCATGAAGGCCAACATGAAGGTGGTGATAAACATCCAAAAAGTGACCCCTTGAAATATTTCCCACCTTGTGTCGTATCCCCTAGCTAAGCATTTACCCATAATTTGAAGGTATCTGACTGAATTACTAGAGGCACATCTTAGTGATTGGCCATGGACCACACAAGCTTCAACAAAATTACTTCACATCTTTTCACTTCATGGCTCACTAAGGAAGACAAGCATGACAACAACTGGTATTTCTCTAGATACTTTGCCGCCATTTCTCTACATTAGACATCCCCATACATATCAAGGCAAGAACTAAATAAAGTCATCAAACACTACATTTGCCAGATTTTACATCCATAAGATATGGATACATCTAAAAAGACGCTAGCGTCAAGGACAAGCCTATCAATGATAACATCCAGATACTTAAAGATTCACAAGTCACATGCACTAAAGATCCAGCTCCGGGTGTCATAGCATAGGCTCAACATCAAGGCATGGAGAGGTTCCACCCACATGTGAGAACTGAGAGCTGCAAATGTGCATTGCATGAGGTTCAGACCGAGGATCACGCCACCTTTAGATATCCACCATACCATAGGAGATTAGAGGCTGTATTCACTGCATTTCAGAGTGGAATTGGGTCCTCTTCATCAACTCGTAGATTTGAGGACCAGAGGGGGGTGGCACTTTTTTGCATGAGATGGAAAGACATGAAGACCGACTCATAAGGAGAGGAAAGACAAGAAAAGAACACAAGCAGCAGCCAGTGTTAACACTCCATCTATTTTCCAGATCATTGAACAGGCAAGTCGAAGAGCTAGATGATGAAGAGGATGCAGAAGCACACTAGATTAAGGCACGCATTTTCAACCATAGGGAGCCCTATCCTGACGTAAAGACTCCTGCTGCTAGATGCCCTCAAACTATGGCATGCTGAACATATCAAAAACCTCAAGGCTCAGCATAAGAGACCATCCTCCCGCACTGTCACGCTCCTTTCATAGAGAACCACTTTTTGCTCGTCGGTCCATGAGTGTAGGGACATAATTCTGGACATCTGGAAAGCTAACGCTGGCACAACCGAAACAGAAAGGAGCAGATCTAGAGGTCTCAAAAACATCAGCAACCCACACTTTATGTTTATGACAAAATGAGGCCGCTTGACTCCATGGATCATATTTGGCTATGCCAAAATTTAAGCACAACTGAAACAGAAAGGAGCACACCTAGAGGTCTCAAAAACATCAGTCTCCCCCACTTTTATGTTCATGACAAAGATGAGGCCACCTAACTCACCCCGTGGACCATATTTGCGTCCACAAACATTACACTTATCCCTTTCTCTCTTCCGAACACAACCACCTGGAGTTCTGTATGTACATGTGAAGGTTTAGATGTGCCCTGTATGTGCAAGCCTAAAATGTGCACTGACATGTCATCCAGATAGCAAGGCAAGGCAAGGCAATGAAAAATTGAACAAAACTTGTTACAAACACTGGAGGGATGCTGACAAACATATGTCCTAATGACCTTGTTGGACCTTGTTAGTCTTGATGCAGTGAGACGTCAATTTTCACATGCAAGAATTGTCTGACAGACAGCAGGCACAACAGTCAATCACAGAGCTCAAAGATGGCCTATGTTTAGTGGCACACAACCTTGAGACTAACCAAGAAACAGTAGTATATATATGCCTAGAGTTTATTACTGCTTATTCAAAAGCTTCTAACGGGGTGGGGCAGCCATCAAAGCTAGCTTAGAAAAAAAGCCCAAGTTTAGAAAGACAGCCCAGAGTCACGAATATTGCCAGGCTTCAGCAAAATGTGCGAACTTGATAAGCAATTTACAACACATTGCCAAGTGGGACCGTGGTTTATTACATGTAAGAACAATGAAACAAGGTGCAATTTATTATAGGAATCAAATCAGGACCCTTTGGATCCAAGCTACACACTTCAATCAAGCCATGGCATAGGCCGGCACAAGTCGAGACGTTATTTACAAAAATATATACAACGATTTATCCAGCCATTGAATGTGGTATATCTCGTGATTTTCAAGGCACTAAATCCTGATTGAATCTTCAGTATAGCCCCAGTGGAAAGGTATCCACTCCACATTGTGTCATTATATACCTTTCCTTACCAATCAATATCTGTAACTTGTTAAAAATAATGGCATAGCTTTTAATACTTCAAATAGGTAGAAGTGTCTTGCACACCCTTGACAGATGCTCTTCCCGTCATGACCAATCAAGAGATGCATCATGTTACTTGCTCACAAACACGTGAGTGCTCTACCTGGCCGAACCACAAGCCATCTTCACAAAACACATACGCAGGCATCCAGAACCGGATACAATAATAGAATGGATGTCGCTAGAGGGCATTCTGATGTGGAACGATACACAGATAAATTTCAGCAATCTGTTAAAACAACATAATCAGCCACCAATTTTTATCGCAAAACGATATACGGAGTTCTCATGAGCAAGCGCATACCTTCAGCAAATGGAAACATTCCTCCTTCCCAACCATCCTCCCCCTGTTCTGCTCCAAAATCTTCACTCTTGCTGTTTCCATCAGTGCTTTCGACATCCTCTGTGGCTGCATCAGTATCTTGCAGATCAAATTTCCCTACATGATTAAGCATATCACTGGATACTCTTCCAGAGGCCTGATCCAAATCAGGAATCTGCAATGAATGGGGACAGGCCGCTTCTGCTGCAGGTGCATCCCATTGATTGTCCGATCTAATAGCTGCAGAATCAGTATGCTTGAAAACCCCCTGGCTAGTGATGTAACCATTGGGAATGCTACCAACATCGATCCGTCCTTCAAAAGGAAACGCAATGTCACTCCTCTTTTCTATATTCATCATTGCAGCTTCTCCTTCCCCTTGCAGAGGCAGTAAAGCTCTCTCTCTCTCCTGTAGATCTTCGCCTACAGGGAAGTTTACTTCAGGTTTCTGTCCCAGTTGTGGGGCCCTGTCATGAGAATCTTGATGGTTTAGCTCAGGAATATCCATCGGTGGGGGACCAACAGAGGCTGGGCTAACATGCTTCTTTGCTTTCATCAAGTCAATGCTACGAAAATCTGTGTTCTGCACTTTAATTTTTTCAATGTGGAATTGATTCTGCTTAGACTGGTGAAGAAAAGAGAAGGGTAATGACTGAATTTGTAGATCTTGAGAAGGATCTGCAAAGCAATCACACATCCACAAAAATAACATTAGCTCCTACACACAAGCACATGCACACCTCCATATACACATCCACACACACAGGTGGGCGAGCAAGCGACCAGGCCAGCCTATTCCGTGACAATGATTCGAGATGTTAGACAGCACCCATGCATTGTGAAAGAAATAACATTCATACAAATCCGGAATTAGCTGCCAAAAATCCCAAACCTTGATATGAATGATGAACACCATTCTGCCCTATATTGGGCCCACTATATAAACTTCCGTCTGAACCACAACTACTTCCACTACTAGAGCGCTGAATATGTACATCCCCAACATCTGTGCCAATGAACCCATACTGCATGCCTGAATGAAGGCTTGATGAGATCAGCGTTCCTCTCAAAAGCATATTCCTGTCTCTAGAAACACCACCCCCCCCCCCCCAAAAAAAAAAAAAAAAAAAAAAACTATTGAGACATTTTCCTCAAACTTTGTCTGGAGCAAAAATTTGAAGTGCATCTTTGAAATAAGTACCTCACATCCTCCCCAAAGTGATAGTTCATGAGCCTGTCAAAAACAGGTACCAGATCTTTCTTTCTTACTTCCACAACACGAGTGAGAACTTTCTCAATTTCAATCTCTCCTCCAGAATCATCTCTCTCGAAAACTCTGGTATGTGCGACTCCAGCAAAGGCGTGAAAGGAAAACTGACCATCATACATGTATAAAGGGAAAAAAAAAAGAATTCAATAAAGCATGACCTTGTAAAAAAAATGTTATTCTTTTGTGCATCCTTTGATACAACGCCTACCTGAGATTTAGCCCATATGGGTGGCCCAAAATGATGCATTTGCACTTCAGCATTGGACAAAAACCATTGGTGCATCTCTTCAGGAGTCATCTCTTCTCTTCCCAATGTTCCATTGTTATAACGCAAACCTATGCTTGTCCTACTTGAAGTTCCTGCTTTTTCATGAGCAGCATTAAGAGAGCTTGGAATATCCATCTTTTCTTCTCGCTCCACCCAATTCGGCCTGCGGCACACATCCCATTTCTGTAGTGGTTCCACCACCATCCTCAAGTCCAGTGTTTCTTTGGGACTACCAGGTGCCATCGCAGAGGAAACATTATCTGGGTAACGCTCTGTCCCACCTGACAAATGAAGGGTGTACCTGATAAGATGTCCAGATGGGGATAGGACCCATAGCTGTTCTTTCAAACTGGTTTGCCCCACCTCACTATCAAGTTTGTGACCTCGCCCATCATGGAAAAATACAGCGACTGCTCCAAGTGAGCTGCAAGACCTCCCACTTGCAGCAGCAGCAGCAGCACCACTCACTGTACCACGCCAACCACCATTCCCATTTTTAATTCTACTGACAACAGACAAACTAACAGTAGGAGGTGGAGATGATGCAGCCTGCTGATTGGACCTTACTGGACCCATGTTGGACCACCAAGGAAGCAGTCGCATTGGTGCAGCTGTTCGAACAGCCCAATCAACAACACCTGGTCCATGGGTAGGTGGCCCTACAGCACCCCCAAATGGTGATATGGCAAACAGATGGTTGGTGCCCCTAGATGAGCTGACCACAATCCAATGACTATCTTCACTGAAAGCTATGTCTTGTATAACCTGCCATTTGAAGCAATAATTAATCTCTCTCTCTCTCTCCATGCATAAAGCTTTGCATTCTCCTAGTAGTAGAGCTCCATCCCCTCCCCCACTCACTGTACTTATTGCACACCCAGATTCAGCTTTTTAGTTCAGTACTTTTTCATTTTGTTGGGATGACAGAGGATACCCCATACAGGTACACCGATTTGTCTCATAGGCCAAGTTCGGTCTTTTGGAAGACGTTAATAAAATCTCTCTCTCACACACACACACGCACGCACACGCATGCACGCACACAGTTCACAACAATTATCCACACATCTGCCATCGACCGTTTTCCACACCCCTGCCAGTCCACCACCAAACCCCGCATAGGTACCATGCCTCAGAATTGGTGGTATGACAACGAATGCCGTATCACAAATGCATGTCTTTTGCGTGAGTTAGCTATTGGCCAAATCCAAAAGCGTGACACTAAATGGATTAATGGGTACCTTACTCGCTGCAAGAAACGAGCACATTGTCATAAACAGCACGAGGACTTACACCAACTCTTCTTAGGCAGGAATTCTGACGAGGGTTGGCCTAGGATCCACAAATGATGTTTACCCACCCCCATCACAGACCCACACATCTAGCACTCATATGCTCATATGCACACTCGTTATACCATATACCCCACCAATGCTCCCTCCCACATCCACCTTACGCACGTCCCACCACATCCACCTTCTTCACAAGAGACATGGTAGTGAAGGCTATACAAACGCTTCAGGACGGCCGATCATAGAATCATGAGGGGCTTATGGCTGACCCCCTCTCTTATGCAAGTGACACCTGGCATCCCTCCTAGCCCATAGGATGCATGTTGAAGCCTAGGGGCTGATTATAGCAAAAAGACAAGCAGCGATTCTTCATGGAAACCATGGAGGATATTTGGGCTTTCATGAAAAGGAAAAGTGAAGCTAATTGGGCAAGGTTTGAACAAGCATCCCAAGAAAGCGCAAGACCCAGATCGCTGAAGGGAACAACGTGAAGAAGCAGCAAGGCAAAGAAAGGAGAAGAAGCAAGACAAGGAGAAGAAAAGTATTGGAAAGAAATCAAGGAGCTTTTCGCCATGATGAGTCAAAGTACTCCACTGGAAGCAAGTGTGATAAAGAGACAAGACTACCGCAGTAAAGGACCAAGGACAAAGGGATACCAAAGAGGCACTAGAAACCGTGTCAGATCCACAAGTTGAGGTCAAACAAGAGGTGCGATTGTTCAAGCATGCAGAGCCACAAACAGTTCCAAATTCCATGCAAGTTCCTGCGATGGAGGTGACAGTTTGCGAGGTTCCCATAATTATCTCCGAATCCATTGACGAGGAGGAGAAGATAAGTACTTCAGTTTTTGAGGTGTTCATGACATCTACCATGCCAATAGAGCTTCCAAACAAAGGAGAAACTTCCATTCCCCGCAGTTCCCGAGGAGATAACAGTGGAGACACCATATGGAAGATCCAGTCCGCAGTCGAATCGATAGCATGGAACAAAGATGCATCATGTGCACCCCAGCTCCAAGTTTAGCAGGAGGGGGTGTCACGTGCAAACGTTAATTTGGTGCCATGTAGACATGATTATTCCTTACAGCCGCCTTAAGGGCAAAGTTAGAGGTCGTATATGGGCAGTTTGGAGCCAATTTGGTGGCCCTATAGGTGCCCGGAGGTGCCCAAGACATGCACCAATGGTTGGGACATATTATAGGCACAATATGAACACATTTTATGACATTTTTGATGAATTTTTATGGCCTGAAAAGTGAAAATTGACTTGATTACGACTTGCTATCACTTTCCTATATAAAGGCAGGTCATGGGTCATTCATAATCATTCAAAGACAAAGATTGCAGAGCCAAGACCAAGGACATGCAATCTCACATTTTGGATGAGCCAAGTATATCTCCAAATCAGCATTTTCGATTAGCGCACAGAGGAGGACAGTAAGCATTAGTTCAACCGTAGCATTCATTGTCTAAATCTACATTGGGTCTATGACAATCATAGTTGCCAGGTGTCACCAGCCTGGACATTTCCCAGTCTGAAAGGGGTCTGGTGGACTCTAGGATGTTTAAATATTTGGAAAGTACAAGCTTTGGGAATGGGGGATTATCCTAGAATACAAAGGACCAAAAATTTAGGAGAGTTGCTATTTTTGGCCCGACTCTGATAGAAATTCTGTTCGCGTCATTACATCTGGAATTGAGGAGATACCAAGAGTTGGCAAAGTGCCTATGACAGAATGTCTCCCAATTGGGATATTTTTAGAGATAAAGTTAATGGAAGGACCCATCTCTTAGATTGGGACATGTGGCAAGAAAGTGGACCAAAGTGAGACAAGTGGCCTGACACTTGTTAGAAAGTGGATCAAAGTGAGACAATGGGAGGCCCAAATCTATAAATTGGAGCCCTCTCTCTTCATTAATGGAGGCTCTCTTGCTGCACACTAGCCTCTACCACCATTGAAGGCTGCCCTAATGATGGCTACTCTCTTTCTCTCTCTTGAAGGCTGCCCATGAAGAATACCGGCTGTTGGGGACTGTTTTGGGAAGGCAAGGGTATTTAATCATTTATTATGATTTCTAGCCATTGTACTTGTTGCACCCGCACCCCCTTTGGGCACCCACTTAGGGGCCAAGGTGGGGAGCCACACTAAAGTTGTGTGTGTGAGGGGGTGGGTGCATGGTCACCTACCCACACCACCAAAGAGCTGGCCGCCCACATGCAAGCGTGGGGAGCCAGCCAACTCTAGTCGTGCAACTCCCCCTCCAATACTCATAAAAAGAGAGGCGACCACCCTTCGTAAAAAGAGAAGACAGCCGGCGATTATCTTGTGCACATATTCTTCAACAGACGGTGCCTTCGCTACTGCTCATCAGGCTACCCTTCTACAGTTGACGGCTTTGCAGCCAAGCGGCTCTTCCTTCCTTCATTCCACTGGCAGCTGAGCCATCTCAAAGGCGGCTGTGCTCTGCATACAGCCGGCGGCCATCAGCTACGCATGCTCTCAAGTGGCGCTATCTCCTACACCACAAACTGACGGCTGTACTTGCTGTAGGCGGCTGTCTGCCTTCTCCATACAGGTTGCGTTGCCTCTTCATACAGCCGACTGTGCGCTTCATCTCCAGCAGGTTATGCTCGTCTACAATTGGCCACCACTCCACAGGCTGCGCGTACTCACCCAGGCTGCAGCCAGGTGTCTGTGTACAGCAGCCAGGCACCCCTTTCTTCTCACAAGCGGCTGAGCTCTCTATCAGAGCGGCTGCATACCCACAGGATGCGCTGCCTTGTTCCCTTTGCAGGCAGACGTGGGCTATCTTCAGCAGCTGTTGTGTTCCTACATCTAGACGGCTGGCGGCTATACTCTGCAAACTGGCGGCTGCTTCTCCATCTCCAGTGGACTGTTCAATCTATCCATAGGCGGCTACTACACCTTTTCCTTCCTCCACAAGAAGGTGGCTGTGACCTACACAGCGGGTGGCTGATCTCCTCGGTAGGTGGTTGTGCCTCCTTTCCATAGGCGGCGTCTTCCTTCTTCAAGTGGCTACATCTGGTGTCCCACTCAAGTAGCTACAGATACCTCGGGTATTGGACTTCCATCTGCCATCTCAAGTAAGTGAATTTCAGATTTTAGTAAAGCACTTTGTGATAAATCTGATGAGGGACTATCTCCACGGCAACACCTGTTCGGTGCCGGGTTGTCCAAGCTATTGGAGAACCTCGGTCCAAAGGTGCTGAGATCGGGAGAGCCAGGCGTTAGTACGGGAGCGCCTGTTTGTGCGTGGTCCTGGAACACCAGTTGAGCGCTCTCCGCGGAGTCCAGTGAAAGCACAGGACCGTAGAGATTGAGCCACGCTAGTGGTCGTTCTGCTTCGAATATCTACTTCGAGTCTATTTGTTTGGTACTGTATTCTTCTTGTACATGGACATCATCTGGTTCTTGGAACCCATGGAGCATTGTATTTGTTAAATACTCCCAATAAATATATCATATATTGAGGGGGGGGGGGTCAGCCCGTTCCAGCCCCGGTGTTGGTGTCCATTTATCTCATTTTATTTCATTTCAATTTCAAGTTGTATTAAGTTGTCCATTTCAAATTGTGGTATTAAGTTGTGCTATTACGCGTGTGGGTGTCCAACGGAGTCTTTCCCACTTGACGGGATCCGTTTCATGTACTTGCTGTACCACCTCTATTGCATGAAGACCCATGGTTTTTGGGAAAGAATCAGTACCCACACGGAGGTATATGGATTATATTGTTGGCTCAACATTTCTACAGCCTATGTTCCGGCTTGGTAGCCTTGTGTTGGGCTGTGTTATGGCATTTGTATGTGGATAATCCGGCATCTCCCGTGGGGAGAGTAAGGCCCTCAAAGCTTGTACATGATATTATTCTCCTTGGGTAATAAAATACTCCAAGGGGGGGGGGGGGTTCGGCCCATTCCGACCTCTATGCGGTGTCACACGTGCAAGCTCCATTTTCAGCATTTGTGGATGTTTTGTCCAGCTTTTATGTTTTATGCAAAGTGATGATGGATATGTGTTAAGGTTGTGGCCATGTTTAAGTGTTTTGATATGCTTTGATGGTATCAACAAGTGTGTCAAAGGCCCTAGTCCCCCGGGCACTCACCGCCACGAGTTTCACCAGGCATTTCATGAGGCATGTTTCATGAACGTTTCTTTCATTTCCCAGACGTTTCAAAAACGTTTTATACAAAAAGGGAGGGGGGGGGGGGGGGGGGGATACAGGCCCCAAAATTTATATACAAGTTTATAATATGTTAAAAATATGTTGCCTTCCCTGCAAAACAATATTAAGCATGCATCATTTACACATTAAAACATATATCTGGGTGACCCAATTACAGTGGGCACCCAACTGAGTCAATGACCAATTGGCATAAGGCAACATCAAGAATCAAGATCTAGATTCCATCATCAATGATGGAAACTACTCACTCAAAGTGATCACAAAAAGTCTCAATCCTGAGCTAATACAAAAAAAGTAAACTGAAGTTTGAAATACACAAAGTAAAGCATGCTGATAGATGCAATCATGCATGACAAACAGATAAACAGTAAACTAGAGGAGCTTGATAGCCCCAAAGACTAGAGTTCTCAATCGGGAGTCTGGGCACTCAATCCTTAACATCCTCGATGTTCTCATTAGTAGCCTCCTCGGAAGACTCAAAATCACTCTCAAAAGAGGACGATGCTGCCTCAGCTGCCGCACTCACCTCAACTGCTGCACTGGTACTAGCACCTCCTGATAACGCTGTTGTAGATGCTTGCGTGCCATAAGCAAGTGCCATCAACTCCTCATACAACATGCAGTGTTGCAATGAAATGTGTTTCATTCCATGTGAATGAAACGAAACGTTTCATAGGAAAGAAACGCGTTTCTTTCATGATGCTTGGGAAACCTACGTTTTTTCAACGTTTTCTATCCAGAGAGCAAGTTTTTCAAAAAAAACGTCTACATGGGACTGGGAAATTGATTGAAGGAACTCCTGCCTTGCACAAATCAGCTCCTACCAGCTCCTCTCGCACTTCCGAGGTTCCGTGCCCGCCAACTCTCAGGTTGGTTGTGCTGATTTGTGCTTTTTTTTCTTCGATTTTGTAAAAAGCACTGGTAATCAAAGACGAGTAAAATGCTGAGTACTGAGAGGGCAAGTGCGACAACAACGTTATGGCCATGTCCTTCAATTCCATGTGGCTCGGCAAGGTAACTTCGAGGCATGGGTGCGAGACCCATTACATGTAAGGCCAATTGCTCATGCTATTTGGGATCCTCATTTCGGTCAACCAGTTGTCGAAGCTTATACTCAGGGAGGGGCTCCGGGTCCAGTCAATATTGCTTATTCTGGTGTATATCAATGGTGGATATCTCCTTCCCAGCCTGAAGAACTCCTGCTGAAGAGCCTGCAGCTTGTTAATATGCTCCCACATCGTCAACGACTTTGCAGGGCTCATAACCCGCATCTATACTTCCAAGGAAATCCTCTTCATAGGCGATACCCTGTTGTAAAGAGAGGCCAAATGCTGCCATATACCTCTGGCCAGCGTCATGTGCTTTACGTGATTGATCACTTGTGGTGTGCAATTGAGGAAAATAAACGAACGGACCCTAGCGTTGACACGATCCCACATCTGTGCCTGTGCCTCTCGGTCCTTCTTCATCGACAGTAACTCCCCTTCCTCTGCTTCCGGCCGTGGAACCCCAATAACGATGAAATCAACAAGGTCATATGACTCCAACACAAACTCCATCATCACCTTCCAGATGCCGTAATTGTTCCCGTCCAACTGACGATCCACTGGGAACGTGGGGAGAGTCGGGATCTTCACATGCTTCTCAGCCATCTCTAACAAATCTGCCATCGCGGGGATGTACCTGAAAAGGGTGGGTGGGTGGGAAAAAAAACTCTAAACCTGCAAGTGGCTGTCCAGCACTTTAGCCCGCCTTCCTCTTGCACCTTCTCTTCCCGAACAATCCAAACAGTCCACCAATCAGCAACGTAACTATCCCCCTCTTGCTCAGAAAACTCCCAAGATCTATCAAGAGCCCAGGGCTCTAATACCATGTCAAAATACGCAGCGGAAATGATAACCAAACTTGAGACCACAAGAGCAAGTAGAGTGCAGAAAATAGACAGCACAAGAAAGACAGAGAGATAGGCGTGTAAACTCTTCTCTATACACAAGATCCCAAGAAAAACTGAATGAGTACAAAGTGGGGATCATGGGACCTATTTATATGGCCCCATGGATGCAGTCGGCCAGCGCATGAAGTGCCACCAGCCCTCCACGACTGGGCAAAGCCAGTCGGCCAGCAGAAAAACACCACGACCTCCTCTGATCAAGTCGGCCAGTCTTCAAGAATACATGAGTGCAGTCGGCCAGCATCAGAGGCTCCTGCCAGCATGTGGCATCCACCCACACCAAGGAAAAATGGGAAAAATGGGGAAAAAAATTTACAAGGAGTGAGGAAAAATGATAAAACACCTATACAGGGCAGGCACACCCACAACAAAGGCCCTGGTGTCTGATAAAGACAGGAGATGACTTCTAACAGTTGATTGGGTATTTTGACCATAGAAGAGGTCAATGATGACTTGTCTCTAAGTGCATGTGAGAAGAGTCGACCTGTTTGGTACATAGAGAGTGGAGCTTCCAGGCATATCACTTCCAAACGTGATATATTCAGCTCCATGCAAGTTGTGGATAATGGGAGGAGTGTCTCATGCGTAGATCACTCTTCATACTGTGTAAAAGGCTTAGGTAAAGTGCCTTTGGTGCTTGCGAATGGCAAGAAAAATCAAATGAAAGATGTGCTTTATGCGCCACACATAAAGAAGAACTTGGTGTCAGTGTCTTTGATTGATATGCAAAGTTTGCATGTAATGTATGTTCAGTTGCAAGTGATACTTCCTCTATGGAGGCAGCTGAATTGTGGCATGCACACTTTGGGCATGTTAACTTTGAGAGATTAATGCTTCTACAGAAGTATAATATGATTGAACGTATGCCTTTTGTAAAGATCCCTACAGAACATGTATGTGAGGGCTACATTCTGCATTGAAAGCCCTTCCCTCGTGATGGTGTGGTAAGAGCTAAAAGTAAGTTACGGCTCATACATAGCGATGTTTGTGGTCTGATGAGGACTCAATCCTTGGGAGGACACTTGTATTTTGTTACTTTCATTAATGACTACTTGATTCACATGGGTGTAACCAATGAAGGAGAAATCCAAGGTGTTTATGCATTTTCAGCACTTCTAGGCAATGGTTGAGAATGGTGTGGGTTCTAAAATTCACTCTCGTCGTACATATAGAGGAGGTGTCTAAACCGGCCTGACGGGCGGTGAAACAAACACTCGCACATAAAACACTTCAACGCCATTGAGGACCTAGAAAAGGAAAACAAACAAGGGGAGCTAGAGTGCTCCTGCAAATAGTACACGGACACCGATTGGCCCCAAAACACAGTGGCGCCCCTTGCGGTATTTCTTTAATTGATTATAAGAGCTTTGATTACAATAAGGCTCGAAACTCAGCCGTCTCAATAGAACCCCTGAAGCCTGCAAAGAACCTGCATCATGGCTTCTTGTCCACTCGGCATCCACAACCAAGTCCAGCCATTGTTCACATCGAAAGACTCTCTCACATTGAGTCTGCATACAGAAGCTTTCTCCCATGATCAGGGCTGCCACAACCATCCATAGCCTCTCACACTATGAACAACATCACACCCTGACACATCCAGTGCTTCTGCATACCACAACACAGACTCCCGAACTGTCTCTCAAAAGAGAACTCGTATCACAACACAGCATACCATACAGTCGACACACCTGTACCAACCCTCTCTACCTTTCAAGGGTACTATCCATCTCTGTCATGGATTCCCTGTCCCCTGCCCAATCAGTAGCAAGGCTGTACCAAACATGTGTCCATTCATGTACCTTCTGCCTGCATGTGACCTATCTCTTGGAGAAACCCAAATACATGTTTCCTCGAGAAACCTACGACCTGTTTCCACATGAAACCCTTAGGCCTGTTTCCCTTTGAAACTTCTGTCCTGTTTCCATACAGAACCATTCATGGCACCATTCAACAACAGTGCCAACAACGGCATACATCCAGTTACCTGTTCCCTCATGAAACATACGGAAACATAGAGATGCCCATAACTGTAGGTCCCTCTGTTCCTTTCTAGCAGGAAGAAAACAATCTGCTCCATGAGCACGCAGCCATGCGAGCTTGCTTCACTCCCATGCCAAGAAACACAACCAAATGACCTGTACTTGCAGCCAGAAACCCAAGTACATAGCTGAATTTGCAGCCAAACAAAGACAGCCCATAAACAGTCCTCAAACAAATCTCAAAACAGTCCCGAGCATTGCTCATGTTCATAGCCGCATGAACTGCCACAAAACAGTCCATAAACCCTTTCCAAAACAGTCCCGAACCCAAAGCAAAGAGAAACTGAAAGTTCCATCGGTTGAACGCCATCGACATGATGTCTATGTTCATGAAAAACCAGCCCCTCCTTTCTGCAAAAACACGGCATCCTCCAAAAAGCACATGCCTGCAGCCACCTTTCCGAACAGGTCAACACCAGCAGCCACCCGTACCAAATAATGTGCAGCTGCCACCTGTATTAGCTGTTGTACAGCAGCCGCCTGTACGAGCAGTACCTGTCCGTACACCTGTGCATGCAGTCGTACACCTGTGCCTGCAGTCGTACAGCTGTACCTGCAGTCGTACACCTGGCCTGCGCCGCCTGAATCTGTATCTGCAGCCACCTGACCTGCAGTTTCCGTACACTGTACTTGCAGCATCCCGTACGCTGTACCTGCAGCAGCCGTACAGATCTGCACGAGCTCTTCTGTGCGCAGCCAACATCAGCAGTCGACTTCTCCTCTCGTCCATGCATGAGAAGTTGCAAAAGCAAGAGAGAGAGAGAAGAGAGAGACGTGGGCCTCCAAAAGTGGAGTAGTCTCTATAAATTGCCTAGGGGCCTCCCAAGGTTTTAAAACCTTTGAAACTTTAATTTTTGGCCACCAAAGGTTATAAAACCTTTTCAATTAAAGTCTCTTTGCCCCCTTCACACTTGGGGTTGTCCACACATGGGTTTACTTTTTCAACTCCAAACTGATGCCATTCACACTGTCCACCATGTCCCCGTGCACACCTGCATACTGTCCAGAGAAAAACACAGGGTCGTGACATACCCCCCTCTTGAAAAATAGCAAGCGTCCTCGATTGCACTCAATGGCACAGTAAGGCATCTTATGAGCAAAGACTCCCCATATGACATAAACAATGGCCCTCCAATGCATCTGGGTGATAAAACAATCATCCTGCACAATAGGCCACACTGTCACGCCAAAGTGACAAACACCTCTTGCTTGTTCCTTCAGAACCTACAGCAAAAGTCTAAAATCAAATGGAAACACGTTAACTGTGTTAGCCAAAAACAAAACCATGCATCATTCTACATATGGCACACATATGCATGACACACATATGCATTCGCAAACAATATGCTCCTCAAGTTGCTCTACCTACTCTAAAGTAACAGTCTAAGGGCTGCTCGCAAGCCTTACGCCCATGGGGATCCCGCAGGACCCACGACTGAAGGTAAAACATGAGCATATGAAAGCACTCAATGCATCCAAACACTACATCCACTAAGTACTTCCCCACATATGTCTCATGGCCATCCCGCAGGAGTCACACCCAGTAGTGCATCCATGACATAATAAAGCACTTGATGTATCATACCAGCATACATGCATCACACCACACAGTCCAGAGTATTTCCCAATGTATTCTCAATGGTACCAGGATCCAATGGCACCAGAATACAAAAATACGTCTACCTCAAAAAGTGTATGCATACATGCACAAATAGAGTTCAATCCATATATGAACCAAACCAACTCTAGGACTGCTCACAAGACTTATGCCCTCCATAGAGTTATCCATAGTTGCAGTTATAGTTCAAGGTGCGGCCGACTGTGAACCATACTCGACCATCATCTCATGTGTCTAGAACACAACATCATAGAAGTCCCATAACCAAATGTACTGTCAGCCTCCAGTACCTTCGGGTGAATACAAAGATGTCACCGAGCGACTCCTAGATAACAACTGAGCCTGTCTGTAACAAGGGAGCGGAGGTGCTAACCCCCTCTTGAGCATCAGGCAATGCTCCAGACCTATGCTCTGCTGAACCTGAATGAGCCGTAACAAGGGTCGACTCCAACTCAAAGGCATCAAGATAAAGCTGCAATTCCTGAGGTGAATCTGCTAAGTCACCCTCCTCCATCCACTTCACATCCATCAGTGAACAGTTCTTGAACTTCACAAGATAGCGACGAGAAACTTTACCTTATACCTTTCTTTCCTTATGTGCCAGTATCTGCTCCGGAATAAGAATCTCATCAAGTTCCTCCGCTTCCGTCTGAGCCTCATCTGATACTTCCTCAGGCACCCAAAACCTCCTTGCACTCCACCCAAGTGGTAAGCACAAGTCCTCGATGAAGCATAGGAGATCACCACTGCTAAACATAGAAAGAAACTGTCTTCCGAACCCATGAAGCCTCTATGAAGATACGACCGGTGACAAACTGTCGAAAGCCATAGCCTTCAACCCATGTTTTGCACCATAACACTTCAACTGCTTCTTGTTCCTGGCCGACTACTTCTTGGTCTTGGTGTCTTTTCTCCTGAGCTTCATCTTCAGCTCTTGCTCTTCACCTCATATAGGCAAAGACACACAACCCTGCACTGTCTCCTGCACTTCCTTTTCACTTTCCTCATGTTGAAGCTTTTGATGTGACAACCACGGGCTCGCCTCCTTGAGAAAGTCGACGATGTGTCCCGGCAACGGAACCTTGTAAACCGGCCTGACGGGCGGTGAAACAAACACTCGCACATAAAACACTTCAACGCCATTGAGGACCTAGAAAAGGAAAACAAACAGGGGGAGCTAGAGTGCTCCTGCAAACAGTATACGCACACCGATTGGTCCCAAAACGCAGTGGCGCCCCTTGCGGTATTTCTTTAATTGATTATAAGAGCTTTGATTACAATAAGGCTCGAAACTCAGCCATCTCAGTAGAACCCCTGAAGCCTGCAAAGAACCTGCATCATGGCTTCTTGTCCACTCGGCATCCACAACCAAGTCCAGCCATTGTTCACATCGAAAGACTCTCTCACATTGAGTCTGCATACAGAAGCTTTCTCCCATGATCAGGGCTGCCACAACCATCCATAGCCTCTCACACTATGAACAACATCACACCCTGACACATCCAGTGCTTCTGCATATCACAACACAGACTCCCGAACTGTCTCTCAAAAGAGAACTCGTATCACAGCACAGCATACCATACAGTCGACACACCTGTACCAACCTTCTCTACCTTTCAAGGGTACTATCCATCTCTGTCATGGATTCCCTGTCCCCTGCCCAATCAGTAGCAAGGCTGTACCAAACATGTGTCCATTTCTGTACCTTCTGCCTGCATGTGACCTATCTCCTGGAGAAACCCAAATACATGTTTCCTCGAGAAACCTACGACCTGTTTCCACATGAAACCCTTAGGCCTATTTCCCTTTGAAACTTATGTCCTGTTTCCATACAGAACCATTCATGGCACCATTCAACAACAGTGCCAACGACGGCATACATCCAGTTACATGTTCCCTCATGAAACATATGGAAACATAGAGAAGCCCATAACTGTAGGTCCCTCTGTTCCATTCTAGCAGGAAGAAAACAATCTGCTCCATGAGCACGCAGCCATGCGAGCTTGCTTCACTCCCATGCCAAGAAACACAACCAAATGACCTGTACTTGCAGCCAGAAACCCAAGTACATAGCTGAATTTGCAGCCAAACAAAGACAGCCCATAAACAGTCCTCAAACTGTCCCGAGCATTGCTCATGTTCATAGCCGCATGAGCTGCCACGAAACAGTCCATAAACCCTTTCCAAAACAGTCCCGAACCCAAAGCAAAGAGAAACTGAAAGTTCCATCAGTTGAACGCCATCGACATGATGTCTATGTTCATGAAAAACCAGCCCCTCCTTTCTACAAAAACACGGCATCCTCCAAAAAGCACATGCCTGCAGCCACCTTTCCGAACAGGTCAACACCAGCAGCCACCCGTACCAAATAGTGTGCAGCTGCCACCTGTATTAGCTGTTGTACAGCAGCCGCCTGTACGAGCTGTACCTGTCCGTACACCTGTGCATGCAGTCGTACACCTGTGCCTGCAGTCGTACAGCTGTACCTGCAATCGTACATATGGCCTGCGCCGCCTGAATCTGTATCTGCAGCCACCTGACCTGCAGTTTCCGTACACTGTACCTGCAGCATCCCATACGCTGTACCTGCAGCAGCCGTACAGATCTGCACGAGCTCTTCTGTGCGCAGCCAACATCAGCAGTCGACTTCTCCTCTCGTCCACGCATGAGAAGTTGCAAAAGCAAGAGAGAGAGAAGAGAGAGACGTGGGCCTCCAAAAGTGGAGTAGTCTCTATAAATTGCCTAGGGGCCTCCCAAGGTTTTAAAACCTTTGAAACTTTAATTTTTGGCCACCAAAGGTTATAAAACCTTTTCAATTAAAGTCTCTTTGCCCCCTTCACACTTGGGGTTGTCCACACATGGGTTTACTTTTTCAACTCCAAACTGATGCCATTCACACTGTCCACCATGTCCCCGTGCACACCTGCATACTGTCCAGAGAAAAACACAGGGTCGTGACATACCCCCCTCTTGAAAAATAGCAAGCGTCCTCGATTGCACTCAATGGCACAGTAAGGCATCTTATGAGCAAAGACTCCCCATATGACATAAACAATGGCCCTCCAATGCATCTGGGTGATAAAACAATCATCCTGCACAATAGGCCACACTGTCACGCCAAAGTGACGAACACCTCTTGCTTGTTCCTTCAGAACCTACAGCAAAAGTCTAAAATCAAATGGAAACACGTTAACTGTGTTAGCCAAAAACAAAACCATGCATCATTCTACATATGGCACACATATGCATTCGCAAACAATATGCTCCTCAAGTTGCTCTACCTACTCTAAAGTAACAGTCTAAGCGCTGCTCGCAAGCCTTACGCCCATGGGCATCCCGCAGGACCCACGACTGAAGGTAAAACATGAGCATATGAAAGCACTCAATGCATCCAAACACTACATCCACTAAGTACTTCCCCACATATGTCTCATGGCCATCCCGCAGGAGTCACACCCAGTGGTGCATCCATGACATAATAAAGCACTTGATGTATCATACCAGCATACATGCATCACACCACATAGTCCAGAGTATTTCCCAATGTATTCTCAATGGTACCAAGATCCAATGGCACCAGAATACAAAAATACCTCTACCTCAAAAAGTGTATGCATACATGCAGAAATAGAGTTCAATCCATATATGAACCAAACCAACTCTAGGACTGCTCGCAAGACTTATGCCCTCCATAGAGTTATCCATAGTTGCAGTTATAGTTCAAGGTGCGGCCGACTGTGAACCATACTCGACCATCATCTCATGTGTCAAGAACACAAGATCATAGAAGTCCCATAACCAAATGTACTGTCAGCCTCCAGTACCTTCGGGTGAATACAAAGACGTCACCAAGCGACTCCTAGATAACAACTTAGCCTGTCTGTAACAAGGGAGCGGAGGTGCTACCCCCCTCTTGAGCATCAGGCAATGCTCCAGACCTATGCTCTGCTGAACCTGAATGAGCCGTAACAAGGGTCGACTCCAACTCAAAGGCATCAAGATAAAGCTGCAATTCCTGAGGTGAATCTGCTAAGTCACCCTCCTCCATCCACTTCACATCCATCAGTGAACAGTTCTTGAACTTCACAAGATAGCGACGAGAAACTTTACCTTATACCATTCTTTCCTTATGTGCCAGTATCTGCTCCGGAATAAGAATCTCATCAAGTTCCTCCGCTTCCGTCTGAGCCTCATCTGATACTTCCTCAGGCACCCAAAACCTCCTTGCACTCCACCCAAGTGGTAAGCACAAGTCCTCGATGAAGCATAGGAGATCACCACTGCTAAACATAGAAAGAAACTGTCTTCCGAACCCATGAAGCCTCTATGAAGATACGACCGGTGACAAACTGTCGAAAGCCATAGCCTTCAACCCATGTTTTGCACCATAACACTTCAACTGCTTCTTGTTCCTGGCCGACTACTTCTTGGTCTTGGTGTCTTTTCTCCTGAGCTTCATCTTCAGCTCTTGCTCTTCACCTCATATAGGCAAAGACACACAACCCTGCACTGTCTCCTGCACTTCCTTTTCACTTTCCTCATGTTGAAGCTTTTGACGTGACAACCACGGGCTCGCCTCCTTGAGAAAGTCGACGATGTGTCCCGGCAACGAAACCTTGTAAACCGGCCTGACGGGCGGTGAAACAAACACTCGCACATAAAACACTTCAACGCCATTGAGGACCTAGAAAAGGAAAACAAACAGGGGGAGCTAGAGTGCTCCTGCAAACAGTACACGGACACCGATTGGCCCCAAAACGCAGTGGCGCCCCTTGCGATATTTCTTTAATTGATTATAAGAGCTTTGATTACAATAAGGCTCGAAACTCAGCCGTCTCAATAGAACCCCTGAAGCCTGCAAAGAACCTGCATCATGGCTTCTTGTCCACTCGGCATCCACAACCAAGTCCAGCCATTGTTCACATCGAAAGACTCTCTCACATTGAGTCTGCATACAGAAGCTTTCTCCCATGATCAGGGCTGCCACAACCATCCATAGCCTCTCACACTATGAACAACATCACACCCTGACACATCCAGTGCTTCTGCATATCACAACACAGACTCCCGAACTGTCTCTCAAAAGAGAACTCGTATCACAGCACAGCATACCATACAGTCGACACACCTGTACCAACCCCCTCTACCTTTCAAGGGTACTATCCATCTCTGTCATGGATTCCCTGTCCCCTGCCCAATCAGTAGCAAGGCTGTACCAAACATGTGTCCATTCCTGTACCTTCTGCCTGCATGTGACCTATCTCCTGGAGAAACCCAAATACATGTTTCCTCAAGAAACCTACGACCTGTTTCCACATGAAACCCTTAGGCCTATTTCCCTTTGAAACTTCTGTCCTGTTTCCATACAGAACCATTCATGGCACCATTCAACAACAGTGCCAACAACGGCATACATCCAGTTACATGTTCCCTCATGAAACATCTGGAAACATAGAGATGCCCATAACTGTAGGTCCCTCTGTTCATAGCCACATGAACTGCCACGAAACAGTCCATAAACCCTTTCCAAAACAGTCCCGAACCCAAAGCAAAGAGAAACTTAAAGTTCCATCAATTGAACGCCATCGACATGATGTCCTCCAAAAAGCACATGCCTGCAGCCACCTTTCCAAACAGGTCAACACCAGCAGCCACCCGTACCAAATAGTGTGCAGCTGCCACCTGTATTAGCTGTTGTACAGCAGCCGCCTATACGAGCTGTACCTGTCCGTACACCTGTGCCTGCAGTCATACAGCTGTACCTGCAATCGTACACCTGGCCTGCGCCGCCTGAATCTGTATCTGCAGCCACCTGACCTGCAGTTTCCGTACACTGTACCTGCAGCATCCCGTACGCTGTACCTGCAGCAGCCGTACAGATCTCCACGAGCTCTTCTGTGCGCAGCCAACATCAGCAGTCGACTTCTCCTCTCGTCCACGCATGAGAAGTTGCAAAAGCAAGAGAGAGAGAAGAGAGAGACGTGGGCCTCCAAAAGTGGAGTAGTCTCTATAAATTGCCTAGGGGCCTCCCAAGGTTTTAAAACCTTTGAAACTTTAATTTTTGGCCACCAAAGGTTATAAAACCTTTTCAATTAAAGTCTCTTTGCCCCCTTCACACTTGGGGTTGTCCACACATGAGTTTACTTTTTCAACTCCAAACTGATGCCATTCACACTGTCCACCATGTCCCCGTGCACACCTGCATACTGTCCAGAGAAAAACACAGGGTCGTGACATACCCCCCTCTTGAAAAATAGCAAGCGTCCTCGATTGCACTCAATGGCACAGTAAGGCATCTTATGAGCAAAGACTCCCCATATGACATAAACAATGGCCCTCCAATGCATCTGGGTGATAAAACAATCATCCTGCACAATAGGCCACACTGTCACGCCAAAGTGACAAACACCTCTTGCTTGTTCCTTCAAAACCTACAGCAAAAGTCTAAAATCAAATGGAAACACGTTAACTGTGTTAGCCAAAAACAAAACCATGCATCATTCTACATATGGCACACATATGCATTCGCAAACAATATGCTCCTCAAGTTGCTCTACCTACTCTAAAGTAACAGTCTAAGGGCTGCTCGCAAGCCTTACGCCCATGGGCATCCCGCAGGACCCACGACTGAAGGTAAAACATGAGCATATGAAAGCACTCAATGCATCCAAACACTACATCCACTAAGTACTTCCCCACATATGTCTCATGGCCATCCTGCAGGAGTCACACCCAGTGGTGCATCCATGACATAATAAAGCACTTGATGTATCATACCAACATACATGCATCACACCACACAGTCCAGAGTATTTCCCAATGTACTCTCAATGGTACCAGGATCCAATGGCACCAGAATACAAAAATACGTCTACCTCAAAAAGTGTATGCATACATGCACAAATAGAGTTCAATCCATATATGAACCAAACCAACTCTAGGACTGCTCGCAAGACTTATGCCCTCCATAGAGTTATCCATAGTTGCAGTTATAGTTCAAGGTGCGGCCGACTGTGAACCATACTCGACCATCATCTCATGTGTCTAGAACACAAGATCATAGAAGTCCCATAACCAAATGTACAGTCAGCCTCCAGTACCTTCGGGTGAATACAAAGATGTCACCAAGCGACTCCTAGATAACAACTGAGCCTGTCTGTAACAAGGGAGCGGAGGTGCTACCCCCCTCTTGAGCATCAGGCAATGCTCCAGACCTATGCTCTGCTAAACCTGAATGAGCCGTAACAAGGGTCGACTCCAACTCAAAGGCATCAAGATAAAGCTGCAATTCCTGAGGTGAATCTGCTAAGTCACCCTCCTCCATCCACTTCACATCCATCAGTGAACAGTTCTTGAACTTCACAAGATAGCGACGAGAAACTTTACCTTATACCTTTCTTTCCTTATGTGCCAGTATCTGCTCGGGAATAAGAATCTCATCAAGTTCCTCCGCTTCCGTCTGAGCCTCATCAAGTTCCTCCGCTTCCGTCTGAGCCTCATCTGATACTTCCTCAGGCACCCAAAACCTCCTTGCACTCCACCCAAGTGGTAAGCACAAGTCCTCGATGAAGCATAGGAGATCACCACTGCTAAACATAGAAAGAAACTGTCTTCCGAACCCATGAAGCCTCTATGAAGATACGACCGGTGACAAACTGTCGAAAGCTATAGCCTTCAACCCATGTTTTGCACCATAACACTTCAACTGCTTCTTGTTCCTGGCCGACTACTTCTTGGTCTTGGTGTCTTTTCTCCTGAGCTTCATCTTCAGCATTGCTCTTCACCTCATATAGGCAAAGACACACAACCCTGCACTGTCTCCTGCACTTCCTTTTCACTTTCCTCATGTTGAAGCTTTTGATGTGACAACCACGGGCTCGCCTCCTTGAGAAAGTCGACGATGTGTCCCGGCAACGGAACCTTGTAAACCGGCCTGACGGGCGGTGAAACAAACACTCGCACATAAAACACTTCAACGCCATTGAGGACCTAGAAAAGGAAAACAAACAGGGGGAGCTAGAGTACTCCTGCAAACAGTACACGGACACCGATTGGCCCCAAAACGCAGTGGCGCCCCTTGCGAACTTGGGGTTGTCCACACATGGGTTTACTTTTTCAACTCCAAACTGATGCCATTCACACTGTCCACCATGTCCCCGTGCACACCTGCATACTGTCCAAAGAAAAACACAGGGTCGTGACAAGGTGAATATATGCTTTCAAGGCACACTTGCAGGGGAAAGTCATTATACATCAATGCATGGAGCCACAACAAAATGGTGTGGCAAACAGAAAGAATAGATCTTTGGAATGGCCACGTGCATGATAAAAGGTAAAGAGTTGCCACACAAGTTTTGGCTTGAGGCCGAAGATGCCCAAAGTTGATTACTTTCGTGTGTTTGGTAGATGGAGTGTAGTGGTGGAAGACATCTAATATGAGAAAATTTCCAAGAGAGGCTAAATACAGAGACTTCTTGATAAGATTCTGCAGGCACTTGTCTCTTCTCATCTCATTAAGGCTATCAAGTTTCCAATGCACATTGTGCCAAGAGGAAAGAAGGCCAAACGGGTATTTAGAATGGATGCTCATGGGTACGTTAGCGGTTGCCTCAGAGTAAATGAGGACTGAATCATTTGTACACACAGGAAAATGCACATTGGCAAGCCACGGAACTTAAGTGTTTTAAGGGCTGAAATCAAGGTTGACTGTGACAACCAGCCACGAGAGGCCGCCGAGGCTACCTGCCGAGCTGACGATGACAATGTAAAGGCCAAGGAGAATTTCTGCCAAAAGACTGAGTAGGCCCCCCAAAGGATGAGGAGGACCACCACAAGGCCGATGAGAGCAGGACCGCTAGAAGGAAGAAGAGGATTGTTGAAAGGCTGAGGAGGCTGAACGACAGAGAGAATTCTTGGCCATTTTTCAGCAAGTCCGACGAGCCCCATCAACATCAACACAACATTGTTGGGACTGCAATTGCAAAAGCCCAATAAGGATACGTTAGGTGCTTTCCTTTATGGATTGCACCACGACATTCATTGGTATGTCAAGAGCCTCCATCCACGATCCTTTACGAATGCCTTAAGATTAGTACTAAATAAGAAATAAATGCAAAGCTTTAGATTAGCCAA
This sequence comes from Cibotium barometz, assembly GCF_041138505.1. Classification (NCBI taxonomy): domain Eukaryota; kingdom Viridiplantae; phylum Streptophyta; class Polypodiopsida; order Cyatheales; family Cibotiaceae; genus Cibotium; species Cibotium barometz. The sequence goes on along the minus strand of NC_141081.1, from coordinate 43,703,557 downwards.
GGTAGTGCACCTAAACCATCCCATACTAGAAATGGCAAGTCAAACAATCACGGGAAAAATTTAGCACAGTATCAGACACACGGAGCTTCTTGCTCCAAGCCCCACACAATTACCATGTCAACCATGATCCCAAACCAGAAGGCACGCAAAGGCATGTCAATGGACCACTTGTCCCAAACCGAGCTACAACAGTACCGTCAATAAAGTTGGTGCCATTTCTGCCACAATCAGAGTAGTATGCAGTTGTGCTCCAAGCGACAACGTAACCTTGGGTCCACTCTTTCATAACCACACTCATTGCTCAAACTATCCATGTGGGATGACCCAACCTTTGGTATGATGCTAGTAATGCTGACCAGAAAGGGGCGGCTTGTACGAGGACCAAGCTGTGTAATATGCTGGGAACAAGGTCTTGCCTATGTCTGTTGTGTTATGAGTGTGTAACCCATTCCTTGTTTGTTCCTACCCTTGGGAACCACCTACTACCATGAGAAACTAGGCTAAGGGCCTAAGATTAATCCTTGACTAGAGTGTGGCAATCCCTTGAGGGGGAGTGTTGGAATCAAGGTATTGCCTATGTTCATGTGTATAAGCCCCAAGTCACAATTGAGGGGCGTGTTGGAATATGTGCAATTGTGTGTTTGTGTATCCATATGTGTGCGTGTGTGAACATCCCTAAAAAGGATGTGAACACTCATTTATATGTTTGTGTGTTTATGTATGTGTGAACCACCTCTTAGAGGGGTCACAATAATATATAGATATTTGTGTGTGTGATGCCATAAGCAATGATGTCAAAAGAGAACTTTTGTACGTATATAAAGGTACTTGTACTCCATTGAATTAATACAAGCTAATGTCATATCATTGAGTTGTGTGTTTTACTCTCTCTCTAGCTCTCACTCTCTTTCTCTAATATCTGTCGAGCTCTCAAACACCATAGCCATGGCTTTCTTGTTTTACCCACCATAGCTACTGTGCAACGCTAGCCATAGACCCTTTCTCCGACAGTGTGTGTACGCTGAGTACTGACATCTTCATTCTCAACCACCTTTTGTACTGGAGATTCAGTTGTAACACTTTCTAATTGTACATAATACAGACAGTAGTTTAGGACTCGTGTGTGATGTATGTGTTTGATTCCGCTGCTCTTCTTTCTATCTCTGAAAACCCTAGCACACAGCCATCTGAAACGGCAAAAACCCGGAGTTTCATGAGTTTCCCACATCTATGTTTGCACCTGACCATCTCCCAAAAATTTTGCATTAACTTTATCAGCAGTACTTACACCTGGAAAATAATGGAACAGGATCATACTACAAGAGGAGCAGTTGTAACATACAATACGCTACAAAGACCAACAAAACTGAGCAGGAATACCAACTGAACAGTGCATAAGCTTCATCAACACTTAAGAGTTCCGTCAAAGTGTCCTTTACCGCGTTAGTCATCCCACGAGAAAGCTTGTAAAGGTGTACATGTGAGGCACTTGAATCATATGAGCTTGAGTTTGCCCCGTTCACATTTGAAACTGGCATTATTCGAAAAATATTGATGTTGTGCCCATGAATAGAGGCAGTGACTAACAGAGTTCCAGTGGGATCGAAACATAGTGCAGAAAGTGGGCTTCCATGCGCTCGAAATTGCGACACCACAACTTTACTTACAAAATCGCGTACAATCACCTGAAAAAGGCAAAACAAAACATGATCCTGTAAATCAGAATTTTTATTTATATATATCAACAATACCAGACAACTTGCAAGGATAACAGAGCCGAAAAGGTGATATCTCACAGTTCCTGCGTGCTCGGGATGACCATTGCAACTGTTATTTTGAAGTGGACTTCCCAGCTCTGGTGAACTGGTACCCTCAGTGCAATATCTTGAAAATGCTTTGTATCCGAGGTCTCCTAAAGTGACGATTCCAGCAGCGAGTTGCTTGCTTGATTCTTTTGCATAATGTGCTACCAAACTACCATTTGCAGGAGAGGTTGATGGACTGACACCGGGAGAAGGGGTCAGGTGCTGTGGAGAAACCCTTCCAGTGTTTGAAATGACAGGCTGATTTGCGGCATAAGCCAACCACCTTGGTCCAACAGCAACTGCGCCATATCCAAAATTTAGCCCACTTGATCCTGGTTGAGGGGAAGGATATGTGAGCACACTGAAAGTACTCTGAAGTGTTGCAGCATCAAAACCGTAGAGCTGCAAGAAAAAGGAAACAATGATGTAATGAGTCATGACTCAGCATGTATCAAACAGTGCACTTAAGAGAGAGAAGAAAACTTGGAAACATACTTGAGCAGCAAGAGCGACTGCAACAACTCGGGAGCTACAACGGACAGCATAAATAGCAGTGCGAAATCTCAATGTATGTACATACGTATGGCTCCGTAAAGAGTAGAATTTAACAAGAGTAGGAACAAAGTGGTTCTCTCCTACAGAAGGAGGGCTCCCTACAACTCCACCGTAGCCATTTGCAAGTCCACTAGGTATACCAGTACTCCGACGATTTGTGGCGTCATTTGTGACAACTAGCAATAAAGGCCGAGCTGCATTCAAGCCTCCATCGGATGTTCCTTCAGAGGGTTGTGGCTGGACCCGCAGGAAAGCGACTGGACCATCACCTTTGGAGACAAGTTCCCACACATCATCCGCATCCTCCACATCCCAAACTTGGAATCCATTCACATAAGTCAGGAGCAGCACATGCCGAATATTGGCTGGTCCTAACTCTATTCTGTCAAAGCCTGCCCATTGCACCTGTAATCAAAAAGACGAGTGTAGATAGATCTCAATGCTACCGTAGAGACTGGGATGACAGAAAAAGTACATGTTTATTTAAAGCACAGATAGATCATATAGGAGGAATAAGGAGAGAGCTTCCATAACTGCAATTGAAAACATTTCCAAAGTATTACCAGAGCACAACAGCTTTGCAGACCCAAACCATGTCCTTGGAGCACAAAAGTACACAGGTAACACGGCAATGGCAAGAATTATGTGCTGGTGGGGTGCTCAAGAATATCATGACCCCATCACCACAATTTCATTTTCCTTCACAAGACATGACTTTGGCAGGTAATCGCTAGGTTACTTCCTCATTGCAGAGGTAATTCGCAGCTTCTGGTCAGACATGCTAGTTAATTCACAAGTTGAAAGCTGAGCCAAATTCAATTTTATTCAGGATCTCACTCACTGAATGCACACATAAAAGCATGATGTGTGTGAGTATATATACTTGTGCTATACATTAAGCAAATACAAGTGATATTCCATTCAAGGGAGCCATCAAGGACTTGGGGCCCATCATTCTCCATCAAGCTTTCGTTGACCCCTCCACTATACAAGTAGTGCAACATCACAACTCTCGGTCTTTTTTCTTACAGCTGGACAGCGATATAACTCAAGCCATCAGTAACATGCGTGCGGAACAGTGCTTGATTAACACTGATTAAACACTGACTAACTTGCTAATTAAAGTTACTTATGCTGCAAATACACAAAAGAGAAAGCAAAATGACCTAATCTACAGTATAGTGTCCAGACATGAATATCTACAATGATGAACTTGGATCTAGATCCAGACTCACAAAATGACACCTATCCTATGTGCATAAAAATGCACCATTCTGGAAAAGGTGACTGTTCCAGCTGTTCCTTGCTCCCAGGGAACGCCCTTCTGCCGAAACTCAACTTGCCTCTCACTACTCCTGACTTGGGCTCTTGCATATATTCATCTGCAACTCAGCCACCTATTTATATGCATCTGTACAGCTAATCAGCTATTCTAGGGCTGGTCGGCTGGATGTCCTGCTGGTCAGCCACAACCAATAAAGTTGTGTTCACACCTGGGCACCTCTTCACACTTCGGCGGATGTCTGGATAGCTCCTAGACCTCCAGAATAGTACCTATCCAACCTCTAATCTTGCCTCTAAGCCTGCTGACTGTGTCCACGTGGCATCCCTCTACATGATGCGCATGGCATCCCCTCTTGCTAAACTTGGAGCACATGGAAACAAGATTCACCTTTGCTCCACTTCCAATCAGGTCCCAACTTGTAAGAGGCCTCCCACGCTTGTCTAACCAAGATCTCCTAAACACAATCCAAACAAGATTAGAGAAAACAGGTGCAAGCAAGCTCACCACCCAACCATAGAATCAGTACTTCAATCCTCCCCCAAGCCAAGGGCTACGGCTCCACTCTACAGATACATGCCAGTCAGCACTAGCGTCCCATACCACTAGTGCTTGCCCACAAGGACCCTCTCCAAGACTATTTCTCATCTACCATGTCCACAGCAAGAGTAGAAACTCTGCTCCAAGCACAGACCCATCCAGTTGGGATATTTTTAGAGATAAAGTTTATGGAAAGACCCATCTCTTAGATTGGGACATGTGGCAAGAAAGTGGACCAAAGTGAGACAAGTGGCCTAACACTTGTTAGAAAGTGGATCAAAGTGAGACAAGTGGCCTCACACTTGTCACTTCAGCTATTGTGTGGCTCTCCACTTGTCATCGTAGCCTTCTCTTGCCATTTTAGCTCATGGGAGGCCCAAATCTACAAATTGGAGCCCTCTCTCTTCATTAATGGAGGCTCTCTTGCTGCACACTAGCCTCTACCACCGTTACAGGCTGCCCTAATGATGGCTACTCTCTTTCTCTATGACTTGAAGGCTGCCCATGAAGAATACCGGCTGTTGGGGACTGTTTTGGAGGCTTCCATCGCGAAGAAATACTGAAGGCAAGGGTATTTAATCATTTATTATGATTTCTAGCCATTGTACTTGTTGTACCAGCCTTTGTACCTGCTGTACTAACCATTGTACTGGCTGCACCAGTCCTTGTACTTGTTGTACTTGCTATACCACCCATTGTACCGGCTGTACCAGCTTCTGTACTTGCTGTACCAACCACTGTACCTACTGTACTAGCCACTGTACATGCTGTACCAACATTTGTACCACTGTACCGGCTGTACCAACCACTGTACCTATTGTACCAACCACTGTACCGGCTGTACCAGCCATTGTACCTACTGTACCGGCTGAATGGAGAGTTGTACTTGCTGTACCAGCTCTATTGCATGAAGACCCGTGGTTTTTTGGGAAAGAATCAGTACCCACACGAAGGTATATGGATTATGTTGTTGGCTCGGCATTTCTACAGCCTATGTTCCGGCTTGGTTGCCTCGTGTTGGGCTATGTTATGGCATTTGTATATGGATAATCCGGCATCTCCCCTGGGGAGAGTAAGGCCCTCAAAGCTTGTACATGATATTATTCTCCTTGGGTAATAAAATACTCAGGGGGGGGGAGGGGTCGGCCCATTCCGGCCTCTATGCGGTGTCACACGTGCAAGCTCCATTTTCAACATTTGTGGATGTTTTATCGCTTTTATGTTTTATGCAAAGTGATGATGGATATGTGTTAAGGCTGTGACTATGTTTAAATGTTTTAATATGCATTGATGGTATCAACAAGTGTGTCAAAGGCCCTAGTCCCCCGGGCACCGCCCACCACCGCGAGTTACATTGGTATCAGAGCATAGGCTTTCTTGGAAGCGGAGGCTTCCTTCTATCAATAAGGAAGAGAAAAGATCTCAAGTGGGGACCACACTTACCATCATTGCTGTTAAGCATGGCCAACCACTTCATAGCTTATGAAGCAAGAGCATGAGCAGTAGACAGCTTGTTGATCTAAGGATTTATGAATTCACAAAATTTTATCTTGGAAGTGTGGAGTTGGCTTTATGTGCACACGTTTAGCACTCTTTCCATATGGATATTGTGGATTATATTATCAAGCTTACAAGTAAGCTATATGGAAATATATCTCAGGATATCTTAAGGATATGGTGACGAGATATTTCTTCAGGATATCTTAAGGATATGGTGACGAGATATTTCTTTTGGCTTCATGACCAACCTGGCAAAGAAAAGCTAAGTGCATATGTGGGGGCATATAAATAGGCCCCCATCCCCATACCACTCATTGTATCATATTCGGGATCTTCTTGTGTATATCAGAGCAGAGTTACACGCCTACATCTATCTCTCTCTCTCTTGTGCTGTTTTTCTGCATGCGTTTTTTGACCTTGTGTTCCCAGATCTGGTCATCATCTCCGCTGCGTATTCTGACAGTCCCCACCGAGCCACGAGCTGAGCTAACTAGGTTGACGTACCGACCAATCTCCACCTCGCGACGTCCCATACCGCTACGTAGCTACCCTCGCGGGCCTCGAGATTGCTGTCGGCCTTGGCTACGTAAAGCAGGTGCACGTCTGCACTAGATCCAGGCTCCAGACCATAGAGCTCTCACAAATCACGCGAGACTCTATGTGACTAATCACTAACCTTAGCCACCCTTTTATAGGCTCTTGGCCGATCATCGGGCGTCCACACTTGGACGCCCGCTCGTCCATACTTGGGTGCCCGCCTGTTAGTCTATCTCTAACTCAGCTCGCCAATCAACCTGCCTAGCTCCAAGCTTCCCTAAACCTCGAAGCTAGTCTTGTGTGCGTGTAGCACACGGTAGATACACACTGTGCACATGACATAATCCCCTTCCTCTAAGAGCTCACTCCTGAGCTCACTAAAAAGCCAGGGTAATCTCTCCGAAGAGTAGTCAATGTCTCCCATGTAGCATCCTCCTCAACACGATCCTTCCACTTGATCTTGTATTCCGTGATAAGCGTATTACGCAATCTTCTTTCACAAAATCTAAGAATCTTTTCACGTTCGTGTGGAACCAATGTCATGTCCTCGACATCTATAATTTCTTGAGTAGTAACTAACTGGTCTGTTCCACCCAGTACTTCCTTAAGTCTACTGACATGAAATACAAGATGAACTTTCACATGAGAAGGCAAATCCAATTTATATGCAACTGGACCAATCCTTCGTGTAATACGAAATGGTCCACAGTATCTAGGGGATAATTTCGGAGATCGACCTGTCCGTAAAGTCTCGGAATCTTTCGGAACTCGCAAATACACTATCGTTCCTTCAGAGAACTCTCTGGGTGAACGATGTCTATTAGAATAAAATCTATCTCCGTCTTGAGCACTTCTAATAGATTCCTTCGCAACTTGTAACATTTCTTGCATATCTTGCAAAAAATTACGTGCTGCATCATGCTGAAGTCCTGAGAATCCTACTGTAACAGGTGATCTAGGTTGAAAACCATACATAAGCATGAAAGGACTAAAACCTGTACTCGTATGCTTAGTACTGTTATATGCAAATTCTATCATAGGAAGATAATCCTCCCATGAACTCTGTCTTTTGGATACATATGCTCGAAGCATATCCTCCAAAATCTGATTCACTCTTTCAGTCTGGCCATTAGATTGAGGATGATCTAAGGAACTCAAATTCAAAGTTGTTTCCAACTTCTCAAAAACAAGGTTCCAAAAATCACTCGTAAACTTAGAGTCCCTATCACTGACTATGTCCTGCGGTAACCCGTACAGTCTAAACAATTGCTCGATAAATTGCCGTGCTAATTGCGTAGCTATAATAGTCTTCCGGATCGGTAAAAATCTAGCCATTTTTGTCAAACGATCTACCACAACCCAAATAGAATCGTGGCCTTGATGTGTTCTTGGCAATCCGGTAATAAAATCCATGGAAATACTTTCCCATTTACTACCTGGGATTAGCAAAGGATGCAACAACCCAGCCTGTCTAAAGCGTTCAGCTTTATTTGCCTGACAAATTTGACACTTGAGAACATAATCTTCTACATACCCTTTCATCTTTGGCCAATAAAAAGTGTGTTTCACTAACGATAGCGTCCTCTGTACCCAAGGAGAAGGGGCGTCGTGACACTCCTTAAGATCCTTGGACCTAATGTCCGAGATCTGTGGTACACAATTTTGTCATTACGAAATAGTAAACCATTCCGAATCATCCACTGGCCTCCTGCAGCCTGAATGGTAGACTGCTCAGTCATTGAGTCTTGGTCAATCAATGAGCTCCCGTCCTGGATCTTCTGCCAAAATGGACCAAAATAACTATCAGTCTTGCAAAGCCCTCTCAATGACTGAAATAAGTCAGTAGAAATCTCGGTGAACGACAAAGTATTCACCTCTCTAATTCGACTAAGCGCATCTGCAACACTATTCATTGACCCTTTCTGATAACGGATCTCAAAATCAAAATCTTACATTAACTCAGCCCAACGAGCTTTCCTTCCTCTCAAATCATCCGCATCACACATACTTGATTGACTGATGATCAGTCAATACCAATCATCAGTCAATACCACAAGCTTGGAGCCATATAAATAATGTCTCCAAACCTTGAGAGCATGAATCACAGCATAAAGCTCCTTCTCAAGGGTTGGCCAACGAGATTGAGTGTCGTCTAGCTTTTTACTTTCAAAAGCAACCGGTCTACCATCTTGAAATAGAGCAGCCCCGATGGCATAGTCACTGGCATCAGTTTCAAGAACATAAGGCCAACTAGGATCGGGTAACGCTAAGATAGGTGCTTCCTTGACTTTATCTTTCAAAAGTCTGAAGGCCATATCCAAATCGTTATTCCAAGTGATAGGCTGATTTGACTTACGTCCACGACCTTTCAATAAGTCGGTCATCTGTAGTGTGAGCTGAGAGTACTCCAACACAGATTTCCGAAGAAAAACAACAAAACCGAGAAAAGAACGAAGTTGTTTCACTGTTCGCCGTATAGGCCAGTCCAGAACCTTCTGAACTCGATCATAGTCAATGCTCAATCCATCTCTAGTGATCTTGTGTCCCAAGTAAATGATGTCTGTCATAAAAAACTCACATTTACTTAACTTAGCATATAGTCGATTCTGTCTTAAAATAGATAAGACAATCGTGAGATGTCTAACATGATCCTCAAGAGTACAACTATATATCAAAATATCATCCAGGAACACCACCACAAATTTCCCCAAATGTTCACGAAAAAGATCGTTCATCATTTGCTGGAAAGTGGCTGGAGCATTGGTTAACCCAAAAGGTAATACGAGAAACTCGTAGTGGCCATACCTAGTCCAAAAGGCGGTTCTTTCGACATGCCTTTCATGAATACGTATCTGGTGATAGCCAGTACGTAAATCTATCTTCGTGAAATATTTCACTCCGGCTAACCGATCAATCAGGTCATCTGATCTAGAAAGAGGATAACGGTTCTTAATTGTCCGCTTGTTCAATCTCTTATAATCTATACACATTCTCCAAGTGTTGTCCTTCTTTCTCCTAAGCAACAAAGTGCACCCCAAGGTGATTTACTTGGATGAATCTGGCCCATCCTCAAATAATCTTCGAGTTGTTTAGCCAACTCATCTTCCTCAGCTTGGCTCATCTTGTAAGATGAAATACTGACAGGATGAGCACCATGGATCAAGTCAATACGATGATCTACTACCCTTTCAGGTGGTAAACCCGATGGCAGTTCCTTAGGAAATACATCTTGAAACGAATCAAGTATCTTCTGTAATTCTTTGCTTTTAAACACACTTAATTCATTGACATCCATGGAAGGGATGAGAAAGGAAGAAAGTGGAATCAATACACAATGGAAAGCGGTATACAAAGAAGAATCCATTATATTTCCAAAATCAACTGTATTTACAAGAGGTCCCTGAGAGGGATGAATACAATCACCTAAAATACTATACTGGATGTTCCTATGCTGAAAAGAAAAAATATGACTAGACCAATCTATCTGGACTTGAAGAGTCTTAAACCACTCAATCCCAAATAACAAGTCTACATTTTCTAGGTGCATAACATAGCATTCCAGAGTATCTTTGTAGTCCTGAATCTGGATTGGAAGCATCTCCACCTTTCGATCCCATACTTGCCTTCCCGCAGGTAGGCGTACCTCATAGGTATGATCGCTGGGTGTCGTATCAAGACTCAATTTTTGCACAAGTTTGTAGTTAACAAAGTTGTGTGAGCTGCCAAGGTCTAGAAGAATGTGAATTCTATGGCCATTCACTTCTCCATAAACTCGGAGAAGATCATGCAAGCCAAATACTTTAGAGTTGAACAGACAATCAGAGCATGTACTAGGGTGAGAAAGTACAGTAACTGACGTACCTGTCAAAGACAACTAGTTAGCTGCCTTTGGCTTGGGTCCTGCGTTGGTCTTTGCACCCTTTTGCTTCGGGTACTCGTTACGCATGTGTCCTTTTTCTTCGCAAATAAAGCAACGTCCCTCCTTCTTGAGCTTCAAAGCTTTAAGGAGTCGTTTCTTCTTCGCTGGTGTCGAACTTGAATTCTTCGAAGGTTGGTCCGATGACTTTCTTTCAGTTGTGTTAGCCGTAGGTACAAAGAACTTTCTTTTATGCTTGTTTTCCTGCTCGGTAACGGGTTTCGGCTTGGAAGAGACCATTGTATCATCATAGATACGAGCTGAATGAATGGCCTCGTTCAATGTTTTGCATTCGTTATTTTTAACTTGTAAACGGTATGAGTCTGGTAAACTAGCTACGAAGAACCCCAAAAGAGTAGTGGGATCCATCTTTGTAGCTTTCATTTGCAAGTCCCTAAACTTCTAGAGGTAGACCTCATAAGTGAGGTGCTACGAGGTCATGGCCAAAGCTGTAAACCGGGCAACATCATAATCATCCTCTTTCTTGAGGAATTCCTTCTTGAAGACGTCTTCGAATTGTGTCCAAGTTGTTGGCTTAGGGTTGAGTTCCTTCTACCAAAGCAAAGCTTTGCCTGAGAGGAAACCTGCTGCTAACTGGATCTTTTTTCCATCATCATATGGATGAAACTGAAAATGGACCTGCCACTTATGTAGCCAAGTGTCCACGATCTCCTTGGTACGTTGCTTTTCCTCGCCCGAACGGTTCCAAAGTAATGTTGGGGCCTAAAGCAGAGGCCAAGGTATCCATACTCAAAAGAGTAGAGAGGTTAGTTGTGACTTGGTTGAACACAATGCTAATCAATACACTTAAATACACTAAGATTTGAAGGACACTTACTCATATACAAGAAGTAAATTGCTGAATTGACAAGAGACACACAATGAGCCGGAACGGCCGACCCCTCCCTTGAGTAAATTGTATTACTATTGGAGAAATTCAATACATAGCTTCACGGGCATCCATTGCCAAATCCTCCATGCCAATGCATATGAAATTCAGCATTTAGAAAACAATGGTATGTCGATGTAGATCACCAAGAAGCTACCTTGATGCCCGGCCCGACTTCAGTGCCCATATTCTCTACCATTGGCTCTATGTTCTACCAAGCAAGGTAGCAACATCTTCAAGAGCACATAGGACAAGAGAAATACTACACAAGGCGGCTAAACAAGGAGTCCTGTCCTTCTACTGAATAAGTATTGACAACACATTGTCCAATTAGCTTACCAGTCTTCATAGAAGTTGTTGCAAGCGGAAGCCTTCACATTGGAAGCTTTAGAAGTGTTAATATCTTCGATTTGCCGCAATCCTTCGCGACAAAAGTCTTCAAGAGGATGAAGGGAACCCTTGGAAAGCTTCCCCTATGGTTCAACTTGAGAAAGAAAGACTGAAATTAGGGTTTTCAGCAAAAAGACCAGAAATTACAGCAAAAAATGAGAGCTGTTTTGCTGAATTTCAGTCATTGGGAGTGAGTAGGAGAGTGATTAGCACTTGGAAACACTCTTGGAAGCTTGGAAAACACCCTAGCAAGTTGGGTATGGCTATGGAGAGCTTGGAAATGGAGAGAAATGGTGGAAAAACAGAGTTTTCAGCCTCCAAAAACCCTCATGAAGAGAAAACACGAATTTTCTCTTAATAAGCAAGTGAATTGGGGTCCAATCAGGTGAGGGGACATGGGGAGATGCCCATTTATGAGTAAAAAGGGAGGATCAAGTCCTGGACATTGAGTCTTGTCCGCCTCGGGACTTCAGTGAGTGTCAACTTGGAAGCGGTCATAATTTATAAGTGACTTTTGGGCGCCCAAACTTAATGAAGTGGGAACGCACTCACTTATAAATATTGGCTAAGTCCTAAGGGCTATTTGAGCCTAGATTGGGTAATACTTACCACCTGTTCACACGCAACACAACAATGTCAGCAGACAGTTTCACACGCACGGTTCACGGGCGGGCGTCCCCTAGCCCGGAACTACACATAGGTCATGCACGCATGAAAACAGCATGCAATTTCATTTGCAGGCAAGCACATAAAGATGCTATGCAATGCAGCATTGGCATGAGCTGAAACCGGGCTCTGATAGAAACCAGAGTGCGGTAGACTAGCAGTCACCCGTCCACTTGTAGTCTAGATATGAAAACAAAACAGATTGGAGCTAGAGTGCCCAAATCTGAAAACAAAGTGACACCTGTTGGCCCCAAAGCTTGGCGCCCCTTGCGGTATTTCTTTATTAAATTCCAAAAATATGAATGGCTGAGTACAACAAAAATCAGCCAAGAGATTACACCTGTATGTCCAATCTGACGGCCCACAATCCTTCTTAGCACAGAGGATCTATGCACACAGATCTGTGTTTCACAATAACACACTGTGCCTCCCTCTGATCAGCCAAGACCACTAAGCAGGGCAGCCATGAGCATACATCTCGCATAACTCAAGTGCATGATACAACATCTCAGCTCATACATACATGTACTGTCCAAACTCTGTCTCAACCCTTGTCAATCTGCCAAACCCCTCCTCTCACAAGGGGCCAGATAACTCATATCTGCAACAGACATCAAGCAGTAGTAAGAGAGATAGATGAACAGAAGCGGAGCTTACCAAATTCAGCTCGTGAATCAACACTGGAGGAAGCAACGGTACCAATCTGTACTTGCAGGCACTTGTTTCCACAACCCTGCTTCACACATGTGTTTGTACTTGTCTGTACCCTCCTCCTTGTGTTCAGTTCTATGCTGTCTATGAATGTACAGATCTGAAAAACAGCCCCGTACCCGTCTATACTACCTCGGGATACGTGCCAAGAGTTGTACTTGCACACGCAGCCTGCTGTCCACACTTGTACTCGCCTAAACCTGCGTAATCAGTTCTGTCCAGCACCTGTCCTGCGCCGCCTGCAACAGTACTTGCTGTACCTGACTGTCCGTACACTGTACGGCAGTCGTACGTGTTGTACTTGCTGTGTACTTGTCTGCACAGCCTGTACAGAGTCTGTGCGCAGCCTGTCTAGCAGGGAGATAGACCCGCAGCAGTTCCTGAGAAAGAGAGAGAGAGAGTACTTGCAGCAGATCTGGCCGTACAGTGCTGTACGGCTGATTTGTACTCAGAAAAACAGCAGCAGCAGCACACCAAAATCTGCAGTCGACTCTTCTCTTCAGCTTCTCCACGCATGTACCCAAGTGCATCAACAAGCCTCCACGACTCCTTTTCCCAAAAGCTAGAGAGAGGGGGAGGAGAGAGAAGCACTCACTCCAAAAGTGGAGTGGCCTCCTCCCCATAAAAATCCTAGGGCCCCCAAACTTTAAAAGTTCCCTAGGGCCACTAAGGCCTAGGGGCAACTTTAATAAACATAAAAGTTTAATGTTCTAGTTCCCCCCTTCACACCTAGGGATGTCCACACATCTTAAACTCTGTCCGGGCACCCCCCATGTGAATCATAAAATATTCTGACTCTGCAACCACCATGCCCACACTTGTGCTGTTCCATTTTCACAAGGCCATGACATACCCCCCTCTTGAAAAATGGCAAGCGTCCTCGATTGCATTCTGGTGATGCATCAAAATATCCAAAGTGAAATATACAATATGGCAAGATCAGCATCCCAATCTCTCTAAGCCATGCATATGTAACATCATTCACTGCAAACCAATGGCATAGTAATAGTCCAAGTTGTATACCACTGTGAACCATACATATCCACAAAAATCTCATGTGACTAGTACACATATATCATAGAAGTCCCATAAACAGATGTACTGTCAGCCTCAGTACCTTCGGGTGAGATAAAAACTGCACCAAGCGACCTCTAGATGTCATCTGAGCCTGTTTTTATCAAGGGAGTGGAGGTGCTACCCCCCTCTTGAGCATCAGGTAATGCTCCAGACCCATGCTCTGCTGAACCTGAATGAGCCACAATAAGAGTCGGCTCTAACTCAAAGGCATCGAGATAAAGCTGCAAAACCTGAGGTGAATCTGTTAAGTCACCTTCCTCCATCCACTTCGCATCCATCGGTGAATAGTTCTTGAACTTCACAAGATAGCGACGGGAAACTTTACCTCGTACCTTCCTTTCTTTATGTGCCAGTATCTGCTCTGGAATCAGAACCTCATCAAGTTCCTCAACTTCCGGCTGAGCCTCATCTGATACATCCTCAGGCACATCCCCACGGAAAGGTCTAAGAAGACTCACGTGAAAAGCATTGTGAAATCTCCAGTGATCTGGTAACTTCAAACGATAGGTTACCTCACCAATCTTTTCCAAAACCTGAAAAGGCCCATAATATCGCATGCTCAACTTAGGGAATAAGCACTCTTTACCCTTCATCTTCTTGAGTCTAGCCTTTTCAAAGCGCAAAAGAACCCAATCACCCAATGCAAACTGTAAATCACGTCTGTGACGGTCTGCGGCTTTCTTTTGCTTCTGCTGAGTTTTCTGGAGGGCCAACTTAACTCTCCGATAAGCTTCATCCAAACTCTCCACATACTGATCAGCCTCAAAGATCTTATCCTTTGTATGCAAAATGGGTGGAACCTTCTTCCCTCCTTCCACAATCTCAAAAGGCGCCTTGCCTGTCGAGGTATGTACAGTGTTGTTATATGCAAACTCCACCAAAGGAAAATACTTTTCCCATTGTTGCTTGTGCTCTGACACATAACACTTGAGAAGATCCAACACTGTAGAGTTAGCCTCTTCTGACTGACCATCTGTCTGTGGATGAAATGATGATGAAAACTTGAGAGTTGTACCCATGTTGTCAAACAACCCTCTCCAGAACAAACTCGTCATCCGTGGATCACGGTCACTAATAATAGACGTAGGCAAGCCATGATACTTGAAGATGTTCGCCATGAACAACTTCACCATATGATCCACTTTGATCGTCTTACGCACGGGAATGAAATGAGCCTATAGTCCAGATGCCATCATTTCCCGTTTGTGTCCGTGGAAGATCAAATACAAAATCCATGGCAATGCTCTCCCAAGGTCTATCCGGAATAGGTAAAGGCTGTAATAACCCTGGTGTCTTCTGACGGTCAAACTTTACCTTCTGACATACGATGCATTGCCTCACAAAGGCATCAACATCTCTTCGCAAGGTTGGCCAATAAAAGAAAGTCTCCACTGCTTTGACCGTGGCGTCAATACCTCTATGACCTGCATACGGTGGAGCATGACTTTCAATCATAACCTTGAGTCGCAATGGCCTGGTAACACACAGTCTGCCATGCATCAATAAAAACCCATCCCTGAGAGTATAGTGCTCATGCCGCTGACCCTCAGACATCTGATCATACAACCTTTCAAAGTCCTCATCATGGGCATACTGCTCTTTCATTTCATCAAGCTCATGATGATAAGCAAGTGAAACTGCAGAGACCTGTGGCTTGCGTGACAAAGCATCTGCCACTACATTCTTTTTGCCTTCCACATGCACAATCTGGAAGTGAAACATTGATAAAAAGTTTGCCCAACGCATATGCTTCTCTGAAAGCTTAGTCTGCGTGAGGAAATAACGCAAGGTCTGATGATCTGTCTGTATAGTGAAAACAGCCCCAAGCAAGTAGTGTTTCCATGTAGAAAGAGCGTGAATTACAGCCAACATCGCTTTCTCATAAACCTATAAATGCTTCTCAGCATCTTGCAAAACTCTACTCTCATAGGCTATGACATGTCCCTCTTGCATGAGAACTGCACCAATGCTACTTCCACATGCATCACACTGGACAACAAAAGCCTTTCGGAGATCCGGTAACACCAATACTGGGACCGAAGTAAGCTTTTCTTTGAGCTTTTTGAATGCTGTAATTTCCCGATCAGCCCATCTAAACGGAGTTGCTTTCTTCGTCAAAGCATGAAGAGGCGAAGCAATTTCAGCAAAGTGCCGTATGTACCGCCTGTAATAGGAACACAATCCTAGAAAACTGCGTACATCATGCACGGTCCTCAAAGCTAGTCAATTAAGTATTGCTTCCACCTTTGCTGGATCCATACGGACTCCATGCGCAGACACAATATGTCCCAAGAAATGTATCTCTTGCAAAAAGAATTCACTCTTCTTGCCATTAACAACCAACCTATGGTTTCTGAGTTCTGCAAACACAATGGCCAAATGCCTTCTATGCTCTTCCTCAGTTTGTGAATGCACAATCATATCATCAAAGAAGGTGCCCACAAACTCTCTCTGAGGCCTGAAAATCCTGTCTATCATTCTGTTGAATGTGGCAGGCGCATTCGTCAAACCAAAGGGCATAACCAAGAACTCATACAACCCAAATGTGGTTCCGAATGTTGTCTTATGCACATCCTCGGGTCTAATGCGTATCTGATGATACCCGCTTTTCAAGTCAATACGACTAAAAACTGTGGAGCCCTGTAAGCGGTCCAATATGTCATCGATCCTCGGTATGGGAAATCGATTCTTGATGGTATTCTTGTTCAGCGCCCTGTAATCAATACACATGCGCCAAGAACCATCCTTCTTCTGCACTAAGAGCACAGGTGAGCAAAAGGGTGATGAGCTAGGCTGTATCAACCCTTTATTCAAAAGCTCCTGCACCTGACTCATAATCTCTTCCTGTTGGACTGCACTAACACGGTACGGCGGTCTATTCGGTGGAGTACTACCAGGAATCAGATCTATGGCATGATCTTCTGGCCTCTCAGGAGGTAATTCTCCTGGCAATGACTCGGAAAAACAATCTTGAAACCCACTTAAGAAATCAATCTTGTCCTTATCTAACATAGACAAATTAGACTTAGACTCATCATCCTGTGCATCCTTTACATAAATCAAGTACGCAAAAAGATGCTTTTTCATTACTAATGAAATCGCCGAAGCGGATACAATAGGAACAGATTCCCCTTTGAGTTTTACATCCAATACATGTTCTTTCCCTCTATGAGTCAGAGTAATTTTCCTATTGTAAGTATCCACCACCGCATGTACACTGTGGCACCATGGCATCCCCAACAAAACATCACACCCATCCAAAGGCATGATGAAGAAGCTTGGCACCCCTTGCGGTATTTCTTTATTAAATTCCAAAAATATGAATGGCTGAGTACAAACAAAAATCAGCCAAGAGATTACACCTGTATGTCCAATCTGACGGCCCACAATCCTTCTTAGCACAGAGGATCTATGCACACAGATCTGTGTTTCACAATAACACACTGTGCCTCCCTCTGATCAGCCAAGACCACTAAGCAGGGCAGCCATGAGCATACATCTCGCATAACTCAAGTGCATGATACAACATCTCAGCTCATACATACATGTACTGTCCAAACTCTGTCTCAACCCTTGTCAATTTGCCAAACCCCTCCTCTCACAAGGGGCCAGATAACTCATATCTGCAACAGACATCAAGCAGTAGAAAGAGAGATAGATGAACAGATGCGGAGCTTACCAAATTCAGCTCGTGAATCAGCACTGGAGGAAGCAACGGTACCAATCTGTACTTGCAGGCACTTGTTTCCACAACCCTGCTTCACACGTGTTTGTACTTGTCTCTGTACCCTCCTCCTTGTGTTCACTTCTATGCTGTCTATGAATGTACAGATCTAAAAAACAGCCCCGTACCCATCTGTACTACCTCGGGATACGTGCCAGGAGTTGTACTTGCACACGCAGCCTACTATCCACACTTGTACTCGCCTGAACCTGCGTAATCAGTTCTGTCCAGCACCTGTCCTGCGCCGCCTGCAACAATACTTGCTGTACCTGACTGTCCGTACACTGTACGGCAGTCGTACAGTGTTGTACTTGCTGTGTACTTGTCTGCACAGCCTGTACAGAGTCTGTGCGCAGCCTGTCCAGCAGGGAGATAGACCCGCAGCAGTTCCTGAGAAAGAGAGAGAGAGAGTACTTGCAGCAGATCTGGCCGTACAGTGCTGTACGGCTGATTTGCACTCAGAAAAACAGCAGCAGCAGCACACCAAAATCTGCAGTCGACTCTTCTCTTCAGCTTCTCCACGCATGTACCCAAGCGCATCAACAAGCCTCCACGACTCCTTTTCCCAAAAGCTAGAGAGAGGGGGAGGAGAGAGAAGCACTCACTCCAAAAGTGGAGTGGCCTCCTCCCCATAAAAATCCTAGGGCCCCCAAACTTTAAAAGTTCCCTAGGGCCACTAAGGCCTAGGGGCAACTCTAATAAACATAAAAGTTTAATGTTCTAGTTCCCCCCTTCACACCTAGGGATGTCCACACATCTTAAACTCTGTCCGGGCACCCCCCATGTGAATCATAAAATATTCTGACTCTGCAACCACCATGCCCACACTTGTGCTGTTCCATTTTCACAGGGCCATGACATGAGCAATTTCCGTTCATGAAACCATATAAGACCAGGTGTTTCCAGGCAAGTATATGCGATACCAGACCCAGTGAAAAGCCAATCCTCCATGCGTTTCCGGGCATGTACACAAAGGCACAAGTCCCAGCGGAATATCATATCCAACTATACAGCATGACACGTGTCAATCACATGCATAGGCACATTCCATAAGCCATGGACACCAATCCAATATGTACATAGTGTGAAAGCAAGAGTGAACCATTCGGGTGGCCAAATGGTGACATTAGTGGTCAAGAGAGAGATGGAGTTCTGCAAGGCTTGCATCTGGGCGGCAATTTGTGCCTGACGTTCCGAAGAAGAAGCTTCGAGAGCAACTTTGAACTCTTGGAAATCTGATTTTGACACATAATCGTCAAAAAGATCGGCATCAGTATCTTCCATAGCCGGCAAGCCTTTGCGTTCGACAAGGGGCTCCAACTCCGATTCTTGGGTCGACATCGTGAAGAGGACAAGTGGAGAGAAAATTCGATCTTTGCACAATAAAAGTGCGAGGGAACTTGAGAGCTTGAGAGCTTGAAAACTTGAGAGATGTGTGGCAAGAAGCCCTCTTAAGGGGTTTATATAACTGTCCCCAAAAGCTAGTTGAGCTTTGCCAGCCGACCAGCATCTTTAGGGGGTATAAATACCCAGGGCATAAATCAGTTCATTCATCTCATAATTCACAAAGTGTTGGAGCTAACTCAAGGGCTAGGACAACCAAGGAGAAGCTAACGCTAACGGTGAAGAATTGAAGGTCAAGGGTAGAAGCTCCTCCTCAGCCAAGAAGGTTCAGGTTTCAGTCTTTATTTTCAGATTTGCATCATTCTAATAAAAGCTCCCTCTCTCTCTCTCTCTCTCTCTCTCTCTCTCTCTCTCTCTCTCTCTCTCTATATATATATATATATATATTTATTTATTTATTTATTTATATTTATATTTATATTTATATTTCTACACATCTAAATTCAGTTTTGTGCGTTATTTTCGTCGCGACAAGTGTGGTGATTTCTGAGCATTGAAGTTACCGACACCACCCCCCCCCCCCCCCGAAGCTTCCACATGTTACACTAAAGGTGGTTGCAAGGAATAATCATGTCTACGTGGCACCAGATTAACGTGTGCACGTGACATCACTACTGGTCCCATCTGGCCGATTGATTAGCACTGTAAGTATTTGGCCTTTCCTAGCCCTATTCACATGATGGAACCCTTGCCCGGACATTGGACAAGTAGAACAAGGTATGGGGATAGGGACCATAAGGTTTGCTCGTGAAAAAGCACCAGTTTTGGTCAAAAAGCAAAGAAATGCAAAAAGTCAAACTAGGTTGACCGCGACCCAAGAGCACCACTAGCAAGAGGAGATTCAGCCGGACCAAAAAAGGGTCAAAAAGCAAGGTCCTAAAGCCAGAAAAGCAAAGCACAAAAACTTTAATAAAAGTTGGCCTTATTTGAGTAATATTTTATTATTAAAAAGCAAAAGAGGAAAGCAAAGTAAAAAAAGACTAAAAGCATGGAGAAGCTTTTCAGCAAAAAGCAGGATCCCCTCCTTAGGTATAAAAGAAGCAGGAACCTCACTTGTTCTTCAAGATTGAATCATGGGGTTCAACATTTGGAGCTTGTCATCGACTGGAGCATCACCTGATCTCTGCTGTGCGCTGCCTGTGTTGAACCAGCATCACCTGCGTGCTGCTGTACAGCCTGACCTGCCATCCGTACAGGCCACTGCTGCCACCATCCCCCTATTGCCAGCCCTGCTGCCTACGCAAGCACCGCCGCTTCTCAAGCACCATCTACGCCAGTTGCTGGTCTGCTGATTGCGCCGCCAGCACTGCCTTCTGTGAGCCTGACTGCCGTTTCCCACGCCTGCCGGCGCTGTCTGCTGACCAGCACTGCCACTTGTGTGCCAGCTGACCTGGCCAGTGGCTGCCTTTTACCAGCGCCGCCTGGCTGCCATACAGTGCCACCCACCTCCAGCACCACCTGCGCCTGACCGAGTGCCGCTTGCCTGGTTGCCACCTCCTACCACCTGGTCTGCTGTTGTGCGCCATCACCGCTGACAGTGCCGCCTTACAGCACTGCCTGCTGTCTGCCATCCATACAGGCTGCCGTTTTTCTTTCCTATTCGTGTAAAAGGGCCTTGATCATACAAAAGGCTTCATTTCCATGTCATTCCATCACGTCTTGCATGAGTGTGTGAACAGCCTCTTAAGGCTATATTCTCCGTGTGTAGGTAAGCAATGATGTCATACCCGTGCATGTGTGTGACTTAGTCAAAGATAAGGCTCTAAGCCTACAAAAAGGCATTGTACTCAGTGAAGCATCACATCAAGTAATCAAATCATGCATTAAGTCGTGCAATAGCATCTCTCTCCCTCTACAGTTCACTTCTCTCTCCCCCCTCTCTCTCTCTCTCTCTCTGCGCCATGGCTGTCTACCACCCGCCATAGCCTGTGTGCGCACCCTGATTAACCAACGTACATCCTCCAATATTGTGGCTCCTTAAGCCCAAACTCAAACATGGTAGCTGGATGGCAGCATCGGAGTGATAACTGTCCCTGGTGAGAGGACCCCAAGGTAACCCCCCCCCCAAAAAAAAAGACTTGGTATTGCCTTATATGTGGAAATTTAGGCTTACTGGCTCCAACTCGCTACTTAGCAGCCTAACAACACCTGGATAATCCCAACCTTGCTAAGAATTGGGATTACCCTCTGCACAAGACAGGCTTCTATGATATCTCAAAGCCCAATCAAAGGTACCCAATGGCTTGGCCTTGGAACATAGCTTCAGCCCAATAATGTTATCTGCTTGAAAGGTGCATTGGTGAGCATAAGCGGTGGTATGAAAACGCATGGGGTGTAGACGGTGGGGATGCAAAGAGGTGTGGGATTGGTGGCAAGGGGTTTTGGGGGAAGTTGCAGGTAGGTAGTCAGCATCCTTGTCGATGATAAAGGGTGTATGAAACGGCACTGTTTACGTCAAGAGGTCACTCAAAAAACCAAATTTCACATTGTTTTGATCTTTGTGCTTTCTTGATATTTCATTGCTACAATGTAGCAATAGACATCTCAACCAACATTGATTGTGCAAATTCTGAAAAACAGAACACAAAAGCAAATTCCAAGGGCTTCAAAACTACCTGCTCTCGTTGGCAATCTTCAGCTGTAGTGATCGTTGATGCAACAGACGACCCTGCAGACCGCACTGTAGAAGCCAAGCTGCTGGCACTGCGAAGGATGGCTCGGAAAGAGTTTGGAAAGAAACTGCTGCTACGGCCTGCTCTTGGAGCACGAGTTTGCAAACGAGTATCATTCATCATCCCAGAACCTGGTCTTGACAGGCTTCGAAAGATGACCACAGGTTTTTGAATCGATTACAGCCTTGTGCATACCCAGGCTGTTTCTCCTTCTTAACCTCGAAACAGCCTTTTCTTGTTTCACCTAGGGGAATCGGCTGCCACTGTCGGCCTCATCTGGAAACCTTAGCCCTAACCCTAACCTTAATTTTCCATTTTCTGGTCTGAAAAATGAGCCTAATTTTTGAGAGTTCTTTTTTGAGGGGTTTTACCTCAATATAAACCAGTATTCCAAGATATATTTTCCAAAAAATTATCACCTCTCAAAAGCTGACTACTTCCACAAAAGTACGTTTTTGGACATCAGATCGCTGTGTGGATGTGTGCGGGGACTAATCAGCTGATGGAGAAGCTTCAAAACACCATAGTCTGCCGTAATTTGTGGAAAATAGCTTTCTGACAGGGGTTAATCAGATGATGGAGAAGCTTGAAAACTGCCTTAATCTGTGAAAAACCAGGCTTTCTAACAAAAAAGAGCCGCAAATTTGATTGCTGAAGCGAATAAGGATGCCCTTTGAATCTGCAGGATGGATTGCATCCGCGCGAAGAGATGAAGATCGATTTTGATTTCTTCTTTTTGACAAGCCGCTGCTTCTTTTCCTATGTAAGCCCCCTGTTTCTTCAGGGTCCGCTGTAATTTCCTGCGTACAGACAGAAAACCCTAGGAATTTCCACAAATATAAAAGAGAATTTGCAGCCAAGGAGCGGCAGTACCAAGTGGGGAAGACGATGGCAGCGGCAAGGCTTTGCAGAGCCCTGGGAAAATAACGACGGAAATGGAGGGAAGCACCCGCTGCTGCACGGCTACGTTTTGTTGGCCGTGGCGATGAAGAAAAACAGAGAAAGAAAACAAGCTCGTGGTGTTGGTGATGAGAAGGAGAAGAGAAGAAAAAGCACTGTCGAGGAGAAAAAGCATATATGAGGACCCATGGAGGTCCTGTTTTAGCAAAACCGCTTCGGTGCCCTTCGTGTCTGGCTTTTCTCAGCTAAGCGGTTTTCCCGAAAACAGCCCGTCCGCTTTCCCAGCAACGCAGAGATAACCGTCCGATTGAATCCCAGATCGACGGTTCTCACAATTCTTCCTTCTGCTCAATGATTTCACCGTCCGATTTTTTTCCATCGGACGGACTTCCGTATCCCGCAAAAAACACCCCACAAAGCTTCTGACGTGGAATATCTTGCCTGCATATGCCCCCAGGGCCCAAAAATATTTTATATATATATATATATATATGCATACTATCTATTAATATATTTATGGGACTTACTTATATACACATTTGCCCGCCAGCTCATAACCTTGGCGTCCTGTGAGTGCTTGCCCCCACAATAGTGTTGATAACAGCCCCCACCCCAAGGTTCCTCTCTCCATTAGGAAACATTGTGAAGAGTGAAAGGGATGGGGGCACGACATGCCTAGAGCGTGTGCATAAAGAAGAAACCTCCCTCATTAGCATATTGTTACCACCTACCTAAAACACCCTCCCTCTCCATGGACACAAGATTATTCTTCCACACACCACACTCATTAATCCCACAAACCATGCTCCATGGTGTGAGAGGGGCACCACTGGAGGATATCAAATGCCTAAGCAACCTAGGGCCTCGCAAGCTTGTCATTCTTACCAAAAATACACAAAAGTACTCATACACTTCAAATAAGCACCCCGCCCACACTACTTACAAATTGCACATCTTGACCAAGTCATCATTTTGCATGAATGGTCTCCCAGCCACTAGATTCCATAAGATCCAAAGCACTGTGCATGAGGCTACTATTAGGTTATTCTCTCCCCTTATATGTGTCGCATTGGACCCCAAAACTGAACCATGGGTACGAGCACATGTATTAGAGTGAAAGTAACTTGTGATTTTAAAGTATTGGCTCTCAAGAGAAAAAGGGCAATGAATGGGAAGGACAACTAAGGTTGCATTCCCTCACGAAGGAAAGTGGAAGTGAAAAGTTTGTGCATTACAAAACCATCTATGCAACTTAATAGTTTCTCTACTGACAACAAAACAAGCCAAATAGCTATCAATCACCTTATATCTTAGTATCCCCACGTGAGCAATTATGAGTCATGTTAATCAATGCTACTTATGTAAATACTAGTACCATAAGTTGCATGCAATGGTGAAAATTGTACTAGTTCTCTCACTACCCATCATACCCATGCAAAAAAAGTATTTTCATAGATATAATATTAAGCACATGTGTGTGAACTACTGCATTAGACATGGCCCCTAAACATTTCTTTTCAGCAAATGGCACTTTATCGCGGTTAGCTGTCGTCAACAATGGTTTTTACTTTCTACTCAATGTGTGCCTCTTCCATGTTCTTAAAAGTTTAGATCCCCTTTTAGTACAAGCGTGCCTTAATGCATTAAACATATGATCAAAAGATATTCGTAATAATCAACTAAATAGTGACTAGGAGCTCATTAGTACACCACCCTTAGAGATAATAGTCAATATGCTTTTAGTGTGAAGATATCTAAGTACCATGAATTACCTTCAAGGACAAACAAAATATTACTTTCAAAGTAACTTCATCAGTGGTTGCTATAGAAAAATCAAATGAGAAATAAGAACAAGCATTACAAAAAGTTTGTCAACTTCAATGAAAAAGAAAGGAGAGAATAACTCCTCAAAGTTCTAGAACACTTCGCCTTGTACTCAAAAACCACAATGTTGCGAGATTCTAGAGGAGCAAATCCTTAAGTATGGCATCATTTGCGAGATTCTAGAGGAGCAAATCCTTGAGTATGGCATCATTTGAAATTTTTGCATTGGTTGTGACTTGAAATTTACATATAAGAGCTTAAGGACATTGCTTTTATTAAGGAGGGCTCATAATTTTATGTGCATCACCATATTAGAAAATGGATTGAGAATAAACCACTTATAGGGCACCATGATATAAACCACTTATAGGGCACCATGATATAAATATATTTGTACATGTCATAAAGCTATCAAAAAAGGAAGCTAATATTTAAGGTATGTCTTTGCTTGGGCTAGTCATAAAATGTAACTACACTTATAATTACAATTCTCTAAATTTCTGATCCATCTTCATTGATGCCCTTTGTTTACTTATTCATGTTGTATAAGAGAAGATAAACTCCGTTTACTCCACACACTATTGCTTCCTTAGAAGTAATACCCCATAAACAATAAACACCTTCAAGTAAATCTTAATTGGATTTTTCACACTATTGTTTCCTTCGAAGTAATACCCCATAAACAATAAACACCTTCAAGTAAATCTTCATTGGATTTTTCACAAGGATATAAAAATTTCCATAACTCATTAAATATCTCTTTGTAGATTATGATTCATGTAAATTTGCATGTTGAAAAATGACTCCAACATTAACTTGTTAAGCTCTCGTTATGTTTTTAATATATGCATGTTGTTTTTTAAGGTGGCATTTTTTTATTTTGAATTTTTGATGATTCAAACCTTTCACTTTTTCATATTTAATAAATCCATGATGATCTTTGTTGTATTTTTATAGTTGTTGCCCTCATTGAAACTAAGCATTTCATAAGCACATAAGCATAGTTCCACTCAACACTCTTCTTTAACATTATAACATAATTATGTGATAAGGTTTATCCACTCAATAACGTTCTAATTTCAAGAGGTATGTGCACAACACATGGATGTCTTCAATCTCAAGACTAATCACATCACTTCTCATACAAACATTTTGATGTTCTTACCTTGAATCCTCTGACATCAAAGAAGGATAGTCCAATTCAATGTGTGAGACTTTAACTGGCCTAAGTCAAGGAAAATAACCAAGCTTAATAAATAAACAGATGACCACACTGTGTCTACTCTAAGAACAAGTTAATACCACGAGTCTAGGGACACAAGAAACATTAGAGTTACAGGAGCCTTTTGCCTTTTTTTTTAAAAAAAAATGCACGTGACAATTTTTACACACAATGGCGACCTTCCTAAGGCAAAACTAACATCGATCCTATCTGCAAACACAGATATAGCATCAATAGGTTTATGACAGGTCAATCTAGTTCTTGATTGTATATACGGATATTTATCCTCTTTTTGTGCTCTTGCTCTTTTTACTATTTTTTGTTTTTCTTTTCTTTGTTTTTTTTTAAAAAAATGTATGAAGCTATATATATACATCCCCTTGAATTTGGCAATTACATGGTCAGTTGAGAAGGTTCTGGAGGAAGCAATAGAATGTCGAGCGTGAGTACATGCTCCCCCTTTCCTTGGGTAGATCATATTATTTGCAATGATGTTGCAGCCTCTTGGAACCAATTTGTCCAGCGGGTCATAGGTTGTGATGTGGGCAGATAGCTTTTTATGACCCTTGTGGCCACATCCAATTGTAGAGATGGTAGTGTACGCTCCCATTGACGAATGGAGGAAATGGTTTCCGACGATACTATTACAAGGGGAGACGTAGACTCATCGGTTTTTTGTTGGGTGTTGACAAGAGTAGGTGTAGAGCATGTAGAAACTTCTATATGAGTGTGTGCCTGGCATGAGGAGCTAGAAGCTTCATGGGGCTCCCCCCTTCCTGAGCTAGGTGGTAATGATCGATATCGTTTGGGAATCCAAACTAACTCTGGAAGAAGTGGTGCGGAGCACTCTGTTACCTTTCCCTTACCACGGTCTTGAATTGTCATTGGGGTGGCAACAATTGGTTTGCAAGGTTTTACAAGTGATGTAGAGGGATTCAGCTTATGTTTAGGGACCCAAATCTGGTCATTCCCCTCGTAGTACCCTTGGGCTACTAATAAATTTTTAGGGATCCATCGTGATGCTACATTGCCCTTTCTCGGGTGGGTAGCTGCTTTCCTTTTACGAGGCTTCTTGGTGGCTGAACGAGATTGAGCAGGGGAAGTAGCTATTAACGAAGCTTTTGGGACCCATTTGTATGTGTTTTTTGGCATAGTAAGCGGAGCTTTAGAGATCACCCTGCATGTTTCCACTCTTGGCGTTGAAGCGTTAGAGGAATGGCAAACAATCAAAGATGGTTTTGCCACTAGACTTTGTGAATTTTCATTATCTAATATTTGAGTGGATGACTTAGGTGCGGGATTTTGAGCGGTCAGACCTAGTGTTGGTTCTTGCGTCGTGACTCATCTGGTTGCCCAATCGATATTGCATTTGGTGGCCATCATCCATTTGCGCCCTAAGTTTACAGTCCCTTCCATTGTACCAGCAGGCATAACCAAAAAGCTTTGAATTATGGTTCCCTTGTCATAAGCAACCGTGTGCAGAATTCCTGAGACAGGGGTTTTCTTCTTGTTGATTCCTTGAACTTGGATAGAACTCTTGGATAAAGGTGGTTTTCCCAGTTGACACCACACGCCATATGATAGCAAATTGTGTTGAGCTCCTGTATCCAATAATGCATTATACAGCACCTCCCTGTAAGGACTCTGTAACTCAATTGGGTATCTTAGAGGTGGGTCAGATTCTAGTGAATCCTCGTCTGCCTCCTCGAAAAATGCTTGTGTAATCCCCAAGTTGGCTTCTCGTTGTCGCCTAGCACGCTGTTGACGTTCTTTGGCTTCGACTCTCGCTTGTATCTTTTTAAGCTCAGCTTGTTCTTTAGCTGCCTTCTTTTGATGGATTGCATGTAACTCCTCATGGCTCAGGGGGTCATACTATCTTTTGAATTTACTCCCATTAAGGAATCCAATGTTTTCAACTCCGTCGAGAGTCTCCACTCTGATGGTACCTTGCGGGGTAGTTTCACATACTCTATATGGTCCCTTACCAGCATATTTGAGCTTCTTCTTTTCGTTTCGCACTCCATACATCAGGACTTTATCCCCAACCTTGATGTCCTTGTCCTTTAGATAGCGATCAAACCATTTTTCCTTCTATCCTTCTCCACAAGGGCATTGTATACAGCCAATTGTCTTTCTTCGTTTAGCCGCTCAAGGATATGTAGACGCTCTACTAAGGGATTACCATCCCAACCCTCTTGAGTAGCAACACGAAGACTAGGAATGACAAATTCCCACGGCATGATTGCTTCTTGGCCATATACCATTTTGAATGGTGTGCAGCCACTTTGTACGCAGTACGATAGGCCCATAAAGCTGTCGTAAGCTTTCGATCCCAATCCGTGCGATGAGCTTCAACTGTCTTTGTCAAAATAGAGATTAAAGTCTTGTTGGTACTCTCGGCTTGGCCATTCGCTTGCGGATAGTAAGGAGTAGATTTATGATGGGATATCATGAAATTTGTTGTGAGATCCTTAATCACTTCATTTATAAAATGCGTACCATTGTCGCTCACAAGTTCAAAAGGACAACCGAATTGTGTGATTATATTTTCAAAGAGGAACTTGGCTGTTGTCCTCGCATCTGCCTTACGTGTCGCTTTCGCTTCAGCCCATTTGGTCATATAGTCAGTGGCCACAATAATATAGCGAGATTGTGTGTTTCGGGCCGCTGGACTAATTGGACCTACAAAGTCTAAATCCCACTTTTCAAATGGTTGGTTTACTTTGATCGGATGTAGGGGCATCTGATCTTTCCTCTGGGGTTTCTTATATCGTTATTCATCGCAACCCTTCACAAAGAGTGATGCGTCTTGGAACATAGTGGGCCACCAATACCCTGATTGTAAGATCTTTCGCGCAGTTAAGTCTCCTGAGAAGTGACCACCGGCTACGCCCATATGTGCCTCTTGCAAAATGTATAGATACTCATCTTCTCGGGCACAACGCCTAAGAACGTCATCCTTTCCTCTTTTATAAAGAGTCCCGGCTATCAGGCAATAGGGTTCGCATTCTTTGATTAGCTTTCGAGCTAGATCTTTACGAAGCTCCTTGGGTGGAAAGCCATTAACCAAAAAGTTAACAATCTTCTCACTCCATTCAGGCATTGTCTCCACCATGAACAGGGAAGTGTCCGGTAAGTCATCATCAACCCCCGTAGGAGCCTCACCATTAGGTATGCGAGACAAATGATCAGCCATAACATGTTTTTTGCCAGGTCTCACAACAACAGTGAAATCAAACTCAAGAAGAATCAATAGCCATCGTGTGATTCTTCCTGTGGAGCATGGTTTGTTTACCAGATACAACAATGCTTGATGATCTACATAGAAAACAAACTTGGTGGCAAGGAGGTAATAACGAAATTTCCTTACTACATATATCATTGCCAACCCTTCTCGCTCCGTAGTGGTGTAGTTCATCTCAGCATCGTTCAACTGGCGACTGGCAAAGCTAATGGGGTAGTCTAGCTTGTGTTCTCCAGGTTGAGTCAACACACACCCAATAGCAAAGTTTGATGCATCAATATGCACATGGAAGAGTAAATCCCAGTTAGGCATTCTCAAGATTGGAGCACTCGCCAAGGCCTTCTTTAGTAGCTCATAGGCACGGTCACATTCTTCGGTCCAAATAAACTCGATGAGAAGTTTATACAATGGTCGAGCTATCTCGGCGAAGAAGAGAATAAACCTTCGATAATAACCAACGTGGCCCATAAAGCGTTGGACTCCCTTGTAGTTGGTGGGTGGTGGCAGTTCCAGAATGACCTTGATTTTACTCTCGTCCGTAGAAATCCCATTTTTGGACACTATATGCCCTAAGATAACTCCATGTTTAACCCAAAATTGGCATTTGAAAGGATTCAAGGAGATGCGATATAATCTACACCTTTTAAATATTTTTCGTAAACACATCAAGTGCTCGTCCCACGAGGAATGAGCACAAAGATCATCTAAGAAAGCTTCACAGAAGTCCCTTAGATATTCCTTAAAGGCCGTGTTTATCAATCGTTGGAATGTTGCAGGTGCATTGGTCAAGCCAAAAGCCATGACGCGAAAGGCAAACACTCCAAACTCCGTGATAAATGCTGTTTTAGCTTGGTCCTCGACTACAATTGTGATCTGATTGTAACCCGAGTACCCATCTAAAAAGCTATATGCCTCCTTGCCTGCCACTCTTTCAAGCACATGTTCAGAATATGGCAGGGGGTAATGATCCCTTCTGGTGGCTGCATTAACCTTTTTGAGATCAACACACACTCTGAGTTTCCCATTCTTCTTTGGTACGATGACTATCGGAGAAACCCATTCTGAGTGCTCAATAGGGTATATGAATCCACATTTTACAAGCTTTTCAATTTCCTCTTGTACAATCTTTACATACTTAGGATTCATTGGGTAGGGATGTTGCTGGACTGGTTTAGCAGTGCTAATCATTGGAATCGTGTGTTGCACCACCGAGGGTGGAACACCCTTCATATCATGATATGTCCAAGCAAATATGTCCTTGAATTCTTCAAGAAGCTTCGTAAGTGCAGCTTCTTCCGCCTTGGTGAGGTCTTGAGCAATAAAAACTGGTTTAGACTCCTCACCCGGATCTGCTAAGTCTATCTCCTTAACTACTGCAGGGCCATCGTAGACACCGCTACTCCCATTGGTAGGCATTCGTTGGGCTTTTGTGTAGACTACTTTATGTTCCCCTGTGGTGAATGATTTGAAATGCTCGGGTGCGGGGTGTAAGTCTACTGGTTCTTGTTGTGCCAGGCTTTTTTCTTTCAATTCCGCTTCCTTTTGTTGTTGAGCCAACTCTTGGTTTTGCCGCCTTCTTGCAGTACGACTTAGTTTCGGCTTCTCTTCGATTTCTAATTGGGCGACGTCATGAGGTTGCGGAATACACCACATGACACTTTGGAGGTATTGTCCCCAATTATTCGCTAACTTCTGATGAGCATCAATGGCTCCTACCTAACTAAGCCATTCTGCAGTGGATCTTTCCTTGTTTATTGCAGTGCGTACATTAGCTCGATAGCGTTGGCGCTTATGTCTCGTTTTCTTCTTACCAAGTTTTTGATTTTTGTTTCTATCAGATTCAGACTCACTTGGTCGATCTTCACTTGTGTCCCCCTCACTTTCGGATGAACTGCAAGAGGTCACTGTCCTAGGCCTTGAGCACCTTGCTTCCACATTTGGGTGAATATTTGATTCATCCCCCCCATTAGGCTCAGAGTCAGTTTCTTCTTGAGATTCATACTCAGAGTTGCATTGGTCAGAGTCTTCGCTACTTTCAGTGCCAGTGGAGTTTGCCACTTTCTCGCCATCAGGAGTCAAGTGCATAACACCTATCATGTTTATTGGCACTAACGGTGGCATATCTTGCCCCTCAGGTGTTACCCAACTTGTGCCTCTATTTCCCCATGTGTCTATGGTTGCCGCTAGGTGTACCCAATCCACGTTATCCGACTCAGTCATACCCGGTAGGACATCCATATAAGGAGAATCTTTCCCATCATCAGTCTCTTTTTTGCATGTATAGCAATACCTTAATGGGGCGGAGTGAATAGTGGTATCCGATCGATTATCAATGATAAACTTGCTTCCTAAAGGATGTGCACGACCATTCTCAAGATCAACTCGAATGACAGAGTCCTGGAATTGTAGGTAGACATGGTTTTTCGACCAGTCATGTACCATTTGTGCTTCCCTCATGAAAGGACGTCCTAAGATCATTTGATATGACATAGGATGCTTGGAGAAATCCATTACAATGAAGGTATGTTTTACCTTGTATCCCAGGACCTTGATCTTAAGGTCCCTTAACATTCCAATAGGTTTAGCAATAGTTCCATTTGCCATTTTAACCACTATGTTTGTGACTTCGAGGTGAGGTCTTCCCATAGATTCCCAACAGTTTTTAGTCACAATGCTCACGCTAGCACCACCATCAAGGATTCCCTTTAGAGTTAACCCCTTGGTAGTAATGGGGAGGGTTGCATTAGATTCGTCCCCTTCAAAGTACTGTCCCAACTTGTTAACAGGTATTTCCACGACCGAGTTTTCATCTAGGTTGGGTTGTAGATCCCAATGTTTCTCCTCATCTTGAAGCATGTCGGCTCTATCCATATTTGCAAATTGTAGTAGCCCCGCCTTTAGTTCTCCATTGAGAAATGCCCGAAGAGCTAAGAATAGCTCAGGATCTCCGTATAATTTGGATATGATCGTGGTTCTGATTTCAGAGGACATGAAATCCATTAGCTTAGACACATTCAACGGTACTTTTCAAGACATCGCCCCTTGACGAGGGACTGGTGAAGATGGAATCACTTCCTCTTCAATGGGGTCAGGCATTCCCTCACTAAACATTCTTTCCAGCAAGAAGGGTGTTTGCCCACTTCCGGATGTCCTATCCTCACTTTCTTCCCGAATGATACTAGGTATAGCTAACGATTTATGGTTCCGGTGAGGCTGAACTTGCGTAGGAAACACTGTGTCTGGAATTTTGATTTTTCTCGGGTTTGGCTCCAGTTCTCTTTGTGTTTCTTCCACCAAACCCCTTAAGTGTTGCACTTGTTCAATCTCCTCAACTGGGTTTGGGTAAGTTCCAATCTTTTTCTTGAGGGTTTTTGGCCCATGTGGCTTGTCTTGGGGAGTCTCAGTCAGTTTGGGTGGTCGAGAGGGCATTAACTGACTTGGTTGTGGGGCCGAGGAAGTTTCCTTCTGTTTTCCCTTATTTATGTACTCGCTTGATTCTCCTTCATTGAGCTCCCGAGTGGGCTCCTCCCTTAAGGTAGTGGCTTTGGTCCCCATGGTTTCTATTGAATCAGAATCATCTTCAGGATCATTCATATACATGGGGTCGTCTCCTGTCCCTATGTTAGTCTTTGAACTGGGCTTGGAGCTCGTGGCATTAAGCGATCTCTTTCGTCGTGTTTTCTTTTTCTTTGCCTGAGCGATTGATGCAGTATCCCTCTCTTCAAGAATGTAGTTTTGATTTTGAAGCATTGACCGTGTAACTACATTCGCGGGTACAACAGGTGTGGTTCCTCGTGCTTGGTTGGTGACCTCAACCAAATTCAATGGCGTAATCTTGGGTGCATTAGGATTATGTGGACATTGAGCGATCAAATGATCTATGCCACAACGATTACATGTAAGTACCGGCATTCCCGATGTGCTCCCTTGATTTGGTCGCATTTGAGTAGCGATCTTCTGTAGCCTATTAGGGCACTCCGCTACATGATGCGGTCCACCACACTCATAGCATTGAAGAGGTGGTCTCCTCGCCAAGGTATTAAGGTTTTGCCCTCTTGTGGCGAGAGCAGCCGCTTGATATACAGGCTTGACTTGCCCGAAATGATCCTCCATGTAGTACTGGGGAATCATTTCAAACGTATCAATCCCGTATGGAGCAGTGGGGTCTATCTCCTCTTCATAATCCCCACATGCACTATGTGACTCATAACCCATCTGGTTTACAGGGGTAATCCTTGGATGTGGAGGTTGTGGTCCTAGCACTGGCGGTGGTAACGGCACAGACTGGACTACATTCGAATTCCTTGGAACTACGTGCTATGACGGTTGCTCGACAGGTTGTGCAGGCATTAGCGCGGGTACTTGAGGTGTGTTTGACCAGGCTAGTGGTGCCTGATTTGCCAACATTCGCTTAAGTACTAGGCAATCTTTAGATTGATGGCCATACTTACCACATGCATTGCAATTCCCATTGAATTTGACTCTGAATGTGGGACATTCACTCGTGCTATGTGGTCCTAAGCACACCGAACACCATTGTTGCTCTCTCCTTGGGTACATATGGCTATTCTGAGGAGCTCGATTACCCCTAAAGTATTATTGGAGAGCCTTAGTAAGGTCGGTCACAGACATTTCAGATATCTTGGGCTCCTTGGCAATAGGTTTTACTGTCATTGGCTCGTGCCCAGATACTTGCGAACTAACGGATTTTGTTTCTGAAGACACCTTTTTACCTGCAATCATCAAGTTGTCTTCTAACTGGATTGCATTGGCAGTGACTGCTTCCCACGTTGTAAGACCTCTAATGTGGCCATTGTAAATGTCCTCGTGGCGCAATCCTCGGATGAATCTATCGAGGAGTTGGTTGTTATTGAAGCGTTCATTGGGAGTGCAGCGAGAATTTAGATGCTTCAATCGACTTATAAAGTCTCTCACTGACTCCCCTTCCTTGCGTTCAGCTTTTTGGAGCTGAGATGCTACTCCCCAAAGCACACCCTCACGTATGTATTCTTTCAAGAACAATCTCTTGAGAGTGGGGTAGTGAGTGCGCACTTCAACCCTTAAGGTTCGATACCAATCTCCGGCCTTCCCACTCAAGGTTAAGCCTAAGGCTTTACACTTATGCAGCTCATTGTGCTCTTCAAAGGAATCACACACGTGTTCAAAGACTTCAATGTGCTTCCTAACATCCTCGTTACCACTGAAGTTTTGAGTGAGCTTAGCCACTTGTACTGCCTTGCTTCTAGGTTCTCTCTCAGGCATACCCCGCATGTTTTTCGCAATAGATCGTCCGATCGTCTGAGCAAATGCTGCGAGATCACCTAGGTGAGCAGGCATAGCTGGTGGAGGCACTTCTGGGATAGCCTGGCTGATAGGAGTTGGCATTGGTCTGAGTATGTTGGCAAACGACGTAGGATATGATATGTGACTAGGCCTAGCTCCCCTTGGATAATGGTTATGATAAGGTGGTCGTGGAGCATACGCCATTGGCATACTAAGAGGCGTAGGAGCTACATGAGCATGAGTAGCGATAGGTACATATGGTTGATAGGCACTACGCACTGTTGTAGGTACTGTTCCACTAGGTAGCGGTGTCGTACTAACTACAGCAGTAAAACAGGTGCATTTTTCGCTATGCTCATCATTGGGGTAGGCATTGTGGATTCCTGAATGGAAAGTTGAGCCAAGGTTGGAAAGCTAAAGTTACTACTCGTGGGCTCAACCTGTATTGAGACTCCAGGCGAAACAACATACGAAGGGTCTATGGGACTCACCGAGGGAGTCTCCAATTGTGATAGGGTTGGTTGTTTGGCCTTGCCCGTATCCAAAAATCTCATAGGGCCAGTGGAAACTAGGTTCACTCCCCTATTTTGCCTCTCAAATTGGATAATTCTATGAATGACCTCACATATCATTTGTTGTTGCTCTTCTAGATTAGTGGCGCTAGATGTAGATCTTCTAACCAACCCACATGGTATGTGTAACCCGTGTATAGATCCGTTAGAGTCTCTGTGTGTAGATCATATTCCCAATTTTCATTGAGAAATATCCCATCTAGACTTGGTGTGCCAAACGGTTCTCTTGAAGTGGACGCAATGTCACTTCTTATGGATTGGCTTCTAGGGACCTCTACTTTAGGAAGAGCATCGGAATGTGGTAGCTCAGTAGGGCCCTCATTAAACGAAGTGGGTAGAATATCCACATGGACACTCTTTGGGAGGGTAGGGTCTACATGAGATGTGAATGGCGAATCCACTACCCCACCTTCTTCATTTACTTCGCTTGTCGCATGTTCAGAGCATGTAGCTCTACTAAAGGTCTCTATTAGACGACTAAACATGCTAGATTTGGGTTGTGGGGCCCAACCTGGCATGTTTTAGCTTGTCTCCTCAGGGTTCTTGGTAGGTTGCCCTTCCATGGCTTCTGAGTCAGAGGACGAGTCACTATCCACTATTCGTGGATCTTGGGTTGCACTCCCTTGGGTTCCAGCCGAAGGCCAAGATGCTAACATGGAGGGATGGTGTGAGCCTGCGTAGACTGAAACGCTTTCTAGTGGTTCAGGCTCTAGCACCCGACCAGAACGTAGATGCATGTGACGTGGGTACCCTACGTGCGTTGGTAACTACCCTTGAAACTCACACAAGTGGTTTCTTAAGTGTTTCGCACCCCGTTTTTACTTGTTTTTAGATTGTTTTTAACTCGTTTTTGACCCCCTTACTCATGGTCGAACCTGGACTAGGGCGTGTGATAGCTCGAAACGAGCGTATCGTTCAAAGGGTCCTAGTGTGCTTTACAGCACCGTGTTCGCCTATCCAGAGCTCTCGTGGTCCTCAAAACAGTCCGTTTCCCTAGGGAGAAAGGGGCAAAAGCCTATTTGCTTGTGGAGGAAAGGGTGAGGGCTTTATCCCACATGCTCACTTTACTCCTTGGGGAGTGGGCTACATATAGGGCACGACTTCCCATAAGCTCTCACTTGAAAGAAAGCTATGGAGGCTCACTCTCCTATATATATATATCAAAAGACCGAGATCGAGGCCGGGGTCGTGGGTCAATTGGGGTTCTTTCTTTTCAAAAATTTTTTCTCCAAATGAAAAATCTTTCCTCTCCACACGTTTGGTTTTTTTCTTTAAAGAAAAATTTATTTTTTTATTTTTATTTTTTAAAAAATTTTAATTAATTTTTTCTTTTTTCTTTTTTTTTTGGGATAAGTTTTCTAGGGTTTTTATCTAGGGTTCAGCCTTGGCCGCGGTGCAGTTCGCACACAGCACAGGTCTACAGCACAGGTCTAGGGATTCAGAAATCCCCCCTCACACGCGCAGAAAACCAGATAATAGAATGCACGCCCACACGCGGAGCGAAAAAATAACATACAACTAGGGAAGGAAGCTCAAACAGAATGCAAAGGGTGTGTCACTCACCGCTCAACTGCCGCCTTGAAGGATTCCCGCGTCGCAGCAGTGAAGAAGGAGCCGCCGTCGCCGCTCTACCGCCTCTCCGCCCGCCGTGCCGCTACACAGTGCTCGATCGCTCTCTCACTCACTCTCTCTCTCTCTCTCTCACACACGCAGGAGAAGGAAACCAAGGAGATAAGGCAAGAGTACTCTTGTATTCACAACACATGAGAATGAGGATTTTAGGGTTACATTTGGCTCTTATAGGTGACTTGGCCGTTCACACTTGGGCGCCCATACATGGCCGGCCGATCCTAACCCTTATCCTACTGATATTCAAGGTGCGCCTCTCATCGGCAATCACCCAATCCCTTCATCCTTAACATATGGTGCCGACAAGCCCGGCCCATGACTCAGAATATTTAAATTAATGACGTAAAACATAGTACGTCTGAATGTCCATCATAGGTTAACATATATATGCTTTCTCTTTTTCTACTAGGTCGAATGTGCTCTCCTAGTATTAAGCGGAGCTACTGACACATGGATGATGTTGTGATCTAGATGCTAAGTGTGGGTGATGTCATCATAAAAAAACCACATGAATTGTGCTTTCTCACCCCCCGAGGTCCTGGATGCCTCCTCTTAGACTAGAAGCAAGGAGCAACAACTCCATGTATTGAACCCTAAATAAAATGGTTGCATTTTACCTTTCCTTCAATCAAGTCAAGGCACTTGACTTTGCAGTTTAGGGGGGTCTTACATATTGCCCAAAGAGTCTTGTTTAATGCTTGTTCATTCACACACATGTTACTAGCACCACATAGCCAGGTTGATGTTAGCTACTCTTCTCTATCTTAACATTTGATGATTTCCTTTTTTTTAAATTGTTTCTCTATCCCTCATACATCGGGGTCCCTAGCTACTTCATCTTGAATAATATGGCTAACTTGTGGTGGGGTTCGTGTTTTTCTAGATGATGCTCTTTGGATCAATGCCTTGAAGCTTAGTCCATCTCCTATATGTTTACTAATCATGTAAGCATGGTGCTTTTCACTCTGTAATAAAGTATTAGCCATATTCGAGACGCATGTGTCATACAATGTGATCTTTGTCTTGTACCCCTCCCTTGCAAGCCAACTTCTATGCATACTCTCTGCTAAATTTTTTCTAGGAGTGCAAGCATCTTCTCGTGGACTTCTTTCCACATACATGAACATAAGACATAATCATAGACAAAAAATTAAAATAAACTCATAATGAGCTCAAAGATCAAGGAGTAATGTCAAGATATATATTATTGTGGACATGAGATTTCCCCAATGTTCTCCCACTAAGAAAACTAACTATCTAGAGATGACACATCTTTTGGCTCTTTATCAGATCCTCCCTTCCATCAATTCCTTATTACTATACTTTGGACGAATGCATCCTCCTTTGTTCGGCAAGTTCTACATGATTCACATAGTGTGATGTGTTCTTGTTGTAGTGCTTTCTTGATATATTTTGTAGTATGTTGGTGTAGACTTTGTTTCCAATGAAAGAGACAAGACCTTTCTTGTTCTTCAATGGTTGCTCAAGGTCCCCATTATACACTACCCTTATAGTTCTCCAATTGGCTTGATCCTCATCAGTCATCATAAACCCATAAAAATTAGTATTTGCAAAGCCACATTCCCTCAGTGTATTATTTAGCATGTTCTAGAATAATGTTTGGCTAGTTTCATCCTCCTCTTTCATTTCATAAGTTGCAATAGTCATTAGTTCTTGCACACTACAAATCAAATTGGATGATACAAGGTGTCCGAATCAATAATTCCTATCTCATACACATCCACCAAGACTTAGGTATACTTTGTATCATACACATGGCATGCCATTTGTGTTCCATTGTAAGACTCTTTGAGTGTCATCAAGCATAACGTATGAGAGGTTCAAGTCTACAATTCCATCTCTCCTCATTCGATTCAAAAGATCCACTCCAGACAGGTCCCTTGGTGGACATCTTAAATAGAAAGCATCTTTCCTATGGAATTCACAAGATCCACTCTAGCAGACGCAAGTCCCTTAGTGGACATCTTAAATAGAAAGAATCTTTCCTACGGCATTGACAAGATCCACTCTAGCTGATGCGGGTCCCTTGGTGGACATCTTAAATAGAAAGCATCTTTCCTATGGCATTCCTTGTCCTTAGAATTGACTACCATGGAAAAATGTATGTTATGATCTTTTTTTAAGTAACAAATTAATATATGATTTAATTTAATTCCAATGCATTGATGATATTAATTTGTTACTTTTCTAATCATCCATCAGCCTAAGGAGAATTGTTGCCCAAGAGAATTTGTTCTCCACCAAAGGACTTAGTTCTTCCAAGAAATTGTTTCTCCACCAATTAAATCCCTTACCGTTGGTTCTCCACCAAAGGACTTAGTTCTTCCAAGAAATTGGTTAGCTCAGCATCCCCAACCATTGTAGTAGTCTCAAAATCTTCAAACTCCTCTTTCACCACATAGAGCTCATCAGCAACTCTTTTGCCACATTCATTTATATCTTCCTTGGTCCAGCATTCTTATCAACCTTCAACACATCTGCAACTAGTTGCCTAGCCTTTTCCATTCCCCTGTTAGAAGGCCTAGTTTTACATGGTGATTGTTCTCACCAATGTGTATCATTAGTTATGTCATTGTATCAGAAGGAGGTATAACATAGTAGATTTGATAGTTGGCAAGTGGTAACATAGTGAGCAGGCCTTCGACAAAAGTGGCATACTATCTGGTTCTTTTCCTCCTCAGTCATCATTCCCAAGTCACACTTATTTTGAAGAGATCCTTTGAAAAATGTGATGTTAAACCTATTATTGTTTAGGTAGTATGGGTAGTCTACCTTGTGGCATTAGATGGACCCCACACAATGACTCATCCTAACTGTATAATTGAGTGACATATTAGAAGTCATTGGTGGTCTTGTCCATAAATTCCCATCAATTTTTTTTTTCATCCCATTTGTTGTTTTTAATCTTCCTAAAGGTAGGTGGGAATTCCATGACAAGGTCCCCATTATATTGCCTTGGAACCTCTTTGACACAAATCCTTTTCATAATGTTAGTAATATGCATCTTAAGTATATTTCTCCTATGTTGGTCAAGTATATAAGGTATGATGCTTTCTGATACCTCTTCCCCATTATCATTAGAATCTAGGAAGTGATGGCTTATTATGGTCTGCATGAGGCATACTAGAGGAAGGTCTTAGAGGGCTCTCAAGGTTGTTTATTGTACTGTTAGTATCCCTTGCTTGGGCTCTTTTAATGCACACAATATATGTCAATGATAATATTGAGTCAATGACATAATGAAGATTACCTTCAATATCCACATTAGAAGGAACTATGATCATGTCAAGTGATGGCTCACTTTCAATGTCTATCGACATTGATACTATCCATGACATACAATGGCTGATGAAACTTTTCCAGATATTAATGACTTACAAGATGTTTTTCCTGCTTGAGAGGTATGCTTCGAGAAGACAAGGTAGTTGATACATCATCTGCAACCCATGGAATGATTGCCAATACCTCCATTGCTCTTGGTTGAGATAGTCAACTTTGTGATTTACAACTCTAGCAAACTAGGGGAGGAAGGCATGCAACAAATATTGAAGAAGAAAGAAGATAGCAGTGTGATAAGTTAGAGAGAGCTTGAATGTTAGCAAACTACGAAAGGGATGGAAGGTTTCCATAGAAGCAATACTTGCTTACTATTTG
This sequence comes from Cibotium barometz, assembly GCF_041138505.1. Taxonomy (NCBI): domain Eukaryota; kingdom Viridiplantae; phylum Streptophyta; class Polypodiopsida; order Cyatheales; family Cibotiaceae; genus Cibotium; species Cibotium barometz. The sequence continues at coordinate 43,663,540 of NC_141081.1, read as the reverse complement.
TTAGTCAGTGTGAGGAGGTTTTAGTCCCGAAATTTGTTGTGTGAGGAGATTATTAGTCCCAAAATTCATTGCCATATTTAAGAAGGTGGCTTTATCAACTTGTAAAACTTGATTCCAAAAGATTTCAAATCCTTATAATCATTATTAAGTTGTTTTTAGAAATAATGATGGTAGCTACAATTTAATGCAATGTATAATTACATGCTAACTAATATTGTATTTGTATGTGTAATTAGATGACTAATTATGTTGGTTAAATATATATGAATAAATAATTTTGTACTTATTGTATATATGGATATGTATACACATTGAGATCTCTTATTAACAACCCTTTCCTGGCAATTTTGCTTGGTACCTCTTGGTGCTCTCTTCTATCATTAAAATGCACCGTGCAATTGAAAGCCCAACCTTTACAAAAGTGCACCATGTACATCTTGGTGCTCTCTTCTATCATTAAAATGCACCGTGCAACAAAAGTGCACCATGTACATCTTGCTACTCGCTTCTATAAAGTGTATCGTGCAATTGAAGACCTAACCTTTACAAAAGGTTTACTCTTCATTATTTTCAAAGATTTTGATGATATTCATGTGAACCCTCCCTTCCTTTTAATCTTGATGATTTTAGAAATAAGGGCTCTTCACATTGAGCTTTGAAAAACCGTACTTGCAAGACTTGGAAATTTACACATCATGATTGTGTTTGACCCAAGTGTGTAGCATTATATGGTAGTGATGTGTGCGAACACACTTAGGACCGCGGGGGCACTTTTTCCCTCACTAGGAGGTTTTTTCCTTGGTGCGTATGTACTTCATTCTAATCTAGTGAGTTTGTGTGCTCTTAAGCTTCTCTATCTTGTGTGTGTGCATTGTTGCAACCCTAACCCTAATTCTAATAATTGGTATCAGAACTAGCTTCCTTGACACTTGATCTAGTACTCTGCCTCCCTCCTTACGACCCTATTTTTCTGTCTCTGATTGAGATACCCTCTTAGGAGAAGAAGGTGTATACTACAGTGTGCTGTGTACAAAATATATGGCATTTTCGAGGTCTGCGGCGTGATTCGGGCGCGTTTTCGGCATCGTAAGGTTTATGGAGAAGTTATGGAGAGGCATCATTTTGGATTCCTTCTGCTCAATTTTGGGTGTTTGGGCTGCGTAGCGGTAAAGATTTGGTGTGCAGCAGCATCTATAGTGTCTTCAACAGCATCGACCATCATACTTTTGCTACTAGTAACACTCTATTCTCTACTTTGTGTTATTTTTCATACACTTTCTAGGTGATTCAGTCAGTTGGCAGCCATCTAGGATCGCATTCATGAGTACTTGCAGTGTGTTGAAAGATTTTGCATTTGGTAGAAAGTCATGGCTAGTAGTAGTGATGTATTCAGCATGTTGTCTACTGAGGATAAACTTGATGGGACTAATTACCCATTGTGGTCCTATATGATGAGGCATGTAGTACTGGTTACTAAAGGTCTTTGGAATGTGGTCAGTGGTAGTGAAACTTGTCCTGTTTCACAACTGCCAGTGCAACCAGGTGTTGCAGGTACATTTGAAGTAGAATCTAATATACAGATGTGGCTCCTCCACGCACCACTAGTACCTCCTACTGCTGCTCAAACGAGATGGGATGGAAGAGATACACATGCACATGGATTGCTTGCACTTTCTGTGAAGCAAAGCATTATTCCTCATATTCAGTCATGTAAGACTTCAAAACAGGAATGGGATGCACTTGCTGCATCATACTAGGTGCACAATGAAGCAGGTGTTGCATATTTGTGCAAACAGTTGGAGTCTGAGCACATGAATGAAGGAGACTCAATGGATAGCTTCTTGACCAAGATCAAAGATTTTAAGGAGTAGCTTGCTAGTGTGGATGAGATATATCCTGATAGTATATTGATGCCCACATTTCTCAATGCATTGCTGGATTCTTATCAGAGTTTTGCCTCTACCCTTAGACTCATGATGAAGGGAAATCCAAATGCCCTTACATTTGATGAGCTGGTTTCAGTACTCTTGCAAGAAGAGCAGTCTAGGAAAAACAGATCTAATATGCGAGTTGGTGACTAAGCTTTTGTTGCCAATCAGAAAGGCAAAGGTAAAGCTTCTTCGCATGGTGGCTATAAGCCAAAATCAGAATCCTCAGGTAAGGATGCAGAGAAAGAAGGTGATAAGTAAAAAGAAGGGCAAGTGTCACTATTGTAGGAAACTAGGGCACTACATACATGAGTGCAAGAAAAGGCTAGAGAAGGAGAAAAAGAAAGAATCGGGCATGGCTGTGTGGCTGATGCATCTGCACAAAGTGTAGAGAAGAAGGAATCTACAAGTTTTGCTCAAGATGATTGGGCATGGACTGTACATTGCAGTTATGACCCTTTCTGTTCATGGTGTATGCATGTCATTGGCAGAATCGGATGCCTGGTACTTTGATAGAGTGGTGCTAGTAAGCACATTACTTCACAAAAAATTTTGTTCTCATCTCTGGAATCTATCCCAAGTGCAGGAACCGTCACATGTGCAAATGGTTCCTCATATCCTGTCAAAGGATTTGGTAGAGTTGTGCTCACTGCTGCAAATGGGGACGCATTTACTCTTTCTAAAGTTTTATGTGTACTAGGCATTAAGAAGAACTTGCTGTCAGTTTCAGCCTTAGCCTTGTCAGGCTTGACGGTGAAATTTGTGGATGACAGATGTACAGTTCAGGATAGAAATGATGGTTATTCTATCATTGCCCCCTTAAGTACCTTGTTGTATGGCCTATATAAGATGGATGTATTTGAGAAGTTGCAGCATGATGCTTGCTCAGTCTTTACGACTTGTGCTATGAGTGATGTAGAATTATGGCATGTATGATTTGGCCATCTGAATTATGGTAGTTTGTTACGCCTTCAAAGGCATGATATGGTGTCTGAGTTGCCAACTCTTGAGACCCCTGCTAGACATGTATGTGAGGGGTGTATTCTTGGTAAAATGCATCGAGTATCATTTCCAAAGGATGGATCTGTAAGAGCTGTTAAGAAATTACAGCTTATATATAGTGATGTATGTGTTTCTATGAGGACACTATCTATTGGGGGATATCCCTACTTCGTTACTTTTACTGATGATTACTCCATATATAGCTGTGATGAAATTAGGGTGGATGGAGAGACACCATGATCATACTCATGATAATCGCATAAGACAAACTAGATAAGATGAAGATTAATGCTAATCATATCATTAACTAATTGGGCAACATAATGACACAAGAGATGGGATAATGGAGGTTGTGTTATCTTGCATTAGATGAGAGCCTTTTATATAGGCTGGAGTACAATGGATTAGGGTGTGATTAATCCCTAAGCAAAACCCTAATTATATCTAGAAGAGAGCACCCAAAAACCTAGATTGGAGTGCAAAGGAGATCTCCTCCCACTTGCTCTAGGTGCCTAGAATATGCTCCATATATTCTAATGTATGTCATAAACCATAGTCTACCAAAAAGTTCTACGGTTAAGTGACCATATGAACCATATGCCCTAATTCCCAATGTCACATGGATGATTTGTTGTATTGTTTCAAACACCCTCCCTCAACAAAATATCAATGGCTACTAAGATGACAATGCTAGATCTAGTTACTATTTACAACTCTAGTTATGATGACCATCTAAGTGCCCGTAGGTCTTACTCATGGTGGTTTACAATGCTAGAAGTTGATGACAGATGATAGGATACTAGTTATGTTTACATTTCGCTTAGGATAGAGGGGTGACCATAGGCAGATCCTAAATGGTCTAAAAAGCCAAATCATCTTCGATGAAGTTAGCCTCCACTGAGGTTCCTTCCTTTTTGTTAATCATTTACGTCTTCGCTTGAGCTGTCAGCTGCTGTTCCTGCAAGTAGAGGTTTTTGAGATTTGTTTCTATAGAAACAATCTTTTTCTTTATGCCCTGGTTTTACACAAAAGTTGCAAGACTTCCTGGGAAACTCTTTCTTTGGATTTGATCCGAATCCTCGCTTGTTCTTCTTGTAGGTGCCTTTGTTGAAGAAAGCACTATCTATATTACCTTGCCTTTGCTTAATTTTTGCATCTTCTTCTAGGAGAGATGCTTCCACATCCATAAGTTTTGGTGAGGGCAAGTTAGTGAGAGTGGTAACTATGTTACCATACTCCTCTTGAGGTAAACTGTTGAGGAGGACAACTATGATTACATCTTCTTCAATAGTTTTCTTGATCCCAGCCAGGAGTTTAACTTTAAACCGAGCATGCATGAACCGAGCAGAGATAGAAACCGAGCATGCAAAGACCGAGCGGAGCAGTAAAAAAGAGCAACATGAAGAGAAGTGATAGAATTCAACCACTATTGAACCAAAATCACACCTCTTATATCTACTCTACTTGTTTATTGAAAACTCTCAAACCTTACAACACCACGACTTGAAGTGATAAAAAAACACTCCATGCATGCTCAAATTTGATAATTAAACCATATGATAGAGATTAAAAGATCCGAGGTTATCAAATTTGAGAAACCAACCCATACAATACTCATAGTCTTAGCATAATAGTCATTGTCTTAACACAACACCAAAAGCTCAATACACTTCACACCCTCTCTTCTCCACACTCATCATCTACAAAACAACATCCCACTCTTCTCCCTTTATTGGTTTTTGTCTTGATTGTATCATAGGAGGCATCCTTGCTCATCTCCCTTGCAACTTCCTCCGCATAACATGGTAGTGCACTACAATAAGAATTTTATAAACCGCATTTCATTAACATTTCAAAGCACCTGGCAAAAACTCACACACAAAAGCATATCATCCTCCTAGAGTGCATATAATGTCCTAAATAAGTCAATAGTAGTAACCTTAACAAACCATGACAAAACATAAGTCAATAGTAGTAACCATACTAATCAAAAGGGCAGCCATATGCATCATCCACTGGCTCACTCTTTGAAATCTCCTCGCCTGAGCTGGACTGATCTCTAGTACCTGCAGAAGGTCCCTCTACCAAAGGTTATAGAATGCGACCAACAATGTCAGGGTCACTATCAAAAGAACAACAAGGGCGGCCAAATGCGATGCATGCACGCATCAAAGGGGCTGTACCACTACCCATCTCCAAAGCCAATCCTCCGGGAGGACAAAGAGCCTCTAGAAAGCATCGCACAAATCCGACACTCCGCTGCACACCTGATCTCAAATGTGCCTCCTCGCCAGCCTCCAACACCCTCGTAGTATCTGGCAAATAGTAACGAATGACATGCCGCGAGAACTGCACACCATGATCATGTCGTAATGTGGCACTCTCCTGAAGACGTAAAGAGGCCATGTAGCCTCGACGTCGTAGCATGTACAAGTAGAAGGCATCCATCTGTCACACAATAATGACAAAAAATAGAGACATGTCACAAACTAATCAAGAACAGCAAAGCACCAAGAAAACTAAGTGTACAATAACCATGTCAAATACCTCTACGGCAATACCCTCAATCGTAACCTCATCCATGAAGGCTAAGTCCTCAACTATGAATCTACGCACAATCTCCAGCTCACACCGCGGGGCATATTTCTCCACCCCCACGAGGGAGAGTCCCTTGACAGAAAGAAATACATTTTAAACATTGACAATTACCTAACAATCTTATTCACAAGTACCTAACAATCCTATTTACATATTTCTGACTGAAAGAATCACCTGAAATGGAGGCAAGACAAACAACCTATCCCGAGTCCGGCAAACAAGCTGCTGCCACTCCAAGCCCATGTTGAATATGATCCTCCGACACCTTGTTCCACAATGGAACATCGTCTCGTCCATGCGCAGAGTCCATGGGAAGATCCAAGAGCACAAAGTCAGTAGCCCATGCCACCGTCTTTTTCTTTTTCTTATACTCCATCCCCAATTTATTGTTTTCAGAAAAAAATGTATGGATCTTTGCATAATCCTCATTCCCAATAGAGGATGCAAAATCCTTACCCATAGAAATATAATCTCCACATCCAAATGAAAAGATAGAGCGATCCAAAGAAGCCCCCCCTTGTATGGACAAGAGTGGCACATATTCTTTTTGGGATGGTGGTCTAGGACATGAGGATGGACCTAAATAATCACGGCAAGTATAATGAATGAACAACAAGCATAACATACAAAACAATCAACTTGCGTTTATCCATAAAAAGAAGTATACCACTATGAAAGCTACCAACATCGAGTGGTGGTGAATTGTCATCAACAAAAATTTCACGATCTAAAACAAAACAAACAAAGAAACATAAATCTTTATTTTACAAGGAAGGTATATAAAGTATCCAACATAGATAGCTAGACATGAATATGCAAAGTGAAATAAGAAAAAGTCACATGTACTCTATGTCTCACTAATGTGAGCTTGCTTGCCTCTTTGAGCATGCTCACCCCTTTGCGCTTCCTTGCCCCTTATTTGATCACCTTCAAAACCACTTCTTTGTTAGAAAAGTAAAGCTTAAGGAAAGAGAGGAGACAGTTGTGGGGAAGCCACTTTACCTTGACTCAGACAGCCACCACTTGCACCCTTTCCCTTTGATTTTTGCCATTCCTCAAACTTAGCTTTCTCACTTGGCAGCAGGCAATACATGGGGCGAGGGCATGTCAATCCACCAAGGGCATGTCTCAATCTCATAAGGTGAGAGAGCAATCATATTCTCCCCATACATAGTGGACTCTTTGTTAGTGATATCCACCCATGTTTTACAAGCCTTGGGCAAATCAACAAGCAGCTTGAGGTCTCTCAAGTGCAAAAAATACCTGGAATATTCAAAGATAATTTATCCAAGCCAACACAAACTACACACTGCAATGTCAAACAAAAGGCATTAAAATAGAAAACCAACCGAGATAGAGCAACTGACAAGCGATTGCATCAAGATGGGACTGAATAGGCTGCATCAAGATGGGACTGAATAGGTTGACCCTCTTTTTTTGGACTTTTCTTTAGCACCAGTTTTCTTAATGTTGCCAAAAATATATTTTCTACCCTCATATCGTATGGATGCAAAGTAAACATGAAGAGATGGCTCATTGGGAAAATTAATTGGATGCTCTGTGGTAGTTGCTATTCTTATCTCTTGCTCCAAAGAACGAAGTGCATTCTTTTCTATCATGTCCAGCAACAGTTCCCTCGACAACCACCTACAATGATAGAAATAATGAAAGGCACGAAAACATGCAAAGCGAAGACAATTTTTTTCTATGAAGCATAGAGATAAAGCAAAAAAAGTGAAAAACTCTTACGCTCTGAACTCTGTGTTTGTTGATGGCATACCATGGGTATTGCGAATAGATCTTGAACTCTCAAGCAATCTCAACCAAGTTATCTTTTTCTCCGCACTGACAGAAGAGATTGCTATCAAATTCAACTTTTCAATACCCACAATGGTGTCCGTTCTTCCATCAAATTGAAGAGAAAACAAAGTTTCTCTCCATTCCTTGCCAAGGGATGGATTAATAATATTCAAAACCTAATAAATATACCAAAACCATTTCATATTAGTAGGTGACAAACACAACAATAATAATTTTAAACAAATCAAACATTGCAATACTTTTTGCATACGATCAATGTACTTTCGTCGCAACTCAATGGAGATCTCCTTTGCTTTTAAAGCCCTCTCCTCCGCACTTAGACCTTTTGTCACTTCAACTACTTTGGTCCTTACTTCCTTTTGAAACTCAACCTACAAAATTTTGGGAAAATCATTGCATACCATACTTTCTAATCCTCTCATAACAAGAAAGAGCCCAAATATATAGCTACCTGGTAAACAAGCTGGGCCAAATCCTCTCTAGCCAGCGGATACCATGGGGGTGAAGTCTTTGATTCAAGCTTCTTTTTGGCTTCCAAGGTTTTAGCCACATTAGCAGGTTGCTCTCGCAAATAGGATTTAATGTCACACACAAATATTTGCAGCATTGACCAATGTATCCTTCAAATTTGTGACTATGACTGCATGCTCATTCAAGCTTCCAAAAAAATAAAAATTTAATACAAATGCATTTAATGAGAAGGATCACATGCGCATTATGTTTTGAGAGGAACTTACTCATTCATGCGAAGAAAGCCAGCACTGAGTCTAGTTGGATCAACAACAGTGCTAAAGACCCTCAAATGCCATTCTTTATCATCTTTATATTTCTCTGTATAATGAGCTCCATCCAAGCCACTGTGTGATGGTTCCCCTCCCACACATAGAACATTTTATTGGAAAGAAAAGACAACCCCTTCTTGGTTCTCAACTCATTCTCAAACTCTTTATCTATAGCCTGCCAGTGGGCATCCCATGAAGCCCTCATCTCACTTGTCACCGGAATTGCAACACCACAAGGGGAGACAATAGAGACAATGAAAATACCCTTCTCTGGACAGTAAGTTTCACCCTCTAAGGCTATTTTGAGTAGCGAAGTGTCGCTTCTCAAACCTCGAACCCTAGGGTATGGAAACATCCTACAAAGGGGAATGGGTGGGCACCTTGAAACATCTAAAACCCTGCATCTAGCCAATACATCTCCACCACCTCATTTTTCCCTTGCTCTTCTTTCTCACTACACATGGACTACATAGTGCTGCTAGCGGGTTGAGACAATACTTGTTCTTTATGTCTTCTTTTAGAAACCTAGGAAGACATTAATCAAACACAAAACAAACAACATTTGAAACATAGAACTTAGAAACTGGCAAACTCAATATAAGCAACATAAAATATTCCCTAGAAAATGCATACAAACAAGAACCTGGATAATAGGAGAGAAATCATCGCCCGGCCACTCTCATCTGCTGTAGGACTAGATGCACACACTCCTTTCTCCTTGCTCATTGGCTGAATTCTAAATCATTAGTTCACACGAAAATATTAAGAAATCAAAGCTACAACAATTGAATGTAAAATCTTACTGTAAGAGACCCGAACTCCCTATGTTTTTTTGCTTGTTGTCTCTTTCGTGGAGGCATGATTACTCCCTAACATTTCAAAAAATTAAGATCATGGCCACAAAATGGCCATGAGGTAATCAAGATCATGGTCATTGTGGCAAGCATCCTAAACTCCTCTACTCACTCCTAATAAATTTACCTATCATAAGATTAGTGGCAAGGGGCTAAGGTCTCATTGTCTGTGGCCTTAGCAACTTGCCACCAAGGGCAAGAAAGCCCATACGCTGGCGTATGGGCTTTCTTGCCCTTGGTGGCAATAAGGAAACCATGCCCTTAGTATTTTGTGCTTCTATTTTGTGCTTGGCCAATGCATAAATTTGCAAGTAAAATTGAAACTAGACATTGAATATCCGCGTGGTTTTTGTTGCTAGTAATAGATGAGGCAACCCACAATGAGTATGAACATCAAACTCTTCACTTACATCAACAAGAGAGAGATGCTGTGTCCATTAAGGCAAGCCCATACGCTGGCATATGGGCTTTCTTGCCCTTGGTGGGAAGGAGCTAAGACCCACGGACAAAACTGGATAGTTGGGCAGACCATGTGGAAAAAACTAGGTTGAGTAGGTGGTTGGGCAGCCCACATGTAACAGCCTTGTACTTCTCTAGCTTCACTAATCCCTCAGTCAATATGATTAGCCGTGCAGATCGCTACGGGGCAGATCTAGGTCTTATCTCACCACCTCAGAGTGGAGACGGGGAGAGTAGAGTGCATTGTGAGGGGCGGATAGGAACTGTAGACTTTGTTCTACGGAGGCCGAGATGGAAGAGCATTACATTTGCAGATACCAGTATACTTTGAGATCTGGGGGAGATTTTACTGCCTTGAGATCTAGGATGTATGGGTCTTAGCTCCTTCCCACCAAGGGCAAGAAAGCCCATACGCCAGGGCAAGAAAGCCCATACGCTGGCGTATGGGCTTTCTTGCCCTTGGTGGGAAGGAGCTAAGACCCACACATGCTATGCAAGCCCCGTTTGCCACAGCCTGTGCAATGAGCTTGCAACTAAAATACACGCAATTGTTGTTTCTGTGGGCTATCAGCTCGCCCCCGCCGAGCACCGCCTTCCTGCACCTTTTGAAGATGGGTTCTCGGCTCTTCTCTGGCTCAAGGGGCAGGCCTTCTGCGAACCTAGTTTCGAGATTTTACTTTGAGATCTGGGGCTGATTTTACTGCCTTTTCCAAGATAATTTGACCCATTGCCTAGGATGTGTGGGTCTTAGCTCCTTCCCACCAAGGGCAAGAAAGCCCATACGCTGGCGTATGGGCTTTCTTGCCCTTGGTGGGAAGGAGCTAAGACCCACACATGCTATGCAAGCTCCGATTGCAACTAAAATACATGCAATTGTTGTTTCTGTGGGCTATCGGCTCTCGGCTCTTCTCTGGCTCAAGGGGCAGGCCCTCTGCGCTGCGAACCCAGTTCCGAGCCATGGCTGGCCGTATATGCAGACTTCACCAAGGTGTTCATTTTTTGCAAGGGTAATAAGCTCAAGACACGCAAACAACCAGGCGCACTCGAAGCCCCTGCCTCCTCGCACTCGCAGTCTGAAGCCCCACGCTACATCTTCTAACAACCATATCTCCTTAGCCCCTTGCCACCAAGGGCAAGAAAGCCCATACGCCAGCGTATGGGCTTTCTTTCCCTTGGTGGCAAGGGGCTAAGGGGACTGGCATATGGGCTTTCTTGCCCTTGGTGGCAAGGGGCTAAGGGGAGTGCTAAGGGAAGGAAGGGGCCGCAGCTCACCTGGAAACGTTTGCGGCAGTGCAGGTAACCTTCGTGGCAGTGCAGGTAACCTTCGCTTTTGTCGAGCAAAACTGCAGCAAACAAAGACCCTCAAGAGCTGTTGGAGGCTTGGCGGAGGCGAACGAAGAAGAGGCTTGGCGGATGCAGAGCTGGAGACAATAAATACATATATAAATAATACGTAATATATAAATAATACATAATATATAAATAGAGATTGGTATATATTATGTATTATTTATATATTACGTATTATTTATATATGTATTTATTTTGTATATTATGCATTGAAATGCTATGAATTGATTGTACAAGCGTACAGTGGAGATATAATTAAATGCATCGTAATCATTCTTTAGTTATTTGAAAAAGACATATACTAGTGGTGCAAATATTCGGTTTTAAATGCAATCATATCTGGAAAATATCAGTACTCATATCTCGAAAAGGGAGAATGATGTTGGCCTTCTTGATATATTTTCAGACATTTGTCAATAGCTGCATCTCGCAAGCAGAATGGTGCACGTCATTGATATTCTTTGCTTTGGCTCTTTGAAAATTTTATCCGTCCGTTTTGATTCAGAAGATGTTATTTTGACAGAGAGAGCTTCATGAGTACTTCTCCTTAGGTACTAATAACTTATCCATGGAGAATCAAAGCAGTGTAGTGCCTAGGATCAAGCTAGCTGATGGTGTTTATGCATTTAAACTTACTGCAACAATGCCAAGGGAATGCACTGTGTCTACTTTATCTCTACATTCCAAGGATGTTGTACATGGTAGAGATGACGGTGGGCATATATTCTCATCAGTACAAAATCCCTCTTTTTCTTGTTTGGGAACTCCATCAATCCTTGAACCCTGTCTATCTAGTTTAGGGACACCCATAGAAAATAAAGTTCTCAGTATCTTGTCTCTGATTAGACAATTGCATGTTAACGACACTCTTCTCAATGCTTTAATGAATGCATCTGAAGTTAGGAAAGTTGATGAACTTCCATCACAGTACGATGGGGATATTGTTTTTGAGCTCCCTATTGCACCTCAAGGTAAGCCAATGGCTGGGATGGAGCAAAGATATGATGGTCATGTGTGGGTGGAGTATAACACATGTACAAAGGAATGTTTTGATGGTGTTGTTAGGCGTAGTTCTTGTGGGGGGCATCTAAGATGTTGTAATGTGGAGTGCCCTTATTATGAGCGGACGAAGGGAAGAAATCAATCTCAATGGAAGGGAAAACTTAAACAGGTGCCCAGAATTGGGTTTAAGTTCTGAAACCGGCACTTTAGTTTGTCGACATTGCTCTACTTTACCGGAATGCTTGGCTATGTGCGAGTCTTCTATTTATTATTGCTACCCTACAGATAGAACTACTACAACAAGATGTGTCATACATCAAGGTAGTCACAGGCATCCAGTTGGCAGTTGGGGTGTCGAAAACAAATGAGACTTTTGTGCATACTTTGGTGCAAGATAGAGCTTCCCATGACCTATATGCAAAGTGTAAAAAGGTTGAGACAGGTGTAGCTCAAGATATAATTATGGACATGCTCTTTGATGACATTGATATCACTCCTGATATGGGAGATTTGGGGGTCGAGCAGCTTCTGGAAAGAGTTAGACCACTTGTACAAAGAAAAAGGTTAGGTCTAAACTTTGTTTACATTTTTTTGAAACTCACATGTTGCAATGGTTGACTTTTGGTATTTGATTAGGATTCAGAGATCCATGGATATTGCCCGTCAAAATGTGAAGGGATCGATTCTTGGGCTCGAAGCATTACTGGATCTTAAGGAGAAAACAAATAGGCGATACCCTTTCTTTCATAGCCTCTTATTTCCAAACCAGCTGGCAAGCAATGTGGAGCCTCATGTATTTAAGATGTCCTCTGTGGGTCCTGGAAGAGGGATCGACTTGGTTAATCAAATGAGGCTAGGTGGACCATTAGAGAAACAATTTGTCCACTTTGATCATGTGCACAGGACAAGTGGCTGGACCACAATGAGTGCACATGTTTATCACCCTTTTGTCAGAGAATTGCTTACAATTGCAGTAGGTGAGTTCAAGGTGGAGAATACAAATGCACAGGTTTTATTTTGGACTTTGATGAATGAAAGGTTGCAACAATGTGGATTTGAGAGTGCAGAGTTTGCAGGTTTCATGGCTGATGAGGCACAAGTAAATTGGCTTGCAGTGCGTATTGTTTTCAATAAAGGTAAAAGGAATGTGATGATGTTCAAGGAACGCTCGTGTTCTTTTCACTGGGAAAAGAGTATGCTGGAACATACACGAATTTGTATCAAACCACAATTTCAAGAAGAGCATAAGGATTTGTGTCGACGATGGAGAGATGCACCAAGTGAAGTGTCAGCCGCATCAGTAAAGGACAAACTTGTTACATTTTGGAGTTTGGGACATGAGCATGAGATAGAGCTACATTCATTAGAGACATGGTTATCTTGGTGGGAGGTGTGGGGATTTCACTGGGCAAAATGGGTATTGACACAAGGGGGTGGAGGTCCATTTGTGCCTAGGATTAATCTCTCAGAGTCTAAGCATGCATCCATGCGAGTAGCTTTGGGATACGCTCAACAAGTTAGCTTGTTCTCTACTTCAGCTGCTGCAGACCTTGCCATGTCAGTCTTGCAAAGTGCCCATTATAAGGCCTACTTGACAGGAAGACATGAGGGGTCTGGGCCGGGTTTAAATCAAATTAAGAAAAGATTTATGTCCGGAGACGAAGGGGTTCGAGCAAAAAAAAATCTTGTGGACCTTGCATCAACAGTGTTGGAGGAACAAGATATTGTTGCTCCAGATGTTCAGAGGACAGTCTTGAAAAGTGTGATGCGCAAGAGAAGAAAAATGGATGCAAAAATTATACTTGATACAGATAGTCATCGGCCAGAATATGAGAACGTTACTATTCATGTTCCAAGACCAAAAGGGGGTGCTTCATGCATTCATGGGATCCCAAAAGAGAGTGAGGTTGATGTGAAAGAATGGGCTATCTAGAGAACACCACCCAAATGTCACTCTACATGCTGGGGTATTTTGGAAGGGAGAGCCAAACGCTGTGGAGCTGTCATTCTTGACAAGAAGGAAGGGCCACTGAAGGGTATTCCTGCACCTTGCTTCAAAGAACGTCGACAGTATAAGGATAAGGAGAGTTGGCAGATGTTCTACTTTTGTCCATCGAGTGTAATTCATTCAGCTAGAGTGGATGAGCAGATTTAGAAGTCTTGTGGGCCAGCTCCTCTTCTTTGGAAGATTGTTAGAGGCACATGTTTGTCTACGGAAGAGACAACCAAACTCATCAACGCGGGTTTTATTTTGGAGGGTGTAAAACACAGTGTTTCCACTATTCAGACAACACCATGCAATGTTCGCCCAATTAGCAGAGGTGATGGCCGCATTGTAAGATGGAAGGAGAAGATAAGCAAGGCAAGCCAAGATTGAGAGAGGTAGTGCGTGAGACAGTTGTAAGTCAAGCAGAGTCACACATTTTTTGGATTTCAACAACTGATTCAAAGAAATTTGGAATCTCCTTTGCGGTTAATGTATGCGAATTTCCAAGGTGCTCTTGTCCAGAGTTTGCTTTGAGGGATCTGAAAAAAGAGTCGTACGTGCCATGTGAGCATATATATTTTGTGTTCATTAGGGTGTTTGGTTTGCAACCTGCAATACATAAATTTATGCACCAAGCTGCAATTACAAAGTTAGAGAGCTTAGTCAAGCACTCTCGGGACACCGCAATATTCCTTCTACTAGTGTTATATAGAAGGAATGTATAAGGGATGTTTGGCATTTGGTTGGATTTTTTGATCCATTGTGGAAATGCAAAAATTGCAGGGAAGCAAGAAATTATGTAAAGCAAGAAATTAGGTTTGTGCCATAGATAAGTCAGTAACTTTTGGGACATCTGTAATTTCTTCTTCTAGTGTCTTATAGATGGTTATATGTTGTCATTCCTTTTTTGGTTCATTAAAACAAAGTCGCATTTTGAATTATGTTTGCACTTTCTTGATTGAGACAATATAAGTTTCTTTTGCTAATGTCAATAAGTTGTTGCTGTGTTGTAAGTTGTTGCTGTGTTGTTCTTGTGAGGTTCCATTACTAGGCTTGTGTATGCACTTTCTTTAAGAATCTAAAACTTTAAGATATGACTACAAGTTCTGAATGACATTGTCAAAAGAGCTTGCTCGGTCTCTTGCCGCTCGGTTTGGGTCCTCGCTCGGTTTTTCTGTGCTCGGTTTTTGGTAATCCTCCCTGCCAGCTGTGTGAGAATACTTTTCATGTAGTTCATATGGGTCAGGAGTGACTCCCTTGAACTCAATTTTAGCTTGAAAATTTTGATTAGGAGGTTGATTTTAGAGTTCTTTGATTGTGCTCCAAAAAGAGAATCTAGGGTATTCCAAGCTTCATTGGATGAGTCCTTTCCATGTATGTGATGGATATAGGTATCACTTAGTCCCAAGGCTATGATGGCCAAAGCCTTCTCATCCTTGCCAATCCATAGAGTTTTCTCGTCCCTAGTGTTTGGAATTTTTTCTTTCCCATTTGTTATACCCCATAGTCCTTTTCTCACATGAGAGTAAATTTAATCGTTGTC
Organism: Cibotium barometz; assembly: GCF_041138505.1. Classification (NCBI taxonomy): domain Eukaryota; kingdom Viridiplantae; phylum Streptophyta; class Polypodiopsida; order Cyatheales; family Cibotiaceae; genus Cibotium; species Cibotium barometz. The sequence goes on along the minus strand of NC_141081.1, from coordinate 43,648,214 downwards.
TGCCATGTATGAAAGCTATACCCTTCAAAATTATCTACTTTAAATGTACTAGCCATTATGCTTGGATAGGTCTTACCTCTTGGCACTAGAGACCAAAAGACATTGTTTAAACCCTTACACAAAATTGAGATGTAAGAGGCTAGAAACTAAAGACCCCTATCACCATAGAGATGCATATTGGAGGATAAAAACCTTGAAAACCCTTGACCTCTTGCAAGATGATAGTACCATGTCCTTTTTGCTAAGGATTTTGTTGTTTTTTACTTCTTTCCCTTTTTCTTGGGCTTCAAATGCTTTACATTTGAGGATTCATGTGATGAGGGCATGATTAACAAGGTTAATTAGGGGAAATCATTTGGGATTTAGTGAATAAATTCACTGTTTTGGGCAGCCAACAATGGAGCACATTTGTGGATGAGATTGAGGTATTTCCACTAACCATAAGATCAAGAGGCTAAACCACATGCATAAACAATCCATTGAAGAGGATTTTAGCCATAAGGAAACTTGGATTAGTCATAATAAACAGAGATTAATCTTTGCTTAAGAGAAGAGACCTTTTGGAGGGTGCACAGAGCCAGGCCACGACATTGAGTGGATGAGTCGAAGATCTGAGCCCGCCAGTTGATTCACAAATGAATGATAAAAAACCCTCGGGGGTGGGAGGATTTATGCAATGCTGGCTTGAGGAGACGACAAATTTCTCCTTTCCCCCAAATTTTTGGGCATCGGTTGTGCTACAATTTCAGTGGTTCACGAGCTTCATTACAGCCATTGAAGTGGTCCACCTCTTCGCCTCTGAGTTGGAAAGAAGCCAGAAGAAGCAATGTAGGCTTTGGTTGAGTATGTAGAGTGGATTCTATCCTTCATTAGCAAGTGGTTGTGGAGATGTCCACAACAATGTTGCCATGGCTAGATTAGTGATAACTAATCCTACTTTGGAAGAAGGTGATTAGGAGTAGCTAATGTAAGATTAGGATGATAACCTAGCTCTTGATACCATGATGAAATTAGGGTGGATGGAGAGACACCATGATCATACTCATGATAATTGCGTAAGACAAACTAGATAAGATGAAGATAAATGCTAATCACATCATTAACTAAATGGACAACATAATGACACAAGAGATGGGATAATGGAGGTTGTGTTAGGTTGGAGTATAATGGATTAGGGTGTGATTAACGCCTAAGAAAAACCCTAATTATATCTAGAAGAGAGCACCCAAAAACCTAGATTGGAGTGCAAAGGAGATCTCCTCCCACTTGCCTAGAATATGCTCCATATATTCTAATGTATGTCATAAACCATAGTCTACCAAAAAGTTATAAGGTTAAGTGACCATATGAACCATATGCCCTAACTCCCAATGTCACATGGATGATTTGTTGTATTATTTCCAACAACTGGGTGTATTCATTAAAGCAAAAGTGAGAGGTTTTTATGTGCTTTAGGCACTTCGTATCGATGGCTGAAAATGCATGTGAATGTAAAGTTGGCACCCTTCATTCAGATCGAGGGGGAAAGTATATGTCCAAGGAATTTCATACATATATGGCTAAAAAAGGCATAAGGCATCAATGTACAGTGCCATACACACCTCAGTAAAATGGTGTGGCTGAGAGGAAGAACATGTCTCTCATGGAGATGGCACGATGTATGGTGAAAGCCCAAGATTTACCTCATGGTTTTTGGTTAGAGGAAACTATGTGCACAAGGCCTTGCAATCTAAAACTCCTTATGAAGCTTGGCATGGTAGGAAGTCTTATGTGGCTCATTTGCTTGTTTTTGGTTGTCTTGGTTATGCTCTTGTGTCTAAGCAACAACATAGTAAGCTTGATATAAGGCAGTTAAATGCATATTTGTGGGATACAATTCAAAAAGCAAGGGATATAGACTCTACCATCGAGCCTCAAAGCAGATTTTGGTAAGTAGAGATGTGTTTGTTGAAAACTCATTTTAGCCTATGCTTTCATGCAAAAAATAGCAGAATGTATGCTCAATGGACATGTTTGATTCACTCCTACCTTTGTTTAATGGAGAGCAGCCATATGTAGAGTAATTGAATGCTCAACCAAGTGCTGAAATTCAGCCTTTGCAGGTACAAAACCAACCTGCAAATCAGCCTTTTGATGAGGCAATTATTGAGGATGTAGTGGATGAGGAGAGAGCAGCCATAGAAGAATCTAGGCGTATGCCAAAATAGCTTGTGTAGACATTGAGGGATAGTTGGTAGCTCCTTTACCTAGTAGAACTCGTGCAGGTTCTTATCATGTAGATTATTCTCATATGGATAATGTTTTCATTTCTACTTTATGTAATGAGGAGGAACCTGTTTCCTTTGAGAAAGCACAGGATGATGATCATTGGATGCATGCTATGCAGGGTGAGTATAACTCTATACTCAAGAATGACACTTGGTATTTGATAGATCTACCTCATGGCAAGAAGGCCATTGGTACTAAGTGGGTTTACAAGTTAAAATGCAAAGAAGATGGTAGCATTGATCGCCTACAAGGTCAGACTTGTTGCAAAGGGGTATGCTTAGCAAAAGGGCATTGATTATAATGAGACCTTTGCATCCACATCTCGTATGACTACCATGAGGTGTCTCATTGCTTTGGCAGCACATCATGGGTGGAATGTATATCAGTTGGACATTAAGACTGCATTCTTGAATGGTGATTTACATGAGGAGGTGTATGTATTGCAGCCTCCTAGTTTTGATGTGAAAGGAGAAGAGTATAAAGTATGCAGGTTGAAAAAGTCTTTTTATGGCCTTAAGCAGGCTTCTAGAGCATGGTATGAGAAGATTCATGCATACTTGGTTGCAAATGATTTTCGCAACAGTCTAATAGAGAGTACCCTCTATGTGAAGAGGAGTAAGGTCACATTTCTGGTCATCGTTCTATACGTTGATGACATGTTGCTCTCACAGGACCTGATATAGATCACATTTTAGCCTTTAAGGCTGATTTGCAGTCATCGTTTGAGATGTTAGATTTGGGACCCTTGCATTATTATTTGGGGACTCAGTTTATGTAGTGCAATGATGGTATTGTTATGCTGCAGTAAGTCTAAATATATACAAAAGCTATTGAATAGGTTTAATCTTGAAGACTGTAAACCTGTGTGGCTACACCTATGGAGATAGGTACTCGACTTAGTCTTCAAGATGCAAGAGACTCTTTTGATGCTAGTTTGTATCAGCAGGCTGTTGGATCCCTTCTTTATGTATGTAACACGAGGGTAGATTTACAGTATGCGGTCTCATAGTTGAGCAGATTTATGCATAGATCAGGTACAAAATACTGGTAGGCTGTCAAGCGGGTTTTTCACTATTTGCAGGGCACTCAGTATTTTGGATTGTTTTATCCAAAGGGGGGCGAGACACAGCTACATGTTTTTAGTGATTCAGATTGGGTTGGATGTTATGACACACGAGTGTCCACCACTAGTGGGTTTTGCTTTTGCCTTGGTGATTCATGTATATCATGGCTCAGCAACAAGAAACTACAGTGGCCACTTCCAGCTGTGAAGCTGAGTACAGGAGGGTAGCTTTTACAGCTATAGTTGAGTGTGTGTGGCTCAGATGTCTTGGGTGTTGGACAGTCGTCTTAGTAAAGGGTTGAAATCTTGGTTCCCTTTTTGTGAAGCTTTGCAAACTTAAGGGTGTATTACATTACGTGTAGAGCTATGACACGAGAAGATCTTGGTTGTGGCAACCAAGCTTTACCAACCAACACAAGTATTAAAGCAAGAGTATCTATACACACATAAAAAAAAGAGGGCTTTTTTGAGCTCCTTGAGCATCAATGCTAGGGCTCATTAGAGCCCTAGCATTGATGCTCATTAGAGCCCTTATTTTGCTATAGAAGGTAAGGTAGGAGGCATTGGTTGGTTGCAACACACTTTGCATACATCAAGAGTATTGAACAATGCATATATCTATACACACACATATATATGTATATATGTACAAAAAAAAAGGGCTCTGCTGAGCCCCTTGAGCATCAGCATTAGTGGTGATGCTCAAGGAGCTTGGCAAAGCCCTTTTTTTATATAGAAGGTAAGGTAGCCCTTTTTTTGAGTATGTGTATAGGGGGTGTATAGATACTACCTTACCTTCTGTAGAAAAAAAAGGGCTATGCTAAGCCCTTTTTTTGAGTATGTGTATAGATACTACCTTACCTTCTATAGAAAAAAGGGGCTATTCTAAGCCCCTTAAGCAACATCAACGCTAGAAGCTCAATAGAGCACCTTTTGTGTGTGTGTGTGTTTGTGTTTGTGTGTGTGTGAGTGTGTGTGTATAAACATGTGTTGGGTGATTTTGTCACTAATTTATCTCCAACACTATTGTTGAGCTCAATGTATCTTGTCTTTCCAGTAATATCATCAGCACTAAATTTTATTGGAAAAAAAGAAAAGAGTAAAGAAGGTTATGGAATACAATTTGTGCATAGAGTTGGACATGTAGATGGTGGTGGTGGGCTCTTGTATGTAGAGGAGATCCTGCCATTGCATATTTGAGGGTTTAATACTAGGAAAGGCAATTATAGAAACTACCAAAAGATCATTTTTGTGTCATTACTTAAGTAGATCGACTTTTGCAATCTAAGATGGGCCATATGTGTGTATGAGAGAGAGAGAGAGAGAGAGAGAGAGAGAGAGAGAGAGAGAGAGAGAGAGAGAGAGAGAGAGAGAGAGAGAGAGAGAGAGAGAGAGAGAGAGAGATGCACTGAAGTTGATGTTGTAGCTTCTATTGGCAGGGCCCTATTTATCTAAAGAGCTCCAGAGGATGGCATCAAAGTGTAAGAACATAGGTATTATTTGAATGTAGACTCTTGATGTTTATGATACAAACTTGAGAAATCTTAAGTTGTCTAATAAAAAAGATAGCTTCAATTGCAGTTTCCAAGAATTATGCTTTATGGTGCAACAATAGGTAGAGTGGTAAATAAAGAAGTGCGCTCTTCAACCACACCACGACACGTACTAGAGGAGGAAGATATAACTACATCCCATCCCATAGTTATACAAAGCCAGGAGGTGCACATGGAGACACAACTCATGTGTCTAAAACTCAAGTTCAAGGGGAGATGGAAGAGGCTCACGTACACACAACCCATGTGTTTGAAACTCATGTTCAAGTGATGGAGTATTGCTTCAAGGGTATAGAAGGAGGAAAAATACCCAAAAAGGGACTCATCTTCCAGTCCTTGTTGGAAGCACATTCAAGTTGGGTTATTGTAGGATGCTCTTGTGTGAAGTTCTACATGAGAAGCGCATAGATCCTCCCCCATACCTCTTTGTCGACTCATCCCAAATGAGGGCATTCGAACTACTTCAAGTCAGTGGCATCTCTACGTTGAAGTTTTGACTCCAAAGGTTATGTGTCCTCAAGTTCTCCATTCCTTGTGTCCAATGCAGAGGCCAAGAGAAGATTTTATACATATTACTCTAGAGGATCACAAAGAATGGGGAACGACATGGAATGTAGTCTTGCATAAGCTTGACAATGAACTTGATGAGATGAGTGGATTGATCTCAGGGGAAAGTAGTTTCTTGCATGGGATAGGAACAATAGGTTGAAAGCCTGGTATGTAAGCATCCAGGAAGGTAAGTGATAATATATTTTGCTTTTGGTAAGGTGATAGTTTGATTGATGAGACTACTTATGTTGGTGATTGTTGATGAATGTAGCTTACACCCATTATGTATCAAGACACATCCATGTTAAGTTCCTATTTCTTCAATTGGAGTATTAAGATGAACGAGAGTTATTGTCAACTTCTTTAAATGCTACCAATGAGTAATACACAATTAACCTACCTTATTCTTTGATTAGTCTATGTTGCATACATGTTATAGGTTCTATAAATGGCCTATCATTTTATGTTTTTATCATTTAATGCTGTTTATGTTGTATTTGGTTTGTAGGCTCTCACAAGGGCACACATTGAGGCCTCATTCACTTATGCAGTTTTTCTTTTCCAAAAGTTTGGCCAGGCTGACAAAGCTTCACTATTAAGTGGGTTGAGAGAAGAAGAAATAAAGTGGGTGGAGATTGAGATGGCCTTGGAGAATAAAAGTAATGACACATGGTACAATGCACCTACTGCTGTTGTTTATCACAACTAGTATGGAAGGTACTTGGGGTCTATGCTTATCTTTTTTATGGGTGTTTTCCTTTGTATTATAGATTTTAAACATCATGGGTTAGATGTAGGAGGATTTCATTGAGGCATTGCAGAGTAAGATATCTCATCTCAATAAGGACCATATGCCACAAGATAATTATGTGCATGCATACTCCAAAACACTAAGAATTGTGGAGATGTAGTTTAGGGATCACGCATATACAAGATGGAACCCATTGCCAATTTGGCAAATGGTAATGGATTCTTCAAAAAATGTAAATATTGAAGCACCTATTTCAAAGGATAAGATCCAAATATTATGCTCATCCCTAGTATGCCCATTTGAATAAGGTACATTTGAATTCCCCACTACATTTGTGGTATTTTACAAGGAGAAGAAGTGGTTGCATATGTGGAATTCTTTCCTAGACTTGTGGAAAGATATGAGTCGTGTGGTTGGTTGAGATAAGCAACCTGAATTAGACAAATCAATACTATGCCTAGTGTTTAGGTAGGTATCTCCTTGTAAAAGTTATAGTTGGTGATGGTTTCAAGATGATGTTTTCAAGTGCAAGTGGTTTAGAACCTTGTGCTAGTAAAAGTGATGCAAGGGTTTCCTTCCCTTATCACAAGGTGGTGCAATCTAGAAAGTGATGAATTCATGTATCCTCCTCAATTTGCAGAGAAGGGGATGAGCAATTTGGAGAGAAACATATGTCCTTGGTGGTTGGACTATCCTGTTTTGGGAAGCAACATCCATGTGAAGATCCACTAAAAAGAAGTATGTTTTGTGTTTGTCCTTATTTCTTTACATGGAATAACTGTATGAACATGTCAATTCATTGCAACATGTAGGCCACAAGGAGTTTAGCCAAGGAGAACAAATGTTGGATGAGTTTTTTTAGAGAGAGTGGAGAGGGAGATGGCACTACATTGCGGCCTATTCCTTCACAATCGCAGGTTCCCCTGCACAGGAATAAGATTAAAGAATGCAGGGAAAGAGCCAATGAGAGCAGTCAAAGAACAATGCTCAATAAAAAACACTTGGTAATATGATTCTTATAGTAGCCTAGGCCCTCTTTGAATTGCTTCTTGATTCAATACACACTAACAGTGTGGGTGGTTTATCACATGCAATGACACAAAAACTGGATCACCCTCTTAGAGGAGACATGCCTTGGATTTTAGTTCACAACAAAGGGTCACATGCTCAAGAGTGAGTTGTAGTGATTAGTGTTAATTTGTAATTTTTATGTGGCTTGTAGCTAATGTTTTGGCATGGATGTCATGAACATGATGTAGATGTTAAGAATTGCACCTACACAGCTATCCGTTTAGGCAACATGGTGTCCTTGGCAAACTCTCCACTACGTGATACGTAAGGCTTTGAACACTTGAGTGTCTCATTTTGAGTGTCTCATTGTAGCTCTATGCTTCCTAAAATTATGTCCAATCACAATGTTTGTTGTTGTGAACAGGATTCTAGATTTCCTCCACCATGTCGATGTATGGGACTTGAGTCACAAATGAGCCCCATGCCGAGAGGTGGTGAACTTGATATGGGCAGACTTCCCCATCAAGTTGCGGGGGTAGAGCTAATTGATGATGAGGAGTGTCCTGAGTGGAATGATTTCTTCCATGATTTGTCATTTCAGGTAGGACTCGGTTGTATGAAAGTCTCTTAGCTTGGCTGGCATACATTGGTGGTTGCTCTGTTGAACTTTGATTCATATTGTTTTATAGGCAGTAAGATTTGCATTAGAGTGACCATGCACAACACTACTCCTCATCATCATCACTGCTTACAGATGGGTGGTTTGTCACATGTGGGTTGGTAGAACAATTCCCCACCACACATGGACATGCAAGGACCAATGGGTTTTCCAAGTAGAGAGTTTATGCTACTAAGGCCCAAACAACAATAGTGTTATTCTCATTACTAGCACCATGGAAACCATGATACAATGATACAATCCATTGTTAGTACTACCAAGGAAACCTAGCACCACAACCTATGCTCCTGTTGCACCACTAGCCCTACTACCTATACCAAATGATCGGTGCATAATCCATTCCAATTTATCATATTCATATACCGAGAGGTATGTACAGAACACCACCAATGTCATACCCACCTTTGGTATTACCACCCCAACTAGTTTCTCCTAAAACCATAATAATATAATAATACTAGGACAACCTACTTCTCCTACTAGCCCAACCGATTTCTCCTAGAACCACACCAATACAATAATACTCGGTGACATTGCCAGTGGACTCTCCAAGAGTCCAGAACAATACAATTCATAGCTATGAGTCCAGAGCTATGGGTCATATGAGTAATACAATTCATATGGATATCTAAAGTAACCCCCATCCATTGACTCTCCCTCCTTGCTCAATGCTATGGTGCAACAAAGGGTGAACATGTCATGTAGGTCACCTCTTCATTTGTAAGGTCTCACACCGTGTTACTGAGTGCCCTCATAGAGCTGTCATCATCACACTAAGTGCCCCAACTCCATCTGGGAATCCAGTGCCCCAATGTCATTCCATATAGAAGCATAAGTTATAATTGTGGATTAGACCATGCTTTCCCAAGAGAGTAACAATCACCCCACTGGCTAGAGTGTTAGCCACTCTAGTGAGCCTTAGGTTGTTAAGTGTATAAGGAGGATAGTCCCCTTTAATGCCATCACAAGGCTCCAAACCAAGATGAGGGCAAGAAAACATCTAAGGCAACCAAGAAGCAAAAATCTTAGGCTTCAATCTTGAAGCTAGCCACTAAAGAGCTTGAGGTGCAAGCCCTAAAGGCTATAGTATCCCTAAAGCACCCAAACTAGAGGTCCAAAATAAGAAAACCTCAAAGAGCACACGGAAATGCAACACATGATCATTTGTCAAGGGCAACGATGTCGTGACCATTGAAAGTGGTGGATAGCTCGAAGCTGCCTCCTCCCTCAGAGAGAATATGTAATATCCTAATCAAACTAGCTCTTACCAAAGATAGGTAACCCAAAGAAACTCAAAGAGTACCCTAACCTTGTGTTGGAAAAGGATAAAATGAATCAAGTCCAAGTGCTTGTAAGGACAACGCAGGCTAAACTAGAGCTAGTACTTTGAGTTTCTTTGGGTTTCTTCACAAAGAAAAGAAGCCCAAAGAAACTCAAAGAGTACCCTAACCTCATGTTGGCGAAGAAGCAAATGAAACAAGTTCAAGTGCTTGTAAGGATAACGTAGGATAACGTAGGCTAAACTAGAGCTAGTACTTGAGTATGACCCATGACCCTACCTGAGAGTATCCAAAACCCTATGGCAAAGTCAATCATGGAACCAGTAAGGGAACCTCAAAGAATTCCAAATGCCGTAGCCAAACCCATGAGGGACAAAGTAGGCCTCACCGCCTTCTTATCCTTAAAAGTTTGCAGTTCTCTTTTATAAGGAAATTCTCAACTTTGGAGAGGCTTATCAAATTGGATAATGAGTGGGAATCTAAGACCCACACACCTGAATGTGAAGAGGAGGATGTATGCAAGGGTAACCAATCCTTGAAAATAGAGTTGAAAATAGGGAAGATTCATCCCATGGGTTGAGGCACTCTCGCCCATTGAGTCTTACACAACTACTCAGACCACACCAATTGATATCTGTAAAGCTCATTAACAAGATGTGGGATATTTTTTTTACCAACTAACTACACAATCAGTGGGACTGCAATGCTCTCTTTCATTGTACATGCAGGATCACATAAAAACTTGCAAGATGTAAGTTCAGCTTCAAGATGCAGGTTTAGTTCCAACCGATGGTCATAGATTTAGAATTATTTTTTATCGTAGGAATGGTTGCTATGGATGATGCAAAGGTTGGGTCAATGTCTCCCAAGACAACACATTGTGGCTAGCCCTAGTGATAACTAAGAGGGGCAATAAATCTAGGTGGCCTTTCTAGGGGTATCTAGCTCAAGGCAAGTGGGTTTTATCATTGATTCTATTTCAAATGCATTGAACATGAATAGGGATGTGATTTGGCTCCGTCCAATCATACAAACCTTGTCCCAAGCTTTTATGGAAGAGTGTGTCCATGGTCATCAAAATGTAAATCCAATCCTTAGAGTTGGTAGGTCGTATGAGGGTTTCATATTCTTGGTCCTCATCCTCACTCCTCATGATATGGTTTTTGTACCCTTGATGGATGAGGGCACGTCACATCTATCAGAATCCCAAGCCTCATCATCATCTTATAAGCTATCACCTTAGGTAACTCCTAACTCCTAACACTCCTCTTACCTTAAACCATTCTGGAGATCCAAAACCTCATCGAGCAAAAATGAAGACTACTCCCCAAACCTTAACCTCAATAACTCTTTAGGGAGGGTATCCAAGAGTACCATGGCTAGCCAAGGTATGTATGATGCCCAAGAAGACTTGGTAGCCACATTTAGCCAAAGTCTACCCATGTGCCAAGTAGGACCCCTTTAGAATAGATGTAAGGTTCCTCCTCAACCCCAAAAAGATGTATAAGTTCTCCTCTCAGTCCCCTGTAATCATCCCCTATTTCAGAATGCAAGAAAACTCTGTTTTCCTTTGTTTTTGGTCTAGAGAGAGAAAATATTCTAGAGAGAGGTAATATAGTTTTGAGATATTTTTGGATATAAAGTTATCCCTTTTATTTAAGATGAATTCCCCTGAAACAAAAGTTATCCCTTTTATTTAAGATGAATTCCCCTGAAACAAAAGTTTAAATTTTTTTTCTAATATGCATTAGAAATTAATTGAATATGTGCATTAGACGCCTTAGCCTAAGGGTCTACATTTTCAAAAAATTATGGATTAAGGTCCAAAGAGTGTTCTAAAGGGCCCATGAGGTTAATCCAAGTGTTGGAATAAGAAAAATGCAAGAATAAAAGAAAATCCCCCAAAAAGGAGTAAATTCTCACATAAGATGAAGAGTTGACTAGTACAGGTACTTAATAGTAAAAATGAGGATTTATTAGTAAAGAAAATTAGAATTTTGACACCTTAGGAGCTCATGAAGGAGGCGCCTAGAATCCTCATGATTACTCCAATTTTTTAATAAAAAAATGAGTTTTTTAAATCTCTTCTCTCACCTCTTTCAAACTAGATCAGAAATGTGGGCCTAACTGGTCCAAAACTTCCAAAGTGGATCAAACTGAAGTGGATTCTAGTTGGATTTGGTTGGTGGCCTCCCTCACCTATAAATAGACCCATAGTCCTTTGTATTTTCATATTAGAGTAACTCTATGCTAGTGTAATTTTAGTTTAGTGTATTTCCATTATCTATCTCCCTTGCCTCTCCATTGTGAAGCTTTGGAGCTTCACCAATCCTCTTCTTCTCTTGGATATTACCCTCTTGGCTAAGATTCTTCTTTGAGGGCTTCACTTCTCCCTAATAAAGAATCAAGCAAAAAACTAAGGGTAAGTCTAAAACAATGGTATTTTTCTCCCTTTTTGAATAGTAATCTTCTTCCCAACCTCCTTCATGCTTGGGAAGCATTTTATTTTGTGGGTTTTCTCTTAAAAACCATGCTTTTCTTGATTTATGATGAATTAATGTTTATGTTTAAGCTTAGGTTTATGCATAAACTAATTCTTATGTTAAAAGTGTGATTTTGAACATTCCCAATTTATAGAAAATACGGGGAAGTTATGGCAAAATTTTATCAGTATAAGTGAAGGTTTATGCATAAATAATTTTTATTCTAAAAGAGAAACTTTTATCATTTCATGGAAAATGCGGGGAAACTACGGCAAAATTTTTATCATTAGAAAATGAATTTTATGCATAATTAATTTTTATGCTAAAATTAGAATTTTAAGCATTCTCATTTCATAGAAAATATGGGGAAGTTATGGTAAAATCTTTATCATTAGAAAATGGAATTTATGCATAGATATTTTTTATATTAAAAGTGGAATTTTGAGTATTTTCATTTCATAGAAAATGTGGGGAAGCTATGGACAAATTTACATAATTAGAGAATGAATTTATGCAAAATAAATTTCATGTTAAAAGTGGAGTTTTGAGCATTATTCATTTGTTAGAAAAATAAAGAAGGTTATGCACAAATTTTCTAGATTCATTCAATTTATGAGAATTATGGAAATGATTATGAATATAATTCATTTAGATAAAAATGAATTAGTTTAGGTGCATAAATATTTTATGCTAAAAGAGGGATTTCCATGATATTTTATTTTGGAAAAATAGAGAAAAGAAGGTGAAAATATTCATAGGGGTGCACTGAGAAAACATAGATTAATTTTTCATCAGAAAGAGGAATCACGAACATAATTGACTTTTGGGAATACGTTTAGATTCTCGAAAAATAGAATCTTGGGTACATTTTAAACGAAAAAAGGATTTCCCAGAAAAAGACTAGAAACACGCTTAGTTGGATGAACGTGAATACTTGGACTGACTTATTCCTAGATTCACTGGGAAAGGAATCTAGAATACTTGAAAGGATGGAGGATCCGAAAGTGAATGGAAACTTAGATTTAATGGAATTGAGTCAAGAAAAAGTTATAATTAACTGAGCCAAGTAATGGCCAAAACTTAGGAAGTTCTGTTAGTATGAAAAGTAGAGTAACTGTACTTTTAACTTGGTTGATATGGAACGAAGATTCTGATAAAATTAGATCAGGGAAAGTTGATAATCAAACTTGATTCGCTCAAAGCGAAAAGAGACCATCTTGTTTAGTAGAGATTGGATTGATGTGGGGATTGATGGGTTAATGTGGATTGAAGTGTGGAATGAATGTGGAAATGATGTGGAGTGATGAGAAGTGATGTGTGGGATGTGTGGAATGATGTGGAGTGATGAGAAGTGATGTGTGGTTGATGTGGATCAGATGTGTAGACTGATGAGGTTAATGTGCATTGATGTGGATGATGTGGATTGATGTGTGGATAATGTGAATGAATGTGGATGAATGTGGGAACAATGTGGGATCTTGTGAATGAATGTGGGAACGATGTGAATGAATGTGGGAACATGTGGATGAATGTGGGAACGATGTGGGATCATGTGAATGAATATGGGAACGATGTGGAATGAATGTGGGAACAATGTGAGATGATGTGAATTGATGTGTATTGATGTGGGATGATGTGAATGGATGTGAATTCATGTGAAATGATGTGATGTGAATTGATGTAGAAAAATGTGGAATAATGAGAAATGACGTGGAATGATGAGAAAGGATGTGGAATGATGAGAAAAGATGGGAACTTTGTTGGAAATTGTATTTGCATTGAAACTTGTTTTTTTTAAAGGATTGTTTTACGTCAAGAATTCTGGGGGAAGCATTTTGACTATCTTGTGGAATGAGGTTGTGGTGGGAACCTAAGTGAAATCGTTGCAACAGTTGACGGAGAGTCAAAGAAGGACATCTTGCGTGGCAAGGTCTCGACCGAGGTCTTGACTAGCCTCGGTTTGATTAAAATGGTGAGCTTCCGGTAGTACGATGGATGAGGGACCAAGGAAGCGGCCTATGAGTAAAGCACTAGGTCACCTGCGAAGGAACCTAGAGGGTGCTGACCATACGGTGGTTGGTCTGGGTCGCCCAGAATACTCACGCGTGTGTCGAGGAAGAAAATGAGTTGGAGTTGTTTTCTGAACACGAGCATGGATCTGGTTTATTGGCCTTGCTTGTCTTCAACGGATGAGTTCATGGCTCTTTTACATGAATCTTGTTGGTTGATCTAGCTGATCTTCACAGAGAGTCCATATGGATTTTATGTGATTATATTCCTAGGTACTATGGGCTAAGAACTATCGAAAAGACCCTTGAGTGAGTAGGTGGTGAGCGTTCTGGTTGCCAATGATGCCGTAGGTACGTTGATGAAGAAATGAATGGAATATGGATTTTATGAAAAAATCTTGATTATATTCCTGGGTATTATGGGCTAGGAACTATTGAAAAGGCCCTTGAGTGATCAGGTGGTGAGCGTTCTGGTTGCCAATGATGCCATAGGTACGTCGAGGAAGGAATGATTGGAAATTGGACTTGGAACTAGAATACTGAGGATTATGATGGAAACACTGTGGTTTTATTACAATGCTGTTTTGGAAATAGTTGAGTCTAAGAAAAGGAATGATATGGTTTTCGTACCCTTGATGGATGAGGGCATGTCACATCTATCAGCATCCCAAGCCTTAGGTAAATCCTAACACTTAACAATCCTCTTACCTTAAACCATTCTAGAGATCCAAAACATCATCGAGCAAAAATGAAGACTACCCCCCAAACCTTAACCTCAATAACTCTTCAGGGAGGGTATCCAAGAGTACCATGGCTAGCCAAGGTACGTATGATGCCCAAGAAGACTTTTGTCATGGAGTGACTCTTCGCCTTCACTTAGTAAGGCCACATGGTAAGGTGAAACCTTAAAACCCCATTATACATATGTAACGTAGCACTTCTATAAATTATACATGCATATATATCTAGGAATGATAAAAACAAATTAAAAACGAACAAAAATTAAAAACATACACATGCATTTACATGCACATAGCACATATATTCATGCATGCATATAGCCCCCTCTAAAAACCACCCCTTCTTCTATCTGAAAAACTACCCCCGGAGATCCTTTAAATTTCCTCCCCTTAAATTTTTGACATACCCCTTCCCTTGGAGAAAATTTCCATGCACACGCACACACACACACACACACTCTGAAAACTTGAAAAAAAAGCAAAAAAAACCATTGTTTGGAAAAAAAAAGTGTCACATGGTAATGTAGACTCATGTGTGCCACATGGCAATAATGGCTCTCATGAGTGCCATGTCACCACAAAAAAAACCTCAAAATTTTTTTCCAAAGAAAGTGCCCTATGGTGATGTAGGCTCATGCGTGTCATGTGGCAGCGTAAACTTATCGGTGCCACATCATCATCATCCAAAAAAGCCTTAATTTTTTTTAAAAAAAAGTGCCATGTGGTGATGTAGGCTCACACAATGCCACATCATCACAAAAAAACTTTATTTACTTTTTGAATAAAAAAATATCACGTGATGGCATAGGCTCATGTGTGTCATGTGTCAAAAAGAAAACTTATTTTTTCACTATTATATGTATATATATATATAAAGAGAAGAGAGAGAGAGAGAGAGAGAGAGAGAGAGAGAGAGAGAGAGAGAGAGAGAGAGAGAGAGAGAGAGAGAGAAGAAGAAGAAGAAGAAGAAGAAGAAGAAAAGAGAAAGAGCGAGAGAGAGAGAGAGAGAGAGAGAGAGAGAGAGAGAGAGAGAGAGAGAGAGAGAGAGAAAAGAAGAAAAGAAGCGAGAAAGGGCAAGAGAAAGAGAGAGAGAAAGAGAAATATAGAAACATAGAAAGAGAAAAGAAGAGAAGCAACAAGAAAGAGAGAGAGAGAGAAAAAGGGTGTGGGAGGGCACATGAAAACCTCTAATGAGAAGAGCATGGGTGAGAGAACTAAATAGGGAGAAGAGCCAGCAATGCAATTGAAGCTGATAAAAGCCCAAGATTTAACCAAGCTTTGCCTCTTCCTCCACAAGGCACAAAACATGTCCACAACCATGCTAGTAGAGATGCCCAAGTCATTGCAAAGCTGCATCCCATGATCGCTATTGTCCGTTTGACAAGTCACCCATCGCTTGAAATTTATAGCCTACATGCCGAACTGGGTGTCCTGAATTCTTCCATTTTCATGGTCAACCCAACCTCTTTCACACCAACCTTTCAAGCACTTGCATTAAGTCTATCATCATTGTCACTCATCCAGGTACGTTTTTGGATGGGGGACAACGATAGTGCAAACTTGGCCCATGGTATGACCCATCATATGGACCTTTCTCAAATTAGTAGGAGCCTTCTGTGGCCTCACACCACCCATTAATCCACATTGCCTCTTATTTCCATTGCCCACTAATGGCACATCCCTCGAGCTATAGAGGATGCCCAGCTCCATCATAGGTATAGTAGATTCTTCTTACCTTTTCACTGCTACCCACTCAATTATAGACTCCCTTTTACAGTCTCTAGCTAAGGGCTTGTTCCCGCACACACCCATTCACTTACATATTTTAACACCTCCCCTCAAGTGAATAACTCTAGCACACCTGGACCATATACCAAGTTTCCCTCTTACTTGGTAGCCCGCGAGACCAGTGCCTCAAGTCCCTAACTCGTAGTCCTTGACACTCTCTCTCTATATGTCCAAGGCTACTACAAGTGCCAGTGACCTTGACTAAAGTGCTCACACATACATCTACCACATGGCCTACATCATCGGTGGCTTAGAGGTGGTTTTACTCTATTGGGGCAGGTTACATTGGGTTGTGGGTTTTCTATCTCTTTCTCTCTCAGAAAAGATGTCCTGACTACTCTACCTTAGGAGTCCATGAAGTTTGCCGATGTCGATCCTTCTTCATTTGGTTTGCTATAACAGTCTCTAGCCATGTGTCCTGGCTTCCCACAGTTGTGGCAAGTGAAGGTCCTTCCTCCTCCCCTCCCTCTTTCTTGTCCTTGTGGTCGTGTGAGGCCTCCTCGGGTGTAGAATGCTTTCTCCTCTCTAGTTGTTGGTTCCAATCCTTTCTTCTGTTTGACCTTATTCTCTTGCTCTAATAGAGCTCCTTCTATCTCATGCAGCTTCAGATCTGGTACATTCTTTAAGGTTGCCACAATGTTCTCATACTCTCCCTTGTCCACACTCTTTAGAAGCACTGCTATTGCCTCGTCATCTTCTACTTTCTTCCCAATGGCTGCAAGTTATTGCTTAATGCTTTTTTATTTGTTCAAGTGTGTGGTTAGAGGTTCACTTTCCTTCATGTCAAGTTTGTAGAATTTCATTAGCAGATTTATCTTTGAATTCTTTAGTTGAGTGCTAAATAATTTATTAAGTTCATTCCCCATGCATCTTTAGCTGCTTGTATCCTTGCAATGTGGTGATGATTTCATCATTTAAGCTAAGTACAATGAGCCCTAATGCTTTCTCATTTCTGTTCTTCCACTCATTCTCCCCATTCTGCACTGGACATTCATCTCTTCCCTTAATTAGCCCCGATAGATTCTTCCTCACATGAGCAAATACATGGTCTTTGTTTGCCATGTCTGGAACTGCTCTCCGTTGAACTTAGCTATTTCTTGTGTATTGCTCATGATGATGTGAAGGGGGTCTTACCTCTTGATCCAATTCAAGATTTAAGGGTAGTGTCTACCCTTTTACAACTCCACTTTGGTGTTAAATGATAATTACAACAGATTTACAAGCATGAATACACCAAAAATTGCATAAAGCCAAGGATAATTGATTTGTACTAGATGGTTGGGATATCAAACCAACTTCAAATTTCAATCTAAAGTGATAGAGATTTGTATCAGATACCCAATGGTAAGTTTGAACCATCAATTGCACCAAAATATAGCGATTAGTGCTAATTAATCATTGATTAGTGAAATTAATCTCCCATTTTGTGTGCAAAAAATAGAGTGTATGGGGAGGCCAGATCTAGCGTCTTAGAGTTCAAATGAGCTCAAATCCTTTCAAGGGCATCAATAGAAGTTAGTCTAGTAGAGGATCAAGGCCAAAAACAAAAGATTTGACAAACCATTGAATGCTTAATCTCTGTTTTATCAAAGTCACTTGCAGATTTGAAGCAGGGCTTTATGTAGCTTCTCCTTGATGAATTTCAAGATTTTGAGGCCACCAGCATGTTTAGAGCATCCAAAAACCCCTTGGGCTAGCTCCAATAGCTCAAATTCCAACGCGTGATAAAGAAGTTATGGTTTTTCTTAGAAAAAGAAGCACTGGCAAAATCGTAATTTTTTGTAGCATCCGACGGCAGTTTGACGATTTGATTCAACGAGCTGATGCATGGAGAGGATGGCTAGGTGTGGCTAAAAGCTTGATAGCTAATGTTGAGACTGGAGGGAGATCAAGCCCCTCCACTAGCTAGGGGTGCAGAGTATAGTTGAAAAAGGGTTAAAAAATAAGATTAACTCTTAATCTATAATTAATAGAGTGATTAGGCTTAAATATTAGCTAAATCCTAAGCTATGGCTCTGATACCAAGTTAAATTTGCAGTAATGTGATGAGCTATGGTGGATGAAATGCAAGGATCAACATGATTAGCAAATAATTAGAAGGTGATTAAGATGAGATTAATGCTCAATTAATCTAATAGCTTAATGTAGGCATGAATACTCAAAAATCAGCAATTTCTCATTAGGCCAGTGCCTCAATTTATAGATTTTACATCCACAAGATGCCAAGCATCTAATCCCAGTGATTTCTCCTTGATTTGTGCCACCTCCCCTACATCTGGGGCACCTTTTCCTAGAATCTTTCCACACCCCTATATTCACTCATGCTACCCTTGATTCTCTCATTCAATAAATTCTTCTTACCTTTTCATTGCTACCCACTCAATTGCAGACTCCCTTTTACAGTCTCTAGCTAAGGGCTTGTTCCCGCACACACCTATTCACTTTCATATTTCAACACTTTGCCATGTGCCCTGGTTTGCCACAATAATAGCAATCTATGCTATTTGCATTCTGATTTCTTTGCTAACCACCTCGGCCTCTTTG
This sequence comes from Cibotium barometz, assembly GCF_041138505.1. Taxonomy (NCBI): domain Eukaryota; kingdom Viridiplantae; phylum Streptophyta; class Polypodiopsida; order Cyatheales; family Cibotiaceae; genus Cibotium; species Cibotium barometz. The sequence continues at coordinate 43,629,496 of NC_141081.1, read as the reverse complement.
GCTCTCCCTGCCTCTAGACTGGCCTCTTCCACCTGTGTATGATTGCTGTTGTGAATCATTGGACTGTTATTATCTAGAATTCTGATTTCCTTGTCAACCACCACCCTGGCCTCGACCATGACCTTTACCTCTGCCTCTACCTGAATTGGAGTACAAGGCCTATTTTGATGTGTTCTTGCTTTGTGAAGAAGAGTCCTCACCTAAAGACTTTTCTTCTATGATCTGCATAGACACCAAGTCCCAAAAGTTGGGAATATTCTCCCTGGCTGCAATGGAGGTCTTGAATGGCTTGTACTCTTTGCTAAGCCCATTCAAATAGACACTTACCAATCATCATATTCCATCGATACATTGATAGAACCAAGGGATTCAACAATGTCCTTGTTATTTAAAGCATACTCATTCATTGACATGCTTTTCTTTTCCACAGTATGCAGCTCTTGCTTTAGCTGCAATTTCCTTGCCTTTGTGCTAGTTCGCAACATCTGCACCAGAGTCATCCACGTAACTGCTGGAGTGTTGGTGTCATGTATGTGTCCTATCATCGTGTCTATGACACTAATGGAAAGCCAATACATGACTTTCCTTGTACCCTGGTTCCAATCCTTGAATGCCTTTATGTCTATTGGAGTGGTATTCTCTTTAGACAACTCAGGAGGCTCCTCATTGTCTCCTTCGACATAGTCCCAAAATCCTTTACCCATAAGAAAAATGGTCATTCTGAACTTCCAGGCTTGGAAGTTGTTCTCGCCTAGCTTCTCACTGATAATTTGATCGATCTGTCACCAAACATGTTTTCCTGCAACAATCCAAAAACTGCATAGACAATTTCTGTATGTAACTTGTAACACATTAGTATCTTCTCTGACTACTATAGCAGTACTTCAACACAACCTTTAGGTCACCAAATTTGACCAAAGTACATGTACATACACCCAATGTCAACAATACATGTGCAAACATTGTCTGCACTCCCAAAATGCACTACTGCACTACAATAACTTGATTTTGACCAGAGAGACAATTCTCAACGAGAACTTCCTTAAACTATCGAAAATACTTTGCAGTGGCAAAACGAAGACCCAAAACACGAGTTTGGTCGAAAAAACTGTAGTACAAAGTATTGCGTACCACACATGCACCTCCAAGCCTATGAAGACAGCTCCTCAATCAGAGATGTGTAGCTCCCGGAGCTACCGAGGAGTGTTGTACCTAAACCAAGAAGGGAAAGAGATGGTGATGCTCTTACTCGTGTATCACTTCCTAGCTTGCTTTTTCTTGCCTCTTACTTGCCTCCTTAGCTCTCAGACAAACCGAAGCTCTGATACCATAAAGAGAATGTGGGGGAGAGAGAGAGAGCTTGAGTTCTTTGTAAGCAAACACACACACACACAAAAGAGTGCAAGACACAAGAGAGATGGATGGATGAATTTTATATCTTCTTCTCTTCTCTACAACAACATAACTAAAAGATAAGAGCACATACATAAAGGGAAATTACTCTCCTACAACATACAAAGTGGTCAGTCTATAGTGTGAACTTGACTATATGAGCTAGCACTATAACTATGCCATAACTCTAGGATCTAAAGTGGTTGTCATAGAGCCTGCCATCCACTGGGTGGCATATCGATCATAATCTCACCAACCATGACAGTGACATAAGTTCGGAATCTATCACCCATGCGGGTCATCAATGTCCAATGTAGCACTAGTTGAGCTTGATATCGCAACACACATTGCATATCACTTTCCATGTTGCCTCGACATGCTGCCTATACTATTCACACTAGTACAAAAACCCAAAATAGAAACATTCAATGCGGACTCTGCACCCACACATTTGGTATTAGTGCTAATCACTTATTCCCACTTGCTTCCTCTCTCTCTTTCTTGAGTGATTAGTGCTAATCACTCATTCCCACTTGCTTCCTCTCTCTCTTTCTTGAGTGATTAGTGCTAATCACTTATTCCCACTTGCTTCCTCTCTTTCTCTCTCTTTCTTGAGTGATTAGCCTAACCAACGTGATCGTCTCCCACGAAAATCCCACATGGACCCAAAGCTCATTTGTAACATTACCTTCCTCTCCTCTCCCGGGCCCCAAACCTTATTGGTGGCACCACCCCAAACTAACTACTCTCACGTAGCACCACCACGACCTTCTTCAGTGCCAATCTTTCCATTCCAACCATTGCCTCTCCAGAAAAATCCTATTGCTCATGGAAAGATTCAAACCAAGTCCATTGCTAAACCTGTGGAGCCCGCCATCCCCGAGGCACCCCTAACACTTCATCTCCCTTTGCTGGTGCCTCACATGGACCCTAAACCACTTGTGCACACTATAGGTGCACCCGCAAGGAAACCACCTCTCATGTGTTTCCTCTACCAAGGAAACCACCTCTCATGTGTTTCCTCTGCCAAGGACCCCATAGAGTGGTTGAATGCCCTGAAAAGAAATGCTTGCTTGTGACACCACAATCTCATGGCTGTGGAATCGACCATTACTTCAAAGATTGTACTTTGCAATCAGTTTCTCAATCCACTGTCGAAGGTATGCCATCTCTCAACATGTTGAGCATTCAACATGGAAAGATTTCAACTTTCCCATTAAATGTCATCACATGGTTGCAGGCCAAGCTGAAGAAGGCCACATCCCAAAAGAAACAACACTCTAAGCATGTTGGCCATGGAGAAGATTGGGTTAGCATCTGCACACTGGCCCAACAAAGACCACATCATCATCCTCCAAGAGCAATGATCATGCCAAACTGCCACTCCCCCACGTAGCCCACCAAAAACTCACCAAATGGGAAAAACAGATTGGCCACATATCCCAATGCCATCCTTGAGAAGCAACGTCTTTAGGAGGCCCAAGCACTGGTAGACCACTACTAGGCTCAAATAGAACCACCACCTATTTTTGTAGCCTTTGACCCAATGCTTGAGTGCGCGAGATACTGGACATCCTGAGAGGCTGGGGAGGAATCTTACATTCTACCCCACTTAAAAAATGCGAGATGTCCTCATCTCGCAGGTGGAGTATGATCTCTTTCATCTTCTTCTTCTTCTTCAATCACTTCTAGCATTACTGCCTTGGAAGTGGACGGCCGATTTGGGAACAACTCTCTTTGACTTCCCCTATTCTGAGGTGGAGGTCTTGCATTACTTTGGATTGAAACTGCAGGTTGGATAGAGGGTCTACCTCTGGGATTTCCCTCCAAACTTACTCCATCACCACAACCCACAACTCAAAGATGCACCCACAATTTGAGTAAATGCACTGGGCCACTACTTTGAAGGTGATGACACAAACGTAGCCTTGCCCATTTCCTATAATGGACATGTGGTCAAAGGCATCCTGGATGATGGAGGTGCTAGCATAAGCATCCTCACACAAACATGCTAGGAAAACTAGGGCCCACCACATTGGTGATCAAGCTTGCGTGGCGGATGAGAAATCTGCAAAACCCCTAGGCATCATCCATAACCTCAAGGTAAAATTCTGACATGACATTCCACCTCACATTTGTGGTCATGGACTTTCGTAATTCCCCCTATGACAACATCTTGGGTAGACTCTTCATGCGCCAAACACAATTGATCCCTGACGGGGATTTGCATCATGTCTACCTCCTCAAAGGGTCTCGAATGCTTAAGGTCAATTTATATACATGGCCCTCACATCCCATGGCCAAATCTCCCTTTTTTGAAGACTCTGTGACCACCACCAAGAGCAATGATATCTCTTGGTTTACAATGCTTGTCACAATCAAGCTCTTTATGATGCGATGGTGCCATGCACGGTCACTTCTATTAATAGTGACAAAGTTGACCACGATTGGCTTAAAATCCTTGCTACACTTGATGCCCTCCTCTGAGATTGCAAACTCGGCACACAATTTGTGCTCCCAAATGGCCAGACCCTCCATGAACCCTACAAAGCCATTGCCTCATTTAATACCCTGAGTGTAAGTGTAGCTCCACAACTTAAATCAACCACCCTTAGGGTCTGGATAGATTTCCCCTTTGGCAAAAATATGCAAAGAAAACGAGCCTTGCTGTCTCCCACAGCTAGCCACAATCTTTTGCAATGGGAAACATGGGTCTCTCTGGGTAAACCATCTCTTAAAACTGCCCATGCCAAACTTCAGACAATGCATACAAAGCCTTGGGTCCTTTACACAAACTATACATACTGTATCTAACCCATTGGCTTGTAAGTTCTATGTGGTTCCCACAGGTGAGATAAAGGAGACAGTCATCCTCAGAGGAAGTTGGGTCCAAAATGCTACAAGTACAATCAACTCTGCTGACAACACAAGTGCCCTCAAGCTTCCCCAGGGCAAGGTAACAATGATCCTTTGGGATGGGGAGTGCCATGAATCTGATCCTCTTCCCCCACCAACTGCTTCCACAAAGGGTACTCCCTCACCCCCCACAATAACTGGTAAGTCTTCCACTGCCCATGAACTACCACCAAAACTCAACCCACCAAGAATATGGATTGGACTCTCGACCGCAAATGGTCTACAATGGTGGCAAGCCCACATATATCCTACGGTCCACACCAATCTCATATTCTTGGAGGTGTGGAAAGCTCTTGGAAAACGCACACTAACAAAAGAAAACAATTATATTCAAATTTCACATGAAATGCGTTTAATGAGTTTTTGGTATTTTATTCCTAAAATTTCAATTGGAAATCATTCCAAAAATTTCAATTGGAAATCATTCCAAAATTTTCAATTGGAAATAACCAATTGGAGTGTAGACTTCATGTTATAGATGCAGGAGCACACTCCAAGGTCGGATTATCATTGGAAAAGAGTGGATTGATGCCACTCATTGCCAAATCAATTAGCGCAAAGAAACAACCACCATGGAAATCAATGGCCAAAAGTCCACAGTCCTCTTGTGTCCCCAAGAGGAAATCATACACACACCCTCACCCCCAACTTCCCTTCCCCCTCACACCCTATCCTCATCACCGAGATAGTCTCCCTTGTGCCCACACCCCATGCCTCACCAAAGCCAGTCGATCGGCCACTGTCGATGCCATCCACCAATGGCAATCAGGCCTCGCGTCAACATTACCCCTCAACTCTACAATCTCAACCACCCAAATTGCAAGCACCCCAACCTCATATCTTTATCATGACAATCAATGGTGGGTGCCCAAGAATCTTCTTGCACTCAAGGATTCTACAATGGCTACACAAAACTATGGATCCCCAGATGGCCATCTCTAAAACCCAAGCGCAAAAAGCCAACAAAGCCAACAAAAACCAACCCTAAGCCAAATCTTCAATCTTGGCTAGTCCCCGACTTCTTGTTTACGAGCACAAGGCTACTATGAAGGCAACACTACCTCTGGCTACCCAAGCATGCCACCTGTGCTCATCCCCCACACTAACTCCCTACTCGAAAGCCATGCTAAAAGGTCCCACAACCCATTATTCTCATTAATTTTGATTTTATGCATAGAAAGATGCATAAAGGAATTTATTTTTATTTCAAAAGTGTTATTCTCATTAAAATTAAATTTATGCATAGAAAGATGCATAAAGGATTTAATTTTATTTCAAAAGTGTTATTTTTCTTAAATTTGAATTATGCATAGCTAGATGCGTAAAGAATCTTTATATCAAAAATTAGGATCCTCTTAAATTTTATGTTTAAATTCTGTGAATAGAGGTGATGAGATGTGAGGTGAATAGATGTGATGAGATAAGATGTGAATCAGATAGATGATTGGATAGATGTGAGGAGATGTGATGCAAATTAGATAGATGATCGGATAGTTGTGATGTGAATAGAAGTGATGAGAATATGAGATAAATAGATGTGATGAGATGTGATGCGAATCAGATAAATGTGAATGAATGGATGAGATGTGATGTCATGTGAATTAGAAAATGTAAATGAATGATATGAGATGTGAATGAATGTATGTGATGATAATGGATGTGAATGTGTATGCGAAGAATGGATGTGAATGTGTATGTGAAGAATGGATGTGAATGAGTATGTGAAAGAATGGATTAGGATGTGTATGTGAAGAATGGATGTGAATGTGTATGCGAAGAATGGATGTGAATGAGTATGTGAAAGAATGGATGTGGATGTATGTGAAAGAATGGATATAGATATGTATGTGAAAGAATGTGATGTGATGTAAAGAGATGAGATGTGACATGAATATATGTGGATGTGAAGTGATAGATATGAATGTATGGATAGATACGAGTAGTCGTACATGTGAACGATTGGATGGATGTGGATGAATGAGATGAGATGTGTATGAATGAGATATGATGTGGATAGAAGTGATGTGATATAATGGTGATGAGAATGAATGTGATGGATATGAATGAATGTGATGTGATGGGATGTGAATCGGGATAGATGTGAATGAATGAGATGTGAGGTAAAATGAATGAGATGTGATGTGGTCTGAATGGATGAGATGTGAGTGAATGTGATGTGGTCTGTTTGGATGAGATGTGAGTGAATGTGATGTGGTTTGTTTGGATGAGATGTGAACGAATGTGATGTGATGAGATGTGGATATGGGTAGATGCGAGTGGATGAGATCTAATGAGGATAAATTGAGGAAAGCTGTGATGAGATGAAAAATGATGTCATTGAATGAGAATAGCAATACTTATGAAATGGTTGTGGAATTAAATAATGTGGGTTGATGTGGAGCAATGTGGAAAGACAAGAGTTCGTTATAGAAACTTTATTCTTGAACTGTTTTTAAATAACTATTTTATGTCAAGGATGCTGGAGAAGCATTTTGACCGTCTTGTGAATGAGGTCGTGGAGACATAATCTGATAAAGTTGCAACAGCTAACGGAGAGTCAATGGAGGACATCTCGCGTAGCAAGGTTGGCCGCCGAGAGGTCTTGACCAGCCTCGGTTCAATTAAAATGGTGAGCTTCCGGTACAGTGGATGAGGGACCAAGGAAGCGGCCTATGAGTGAAGCGCTAGGTCACCTCTGCGAAGGATCCTAGAGGGTGCTGACCATACGGTGCTCGGGCTCTGGGTTGATTAGTCTCTTGTTCGGATATCCGTGGGTGAGGCCCCGAGTGTGGGACCTTGGCAAGCGCAAGGAGTGCTACTCCCGCTGCTAGCACCCCTGAATTCATTACGTGGTGGGGACAAGGATGTCACATGTGGTGTGCTTAGGGTTAGGATTTGGGAGTAATTAGTGCTAATCACTTATTCCCTCTTCCTTCATCTCTCTCTTTCTTGAGTGATTAGTGCTAATCGCTTATTCCCTCTTGCTTCCTCTCTCTCTTTCTTGAATGATTAGTGCTAATAATCACTTATTCCCTCTTGCTTCCTCTCTCTCTTTCTTGAGTGATTAGTGCTAATCACTTATTCTCTCTTGCTTTCTCTCTCTCTCTCTCTCTCTCTCTTTCTTGAGTGAGTAGGCTAACCAACATGATCGTCTCCCATGGAGATCCCACACGATATTCGCTGGTGGAATTACCCTTTGGATTAGAGCAACCGCCTCGGTGTGACAATGAGTGCGGGAGGACGGTGGTGACAAGCGGCTATGATGGAGTTCTTGAGCCTTGCTCGAGCCTCGGTAGATAGGCAACTTCCCACGACATGTTAGGGTAGGGTTTCCTTAACATTGCTATGTGACTGAGGACACATTATGTGAATACTCTTGTGGATCGCTTGGATTTGAGGTAGTCTTGTACATTAGCTCTTTACCCTTTCTTTTGTTCCCCTTTGTTCCTTGTCCAAATAAAGAGGAACTAGAACTTGGTTCCATGGGTAAAGAAGCTTATATAATGGGCTTCCATAGAAAGTGACCTCTTGCTTGCATTATCTATGCCTGTTGTTAAGTGTTTTGTGGAATACTTATCCCTAATGGTACAACAAAGGAGACATCTCTCAATTGTTACTATAGCTATGGTTGTTGGGTTGCTTGGTTGTAGACAATTTAGTATAAACAGAGCTCATGATTAACACCAAATGTTTGAAACATTATGGTGGTGTATGACATGGTTTGAGCACTTCCTAAGGGAGCAAACCTTAGGGTTCCTAGTCCTTCTCCCACTCCTTCAATAGATAGAGCTCATGATCAACACCAAATGTTTCATTATGGTGGTGTATGACATGGTTTGAGCACTTCCTAAGGGAGCAAACCTTAGGGTTCCTAGTCCTTCTCCCACTCCTTCAATAGATAGAGCTTTGCCCAAAGATAGGGTGGTTTAATGCCCTTTTCATGAAGTTTATGGCATTGTTTATGGATCCACTACATGAATCTAGGTCTTGGAGAACTATATAGTGGCTCTTGTTTCTAGGGGTTCCATTGTTTCTCAGCTCATGCATTAGGAGAAATATGGACTCTCCATTTTTTTCCTTAAGGGGTTTCTCTCACTTCTCTCTCTCTAGAAAAAGATTCTAAAATAATGTTATAATATTAGCTCTTGTAGAATTAAGGAGATCTCTTTATATTGTTTGTAAAAGAGATTCACCTATTATTTTATTGTAGTACTGTCCCATCTCCAAAGTTAGGACCACTTGTCCTCAAAATTCTCAAATCTAAAATAATAATATTCTATTTGATCTAAAAATGTGAAGCATCTAAGATGTGACACTCTTAAATGCCCACTTGACTTTTCAGCTTCTAAATCCTTCCAAATATATTGCATTTACGTATTTCAAAATGGGAAAAGTTAAAAAATAGAATAACTTGATGTAGATATCAAATTTTTATTTTTATTTTTAAACTCACGCCTACCTCTATGCTCTAAGAGTGTGACTGTTAATTTTCATCATTTTTCATAAAGTATACAAGGGTTTATGAATTTTTTCTTCATTTAGAGACTTCTCTAGATTTTTTAGAATAAGAAAAGTAGGGTTTTCAATTTAGGGCGATTTTAGTTTGCTTTGATGAGATATTACTTTAGGTTTTTCACTTTCGCTCCTTTGTACAGAGAAAATTCAAATCTGTGTTTGTTTTCTTTAGTAGCTATGCTCAAGAGCTTTCTTTCTCTCCTAAACCACATTAATGAGTTTAGATATTCTCAATCATGGGGTTTTATTAGCAAAGAAATTGAAGGGTAGGTTGATTATTGGGTGCCATTTAGTTGGAACCACATATTCATCTTCCCCTTCAATCATCTTTCTGTTCATCAATTTCTGTAAAAGAATCAAGAACAAAAGAGCAATGGAGGTATGATCATTACTGTTATCTGTTATGTTGTTTTGTTATGGTTTAATTATCTAAGTTATTATGTTTTCTTTTCTATTAATGTTAATCTTGTTATTCTAAATGTGATTTAGAATAACAAGATTAATGTTATCTGTTATGTTGTTTTGTTATGGTTTAATTATCTAAGTTATTATGTTTTCTTTTCTATTAATGTTAATCTTGTTATTCTAAATGTGATTTAGTCATGTGTGAAATAGAAGATAATAGTTGAGCTTAATGATGTTATTTCTGTGCTATTTGGATTGTTTTGTTATGATTTAATATTACCTAAGTTATTTTATTTTCTTTTCTATTTTGACCATCTTATTGTTCTAAATGTGATTTAGTCATGTGTCAAATAGCAGATAATAGTTGAGTTTAAGGATGCTATTTCTATGTTATTTAGATTGTTTATGAGTGATTTTTTGAGTGAAAGAAGTGTTGAAATATAATTTTGTTGGTTAATAGTTCTGATTTAGTTTTAGGATATATTGAAGTCTATATGTTATGTTCAATAATATTATTTCTCATTTATGATGTTATTGTTGTGTTATTTGGGTGAAATAAGTGTGTTATTTTGATTACAAGTTATGATTTAGTTTTAAATTATTTGAAGTTATATATGGTTAAAGTTGTGTTCACAATAATGTTATTTCTGGTTATATTTTTGAGCTGTACAAATGTATAAAAGCTACTTTTTTGTTAATAGTTGTATTTTGGTCAGAGCTAATTTTTGGTTTAATAGTTGTGTTCTGGCCAAATGCTAATTTTAGGATGTAGCCGGAACAAGAAGAGAGACATTCACTTCCAATTGGAGGCTGAGTACGCACTGCTAGAAAAGAGAATGGCAACAAGTAGAAAGAAACCAGAGATAATGCAACAAGAAAGAAATGCAGGGAAAAAACATGTCGATCTTTGGGTTGAGGGGTGTATTTATCCACTCGATCCAATTACCCAAACACCTCCACAATTAAGTGGGCTTACATCTTTCATTAAGTATGTGTGTGAAGGTAATGCAGGGTTATTGGGATATACTAGGAGGCTAGCAATGCTTCCTCATAGTGTTTACACATCTGTTCAGTGCACCATGATGGGCATGGATGCAAGGATTAAGGAGCTCACAAAATTACTAGTGAAAAGGAGAGAGAGAATCAGAGTCTGCAAGATGCGATGCATGTTAAGGAAAATGAAGTGCATGTTGTCGAGGTAGACAATGCAAAACTACACTGCAAAATGCAGGGTTTAGAGAAGGACAATAAAAAGATGGCAGCAATGCTTTTAAGACTGTTGTTGCTGGACACTCAAGGAAAACCAAACAAGCACGTGAGCGTGTGAGGTTACTCAAACCACGTCATGAGTTGACCAGAGGGAGTGGGTAATACAATCGACGCGGGTCTATGTACAATGTGCAAATATGAAGAATATGTTTTCCAACCCAAGTGAAGAGGTTGATGATGTAATTGCAAAGGTCTTAAGCAAAGGTATGGTGAAGTATGTATTGGAAAACCCCAAATTCAAAACCATTGGGGTGATGATGTTGCAAGAGTATGCTTGAAGGAGGTAAGCAATACCTTCACAGCTACATATGCTCAAGGCATATGTGGATTGCATGTCATATAAGCAAGGGAACTCAGCTCTGCTGCTGAATTTGAAACACCAAACATACATTTCAATGTTTTCAAATCACCAGAGCAAGATGCCATTCTACCTTGTATACACCAAATTCATCGACATGCAAAACTTCACCATTTTTTTGCCATCGTACAATATTTGGTATCTTTGTTAAGTTTAAAAAAATCATAAGTACTTCATGGTCCTCCTTTGGTACCTCAAATGCAGCAAGCCACCATATTTCCTTCTCTGATTGCACATTGAAAGATTTTGGATGTTTTGAATTGATGCTGGGATCCAACGCCCTATTCATTAGTGTCAAGATAACACGTTCAAGCTTTTGGCCCTTAACGACTTCACTCTCATCAAGCTTCAAGACAAATTGAAGCTTACCTCTACACTCTTTGATAGACATGTTGTAGAACTTTACCATTGCTGCTTGTAGCTTGCATACATTCAATACAAAGTTATTGTCTACATGCAATTTGAAGGGCACTTCCTTTGATCCAAACTTAAGCATCTGTGTATGTTCCAACAAATGCATTGGCTCACCAATTGTGTCTAAGACTTTTGCATTAAGATCTTTTCATGCCTGCTTTACATGGAACGGTTAAGGGATGGGCACCACCCATCTCTTGTTAAGAAAAGCCTTAAACCTTGCATCAAATTGCTTATAAATCATAGCATAGGATTCGGAGCAATGATGGGAAGAAATAATGGATTGCACAAGGACAGGACAACGTGGTGCTCCATCACATGACCAATGTGTTCAAAGGAATGGAATGTTGGTGCCATTAGATCCTAAGTGGGATCCTATTTTAGAAATACCCTTAACAAGGGTCCACTTTTGCACCTTGCATTGCATAGTAAGGATAATAGAGAAGTTGGTGTTTGAGTATGTGTGTTTTGTCTACAAGATGCAGCCTGCTTCAGATGCTGATGCAACATGTAAGAAGGTAGAACAAGTCTTGTCTGATGTTGGATTGCACCGACGCCAAGTAGAAATAAAAAAGGACGAGAAAAAGTCAGGAAACAGTAGAAATTTGCCATGCAAACTGTGTTTTGGGGACTGTCCCTGATCGGAGGAATGGAGGAAGGATGCGATAGCAAAGGCAAATGTGTGGATTGCACTTGATAAATTGGCACCACTTTTACAAAAGATGACATTCAATTCTGATGATGCCAATGCATTTAAAGAGGCGGTTGTACACTTTCATAACTCAATGACAGAAGCATGGACTTCAAACTGCATTACACACTATATGGTCACATTGGTCTCCATTTCATTTTTACAATTAAATTGTGAATGTAATATTTTGAGTTTAATTATGGATCCTGTGTTTTTGAATGCAGCACATACTTGAGGCTCATGGTCCATACTTTGCTGAACAAGGAAGTTTGGTGATATGGTCCACACAAGGCATGGATCAATCTCATTGGCAAGCTCAATCCAGATTCCAAAAAGCAACGGCACATAGAGGTGGAATCAATGATTCCAATCCTATGAGGCAGTTACTCCAATGGTGGTATAGGAGAATAGAGATAAGATATGAGGACAAATTAATAAAGTCCAAATCCAATGATACAGAAGCTATTCACAAGGCAATATATGAAGTGAGGAAAGCAAGATATGAAAATAGCATGGCCAAAGAACATCATGCAGAATGGTTGTTGACAACCCAAGAGAGAGTCGGTAGTATTAGCAAATGGAAATATCGATAGAATTGTAATTATGAAATAACGTTTTATGTTTATGAGAGTATTGGCAATCCAATGTTTTGAAGAAATAGGTGTTTACTAAAGTCAACATGGATAACTTTTTCAAAATAAGTGTTTACTAAAGTCAACATGGATAACTTTTTGATAGTGTTAATATTTGTTAAAAGTAAATGTCATTAACTTATAGTAAGTTCCATTTATAAATAAAGGCACTTCTTTCATTTCTCTCCATTCCTTCTAGCTTGTGAGTATGGCGCGTACTAAACAAAGAGCAAACAAGATGCCTTCCAAGACACTGGTTCATTCATCCAAATCTAGTGAACGTACTGACACCGACAATGATGAAGGTCAAGCTCCTCTCGCTGCTCCAGCTGGAAATGCTCATCCACCTACGCATAAGAAGAGAAGATGGAGACCAGGCACCGCCACTCTTTGTGAAATTAGGAGGTTCTAGAAGAGTGCTGAGTTAATTATACCCAAGGTGCCTTTCTTGAGGTTGATGCGAGCAATACTGCAAGATCTACAAAGGGGAAAGCACTACAGGTAATTTTCAAGAGATCAAGCATATAATGTGGAGCGATGGTCAGCCCAAGTGTTGCTTGCTCTTCAAGAGGCGGCTGAAAGTTACTAGTGTGGTGGATCTCATGCATGATGGTCAGCTATTAGCCATCCATGCCCAACGCATCACACTCAAGCCCTCAGATCTCACTCTTGTTCGTAGGATTCATAACAATAGTGATGCATTCAACCTTAACCATGACATGGTTTGAAGAGCTGTGTAAATGCTCGTGTATCGTTTTGTGTTTTCACGTTTTCCTTCAGTTCTACTCAACTAGTTGTACTTTATGCGATGTACCGGATTTGGATATTACAAGTTTCCTTGTTTCTAATGTTGTGTATCGGACTTGCCCATTGATTTCAATATTTTGAGTTTTCTTCATTTCTAATGTCAGTGTATATTCTTATATTTTCCTGGAAAAAAATTTGCAAGTGCATTTGCATGTGTAGGCAAAATTGACGCATGGTGTGCATAGATCAAAATGGGCTGAAATTTTTTCTATGCATAGATCATGTGGCTTACATCATGAGCATGCATGTGCATGTGCAAGCAAGTCCATGTGCATGTGAAAGTGCTATTTTTTACGATAATATTTTTTTTTCAGACAAAATTGATGCATGGTGTGCAGTGATCAGAATGGGTTGAAATTTATTCTGTATGTAGATCATATACTTTACATGTCCTAGATAAAATATCACCCCTATCAAAGGCCTATAGGGCCCTTGTCCTAAGGCTCGCGTCGTGTAGAGGCCTTCTTTTTTTAATACCGGGTCTATACATCCGAGCCTTAGGACAAGGGCCCTACAGACCTCTGTTGGGGTTGATATTTTATCTAGGAGGTGTTACATGATACTTATATGTACACATAAAATTAGAGCTCATTTTGATAAGGAAAACTATTTTTAAAAATCAAAAAATGTAAAATTTATGTGCTGAGCTAATTTAGAAATATATAAATTTTCATATATAATTATGGAAGTAACCCTCATTTCACATCATTTCTCATCTTTCATTTCTCTCTCTCACCTCCAAGAGCATGGCTTACACCAAGCAAACTACTAGGAGAGTTTGGCCCCCTAAGGTGGGACGTGGAGTACCCCCCAACCACCACAGCAGTAACATCGTAAGCATAGGTGGAAGCCTGGCACTGTGGCTCTCCGTGAGATTAGAAAATACCAAAAGACGATGAACCTACTCATACCGAATCTCTCCTTCCAACGTGTGGTGCGAGAGATCATGTAGGATCTGCATGATAGGAGGTTCTGGGCTCACGTAGCATCAAGCCCACTACCTACGTGGTGGACAGCCAAGCTTTGGAGGCACTCCAGGAGGCTGTGGAGGCATACGCAGTGGACATTTTTGGTGACACGATGTTTGCACTTGTCCATGTGAAGAGGGTCATCATCACTGAAAAGGACATGCACTTGGTGCGACACATGCGACGCTGGAGAGATCCTCCAGGCCAGGATCTTTAGTTTTATTTTTTTGTATCTCACATGATTGTAATTCTCAAAAGCTATGTAAAGCTCGATGTATTTTTTTTTAAAAATCTTTGATCTTGTGTTGCAAATAAGTCTCTTTTAATTTGAGTTTATATAATTTGTTGATTTATATGCATCTTCAAATGGATACAATTTCTCTTTGAGTTACGTGTGTAATTTTAATTTATTTGCTTGAGTCAACTAATAAAATACATTACAAGACACGTATCAAACAAAAAACTCTGTAACCCAAATTCCCATTCATAGCATAAAAAATTACATGGTCATCAAAACATAGTTATCAAAGTTACATAATGATCATAACTATATCCTAGGCTTCTTACTACTAGGCTCTCCAGACTCTAAAGCTGCCTTGATGGCTGGGATCAAAACATGGAACCCTTCAAGCTCTGCCTTGATGACGGTGGGATCCTATACCCCTACAACAATGCCACGGGCCACCACAGAAAAAAAAGGCCCTGACCTTTGAGTCGAGAATAAGTAAAGTAACTTTGAGCGTTGAAGTAGAACAACTTTTTCCAAACTTGATTTAGTTTGAATAACTTTGAATGCACCCTTTGTAAGTGCTTTGATCTTCAAAAAGTTCTTCCCATAACCCCAGAGATAGTCTTGTGTGTAAGACTATCACATCATTGGCAAGTTTGCCAATGTACTCCTTGAGTCCAAAGTCCTAAACCCTTCCTTGGCCCCCAGATCTTCCACTCTGCCTCGATGCAAATTCATCAAGATACACAATTTCTTGCAAAATAAAATTGATGTCAGCATCGATCATGCAATGCATGGGAGAGGATGATTTATTTTTTTAGAATAGCCCCAAATTTGATATTTAGGGCCTCTAGGGCATGTAGACCCCACATGTATGATCCCATGCCCTCAGAGGCTGGGAAGTACCCTGTCCGAAGGCTAGCGTGGGAAGCCCTGATTTTTGTAGATTCAAGGCTTCCCATGCGAGCCTTTGGACAGGGCACTTCCCAGCCTCCTCTGATGGTGGGCATGGGATCATACATGTGGGATCTACATGCCCTAGAGGCCCTAAATATCAAATCTGGGGAGGAGCAACTGGTAAAAGGAGATACTTTTTCTACTTCATCTAGCTCCTTCTACAAGGATGCCTCTAGATCTGCTCCTGGAATGGGTCTGCCATCGTCCGGCTGGACCTCATGTGTTGCATGCAGTGGTCGAGGTCCAAAGAGTTCATTTTGCAAGTGCTCAAACTCTTCATCTATGATCTGATATTGAGGAGTTGCATCCTCAATTTGCTTCTAGATGGTAATGATAGAGCAGAGACAATCTACACTACTCTCATCATATCGCCCTATCTCATCAACCTGTGGTAGGGCTTCTTGGTAATCAACCTGTGGTAGGGCTTCTTGGTAATCAAAATCGAGGAAATCATCACTGCCATCTCGCACAAGTATACTGTATAGTTCCTCCTCCCTCAATTCTAAGAGCTCCAACACATCTAGCATGAGGAGGTACTCCACCCCTTCGATGGTGATGGTACTCAATGAAGCTAGTGGGGTGGGTTGTGACTTTGGGTCTCAACAGGCTGGATAGATGCAAGCGCCATGCGAGAGCTCTCTGCGGCCTCAACGACAGGTTCTAGAGTGGTCTCCTCTGGTTTGTGTCCATGTATTCTACTAGAGGGAGATCCTGGATATCATCATCCTCTCGCTCTTGAACATCAGAGTTCAAGATGTAAATAGCAAAAGCAATATCCCGCTCAATGAGATCGAGTGGGATGTGCTCTTCATAGGACGTTGGGACAGTAGTAGTGCAGAAATCTTGTCCGACATGAGCTAGAGCTCTGTTCACCGCCTTCTTGTGGTTGGATCCACTCTTCATATGCTGAAGAGGAACTCCAAAGGAATCCAACTCAAGGTGGAATTTGGGATACAGTAGGTGAAGTCATCCATTGCACATCGCAAAATGTAGCTAGCAAGGTGGAGTTTGGGTCTAAGAAGGTGGAGATGACAGCCTCGAGGTCTAAACTCTTGCAAAACCTAGGGTAGATTTGGTCACCAAGGGGAGCATAGCGAGTGCTGCTAATCCATCGGCGAAAGCAAAGGAGGTGGCCCCATGATGGGTAGTGGGGAGAGCTAGCACACAAAGGGAGAGCTAGAGAATATATAGTATAAATGAGTTTGATCTATAACTTATACTCATATTTATACTTACACTTAAATTTATAATATTTTTAATAAATTTATACTTGTGTTTATTATATTAATTATATAAATAATTATAAACTTATATTTATTTTTATACCTTATGTTTATACTCTAGTAAATAAAGGATATTTCATTAAAATATAATAAATAATAAATCACACTTCTATTTTACGTTACATTATATTATCATTATTATTATATTATATTATTTACATAGTTACTTATATTATTATTTACACTAAATATATACTTAAAGTTATATTTATTTTAAAACTTATTTCTATAGACTTAAAAATTAATGACACTTCATTAAAATATAATAAATTATAAAAATATATTTATATTTATAGTATAATTAATATTATTATTTACACTTAAATATTTACTTATATCTATATTTACGTTTGTACTTACTTATATTTATCATTATTTTCTTACATATTAAAGGGTTTGAAACACAATAGACTTTAAAAACCGTAACACTTTATGAAAATGAAGAAAATTAAATTTACAACACTTTTAGAGAAACAACTTCTTATATTCACTTGGAAGAATAAGAATTATATTGACTCCACAATCTAAAGGATGTGTGGAGCAACACACTGGTTGCATGTTTTGCAATGTTCACTTCGACTCCCAACCTTCCTACCATCCAACTTAAAATAGAAATTACAGGGGGATTATTGGACATAAGTTGGATTTCTTGTCTCAGAAAACTAAGGGGCCAATGACTCTCTACATTAACGCTAAAAGGGCCATGACCCTCCCAAAGAATAACCACATCAATGAGTGCTGAATGCATGCCATCTTGCATGTATTGGTCTAAGCTGAGCAACTCCCCTCGTAGAAGTCGCCACCTCCTATACTTGAAGCGAATGCACAAAGTTTGTCTTGCAATGAAGTATCTGTCATTAAAAAAAAAACAAAAACCAACATAAAAACATAAAATCAACATTCAACAATCAATAATCAGTGTCTTGCAATGAAGTACTTATGAATAAAAACCATCAACAATCAACAGAAGTGCAATCTTACCTAAAGGTAACATCTGACGACAAAGTAATTCTGCACTCAATGATATCATCGTGGTGGTGAGTTCTCTTGAGATGCATGACTCACCCAGTAACTGAGTCATCCAATCCTCATATGGGCACTTACATTGATAAGTAATCTTAGTTTTCTTAACTACTTCATAGGATCCAAACAAATGTGCAAACAAACCAACTTAGATGCACATATCTAGAGCTTGTGAATGGTTTCATGGAAGCATGAACATCAGTTTTTATCTTTACCCTACATGCTTATGACATGTCTAAGCTAGGATTATACCATTCTTGGCTAGACAACGGTGGTAGTGGAATATACTCCAAACTATGTCTCTCCACATCATACACTGAATCATAAAAGTAAACATTCTGAGATGTCAATTCGCTTGCACTCTTGTTATCATAGATTAAGGCACCTATCTCTGCATGTAAAACATTTAGCTTTCCACTAAAACATTCTACATTCTACCAGTCATGCAGAGTGGATGGATATAAAGCTGCAAGCAACAAACATGCTTGTATTAAAACTCTATCTAATAACCATGGACTCAAAGCACAAGAACACAAAGCATAGAGATATAAACTTACTGTTAGGCTTATGTCTTTCACTGAAGTTATCATGATGCACTCGAGTCTCTTTGTGCATATAAACATGTTGAATGAAAGCCTCTGCTATTGTACTCATACCATTTGTGCATCTCCTGAACTCTATGATTCTACCTTTCCATTGCTTGTTAGGGTTTGTGACATCTTTGAGCTTGACCTTGAAATTGCCATGAGTACTTGGTCGCATTAAAATCCAATTTAACTTACTGTTACCTTCATCATCTCTCTTGTTAAACACCTCCACCGTGTGAATATTACTGATATTTCTCCTCCTTGAAGACATCTAAATTAATAAAGCTAGACTGCATGATTAATAAATATATGTGTTATCTTGTAAGCAACAAATAAAGATTAAAACAACAAGAAATAAACAGCAACTTACTGCTTTGATTTACACAACCTTGTTGCTCCTATGAAAATAAACATAAACATATCAAGATAAAACATTAACAAACCCTAAACCTATGATCATTACTCACATCAAGACAAAACATAGACAAACCCTAAACCTATGATCATTACTGTTGTATTTTATGCCACTGGAAATCATTACTGTGTAGAGAAGATTGTAATCAATAAATAAAGATAAAAACAACAGGAAATAAACAGCAACTTACTGCTCACAACCTTGTTGCTCCTGTGAAAATAAACAGCAACATATCAAGAGAAAACATAAACAAATCCTGTGAAAATAAACAGCAACATATCAAGAGAAAACATAAACAAATCCTAAACCTATGATCATTACTATGGTATTTTATGCCACTTCAAATCAATACTGTGCAAAGAAGATTGAAAGCAACAAATAAAGATAAAAACAACAAGAAATAAATAGCAACTTACTGCTCACAACCTTGTTGCTCCTATGAAAATAATAGTAACATATCAAGAGAAAACATAAACAACTCCTAAACCTATGATCATTACTGTGGTATTTTATGCCACTTCAAATCAATACTGTGCAAAGAAGATTGAAAGCAACAAATAAAGATTAAAACAATAAGAAATAAACAGCAACTTACTGCTTCGATTTACAGAACCTTGCTCCTGAGAAAATAAACAGCAATACATCAAGACAAAACATAAACAAATCCTAAACCTATGATCATTACTCATCACATCAAGACAAAACATAGACAAGCCCTAAACATATGATAACTACTCACAAGAATTTGATGCCACTTCACATCAAGATAGCTATCTATGGTGCAGAAGAGAAGAGAAAGTTCATGTGAGAAAACGGGCATAACTCACAGACATTTTGTCTAAATGAGATGAAATTTTTAGGAGGAGAGAGCTATGGTGGAGAACAACATGCCTGTAAATTTTCGTGAGAAGAAAGAACCAAAGTTGCAGAAGATATGGCAAAATTGAATTCTGCCAAAAAAGGGGAAAAATGAAAAGGTAGTGAAATGCAAAAGGAGAGAAAATTAGACTATGAATGCGTGAATGTTCCTTGCTCTGTTGATCATATCGCTTGTTGTTGGATAAATGTAATCCCAACTCCTTAGTCCAATTTAATGTGTGGTGGTTAGGCTAGTTCAGTGGTTGGTGTAAAGCCTACAAATGGTTGGTGCATATGGTTCATGCAACTCATGCAACTAAAAATAAGGTAGAGGGGTCTCTAAATAAGGTACAAGTCGTGATCAAGTGATTATGTAAGTTTGGTTCATGCCTAATCATAATTAGAGTCTTCTTGTGTTAATCTCAAAGCAATTTTCTGCATATACCAGTTTTTGTCCCTCATGTTCATGATGTTTTGTACAAGCTTTGATCCACCTTGAGTATGTTTTGATCAATGTTCATAGTTGAATTATTATATCCAACATTTGGTATCAGAGCATGATCCAATTAGGTTTAGTTTATTAGCAAAAACCCTAATCTATCTCTTAATCACCATAGCCTGTTTTTTCTCTGTTTGGACAGCATGCTGTAGATTTCCTCCATGCTTGCATTTGAGGAGATTATCTCTCAAGATTTTGATATAGGCCTCTTGCTTGGCTCCCACGCAAGCCCTAAAACGCAGCTCAAAGGCGGATTTGATCGCTGCTTCACGAATTTGTCATCGCCATCAAAACAAGTCGTTTTCTGTGAATCGGGTTCATTCGGCGTCGTCTCTATGAATTAGTCTAATTCCTCTTAGGTGCTTCAAGGCTATCATGTAAGGATTCAGCATACCAAATCTTGTAGTATTTGGTCCACAGGAGATACTGTACGAATCATTTTTCCAGTCGCCTGTTTTTTGCTTCTCTTGCTTCCACAACATGATGCTTATTATTTTGATCTATATTGATGATATTATTATTATTTGGGCTTAAATCATCTATATGAGCAAGTTATCAACATCAAGCATCATATTGCATCATCATGAGCTCCAAATTCTCCGACAAATTCAACGGAATCGGGTTTCATAGCTGGCAAATCAAGGTGAAGGGCTACCTCATGAAGAAAAATCTGTGGAGTACGGTCAAGCCACTTCCTGAAGATGAAGAAGCAGGTACTTCTGCTGCAGTTATATAAGATCCCTGTCCCCACCGCACAACGGATTCGGGGTGCTAGCAGCGGAAGTAGCATATCTTGCGTGGGGCAGGGTCCCACACTCGGGGCCTCGCCCACGGATATCCGGACAGGTGACTAAATCCTGGATTCTTCCAAATCGAACTTGGAAAAACTTCTCTTGCTCTCGGAAAGCACGGGCGATTCCACCAGGATAGCTTTTCCCTAACGTAGTCAAAAGCCTTGCTTAACTGAACTGATCTGACCGAACTCGTAAGTTCCATAGTCAGATTCAAGGGACAGATTACACTTGGATCAGAGAGACCAACGCTTTTTTCCTCATTGAGAGGCACAACCGTTGATCCTTTTTCCATAGAACAATTTTTGTCCAGGATTTACTTCATCTATCGAACTAAACAGAAATTGAGTCTCGATTTACGGATCCATCAGTCCAGCCTAACCCCATCCAGTCCCATGGGTTAGCCAACCGCCCAACCATTGTAGTGATGGGATCCAATTAGGAATTTGGTTAGGTTTTGTCCCGGGTACCAAGGAAAAGAGTTCCCAGGCCCCCTAGTCGGAAGTTCATGCATCGGTGTACTTATGGCATCATTGGCAACAACCAGAACGCTCACCACTTGTTCACTCAGGGGCCTTTTCGATAGTTCCTAGCTCATAGTAACCGGCAATATATTCACATAACAAAATGGAATCTCTGTGGAAGATCAGCAAGATCAACCAACAGATCCATATAAAAGAGCCATGGACTCATCCGTTTTGAGGACCAGCAAGGTCAATCAACCAGATCCATGCCCGGTTTCAGAAAACAACCCTTACTCCTTATTCCCAATATCTTCCACGACGCACGTGTGGGTATCTTCGGCGACCCAGAGCCCGAGCACCATATGGTCAGCACCCTCTAGGATCCAGGTCACCTAGTGCTTCACTCATAAGCCGCTTCCTTGGTCCCTCATCCACCGTATCGGAAGCTCACCATTTAAATCAAACCGAGGCTGGTCAAGACCTCGGCTGACCTTGCTACGCGAGACGTCCTCCATTGAGTCTCCGTCAGCTGTTGCAACTTTATCAGGTCTCTACGACCACATACTCAAGACAATCAAAATGCTTCTTTGACATAAAACAGTCATTTGCAAACAGTTTACAAATACAGCTTCTATATTGAACTCTCGTCATTCCACATTATTCCATATCAATCCATATTACTTAATCCAATTCCAAATCATATGTGTATCCATTCTTGACCAGATACATCATTTTCCATCCAATCACATCGGATTCATTCACTTCACATAACATCCATTCCTATCTTTCTTAATTTACATTACGTCTCATCACATCCATTTCTCATTATATCTCATTCGTTCAGATCTTATATTATTCATTCACATTCTGATGATTCACATGACATCTCATCTCATCCACATTCGTTCAGATCTTATATTATTCATTCACATTCTGATGATTCACATGACATCTCATCTCATCCATTCACTCATATCGACTTCATATCCATTCACATTCATATTTGCATTCATTATTCCACACACACATCCACATTCGTACATCCACATTCATATCTACATTTATACATCCATTTTCACATCCACATTCATACATCCACATCCAAATCCACATTCATACATCCACATCCACATCCACATCTACATTCATACATCCACATTCACATTCACATCCATACATCCATATCCACATTCCACATCCTCATTCACATTCACATACATCCACATCCACATTCCATATCTACATCCATATCCCCATTCACACATCCACATTCATATTCACATACATCCACATTCACATTCCATCCATATCCCCATTCACACATCCACATTCACATTCACATTCTCATCCACACATCCATATCCACATTCCACATCTACATCATTTCTTTCACATACATATAACTACATCTATTCCTTGTTCATTTTCATCTAATTGATTCATTTCACATCCTCATATCTATTTATAGAATACAAGAGAATTCTTATTTTCGATATAAGATTTCTTTATGCATAAATAAATGCATAAATAAGATTTTCGATATAAGATTTCTTTACGCATTTATTTATGCATAAATTCCATTTTAAGGAGACTAACACTTTCGAAATAAAAATCAATCTTTTATGCATCTTCCTATGCATAAATTCATTTTAAATGAGAATGACACTTTTGAATAGAAAATCAAATCTTTAATGCATCTTCCTAGGAATGCATAAAATCAAAATTGACGAAAATAACTCTTTTGAACTAGAAATAGATTTCTTTATGCATCTTTCCATGCATAAATCTAGTTTAGTAGGAATTGAACTTTTAGAATAAAAGAATTTTTCTTATGCATCCTATTTATGCATAAAATCATTTATAATGAAAATCACTCTTTTAATAAAAAACATCTTTTATGCATATGATTATGCATACAATCATTTATGATGAGAATCACTCTTTAATATAAAAGAATTTCTTTTATGCATCTAATTTATGCATAAAATCATTTATGATGAAAGTAACACTTTTATAAAAAAATAATCTTTTATGCATACTTCTATACATGAAAATCAAATATAATAAAAGTAACACTTTTATAATAAAATAATAATCTTTTATGCATACCTCTATGCATGAAAATCAAATATGATAAAAGTAACACTTTTATAATAAAATAATAATCTTTTATGCATACCTCTATGCATGAAAATCAAATATGATAAAAGTAACACTTTTATAATAAAATAATAATCTTTTATGCATACCTCTATGCATGAAAATCAAATATGATAAAAGTAACACTTCTACAATAAAATAATAATCTTTTATGCATACCTCTATGCATGAAAATCAAATATGATAAAAGTAACACTTTTACAATAAAATAATAATCTTTTATCCATACCTCTATGCATGAAAATCAAATATGATAAAAGTAACACTTTTACAATAAAATAATAATCTTTTATGCATACCTCTATGCATGAAAATCAAATATGATAAAAGTAACACTTTTATAATAAAATAATAATCTTTTATTCTTAAAAATTCATTTTGATGAAAGTAACACTTTCATAATAAAAAGAAATTATTCCTTTATGCATAAGAATAATAATAATCAATATGCATTTTCTATGCATGAAAATGACACTTTTAGAGAATAGAATTGATAGGAATTACTCTTTTAGCATAATAAAAGATAATTCTTATTTCCAAAAATTTTGCTATAACCTTCTTTGTATGGCAGACTATTTTTTAATTTTTTCTACTTAATTCTGTCTTAAAAATTAACTCTAATTGATTTAAAGTAATCTATACTAATCAAAATTCACTTATAAAAGAGAAAACATTATAAAAAGTTTAATTCCAATAATTTTCACTTAACTAGGATAAAGAAGGGTTGATTCTAAGAAGAGAGAGGGGAAAAGCCTTTCGATCAAGGCATAACATCCATTTATCACTTCAAACAATCATAAACATTAGAAAAACATAAAATCAATAAAGAAAAATACAAGAATCTCTACTTACATAATTTCTTGGAGCTTTCCTTTGGCTTGATGGTTTGAGGGTTCAACTCTTGTTTGTAACAAGAGTGGCCACCAATCTTTGGAAGAGGGAAATGTCAAAAAACTAGTGAATTATTAATAAATTCACAGTTCTTGGCTTGGGAGGAGCAGAGTAACAGTGCATAAAACACTATTAAGTTTCAACAAAGGGGAGGGCTTCTATTTATAGGAAAAAGTGAGCCTCTAACCAAGCCAACTGATTCTAGAATTTTCTAGATCAGTTTGGTCAATTTTTGACCATTTTTGGGTTAGTTTTGGTCACTTTTTGGATCTAGTTGAAACAGGAGAGAGGAGAGATGAAAATATCTCATTAATTGGGAGTTTAAAACTCATTCAAGAATGTGAAATAGGCACCCTCTTCATGAGGGGAATTCCCCCATGCAGAGGTGTCAAGAATGCATCATTTCACTTAAATATCTCTCTTTTTTAACTATTAACCTTGTCCTTAGTCAACTCTTCATCTTATGTGAGTATTTACTCATTTTTGGGAGATTTTTCTTTTATTTCTTCATTTATCTCCTCCCTACATTTGGATGAATCTTATTGGTCCATAGGAATCTTAATTTAAAATTTTGAAAAAATCTTCACCCCCAGGATAATACCTCTTGAACAGATTATACTTAATTTCTAATGCACCTTATGAAAATCTTTTTGAACTTCTGTTTTAGGGGAACTTATTTTAATAAGATGAGGTATTTTTCTATCCAAAAATATTTAAAATCTGAATATTATCTCTCTAGAATATTTTCTCTCTCTAGGCCAAAACATGTAGAAACAAGATCTTTTATATTTCTGAAGAGGGAAATGAATTACAGGGGAAGATACTGGACATCATGAGGGCTGGGGGGGAGGAATCTTACAAGTTACAAGAGCAACGGCTGCACTTCAAATAAAAGATGAGCAAGCACTTAGTATTATCATTACTGCTTTAGAAGATGATTTTATTCATTATATTGATAATGTTGAGTCAGCTATGGAAGCTTGGGAATTACTAGAGCATACTTTTGGTGCAAAGGCAAAGCATTCTAAGATCAGTTTGAAGATGCAACTCTTTGATCTAACCATGGAGAGTAATGAAAATTTAACAGCTGTGATTAACAGGTTGAAGAGCTCAATGACACAATTGGTTTATGTTAAGTCTCCTGTTCCTGAAGAGAATGCTATTGCTATCTTGCTTAAAAGCTTACCTTCAAGATTTAGGCAAATTGTGACGGTACTTAAAGAGAAGGAGCCAGTCCCTTCCTTGGAAAGTATCATAAATTCTTTGCAGGAAGAAGACAAGAAGATTACAAAGGATGTGATAGATCCTTATTCACATGCATATACTACTACTTTGATATCGGCAAAGAAGAAGTGTACTATTTGTGGTCATACAAATCATCTTACTAAGGATTGTTTCTCCAAACATCCTTGTGAGTATTGTGGAAAGATGAATCATCCATCCGCAAAGTGCTACCAAAAAGATCAAAAGCTAGCAAAGGCACATGTGGTTGAAGAAGTCAACCAACAAGAAAAAATAAATCTTTGTTCTAGTCTTAGTATAAAAGATGTAGATAATGAGTATGCTTTTTAAATTATGTCATGTATGTGGTTGAGTCAAGACTTATGTTGTTCCAACTTGACGAGTTGTAGAGGAGAGTATACCACCCTATGTTGTTGTTAAGGGGGGACTCTTACTCATTGTGTCAAGGAGGTTTGTTAGACTTGTTCATGTTCTTGTAAGAAGTTGGTCTTAAGGGGAGATTGTTGGATAAATGTAATCCCAACTCCTTAGTCCAATTTAATGTGTGGTGGTTAGGCTAGTTCAGTGGTTGGTGTAAAGCCTACAAATGGTTGGTGCATATGGTTCATGCAACTCATGCAACTAAAAATAAGGTAGAGGGGTCTCTAAATAAGGTACAAGTCGTGATCAAGTGATTATGTAAGTTTGGTTCATGCCTAATCATAATTAGAGTCTTCTTGTGTTAATCTCAAAGCAATTTTCTGCATATACCAATTTTTGTCCCTCATGTTCATGATGTTTTGTACAAGCTTTGATCCACCTTGAGTATGTTTTGATCAATGTTCATAGTTGAATTATTATATCCAACACTTGTCTCTCACCATGGCTCTAGCCATTCCTTCTGCATACATAGGTAAAACACTACAAGCGACAAAATTCAAAGAAGAATAAGTTCATATTGGAAAGCGAGGAATACAATGACCAAGAATATAATGATGTTAAGTCAACCATGTCTCTTATACTGTAATCACAAGGAAAATCAATCATATGGGTTTACGAAAAAAATATACCATGACAAGAGCCATTTTTTAATCCACCACCATAAATAAAGCATGTCACTAGACAATGTACATAGTACTGCAAAATAAAAGTAAAGTGTCTCACTAGTCATCGAAGGGATTAGAAGTGGGATTTGCTGAATAATCATCCTCCCCAACCTCTTTGTCATCCCTCTACGAGTTCTCTTGCCAATAGATGCCTGCACTTAACACATGCGTATCCACTGTGAGTGCATCCACATCAAATGAATAACAAGATCTACCACTAGCCTGACATGACCTCATGAGAGGGCCTGTGCTGCAACCCATCTCCAAGACTAGACCTCTCGGCACACATAGCAAACTCAAAATCATAGAAACAAAACCACATGAGCGCTCTAGTGCACCCCTAGCACTCTAAAGTGGTGCACTCGTAGATGAGAGCCCATGAGTCTGCTACACCTCCGGCATGTAGTGGGTCCACATGTCATCGCTTGCTCCCACACGATGCATCTCAAATAGGGAAAGGCTCTTGGCCATGAATATGGGCGGCGTGGCTCCATTGTGACATGCAAACACCAACATAGAAGTGCGAAGCTGCACAAGAGTAGACACTTCATGAATATGGGCGGCGTGGCTCCATTGTGACATGCAAACACCAACATAGAAGTGCGAAGCTGCACAAGAGTAGACACTTCATGTAACACTAAAATATATTCAAATAGAAACCATCTTCAATAATAGAGATGAAGCAGATGTACATACCGCCATGTCCTCCCCATAATGTTTAACAAAGCCATACTCATTCTTCTCCAACACCACCACTCTTCTCATCACGTGGAGGTCCTGGACTTTGACGTACCTCTCGATACATGTCAAGCAAGGACCCGGCAATGTAGCACAATATTTAAGATCATCATATAAACTAAGAAAAGAGGCATACACTTTTTAATTAGCATATGAATATCCTACATTACATGCAATATTTAAGATCATCATATAAACTAAGAAAAGAGGCATACACTTTTTAATTAGCATATGAATATCCTACATTACCTGCAATGGGGCAAAGCATGGCAAGGCATCCACTATCTCCTGAAGTAGAAGTGGCTGTGGGCTAAACCGTGTTTGACATGGTCCTCTGAAAGTTAGTTCCAAGGAGGCAATGGAGAGCCAACACCCAACTTCTCCCTAGTGGAAAAGTCCAAGAAAATGAAATCTGTTGCCCATCGAACTACTCTCCTCTTCTTCTTGTACTCCCTGGTAGGGTCACATGCTAGCAAAAAAAAGTCATGTATCTTGGCATATATGTCATTTCCGCTCCACATCCACCTCTATCAGCAAGAACAAAAAAGAAAGGTTAAACAACATATAATCTTACTTCTTTTGGTATACTTCACTCCATGTAGCATGTTGCAAACACTGAAAAAAGACCAACCTTCTTTGTAGTCCTTCTTCTCCTTGTTCCGTGATCTCGACCTTCTGGGAGTACCTTGACCCTTGTGAGAATCATTGGTCTTCTTGGTGGTAGAATACCATTTATAGAGATCAAGCTCTCGTGTTAGCACATTTCCACCAGAAAAATCCAACCACAAAGGGAAATTGGCCAACTCCCACTGGGAGCGACCATGCATGGAGACTAGATACATGGATGTTGCAGGGGTTGCAATCTCTGTCCACCCCTTGCAATGTCAAGGAAGGTCATCAATCTTACCTTCACTCTTCAAGTACATGAAATATCTAGGTCATTCCAACCAAAAGAAACTATTAAATTTATGCATGACACAATGATAATGAAAAATGGACATTAGCAAAAAAAAATGAATGAAG
Source organism: Cibotium barometz (assembly GCF_041138505.1). NCBI lineage: Eukaryota > Viridiplantae > Streptophyta > Polypodiopsida > Cyatheales > Cibotiaceae > Cibotium > Cibotium barometz. Next base: position 43,600,884 of record NC_141081.1, on the reverse strand, counting down.
TGCTTACATAAAAACAACCCTATGCATGATCGAGCTATGTCTTCTTGGCAGCTAAATTCTCAACCTTCCCAACACCTCTCAGCTCACTACTCTCTCTTATCTTCTGAGAGGTGAACATATACTTTCTCCCCTTCAACTTGATGTCTTCATAATACTGAGTGAGAGTGTAGTATGAGGGTAGAGTAAACAACCACCCTATATTTGCTACAGTCTTGAGCTCCTCAAGCACTGCAAGGGCATGATTTTCTATCTTTTCCAACAAAAAAAACTCTCTAGCCAACCACCTTTAGTTGCAATAAAGAAATGCATCAAAAGATTGAATATTCAACACAAACAAAATTATCAATGCAAAACAAACACCAAATATAAAGCTCACCCTCTATAAGGAATATCAACTGAAGGCATGTAATACATATTCCTCATGATAGCACTAGCCTCTAACAAAGAGAGATACTAAATTTTTTTCTCCACCTTAAGGGGAGCAAGTGAAATGTACTTAATTTTCTCTAGAGTGATGACCTTGTTTGTAGTCTCAAAATTCAAGGAAAATAATTTCGATTTTCAGACATCTCCAAGCTGTGGGTCAAGGAAATTTAAGACCTACACAACATTAACTCAATAGTAAGAAGACTCAAAATTCTCACACTCAACACCACTTATTTACGAATGTCAAAAACATAGAGTGTAGATACTATACCCTGACCACTTATTTACGAATGTCAAACATAAAGTGTAGATACTATACCCTGCCCATCTGATCAAAATTCTCACACTCAACACCACTTATTTATAGATACTATACCCTACCCATCTGATCAATATTTTCCACTGCACTGCATCAATCTCCTTCTTCTCTGCTGCTCTCTCCTCCATAGGAACTATAGCCTTTATCCTCTCCAATGCTTTCTTGATGTCTGCATCATTAAACTCAACCTACAACACATTGACAAAGCAAACAGAATGTACCTCCAAAAAATACAAGTCAATACCCCAAACAAATAAGAGGCAAGAAAAGGGATGTTGTTGTCACCTAAAATACAAGCCTTGCTCAGTACCCTCTACTTAAAGGGTACTAGCCCACAGTTTCTTTCACCTCCCTGGTTCTTGCATTGTTTATGACCTGATGCTCTTGGGGAGTCAAGGAGCTCATGAAAACTTGAGCGTTTCACTCACAAATGTTATTAGCATTCATGAGTATATACCCTCAAGCTTTGTTTGATAATCGCATGCTCATTCAATCTACAAACATAAATTATCAAAATTAAATGAGTAAAAAGTAAAGTAGAAACAAACAAGAAAGGAAAAAGGGAAAAAGGCTTACGAGTTCATCCTCTGTAGCCCTGCAAGCAAGCACAATTTAACTTGTCTTCTGTGGGTCTATCAAAGTGCACATGACCCGAATATGCCATGTGTGAGGTGAAAAAAAGAAAGAAAACCCTGCCTCTATAGCCCTTCCACCTCGCAAACTTGGAATAACACACACGAACAGGGGCACCACCAGCCACCACCGGCTGGAACAATTCTCGCACTCACCACCCAACCCATGCCAGACAGACAGCATAAACAGGGGCACCATAGACCAAAGATAAACACCCAGCAATATATTTCCAGAAAACACTTCATACAAGCTTCTCCCGAAACAGAAGCCTTACTCACACAACTCACAAACACTTACTCAGACCTGTCAGCCGAGGATACACCACATCCCCAATCACCACATGATCACACGCCTGCCTGCTGTACCAGCCACACTAGAAAGAACCCGGCCACTCTCACTTCAGAAGGCGCCCACACCAGCTAACCCTCAAGTCTCTCTGCAGCCCATCTACTCTGCATGTGTCGTCAGCAGCAGCTACACCATCATCTCTCTCTCACTCTCTCTGTGTGCTGATCCTCTGCCAGCCTCACAACAAACCCAAGCAGCTTATCTGCCTTGCTACCGGGCCCACCACCAAGCAGCAACACCAACCTTTCTCTCTGATTCACTCGACACCCTGTTCTCAGTCCACTCCAGTCTTCACTTACGCGGCCCACACCAGCCCTCTGTTACCTGCAGCTTATCTGCTCCCCTTTTGTCCTCGCTAGCAGCTCCCTTTGATGCCAGCACCCGCTTCTTTCCCACAGGCAGCGCCCCACCAGCCTCTGCCTTCTCCAACACGTATGTCTTCCACGCTTGCAGCCCAAACGGCTTCAACTACTCTGACGCTGTCAGCCCGTCAGCCCACATGTCCACTTGTGCTCGCCTCACCACTGTCGACCAGCAGAGCAACCCTCTTTACTCCTTGCGCTTCTCTTCTTCCTCTATCAACCACGCTGTCACCTTAACGGCGGCCACCTCCACTTAGCCAAGCCCATACGCCTGCCAGTGCTTCCACAGTTCCCATATGGCCCTGTCCGCGCTACCCCTCACAAGGCGGCCCTCCACAGCTAACTTCTCAGCCTATGACCAGGGCGCCTCCACGCGTTGCCGTCTTCTTTCACACGGGAGGCTGTACTTCACAAAGGAGGACCCCCCAGCCTTACACAATGGCTTTCTCCACCTATTTGTCTTCGCCAACCCACTGCACTCAAGCCTGCAGCCACACTACACTTCGCCACAACGGCGTCTCTCTTTGCTATGTACCTGCAGTACAGCTGCCACACTGCGCTCCTCAGCTGCGCTAGAGAGCCCCCTCAGCAAAGCGACCCCCCGCCCATCTTGTCTGCATCTGAGAGACCCCACAAAACAAGGCGACTTCCTTACGTATACAATCCTCGCCAGCTTCCAGAATGCGCACGCTGGCAGCAGCATAAAGTTGCACATGGCCATTCTCACTAGTGCCACGTAAATATTATTTATTTTATTTTTTCTTGTGAGGCCTACAAGATGGCCACCTCCTTTTCACACAGAAATGTACAAAGCTGCCTTGGCCCCTCTTTCCTATTAATTGCCCTTCATGCCATAGCTCAAACAGCTTCAAGTGCCCGTTTATTTTCTTTGACCCGCACACACATATCAAGCCATCAAACGGCTGAACAGCTTTAATTAACCCAGCAAACCTCTCACCTGACAGGCCTGCAAATGCCGTCCACCCTGTACACCTGGCGAAGCATTCCATCAAACGGCTGAACAGCTTTAATTAACCTAGCAAACCTCTCACCGGACAGCCCAAATCAAATGCCGTCCACCCTGTACACCTGGCGAAGCATTCCACGGCCAAATTCTCTTTCACACCATGCACACGTATGTACACAAGCCAAAAAGACCACTCAGAAAAATGCCTGACATACTTTGCCACCCCCCCATCTGCTAGAGCATTCATGCTCAGCAGCATTAGACAATTCCAGTAGTCATCCACCAGGATCAAAAGGAAACAGCAACTCACCATCCCATTCCCCAACATTCTTGAAACACAATGGCTGCATCACCGCATACCAAACATCAACTATATCCAGAAAATCTTTTTTGTCCATCATCTGACCAGCATTCATAGACTCTGACCACACAGCATCATCTTCAAGCCTTTGCTCTTTACCCACAACCAACCTCCCCGTTTTCAAAACCTGTGGCATTCCAGCATTTAGCATCCCATCCATCAACTCCAGTGAAGACCAGGTTCCAGCATTTTGACCTTTATCCACACAAAAATCCAGATCCTTCCCAAGAGCAGTGTCTACCAGCACTTCCAGCTCTTGTACTTCAGGCATCTCTTCACAGTCATACAGCTCAACTGGCTCACAACCCTTGTTATCCATGCACTTAGCCTTTAGCATTTCAGCAACCCGCAAAGAAGCCTTTGCCACACTCTCAACCATGTTTGCATCCATCTCCATCTCTGGTTCCTTTTCATCAAGGCTAGCAACTTCCCAGATATCATCCTCAAGCACAATGCTCACCTCACAACGCTCTTCATCAGCTAAATCATTATGCATACCTTCTTGAGTGTTGCCAACCCCCCTGGTATCATCGTCCACATACTCCCCAGCACCTAATCCATCAAATGGAACAACATCACCATCATTCATCGCAGGGTACTAGACCACCATCAAGCTGTCCAAGAAAATCCATAATGATGGAGTCTTCCTCCACGCTCTCCACATCCGCATCACATGCCATCTTCACTTCATCAGAAGTCTCTACCCCATCCTCCTCCCTTGCAAAATCTGGCAAAAAATATTCCTCAAAGCATCCTGTATCCAGCTCCTCTTCCTTCTTATCATTAGCAGCCAATCCCAAGGCATCATCCTCTTTGCTTCCATGTGCATGTATATCATCCAGATCCTCCAAACGATCTCCAATAGAACCTTCCAACTCACTGTCATGAACAGCCACGACGTCCAAATCCAAAGAAGAATCCACTGGCAACTCCTTATCTGCACTTTGCTCCTTCACCTGCTTTTCATTCACCTGCACATGCTTTTCAAACTTTGGAAAAAAATCAGAAGGCATATAAAACATCCCCCTCTGCACCTGTATCGGCCTTTGAGGTTCCTGTTTAATCCAGCTTTGCATTGGACTCTTATCCACCTCAACCAAATTTACCTGCATATCCCTTGCAGACACAACACTTTCATACGGATAAATACCCATCTCCATCTGCTTCAAAACCTTGCCTTCCTTTTCCCTAGCAACCCTAACTGCATCATCAAATGACTTGGGATTCTTTAACTCAACCCTGACCTTCAAATGGGGTAGCAAACCATCAATAAACAAACTTCTCTTCACAAACATTGGAGGAACTTCCTGCTTCAATGTCATAGACCACTTACTCCACAAACATGTAAATACCTTCACAAAATCATCCACCAGTGATTGCCCATGTACCTGCTTCAAGATGCTTAACTCTTGCCAAAGCACACTAGAATCATCCGCTTGCTGAAAACGCTCCAAAAGGCCTTCTTTCAACCTGTCCAAGGTCAAAACACCATGTTCCTGTACTTCAAAACCCTTAAACCAGCTTCGGGCATCTCCCTTCAAGAAAATCTTTATCAACTTCAGAACCTGCTCTTCATCCGTCTCACATGATTGCTAATGCATGCCATCTCCATCTGCTCCAAAAAGTCACACACATCTTCTCCCTTCCTGCCATGAAACTCCGGATAAGACCACATCATGACAACCTGTAAAAATCCCTGAGCACTCCTCAGTGGAACACACGCCCTTCTAGGCAAAAAACAACGCCTGAGCAATCCTCAGTGGGGGCACCAGAAGGATGTGAGGTGAAAAAAAGAAAGAAAAGCCTGCCTCTACAGCCCTTCCACCTCGCAAACTTGGAATAACACACACGAACGGGGGTACCACCAGCCACCGGCTGGAACAATTCTCGCACTCACCACCCAACCCACGCCAGACAGACAGCATAAACAGGGGCACCATAGACCAAAGATAAACACCCAGCAATATATTTCCAGAAAACACTTCATACAAGCTTCTCCCGACACAGAAGCCTTACTCACACAACTCACAAACACTTACTCAGACCTGTCAGCCGAGGATACACCACATCCCCAATCACCACATGATCACACGCCTGCCTGCTGTACCAGCCACACCAGAAAGAACCCGGCCACTCTCACTTCAGAAGGCGCCCACACCAGCTAACCCTCAAGTCTCTCTGCAGCCCATCTACTCTTCATGTGTCGTCAGCAGAGCAGCTACACCATCATCTCTCTCTCACTCTCTCTGTGTTGATCCTCTGCCAGCCTCACAACAAACCCAAGCAGCTTATCTACCTTGCTACCGGCCCACCACCAAGCAGCAACACCAACCTTTCTCTCTGATTCACTCGGCACCCTGTTCTCAGTCCACTCCAGTCTTCACTTACGCGGCCCACACTAGCCCTATGTTACCTGCAGCTTATCTGCTCCCCTTTTGTCCTCGCTAGCAGCTCCCTTTGATGCTAGCACCCGCTTCTTTCCCACCACAGGCAGCGCAGCCTCTGCCTTCTCCAACACGCATGTCTTCCACGCTTGCAGCCCAAACGGCTTCAATTACTCTGACGCTGTCAGCCCGTCAGCCCACACGTCCACTTGTGTTCGCCTCACCACTGTCGACCAGCAGTAGCCCTCTTTACTCCTTGCGCTTCTCTTCTTCCTCTATCAACCACGCTGTCACCTTAACGGCGGCCACCTCCACTTAGCCAAGCCCATACGCCTGCCAGTGCTTCCACAGTTCCCATATGGCCCTGTCCGCGCTACCCCTCACAAGGCGGCCCTCCACACAGCTAACTTCTCAGCCTATGACCAGGGCGCCTCCACGCGTTGCCGTCTTCTTTCACACGGGAGGCTGTACTTCACAAAGGAGGACCCCCCAGCCTTACACAATGGCTTTCTCCACCTATTTGTCTTCGCCAGCCACTGCACTCAAGCCTGCAGCCACACTACACTTCGCCACAACGGCGTCTCTCTTTGCTATGTACCTGCAGCTGCCACACTGCGCTAGAGAGCCCCCTCAGCAAAGCGACCCCCCGCCCATCTTGTCTGCATCCGAGAGACCCCACAAAACAAGGCGACTTCCTTACGTATACAATCCTCGCCAGCTTCCAGAATGCGCACGCTGGCAGCAGCATAAAGTTGCACATGGCCATTCTCACTAGTGCCACGTAAATATTATTTATTTTATTTTTTCTTGTGAGGCCTACAAGATGGCCACCTCCTTTTCACACACAAATGTACAAAGCTGCCTTGGCCCCTCTTTCCTTAATTGCCCTTCATGCCATACCTCAAACAGCTTCAAGTGCCCGTTTATTTTCTTTGACCCGCACACATATATCAAGCCATCGAACGGCTGAACAGCTTTAATTAACCCAGCAAACCTCTCACCGGACAGGCCTGCAACCAGCCCAAATCAAATGCCGTCCACCCTGTACACCTGGCGAAGCATTCCACGACCAAATTCTCTTTCACACCATGCACACGTATGTACACAAGCCAAAAAGACCACTCAGAAAAACGCCTGACACCATGCTCGAGTCTCTCTATACGAATTTGTTGCAATCACTGACATCCAAGCCATGGATCTATGGTTGCCCTCCCACACATAGAACATCTTCTTAGAAAGGTACTGGGACTCCTGCTTAGCTTCTAACTCCTTCTCGAATTGTTCATCCACCTCCCTCCACATGGGTAGCCAAGACTACCTCAGTGTTGGTGTAACCTGGGTCTCCTCCCAGGTATCCCTCATATTGGATCTCACCCTTAAGTGTAGCGACATCACTTCTCAATCCCCTTACTCTAGCATAGGTAATGAGTCTACACAAGGGGATTCTAGGGCACTCGTCTGAACTGAGTAGCCTACATCTAGAAATGATCTCACCCCCTCCCACAAGATCCAAGCTAATGTCCTCAATGAAAGAGTCTGTCTCATCTCCCCCTCCATCTAAATCATGGACATTTGTAGATGTGTCCTCTGTGCATGTAGGAGCCTCCATCTTGGATCTATCCCCAACCATGATCACCCTCCTCAGTGTCTGCACGAATTGGAGGCTTTCTCTTTCTCCCAATCTTCTTTGGAGGTGTTGAGGCTTTGTCTTTGCCCTTCCCTCTAGTCTTTAAAGGAAGAGTTGTACTTTCACCCATATCCATCAGTACAAAAGAATTACATATGAAAAAAATCTTATGTTAGCCTCTTTGAAGGTTGCCAAGGGGCTAAGAGAAGTCAGGGGGGTTTCCAAGGCTCTGACAGCTTTGCAGGTTGTAGCATGCAACATGAGGCTGACATGGCTAAAAAACATGAAGCCAAGAAGCTAAAGAATAGCCAAGAATCCAAAAAAACATGAAGCCAAGAAGCTAGCAAACATGATGGTCATGCCCTTCAAAGAAGCTAAAGAATAGCCATCTTGCTTGGATTCTTTGAAGGGCTTGAGCTACTTTGAAGAGCCATAAAAAATGAGCAAAGGGCGCTCTCGGGAGGCCACGATATTGCAGCCTCTTGGGATCCCCCTTTACTCATTTTTTATGGCCCTTCTCAAAGAAGCTTAAGACTAGCCATCATGGTCATGTGCCAAAATACATGAAGCCAAGGAGAGCCATCGTCGTGCCTTTCATGGGACTGGGAGGGGGGGGGCTTGAGCTACTTTGAAGATGCACCAAAAAAAACATCAACCAAATGAGCCATCATCATTCCTTTCATGGGACTATGGGGGGGGGGGGCTTGAGCAACTTTGAAGAGCCATAAAAAACGAGCAAAGGGGGCTCCTAGGAGGCCACGATATCACGGCCTCCCAGGAGCCCCCTTTTCTCATTTTTGATGGCCCTTCCAAGAATCAAAAGACCAGCCATCTCCATGCCCTTTGTTGGGAAAAAAAATGGGCAAAGAGGGCTCCCAAAAGGCTGCGATATCACGGCCTGCGGAGGAGCCCTCTCTGCCCTTTTTTGGCACATTAGAATGAAGAAAATTAGGATCAATAGACCAACCTAGATGTGATGCTACCCTTGACCCTGGATGTGCTATGACCCTTAACCCTTGACCTTGGATGTGCTATGACCCTTAACCCTTGACCCTTGATGTGTTGCGATGTGTTGCGACTCACTGTGCTGCGATGTGGTGTCCCCAGGCGCTTGCTGCGACTCTGAACGATGTTGCAACCCTGCAACCCGCTGCCATCTTTAAAGCCAAGAAGAGCCAAGGAAGAGCCATCACACTGCCTTTCATGGGACTGGGGGGGCGGGCTTGAGAAACTTTAAAGAGCCATTAAAAACGAGCAAAGGGGGATCCCGAGAGGCCGCGATATCATGGCCTATCGGGAGCCCCTTTGCTCATTTTTGATGGCCCTTCAAAGAAGCAAAAGACCATCCATCTCAGTGCCCTTTGATAGACAAAAAAATGGGTAGAGATGGCTCCCAGAAGGCCATGATATCGCAGCCTCCGGGGAGCCCTCTCTGCCCTTTTTTGGCACATTAGAATGCAGAACAAGCAACCTGGAGGACGACCCGTCGACCCTCGAGGTGCTACGACCCGACACTACCGATGTGGTGTCCCCCCTGTGCTGCGACCCGCAGCGCTGCTGCTCTGTGATGTGGAGTGGAGTTCTAGGGGAGAAGTGAGGGAGGAGATGGGGAGGAGTGGAGGAGTAAGGGAGGAGATGGAGAGTGGAGGAGTAAGGGAGCGTATGGAGGAGTAAGGGTTTAGGGTATGAGTGAATAAGACATTGGGAGGCTAAAGCAAAAGGGGAGGGAGTAAGGGGAGGGAGGAGAAAAGACTAACTCAAGATTAAAGACTAACTAAACTATAACTAAAACTAAACTACTAACCGAGACTACTAATTTAGACTAAAGACTACTACTAAACTAAACTAGAACTACTAACTCCTAACTTCTAACCTAGACTACTACTAAAGACTAACTTACAAGTACTAACTAGAATCAGCTAGAATCTAACAAGTAGTAAACATTATTCACAAAGATCCGATGTGATCTATATTGGGTTAGTGGCAATTAACGGGCAATAAATGGCAATTAATGGTAGTCCACAATAATCCATTTAGTATAGCCACCATAATGGCAATTAACGGGCCATAAATGGCAAAGCCATTCTATCCCTTGTTGAGGGGTTGAGAAAACCCTTTCTTGTCCACTTAAATATTCTATGACTTGTAGAATCAAAAAACATTATGGAGCACAATCTCCTCACAACACTCACTGCATTAGATGGCACAATCTCCTCACAACCCTCACTACATTAGATGGCACAATCTCCTCACAACCCTCACTGCATTAGATGGCACATACTAAAACATAATTGTTTATACCTGCAAATTATATGTGGACGAGATAGCCGCCACTTCTTGATTGAGCATTCAATTCAAAATATGGCATTTGTTGTCATTATTTGGCCACCATATCCATTTGTGATGTTCAAGTTGGACTATGCCATATCAGCACTTCTGGACACCATCTCTCTTTCTTGGTTGCTCTTCATTGTGTTTCTTTCTCCTAGCCATCCTTGCCTTAGCATTTCTCTTCTCTGTCTCCCTGTCATTCCTCATCTTTTTGGATTTCTCATTGCTCAACTCACAATGTCATCCTTCCTTTTTATCAACCATGGTGCTCAAACTTTGGAAATCAGATACGACATTGCTATTTATGAGGTTTCACTGCTGCTACCCTCCCAAGTAGTGTCCATGTGGATACTCTACCCACTTCGTTTAATGAAGGCCCTACTGAGCTACCACCTTCTACGCTCTTCCTAAAGTAGAGGTCCCTAGAAGTCAATCCATGAGAAGTGACATTGCGTCCACTTCAAGAGAACCTTTTGGCACACCAAGTCTAGATAGGATATTTCTCAATGAAAATTGGGAATATGATCTACACACGGAGACTTTGACTGACCTATACACGGGTTACACATACCATGTAGGTTGGTTAGAAGTCATACGATCTACATCTAGTGCCGCCAATCTAGATGAACAACAACAAATGATATGTGAGGTTATTCATAGAATTATCCAATTCGAGAGGCAGAATAGGGGAGTGAACCTAGTTTCCACTGGCCCTATGAGATTTTTGGATACGGGCAAGGCCAAACAACCAACCCTGTCACAATTGGAGACTCCCTCGGTGAGTCCCATAGATCCTTCGTATGTTTTTTCGCCTGGAGTCTCAATGCAAGTTGAGCACATGAGTAGTAACTTTAGCTTTCCAACTTTGGCTCAACTTTCCATTAGGGAATCCACAATGCCTACTCCGATGATGAGCATGATGGAAAGTGCACTTGTTACCACTTTAGTATAACACTGCTACCTAGTGGTACAGTACCTACAATAGTGCGTACCAGTGCATATCGACCATATGTACCTATCGCTACTCATGCTCATGTAGCTCCTACGCCTCTTGTTATGCCAATGGCGTATGCTCCACAAATGCCTTATCACAACCCTTATCCAAGAGGAGCTAGGCCTAGTCACATATCATATCCTACGTCAGGTGCATACATATCAAGACCACTGCCAACTCCTGTCAACCACGCCATCCCAGAAGTGTCTCCACCAGCTATGCCTGCTCACTTAGGTGATCTAGCAGCATTTGCTCAAACGATCGGACAATCTATTGCGGAAAACATGCGTGGCATGCCTGAGAGAGAGCCTAGAAGCAAGGCGGTACAAGTGGCCAAGCTCACTCAGAACTTTAGTGGTAACGAAGATGTTGGGAAGCACATTGAAGTTTTTGAACACGTGTGTGATTCCTTGGAAGAGCACAATGAGCTACATAAATGTAAAGCCTTAGGCTTAACCTTGAGTGAAAAAGCCAGAGATTGGTATCGAACTTTGAGGGTTGAAGAGCATACTCACCATCCCACTCTCAAGAGATTGTTCTTGAAAGAATACATACGTGAGGGTGTGCTTTGGGGAGTAGCATCTCAACTCCAAAAAGCTGAACGTGAGGAAGGAGAGTCAGTGAGAGACTTTATTAGTCGACTAAAGCATCTAAATTCTCGCTGTTCTCCCGATGAGCACTTCAATAACAACCAACTTCTTGATAGATTCATCTGAGGATTGCGCCATGAGGACATATACAATGGCCTAGTCATTAGAGGTCTTACAACGTGGGAAGCAGTCACTGCTAATGCAATCTAGTTAGAAGACAACTTGATGATTGTTGCTGCAGGTAAAAAGGTGTCTTTGCAGAGACAAAGTCCGTTAGTTCACAAGTATCTGGGCACGAGCCAATGACTGTAAAACCTATTACCAAGGAGCCCAAGATATCCGAAATGTCTGTGGGTGGCTGACCTTACTAAGGCTCTCTAAGAATACTTTAGGGATAATCGAGCTCCTCAAAATAGCCATATGTACCCAAGAAGAGAGTAACAATGGTGTTCGGTTTGCTTAGGACCACATAGCACGAGTGAATGTCCCACATTCAAAGTCAAATTCAATGGGAATTGCAATGCATGTGGTAAGTATGGCCATCAATCTAAGGATTGTCTCTAGTACTTAAGCATATGTTAGCAAATCAGGCACCACTAGCCTGGTCAAACACACCTCAAGTACCCGCACTGATGCCTGCACCACCTGTCGAGCAATCGTCACAACACATAGTTCCAAGGAACCCAAATGTAGTCCAGTCTATGCCGTTACCACCGCTAGTGCTAGGACCACAACCTCCACATCCAAGGATTACCCCTATAAACCAGATGGGTTGTGAGTCACATAGTGCGTGTGGGGATTATGAAGACGATATAGACCCCACTGTTCCATATGGGATTGATACGTTTGAAATGACTCCCCAGTACTACATGGAGGATCATTTCGGGCAAGTCAAGCCTGTATATCAAGCAGTTGCTCTCGCCACCACAAGAGGGCAAAACCTTAATACCGTGGCCAGGAGACCACCTCTTCAATGCTATGATTGTGGTGGGCCACATCGTGTAGCGGAGTGCCCTAATAGGCTATAGAAGATCGCTGCTCAAATGCAACCAAATCAAGGGAGCACGTCGGGAATGCCGGTACTTACATGTAATTGTTGTGGCATAGATCATTTGATTGCTCAATGTCCACATAATCCGAGTGCACCCAAGATTACGCCATTGAATTTGGTTGAGGTCACCAACGAGGCACGAGGAACCACATCAGTTGTACCCGCAAATGTAGTCACATGGTCAATGCTTCAAAATCAAAACTACATTCTTGAAGAGAGGGATACTGCATCAATTGCTCAAGCAAAGAAAAAGAAAACACGATGGAAGAGATCGCTTAATGCCACAAGCTCCAAGCCTAGTTCAAAGACTAATATAGGAACAGGAGACGACCCCGTGTATATGAATGATGTATATGAATGATCCGGAAGATGATTCTGATTCAATAGAAACCATGGGGACCAAAGCCACTACTTTAAGGGAGGAACCCACTCACGGGAGCGCAACAAAGGAGAATCAAGTGAATACATAAATCAGGGGAAACAAAGGGAAACTCCTCTGGCCCCACAACCAAGTCAGCTAATGCCCGCTCGGCTACCCAGACTGACTGAGACTCCCAAAGACAAGCCACGTGGGCCAAAAACCCTCAAGAAAAAGATTGGAACTTACCCAAACCCAATAGAGGAGATTGAACGAGTGCAACACGTAAGGGATTTGGTAGAAGAAACACAAAGAGAACTGGAGCCAGACCCTAGAAGAATCAAAATTCCAGACACAGTGTTTCCTACACAAGTTCAGCCTCACAGGAGCCATAAACCGTTAGCTATACCTAGTATCATTCGGGAAGAAAGTGAAGATAGGACATCAAGAAGTGGGCAGACACCCTTCTTGCTTGAAAGAATGTTTAGTGAGAGGGAATGCCTGACCCCATCGAAGAGGAAGTGATTCCATCTTCACCAGTCCCCCTAGTCAGGGGCCGACATCTCGAAAAGTACCGTTGAATGTGTCCAAACTAATGGATCTCATATCCTCTGAAATTAGAACCATGATCATATCCAAGTTATACGGAGATCCTGAGCTATTCTTAGCTCTTCGGGCATTTCTCAATGGAGAACTGAAGGCGGGGTTACCACAATTTACAAATATGGATAGACCCGACACGCTTTAAGATGAGGAGGAACATCTGGATCTACAACCCAACCTAGATGAAGACTCGGTCGTTGAAATACCTATTAACAAGTTGGGACAGTACTTTGAAGGTGACGAATCTAATGCAACCCTCCCCATTACTACCAAGGGATTAACTCTAAAGGGAATCCTTGATGGTGGTGCTGGAGTGAGCATTGTGACTAAAAACTATTGGGAATCTATGGGAAGACCTCACCTCGAAGTCACAAACATAGTGGTTAAGATGGCAAACAGAACTATAGCTAAACCTATTGGAATGTTAAGGGACCTTAAGATCAAGGTTCTGGGATACAAGGTAAGACATACCTTCATTGTAATGGATTTCTCTAAGCATCCTATGTCATAACAAATGATCTTAGGATGTCCCTTCATGAGGGAAGCACAAATGGTGCATGACTGGTCGAAAAACCATGTCTACCTACAATTCCAGGACTCTGTCATTCAAGTTGATCTTGAGAATGGTCGTGCGCATCCTTTAGGAAGCAAGGTTAATCGATCGGATACCACTATTCACTCAGCCCTATTAAAGTATTTCTATACATGCAAAAAAGAGACTGATGATGGGAAAGATTCTCCTTATATGGATGTCCTACCGGGTATGTCTGAGTCGGATAACGTGGATTGGGTACACCTAGCGGCAACCATAGACACATGGGGAAATAGAGGCACAAGTTGGGTAATGCCTGAGGGGCAAGATATGCCACCATTAGTGCCAATAAACATGATAGGTGTTATGCACTTGACTCCTGATGGCAAGAAAGTGGCAAATTTCCCTGACACTGAAAGTAGCGAAGACTCTGACCAATGCAACTCTGAGTCTGAATCTCAAGAAGAAACTGACTGTGAGCCTGATGGGGGATATGAATCAAATATTCACCCAAGTGTGGAAGCAACGTGCTCAAAGTGCATGACACTGACATCTTGCAGTTCATCCGAGAGTGAGGGGGACACAAGTGAAGATCGACCAAGTGAGTCCGAATCTGATAGAAACAAAAATCAAAAACTTGGTAAGAAGAAAACAAGACATAAGCGACAATGCTATCGAGCTAATGTATGAACTACAATAAACAAAGAGAGATCCACTGTGGAATGGCTTAGTTATGTAGGAGCTATTGATGCTCATCGGAAGTTAGCAGATAATTGGGGACAATACCTCCAAAGTGTCATGTGGTGCACTCCGCAACCTCATGACGTCACCCAATTAGAAATCGAAGAGAAGCCGAAACTAACTCGTACTGCGAGAAGGTGTCAAAACCGAGAGTTAGCTCAGCAACAAAAGGATGCAAAATTAAAAGAAAAAAGCCTGGCACAACAAGAACCGGTAGACTTACACCTCGCACCCGAGCATTTCAAATCATTTACCAGGGGAACGTAAAGTTGTCTACACAAAAGCCCAACGAATGCCTACCAATGGGAGTAGCGGTGTCTACGATGGCCCGGCGGTAGTTAAGGAGATAGAACTAGCAGATCTAGGTGAGGAGTCTAACCCAGTTTTTATTACTCAAGACCCCACCAAGACGTAGGAAGCTACACTTAAGAGGCTTCTTAAAGAATTCAAAGACATATTTGCTTGGACATATCATGATATGAAGGGTGTTCCACCCTCTGTGGTGCAACCAACAATTCCAATGATTAGCACTGCTAAACCAGTCCAGCAACGTCCCTACCCAATGAATCCTAAGTATGCAAAGATTGTACAAGAGAAAATTGAAAAGCTTATAAAATGTGGATTCATATACCCTATTGAGCACTCAGAATGGGTTTCTCTGATAGTCATTGTACCAAAGAAGAATGGCCCTGAAACAGATATTCAAAAAGAAAATTCCAATGTGCAATTGAAATAAATTGAAATCAAGTAAAAAGGACCTTAGCCTAAGGGTCCAGATTTTTTGAAATTTTTGAATTAAGGTTCCTATGGACCAATTAGATTAATCTAAATGTAAGGAGGAGATAAATTGAAGAATAAAAAGAAATCTCTCCAAAAATGAGTAAATACTCACATAAGATGAAGAGTTGACTAAGGACAAGGTTATTAGTTAAAAAAGAAGAGATATTTAGAAGAAATGATGCATTTTTGACACCTCAGTGTGGGGGAATTTTCCTCATGAAGGAGGTGCCTATTTCACATGTGTGGTTGAGTTTTAAACTCACAAATAATGAGATATTTTCATCTCTCTTCTCTCCTGCTTCAACTAGATCCAAAAAGTAAGCTAAACTAACCTAAAAATGGTCAAAAATTGACCAAACTGATCTGAAAAATTCTAGAATCAGTTTGCTTGGTTAGAGGCTCACTTTTTCCTATAAATGAAGCCTCCCTCTTTGTAAATGGTTAATAGTGTTTTATGCACTGTTACTCTACTCCTCCCAGAGCCAAAAATAGTGAATTTATTGATAATTCATTAGTTTTTGACCATTTCCTCTTCAAAAGAATTGGTGGCCACTCTTGTTGCAAACAAGAGTAGATCCCTCAAACTATCAAGCCAAAGGAAAGCTCACAAAAATTCATGTAAGCTAGAAATCCTACTTTTTCTTTATTCCATTTAATGGTTTTCTAATTTTTGTTTTCTTTAAAATAAAAAATGATGCTATGCCTTGTTGGAAAGGCTTTCCCCCTCTCTTCATTCTTGAATTCAGCCTTTCTTTATCCTAGATGTGTAATCAAATTGTTAGAATTAAACTTTTCATATTGTTTCTCTTTAAATAGTGGAATTTGATTAGTTTAGAATGCTTTAAACCGTTTGGAATAATTTCTAAGTAACTTGAGAATGAAAAAAAATAAAAAATGGTCAGCCATATAAAGGAGGTTATGGCAAAATTTTCTTAAATTTTGTGAAATAAGTTTTATCTTTTATTATTCAAAAAGAGTAATCCCCATTGCTTGTGTATTCTAAAAGTGTTATTTTTATTCTATGCATAGAAAAATGCATATTAGAAATATTTTTATAATAAAAGTGTTATTTTCATTAGAATTAATTTCTATGCATGAAAAGATGCATATTGTGAATATTTTGATTATAAAAGTGTTACTTTCATCAAAATTGATTTTTATGCATAAATAGATGCATAAAAGAATTTTTTATTATAAAAGTGTTACTTTCATTAAAATTGAATTTATGTATAAATAGATGCATAAAAGAATTTTTTTAATAAAAGCATTACTTTCATCAAATTTTGATTTTATGCATAGAAAGATGCATAAAGAAATTTATTTTTATTTCAAAAGAGTTGCTCTCATCAATTTTGATTTTATGCATAGAAAGATGCATAAAGAAATTTATCTTTATTTGGAAAGTGTTATTCTCCTTAAAATTGAATTTATGCATAAACGAATTTTTATAAAAGTGTTATTTTCCACTGAAGTTGTTCTTATGCATAAATAGATGCGTAAAGAATCTTTATATCAAAAATAAGAATTCTCTTACATTCTATAAATAGATGTAATAAGATGTGATATGAATCAGATAGATAGGAATGAATGGATGAATGGATGTGATGAGAATAGAAGTGATGAGAATAGAAGTGATGAGAATGAAAGGTAAATAGATGTGATGATATGTGATGCGAATCAGATAGATGGGAAAGAATGGATGGATGGATGTGATGAGAATGAAAGGTAAATAGATGTGATGATATGTGATGCAAATCAGATAGATGTGAATGGATGGATGGATGGATGCGATGAGAATAGGAGTGACGAGAATGTGAGGTGAATAGATGTGATGAGATGTAATGCAAATCAGATAGATGGGAAAGAATGGATGTATGAATGATGTGGATTGATGTGTGGGTAATGTGGATTGATGTGGATGGATGAGTGGATAATGTGGATGATGTGGATGGATGTATGGATGATGTGGATTGATGTGTGGGTAATGTGGATTGACGTGAATGGATGTATGGATGATGTGGATTGATGTGTGGGTAATGTGGATTGATGTGGATGGATGAGTGGATAATGTGGATTGATGTGGATGATGTGGATGGATGTATGGATGATGTGGATTAATGTGTGGGTAATGTGGATTGACATGAATGGATGTATGGATGATGTGGATTGATGTGTGGGTAATGTGGATTGATGTGGATAGATGAGTGGATAATGTGGATTGATGTGGATGATGTGGATGGATGTATGGATGATGTGGATTGATGTATGGGTAATGTGGATTGACATGAATGGATGTATGGATGATGTGGATTGATGTGTGGGTAATGTGGATTGATGTGGATGGATGAGTGGATAATGTGGATTGATGTGGATGGATGTATGGATGATGTGGATTGATGTGTGGGTAATGTGGATTGACGTGAATGGATGTATGGATGATGTGGATTGATGTGTGGGTAATGTGGATTGATGTGGATGGATGAGTAGATAATGTGGATTGATGTGGATGATGTGGATGGATGTATGGATGATGTGGATTGATGTGTGGGTAATGTGGATTGACGTGAATGGATGTATGGATGATGTGGATTAATGTGTGGGTAATGTGGATTGATGTGGATGGATGAGTGGATAATGTGGATTGATGTGGATGATGTGGATGGATGTATGGATGATGTGGATTGATGTGTGGGTAATGTGGATTGACGTAAATTAATGTATGGATGATGTGGATTGATGTGTGGGTAATGTGGATTGATGTGGATGGATGAGTGGATAATGTGGATTGATGTGCACGTGCTTCAACAACAAGGATACTATGATGGTAATCCCATCAAATGGTTACCAAAAGCAAACAAAGTGAAGATAACCTCACTACCAAATTTAACCCCAACAACTTCACCTAAAGTTTGACAAGAATGGAGGCCCAAGAAACACCAAGCAAGTCACTGAACCACTCTTGTGCATTCAGCATCATCTACACAAGAGCTTGTGTGTTCAAGCAACCCTAATGGTAACCAACCAGCAGTCTTACCTACCACCTCGACAACATTTGAGCCAAAATTTCAAGAATCAATTCCCACGTCTGCAATGGAGACTTATGAGCGCATCAAAGACAAACTCACAATGCTATTTTTACCCCTTTGGATATGAAGCATAAGTGTAGCTACGCAGCAGACATAAGAACCTATTCTCTCAAAAAGCAGAGTAGCCACAAGAACCTGTTGCTCGCAAGGTGATAACCCAAAAAAAAAACACACCAACACAAGGGAGTCACACATATGGCCTACCAAACAACTCCCAACAAGGATCTTAAATAGCCATTCCATTTTTTGTTAAGCTTATAGCTTACTATTGTTAATCCCATTTTAGATTAACAAACATGATTCTCCAATCGAGGACATTAATAAGTGTCATGAAACGGCACTATAAAAGTTGTACATTATGAGATATTGGCCACCCAAGGCCTAGTAAGCCCAAGTGTGAATAAGGGCCAAATTTATATAAGGCATTTTCTCATAATAAAAAGACACAATCCCCTTTGCGCTATAGAGAGCTCTCCCTTGTGTCTTGAGAGATATTGAAGGATAGAGAGAGCATTCTAGCATTGTTCCTCTTTTATGCTTGTGTGATTCATGCTTGTGTGAGAGAGTGAGAGAGAGAGTGATTGCCTTATACGACGGTGTGAGCAACTTCACGGTGACAGCGTGAAGGTTGGAGCTTAACAAGCGAGCTTGGAGGCCTCAAGGGACTCAAGTTCGAAGCATTGGTAAGTGCCCTACGACAATTGTGATCTATTGCTCATCTTTTAGGTGAATGTGTAGAGTTCCCTCTTGGAGGTGTGGTAGTCCATAACATTTTTGGTACCGCTACTGGAAACACCTTTGTTTCTTCCATCCACTTAGAGTTTCAACTCCCATTGCATAAGATTCATGATTGCCCATGCATTCTAGTAGTGCATTATGTGGAAAATGAATGGATAAGATGTGTGTGGTAGAAAGAAATCATGAGAAATTGGTTGTGATGTTGTGTATAATTGTGGTGGAGTGGTCTTAGGATAGAGCTTCACTGTTTTTTTTGTTAATCTTGATATTTGCATCATTGAAAGCACCAACGTGAATGAGCAGGTTGGTATGCTTTTTTTCTTCTTCTTTTTCATAAATTCACAAAATCAAAAACATAAGGAACCATTGACTGTGCCAACAAGAACTTGCATTCCCTTCTTTAGGTGGGGCACAATGAATTTGGGATCAATTGGATAAGTATTATGCACCCAAAATCTTAAACTTTGGACGCGAGAAGTTCCACGTGAAACTGTAAAAAAATGTCCACGCCGTTTCTACAACTTCACGCCGTTTCTACAACTTCATGCCGTGAATCGCTCGTGAAATTAGTGCTACAATTAATGCTGGAAATCATATGATTGCCTTGCCAACCTTATCCTGACACCTCTGACGCTCGGACGAAGGCTGCCAAAATTTTTGAGCACATAAAAGTTCAGCAAAGCGTTCCACGACATGAAACCTTCTGAAGTTGATGGCGTGAAACCCTTTTTTGTTCACGACATGAAACTTTTTGAAATTGTTCACGGCGTGAACCCTTCTTTGTTCACGACGTGAAACCTTCTCTACAGACTCATGGGTCGGCCAAATCCAACAAATAGTCAGACCAAGGCCACAAAGGTCGATAAAGGAGGGCAGCCTATATCAAAGAGAGGGGATCTGACGACCCGAAAGGCAAAATTTTTGAGCACAGGAAAGTGCAAAATAACGTTCACGCCGTGAACCTTTTCTGACTTTTCACACCGCGAACCATTCTCTGCAATTTCACGGCTTTAGAAACAGAACAATAGAATCGGAAGAAAAATCAACTTGGGTCGACAAATAGCTTATCAAATCGTACATACATGCACTTAAGATCTAAAAAACTCATCAGAGATGATCTTACACCTGACGATAGTGCATCGAATCACCTAGGATCTTCCTAGGACATTCTGCAAACACACACCTGAGTGTTTTAAGAAACCTCACCACCGTTGAAACTAGTAGTGAAGAGTCCATGGAAGAAGGGATGTGATATGCTGGGTTTTGGAAAGAGGAGAAACCACCCTTCCCAACCAGGTCCAATGGTATCATTGATATCGCTCGGGGATTTTTGGTCTCCAAACTAGTCGTGACAAAGAAGCGCAATCTGTGGGCATGAGTCCGTCAACTAGTGCTGGACTCAGTCCACAACAAGAAGTGGCCATCCAAACGTCAAATTCTAGGTTATCGAGAATACCGGCACCCCCCGAATAAGACGGGACATAGAAAGTGCGGTCAGGACGGGTCAAATATTCTTCTGCACCACTGAGGAAGTAGAGCGAGGTGGAACGACAGCTATAAGAATTGAGCTTAAGGAAACAAGGGCTCAACACGCAAAGGGCGAGAGCTGAGCAAAAGGAAACGGGAAGTTTTAACCCACTCCAGTCCACGAGGGAAGGAACAAGAAATAGTTATGGGAAGAAGTGAGGGAGAAATTCCAAACTTGGAACCCATAAATGAGGAATCCAGAACGAAGGAAGGGTTTACAACCATAGAAGAGGAGGGTAACCTAGCAAGCATGGCGGGTGAAGCAGAGGAATGTCTGTACACCAAAAAGGATATTGAGTAGATGATCAATCACTCTACGTTCCTACAAGACATGGAACTCCTGATTCTGCAAAGAAATACGGAGGTGACTAATGAGGAGTCACTCCAAGGTACATTGGGGCTGGACCATCCTATGGACCAGAAATACCTAGAAGAGCCAATACAGGAAGGGGACGAGGTCTAGGAAGGGGGGGAACAATTCCTCAAAGGCCAAGGATAGATCCAACCATGGACCTTAATGTGCAGCCACAAGGACAGACCTGCTAAATATGGCGATAGAGATGGGTCGGGGGATGGTCAGAGAACTAGGCACTACTCTAGAATCCCGACCCTCCTAGATGAAACCACATATAATTTCCAAACTTGTCCAAGAAGTCTCTGGGAATGGGGATCCCATCCAACATGTAGAGATTTTTGAATCCACATGTGAAACCTACGGGCCAGTTAGTGATGTGACAATGATACATGCCTTCTCACTCACCTTGGAAGGAAAAGCTCATCAATGGTTCCGAACCCTCAAGCCTGAGGATAAGGTTAACTTCACAAGGCTAAAGAATGTTTTTGTGCCCAATTTTGCCCGAAGTGGTGACAGATGGAGCCCTGTGGCACAGTTACATAATATCAAACAAAAGGAAGATAAGTCGATGAGAGACTATGTGCCTCGTCTTAAGCACTTAAATTCAAGGTGCAAACTTTGGGAGAGGTTAACTGATGATAAGTTATCGCTTTGCTTCCGAAGAGGGGTTAGAGACCACAAAATGCATGATTACCTGGTACTAGCCGGACCTGCTACACTTGATGCATGTTGCAAACTGGCAATCAAATATGAAGATAATATGTTGGAAGTGCTGCAATCGGAAGATATAAAAAAAACCTCAGCAACTACGACTTCGAGTGTGTTGAGCCACCAAGAAATTGGAACTCGAAGAAGCAAACAAGTCGGAAACATGACAGTGGATAAGCTCAGTAATGCCATATTAGAGAAATTGAAAGTAAAAGAGGGAAGAGAAATATTTGGGCATGGGCCTAATCATCTTTACCCTCGCAGTAGGGAATTGGTGTGGTGCTCCATGTGAAGATTAAATCACACTACCACCGAGTGTCCACAGTTAAGAGCAAGGCCATTACTCTATTGTGCTCACTGTGTAAAATTAGGAAATCATGACACTTCAATGTATAGATATCCAAGATTTCAAAATGTTTCACAACTACCAGCACTTAGAGCCCCATTGGCTTTACTTGCGCCACTTGTATATATCACCGCTATTGCTGGACAACCCAACTCTTCCTACTTACCTAGGGGGATGTTCTGGGTACAAGACGCTTCACATTTGCCACCACCAATTCTACCACCACATGCTAAAATCAATCAAGTATTGATTGAAGAGCCGTCCGAAGATGTTGATATGGTGTGGGAAGTATGACTTAGCGGGGAGTACTACGAGGAAGCAGCTAAGGTTACGTCGGAATATTACGTCCTACAGAATAACACGTCAGTACCTGTGTTTCAAACCACGGTACAATGGAAGAGCAAGGATACAATGCTTTAGCTGCGGAGAAGAGGACCGCTACAATGCTTTAGCTACGGAGAAGAGGACCGCTACAATGCTTTAGCTGAGGAGGGCCGCATCGAGTTGCCGAGTGCCCAAACAAGAATATGGTTCATACACACCAACCACAACGTGGTGGCTCCACCCAATGACATGCCAGTACTCACCTGTACTAAATGTGGGATTGATCATTTGATCAATGACATGCCAGTACTCACCTGTACTAAATGTGGGATTGATCATTTGATCAAGGATTGTCCATAAGCGCAAGTGGTATGACTTCTAATGCCGAGGCCACCATCCGAACCATTAGTGTATAGTCTAGGAATATCACACCACTCAACGTCCTAACAAGATCTCTAGCTCAATTAGGAGACAAGGGGAATAACCGAGTGAATGCGATTGTTTCCAGAATTGGCTGCAGGAGAAGTGTGAAAAAAGTGGGTAAGGGTGACACAAGAGTCACAATCCAAGATGGATCTGAAGAAGATACAATCGACACCAGATCACCCAATTGAAGGAAGAGGGGGATCAAAGGATCAATCATAGAGGGTCAACAGACTAGGAAGAGCAAAGAGAGCAACCAACAACTCCTAAGGGGGTCAGTGAATGCCCCAATGCCGACAAGGAAATAAGAAAGCTCGAAGATGCTAGGGCCTTAGTCGAAGAGTGCTAACAGCTTCATGTCTGGGATATAGTTTATCCACGAAATAAGCCAACCAGGGATACGGAATTAGACGTTCCCGCCCCAGTTCCGGAAGAAACAGAAGAGGAGTCCCAAGCAAACACGTTGTCCAAAATGTTTGAGGAAAATGGGTTGGGGGAGTCCCTGGCCTTCATGCACTATATGTCCTTAGATAAATCACTGAAGCTCTCTTTGTAAAATCCAAAGCAATCCTTTGCACTTCCTCACTTCCAATTTTCTGAACCTAATATTACTAGAATGAGCAAAGCTAAGTCTTTACAAAGAATCTGCTAGATTTGTTGAAGTTATACATGTTGTTGTTACAGACTCAGTTTCCTCATTGTGTTCTCTAGAATTTCAAAGTCACTCCTACCAGATGTTGGAAAGCATTATGTAAGTTGCAGCATTCTCTGGTTCTAATTCGAGAATATGCATTGCCACGAACTCTCCTCCCTTCACATCATTATTCATTTGACAAGCACCAAGTAAAGTTGACCATGTCATAGCATTAGGTGGAAAAGCCATCCTCTTTATCAATTCCTCTGCCTCATCCAGCCTTCCAATCCTTCCAAGTAGATCAACCATACAATTACAATGGTCCACAATCAGTACAATCAGTACAATGCATCCATTCCTTCCCTATGGAGGAATACGAGACACGTACATGGGAAGAACCCTCTATCTCCAAAGAACCCAGAGACATAGGAAGTCTCACGGCGGCTGTGCTGTCCATGCCTGTACAAATGCCATTAGGGCAATTGGCACACAATTCACCAACCCTATGGACAAACATAAAAGAATGGGTAGAAGGCGGACTAAAGCCAGCCAATACTATAGATGAGGCTCTGCCACCTTTGGTAGAGCAGAAAGGACCTTGAGGCATATAAGGAAAACCCGAGTCGTTAAGATACCAGTTAATCAACTGGGACGCTACTACGAAAGCGATGACACAAATGCTACAATCTCGATTCATCATAATGGGTACCAGGCACTGGCTATCCTAGATGGTGGCATAGGGGTTAGCATCATCACAAAACGTTGGGAAAATTGGGGGAAACTTGATCTAAAAAAACAAATCTAATCATTAAAATGGCTAACGAAACGTCTTCGAGGCCCATTGGGGTTCTAGAGAATGTTAAATTCAAAGTCTACGTTTCACACTACCATCATACATTTGTGGTCATGGACTTTCTACGCCAACCTAATTCATATGACATAATATTGGGGAGACCCTTCATGAGAGAATCCAAATTGGTGCATGATTGGGCCTTGGATCATGTGTATGTACGTAGGGATTCACAAATCTTAAAGATTGATTTAAGAATATGAAAAACACACCCCTAGGAGGGGCAGTTGTTCGGTAACAATTCGGTTACAACGGAACGGACCACCTCTATACAGATATGCCAACCCTTGGTGGAAGATCCCAAGGATGAAGAGGAAATGGAAATGTATGCGTCACTTCCTCCTTCGGACTTTAGTGAAAATTGGATGCATGTGTTGGCCACCATTGATGTGATGCAACCCAGGGGGACCCAGTATGTGGAATTTGGAACCGTCCCCACGACCTCTATCTGTATGGTTAATTGGTAGACCATTCAGAAGAGGAGACATCGAGTATACAAGGTACCATAGCACAAAGCCGTACCAGTGCTCAACGCCTCAGAGATGATGGCAAAAACAGAAACGATATATAGCCCGACGAAATGCCCTATTACGAAGAAAACCCACGGATGCCCAGTGGTGGCTGAGATACCTTGAGGCCGCTAAGGTATACTATGAGTTCTCAAAGGATTGGGGTGAGGAGTTGAGTAAGATATCATTGGACGGAAGGCACAAAGAGAAAATTGACCTTCAACAGCTAGAAACAACCAAGCTTACAAAAGCTCGGCACCAAAAATGCAATAAAGCCTTGGCAGAAGTAGAACGTGAGGCTAGAAAGATCATGGCTAAAACCAAAAGTGAAAATGAGGACAAACCAGACTTGCTCTCAGTAACCACATGTTTTGGAAAGAGTGGCTGCGAGAGAAGCTTACAGCTTCTTGGATGGATTCTGCGGTTACAATCACGTGTCCATAGCACCAGAGGACCAGCACAAGACAACTTTCAATACAATGTGGGGGGACATTTGCATACAAGGTTATGCCGTTCGCCCTCACCAACGCCCTAGCAACCTTTCAACGGTTGATGTGCAGAGCCTTCAAGGACTACTTACAAAAGTGGTTGGAGGTATTCATTGACGATCTATGTGCACACTCTTGATGGACAAACCATCTGGCCTACTTGAGGAAAGTGTTCGAAGAGCGATGTCAATTATATCGTATATCCCTGAACCCCTTGAAGTGTCAGTTTTGGGTCAAGCATGGTGTGATATTGGGACACATTGTCTCAAAGAATGGTATATCCACGGATGAAAGCAAGGTCAAGCTAATATTAGAGCTGCCATGTAAGATTCCTCCCCAGCCTCTCAAAATGTCCAGCATATTCCCCTGTAATCAATTCCCTCTTCAGAAATATAAGAGATCTTGTCTCTGCCTGTTTTGGCATAGAGAGAGAGAAAATATTCTAGAGAGAGAATATTCAGATTTTGAATATTTTTGGATAGAAAAATATCTCATCTTATTAAAATGAATTCCCCTGAAACAGAAATTCCGAAAGAATTTTCCAATGTGCAATTGGAATTAATTGGAAAAGGGTATAAAGGACCTTAGCCTAAGGGTCTAGATTTTCAGAAATTTTTGGATTATGGTCCAATTAAGGTTCCTATGGGCCAATAGCATCAATCCATGTGTAGGGAGGAGATAAATCCAATTTTGTAAAAGAAGATACCAAAAAATGAGTAAATGCTCACATAAGATAAAGAGTTGAAAATGTATAAGGTTTATTCGTAAAAAACTTTGAGAAATATTAAAATTATGAGATATCTTGGGTATCCAAAAATGAGTAAATGCTCACACAAGATGAAGAGTTGAAAATGTACAAGGTTTATTAGTAAAAAACTATGAGCAATATTAAAAATATGAGATATTTTGGGTATAATGATCCCATTTTGACACATATGTAAGGAAGGGGAGTTCTTTAAAGGAGGTGCATATTTCACATGCTTGAATGAGTTTTAAACTCAAAAATAATGTGATATTTTTATCTCTCCTCTCTCTTGAACCAAACCAAATCAAAATGGAACCAAACCGAATAAAAAAGGAACCAAACTAGGTCCAAATCTAGTCCAAATTCAACCAAACTAAATTTAGAAAATTCTAGAATTCAGTTAGCTTTGGTTAGAGCTTCCCTCTCCTATAAATAGAACATGAGTCCTTTGAAAAAAATAGAAGAATTTTACTATACTAGAGTTATGCTGAAATAATGCTAATTTCTACTATTCTCTAAAATTCTCTCCAAATTGAAGAAATTGGAGCTTCCCTCTTTCTTCAATCCCCATTGGTGGCTCCATCAACATACTTAACCAATTGATTGGTTGGGGGCCTCTACCGTAAACAAAGAATCAAGCAATTTGTAAGGTAATTAGTGAATTTTGATCATTTTCTATAATTTCTCAATGTTTCTCTCTTCTTAACCCCTCTCAAGCTTGAGAAGCTTAATTAGAATGGTTTTTGAATGCTATTGAAGTTAATTGATGAATGGTAGTGAAGAGTTACATAATTTGATGAATGCTATTGAAGTTAATTGATTAATGATAGTTAAGAATTACATAAATTTTTATTTATGCTTAATTCTAATGGTTTTTATGTAATTTCTCTCTCTCACTCAAGAAATGGTCATACTCATGACCCATTCTCAATCCAAATAAAGCTTTTCATAAAGCTTTTCCTTAATCCAAGATTAATCTATGCTTGAGGTCAAATTAATGGCTTTTTTCTATGCTTTTAGTTTATGTATTTCATGAATATTAATGATTCAACCCATTATTGGGTTAATGATCCATTTAGGGATCATTCTAATCATTTTCTTAATGATAAGCTTTATCCTTCAAAATAAATTGAGATTTATCAGTCATAGTAACGGAGCTATGGTAAAATTTTTATAAAAATTACACATAAAATAATTTTATTCAAAGCATGAAAAGAGAACTTCCTACCATATTCTAGGAATTATCATCCTAGATTAATTGAAAGAATTTTATTGTAATCATGGAGAAATTGATTTTTATGTTATGCATAATTGATGATTATTTTATTGTAAAAGTATTACTTTTATCATATTTGGATTTCATGCATAGAGGTATGCATAAAAGAATTATTATTTTAATATAAAAGTGTTTCTTTTATCATATTTGGATTTCATGCATAGAGGTATGCATAAAAGAATTATTATTTTAATATAAAAGTGTTTCTTTTATCATATTTGGATTTCATGCATAGAGGTATGCATAAAAGAATTATTATTTTAATATAAAAGTGTTTCTTTTATCATAATTGGATTTCATGCATAGAGGTATGCATAAAAGAATTATTATTCTAATATAAAAGTGTTTCTTTTATCATAATTGGATTTCATGCATAGAGGTATGCATAAAAGAATTATTATTTTAATATAAAAGTGTTTCTTTTATCATATTTGGATTTCATGCATAGAGGTATACATAAAAATTGATTATTTTATTATAAAAGTGTTACTTTTATCATATTTGGATTTCATGAATAGAGGTATGCATAAAAATTGATTATTTTATTATAAAAGTGTGACTTTTATCATATTTGGATTTCATGCATAGAGGTATGCATAAAAATTGATTATTTTATTATAAAAGTGTGACTTTTATCATATTTGGATTTCATGCATAGAGGTATGCATAAAAGTTGACTATTTTATTATAAAAGTGTGACTTTTATCATATTTGGATTTCATGCATAGAGGTATGCATAAAAGTTGACTATTTTATTATAAAAGTGTGACTTTTATCATATTTGGATTTCATGCATAGAGGTATGCATAAAAGTTGATTATTTTATTATAAAAGTGTTACTTTTATCATATTGAATTTCATGCATAGAGGTATACATAAAAGATATTCTTTTTATACTAAAAGTGTGATTTTCATCATAAATGGATTTTATGCATAACTAAGATGCATAAGACAAATTCTTTTATTCTAAAAGTGTAATTCCTACCAAATTGAATTTATGCATAGGAAGATGCATAAAAGAATGGAATTTCAATTCAAAAGTGTTATTCTCATCCAAATTGAATTTATGCATAGGAAGATGCATAAAAGATTGAATTTTAATTCAAAAGTGTCATTTTCATTAAAATGAATTTATGCATAGGAAGATGCATAAAAGATTGATTTTTATTTCGAAAGTGTTAGTCTCCTTAAATGAAATTTATGCATAAATAAATGTGTAGAGAAATCTTATATAAGAATTCTCTTGTATTCTATAAATAGATATGGGAAGTGATAGGATGTGATAAGAGGTGTATGAGATGTGATAAGATGTGATAAGATGTGTATGAAAAGTGATAGGATGTGATAAGAGGTGTATGAGATGTGATAGGATGTGATAAGATGTGTATGAGATGTGATAGGATGTGATAAGATGTGTATGGGATGTGATAAGATGTGTATGGAAAGTGATAGGATGTGATAAGAGGTGTATGAGATGTGATAGGATGTGATAAGATGTGTATGAGATGTGATAGGATGTGACAAGAGGTGTATGGGATGTGATAAGATGTGATAAGATGCATATGAGATGAGTTAGAAAGTGATAAGATGAGTCAAGATGTGATAAGATGTGTATGGGATGAGGTAAGAAGTGTATGTGATGGGATAAGATGTATATAGGTTGTGATAGGGCAAGAATGGATGTAGATACGGATGTGGATGTATGTATGAATGAGGATGTGAAAATGGATGTATGCATGTAGATGTGGATGTATGCATGTGAAAGTGGAAGTGGATGTGGATGTATGGGTGTAGATACAGATATGGATGTATGTATGTGGATGTAGATGTATGTGGATGTAGACGTATAAATGAGGATGTGAAAAATGATATATGCATGTAGATGTGGATGTGGATGTATGGATATGGATATGGATGTGTATGTATGAATATGGATATGGGATGTGGATGTATAAATGAGGATGTGAAAATGGAGGTAAGCATATAGATGTGGATGTATGGATGTGAATGTGGATGTGGATGTGGATGTATGGATGTGGATATGGATATGGATGTGTATGAATGTGAATGTGTATGTGAATTAATGTGTCGTCAATATGAGGAAATGGATGAGAATGAGTACACATTGAATGGAATGTGGAATAAGTAATGTGGACTAAGGAGGGATAATGTGGAAAGACGAGAGTTCGATTTAGAAACTGTATTTTGTGACTGTTTATAAATGACTGTTTTATGTCAAGAATGCTGGGGAAGCATTTTGACCGTCTTGTGGATTAAGGTCATGAAGACCTAACTGTTAAAGTTGCAACTGCTGACGGAGAGTCAATGGAGGACGTCTCGCGTAGCAAGGTCGACCGAGGTCTTGACCAGCCTCTCGGTTCCATTTAAATGGTGAGCTTCCGGTACGGTGGATGAGGGACCAAGGAAGCGGCCTATGAGTGAAGTGATAGGTCACCTGCGAAGGATCCTAGAGGGTGCTGACCATACGGTGCTCGGGCTCTGGGTCGCCGAAGATACCCACACGTGCGTCGTGGAAGATATTGGAATAAGGAATAAGAGTTGTTTTCTAAAACCGGGCATGGATCTGGTTGATTGACCTTGCTGGTCCTCAACGGATGAGTCCATGGCTCTTTTATATGGATCTGTGGGTTGATCTTGCTGATCTTCCACGGAGATTCCATTCTGTTATATGAATATATTGCTGGTTACTATGAGCTAGGAACTATGGAAAAGGCCCCTGAGTGAACAGGTGGTGAGCGTTCTGGTTGCCAATGATGCCATAAGTATACCGATGAATGAATGACTGGAAATAAGGATTCAACCAGAGACTATGAGGATTGTCATCAGTGACATAATGGTTTCATTAAAGGATTGTTTTAAAGTTAGCTGATGCTAAGAAAAAGGCAATTTCATATTGGGTGTGTAAGTGGTGTGACTAGTTTTATGTTTGCATGAACTTTCAACTAGGGGGCCTTGGAACTCTTTTCCTTGGTACCCGGGACAAAACCTAACCAAATTCTTAATTGGATCCCATCACTATAGCAGTTGGCTAACCCATGGGACTGGATGGGGTTAGGCTGGACTGATGGATCCGTAAATCGAGACTCAATTTTTGTTATTACGATAGATGAAGTAAGTCCCGGATAGTAATTGTTCTATGGATAGGAATCAACGGCTGTGCCTCTTGATGGGGAAAAAAGCGTTGATCCCAATGATCCAAGTGCAAGTTTCTTCCCTGATCTGACCGAGTATCTTTATAGGTGCAGTCGGATCAGTTTGATCACTAATGGTCTTGACTACGTTAGAGTAAAAAGTTATCCTTGAGGAATCGCCCGTGCTTTCGGGATAAGGGAAGTTTTTCCGGGTTCGGTTTTGGAAAAACCGACGGATTAGTCTTTTGTCCGGATATCCGTGGATGAGGCCCTGAGTGTGGGACCCTGCCTCGTGCTAGAAGTGCTACTTCCGCTGCTAGTACCCAGAATCCGTTGCGCGGTGGGAACAAGGATCTCACAGTTGGTATCAGAGCTTTTTTTTGGTCAATGAGGATCAACCGAGAAGCCAAATATATCAAAAATTTATCAAGAATCAAAAAGGTTGTAATTGTGTGATATAATTCATACAAATTGATATTCAATCTGAAAATTCATAAATTAGTAATTGGGTCTTCAAATGGAAGTACCGCAATTGTATGGAACCCTGACTTGCTTGAGGCCTAGACATGATGGTATTTACCTTATAGTTCCAAGTATTATGATGACCCGTATATACCGAGGGTATAACTGTAGCTCTTTATTGGCAGTATATACGAGTAAATCTAAGACTTGAAATTATAAGCGTTAATGCTATCCAGATGATGATTTCGAATGTGGTTGATATGATTTCGAATGTGGTTGATATGATTTTAATTTTGTTTGAGAACTAATGAATTGATTTGGATTCTGATTGAAAAATGATGATTTCTGAAATTTAGTTGAAATATAATAACCTGAGCAAAACTACAATGAGGATGAATGGGACGAGTCCCTGTAATGATAAATGATGATAATGATTTCAGCAAATCACTATGAGATTAGTGGATTGTGCTATCAAATTGCTACTGTTAACACTTGACCGTTAGATCAAGTTAAGGGATGACAAATTGAGAACTTACTTGACTGAAATTCCCATGGAGGAATGTTCAGAAGGAAATTTTTCAGTCTAATGGACCATTATCATGTTAAAGATATGAATGATATGATCTGAATGAATTGTTATTTAATGATGAGTTCTAAGGGATATTTATCCCAGTATTCTGTTGGGTTGACTAGAATATAAGGAACCCCAGAATAAAATTGGATCTTAAGAAAAAGAGTTGTCCTCTACCTTGCGAGATGAGGACATCTCGCACTTTTTTAAGTGGGTAGAATGTAAGATTCCTCCCCAGCCTTCAAGGTATACAAGAGTAAGAATCTCCCTTTTTGATCTTATAATTATTCCCTCTCTAAAATAAAAGAAAGATTCTGTTTAAAAAAGGAAGACCCTCTCCCTAGAATACTTCTCAGGAGTCACGCTTGTTTTAAGGATTCAGAATAATGAGTTCAGAAGTGAAAATCGGTGTTTTGGATACCAAGGTTTTGGTTTTCATTCGAGTACGGCCCAAAAGAAGTTCTTTATCTCTTGGGGAGTATAAGAAGTTATCCCCCAGATATTGTGAGCCTTATATCTGAATTCAATGAAAGTAGGTGACTTAGCCTACAAGCTTCTTTTATCTCTTCATCTCAAAGTTCTTAATGCCTTCTATAGAAAAATGTGCCAAACCCAAATCATGGAAAGACGTTAAAACTTCAGTGGTGGCAAGATACCGTTGGCTTCTAGGTTACGCTAGCTCCTTCCTTTATATAAGTCGTAACTTTTACTTGTCGCTCACAGTAATCTTACTTCCATCGATCTCCTTTCTTTCTTAATCTCCTTCATGGCTTGGCAACAAGAATTAGTTTTATCCATGATGATTTCTCACCTTCAAGACGCAAGCGAGTCTATGAAGAAGGATTTTATAGAACAGTATGGGCGCTCACTTTTTCCTCACCTAGGAACTTCTGTAGCTCAGACCAAATGGCGGACCTATCAAGACATAACTAGGGTAACACCCTGGGGTCAGCAGCACTTTCGTAACAATGTCCGCTTGGCCATGGTTATTGAAGCTTTGGGTTTGGGTCCCCGATACTACTGTGTCATGAGATCAAGACATCTTGGGTTTTTTGAGCGGGTCTTCTTACTGGCGTGTTTTCTTCCTCATCAGAAGATATGCCTTTACCCCGTTTTTGGCTTGCCTCTCAGAGGTCCTTTTGTTAGATCACCTCATACCACTGAGATAGGTGCGGAAATAACCAATAGAATTATTCCCATAGATGAGTTACCTTATACGTGCGCAGCTTGTGAGTGCTACTTTTGTGATCATATGATGGACGGACTTATGGAAGTATAAAGAGTTCTTCTATCTTTACTGTATATGTTCCAAGAATGAATAAAGTTTAAATCTTGTTCTTGTCTTGATCCTTACTTTCTTTTAGACTTTTTTATTTAGTGGTTAATCTTAATTAAATTTTTCTCTAAGTCTCATGTTCGTGCATCTTGCGAAATTATCCCAAGTTTGCACGATGAGGACATCTCGCGTTTTTTAAGTGGGAGAGAATGTAAGATTCCTCCCCAGCCTCTCAAAATGTCCAGCATATTCCCCTGTAATCAATTCCCTCTTCAAAAATATAAGAGATCTTGTCTCTGCCTGTTTTGGCATAGAGAGAGAAAATATTCTAGAGAGAGAATATTCAGATTTTGAATATTTTTGGATAGAAAAATATCTCATCTTATTAAAATGAATTCCCCTGAAACAGAAATTCAGAAAGAATTTTTCAATGTGCAATTGGAATTAATTGGAAAAGGGTATAAAGGACCTTAGCCTAAGGGTCTAGATTTTCAGAAATTTTTGGATTATGGTCCAATTAAGGTTCCTATGGGCCAATAGCATCAATCCATGTGTAGGGAGGAGATAAATCCAATTTTGTAGAAGAAGATACCAAAAAATGAGTAAATGCTCACATAAGATGAAGAGTTGAAAATGTGCAAGGTTTATTAGTAAAAAACTATGAGAAATATTAAAATTATGAGATATTTTGGGTATCCAAAAATGAGTAAATGCTCACACAAGATGAAGAGTTGAAAATGTACAAGGTTTATCAGTAAAAAACTATGAGCAATATTAAAAATATGAGATATTTTGGGTATAATGATCCCATTTTGACACATATGTAAGGAAGGGGAGTTCTTTAAAGGAGGTGCATATTTCACATGCTTGAATGAGTTTTAAACTCAAAAATAATGTGATATTTTTATCTCACCTCTCTCTTAAACCAAACCAAATCAAAATGGAACCAAACTGAATAAAAAAGGAACCAAACTAGGTCCAAATCTAGTCCAAATTCAACCAAACTAAATTTAGAAAATTCTAGAATTCAGTTAGCTTTGGTTAGAGCTTCCCTCTCCTATAAATAGAACATGAGTCCTTTGAAAAAAATAGAAGAATTTTACTATACTAGAGTTATGCTGAAATAATGCTAATTTCTACTATTCTCTAAAATTCTCTCCAAATTGAAGAAATTGGAGCTTCCCTCTTTCTTCAATCCTAATTGGTGGCTCCATCAACATACTTAACCAATTGATTGGTTGGGGGCCTCTACCGTGAACAAAGAATCAAGCAATTTGTAAGGTAATTAGTGAATTTTGATCATTTTCTATAATTTCTCAATGTTTCTCTCTTCTCAACCCCTCTCAAGCTTGAGAAGCTTAATTAGAATGGTTTTTGAATGCTATTAAAGTTAATTGATGAATGGTAGTGAAGAGTTACATAATTTGATGAATGCTATTGAAGTTAATTGATTAATGATAGTTAAGAATTACATAAATTTCCATTTATGCTTAATTCTAATGGTTTTTATGTAAAATCATAATTGGATTTCATGCATAGAGGTATGCATAAAAGAATTATTATTTTAATATAAAAGTGTTTCTTTTATCATATTTGGATTTCATGCATAGAGGTATGCATAAAAATTGATTATTTTATTATAAAAGTGTTACTTTTATCATATTTGGATTTCATGCATAGAGGTATGCATAAAAATTGATTATTTTATTATAAAAGTGTGACTTTTATCATATTTGGATTTCATGCATAGAGGTATGCATAAAAGTTGACTATTTTATTATAAAAGTGTGACTTTTATCATATTTGGATTTCATGCATAGAGGTATGCATAAAAGTTGATTATTTTATTATAAAAGTGTGACTTTTATCATATTTGGATTTCATGCATAGAGGTATGCATAAAAGTTGATTATTTTATTATAAAAGTGTTACTTTTATCATATTGAATTTCATGCATAGAGGTATGCATAAAAGATATTCTTTTTATACTAAAAGTGTGATTTTCATCATAAATGGATTTTATGCATAACTAAGATGCATAAGACAAATTCTTTTATTCTAAAAGTGTAATTCCTACCAAATTAAATTTATGCATAGGAAGATGCATAAAAGAATGGAATTTCAATTCAAAAGTGTTATTCTCATCCAAATTGAATTTATGCATAGGAAGATGCATAAAAGATTGAATTTTAATTCAAAAGTGTCATTTTCATTAAAATGAATTTATGCATAGGAAGATGCATAAAAGATTGATTTTTATTTCGAAAGTGTTAGTCTCCTTAAATGAAATTTATGCATAAATAAATGTGTAGAGAAATCTTATATAAGAATTCTCTTGTATTCTATAAATAGATATGGGAAGTGATAGGATGTGATAAGAGGTGTATGAGATGTGATAAGATGTGATAAGATGTGTATGGAAAGTGATAGGATGTGATAAGAGGTGTATGAGATGTGATAGGATGTGATAAGATGTGTATGAGATGTGATAGGATGTGATAAGAGGTGTATGGGATGTGATAAGATGTGTATGGAAAGTGATAGGATGTGATAAGAGGTGTATGAGATGTGATAGGATGTGATAAGATGTGTATGAGATGTGATAGGATGTGATAAGAGGTGTGATAGGATGTGATAAGAGGTGTATGGGATGTGATAAGATGTGATAAGATGCATATGAGATGAGTTAGAAAGTGATAAGATGAGTCAAGATGTGATAAGATGTGTATGGGATGAGGTAAGAAGTGTATGTGATGGGATAAGATGTATATAGGTTGTGATAGGGCAAGAATGGATGTAGATACGGATGTGGATGTATGTATGAATGAGGATGTGAAAATGGATGTATGCATGTAGATGTGGATGTATGCATGTGAAAGTGGAAGTGGATGTGGATGTATGGGTGTAGATACGGATATGGATGTATGTATGTGGATGTAGACGTATGTGGATGTAGACGTATGAATGAGGATGTGAAAAATGATATATGCATGTAGATGTGGATGTATGGATGTGGATGTGGATGTGGATGTGGATGTATGGATATGGATATGGATGTGTATGTATGAATGTGGATATGGGATGTGGATGTATAAATGAGGATGTGAAAATGGAGGTAAGCATGTAGATGTGGATGTATGGATGTGAATGTGGATGTGGATGTGTATGTATGGATGTGTATGAATGTGAATGTGTATGTGAATTAATGTGTCGTCGATATGAGAAAATGGATGAGAATGAGTACACATTGAATGGAATGTGGAATAAGTAATGTGGACTAAGTAGGGATAATGTGGAAAGACGAGAGTTCGATTTAGAAACTGTATTTTGTGACTGTTTATAAATGACTGTTTTATGTCAAGAATGCTGGGGAAGCATTTTGACCGTCTTGTGGATTAAGGTCATGAAGACCTAACTGTTAAAGTTGCAACTGCTGACGGAGAGTCGATGGAGGACGTCTCGCGTAGCAAGGTCGACCGAGGGCGATTCGATTTAAATGGTGAGCTTCCGGTATGGTAGATGAGGGACCAAGGAAGCGGCCTATGAGTGAAGCGCTAGGTCACCTGCGAAGGATCCTAGAGGGTGCTGACCATACGGTGCTCGGGCTCTGGGTCGCCAAAGATACCCACACATGCGTCGTGGAAGATATTGGAATAAGGAATAAGAGTTGTTTTCTGAAACCGGGCATGGATCTGGTTGATTGACCTTGCTGGTCCTCAACGGGTCCTCAAACGGATGAGTCCATGGCTCTTTTATATGGATCTGTGGGTTGATCTTGCTGATCTTCCACGGAGATTCCATTCTGTTATATGAATATATTGCCGGTTACTATGAGCTAGGAACTATGGAAAAGGCCCCTGAGTGAATAGGTGGTGAGCGTTCTAGTTGCCAATGATGCCATAAGTATACCGATGAATGAATGACTGGAAATAAGGATTCAACCAGGGACTATGAGGATTGTCATCAGTGACATAATGGTTTCATTAAAGGATTGTTTTAAAGTTAGCTGATGCTAAGAAAAAGGCAATTTCATATTGGGTGTGTAAGTCGTGTGACTAGTTTTATGTTTGCATGAACTTCTGGCTAGGGGGCCTTGGAACTCTTTTCCTTGGTACCCGGGACAAAACCTAACCAAATTCTTAATTGGATCCCATCACTACAGTGGTTGGGCGGTTGGCTAACCCATGGGACTGGATGGGGTTAGGCTGGACTGATGGATCCGTAAATCGAGACTCAATTTCTGTTATTACGATAGATGAAGTAAGTCCCGGATAGTAATTGTTCTATGGATAGGAATCAACGGCTATGCCTCTTGATGGGGAAAAAAGCGTTGATCCCAATGATCCAAGTGCAAGTTTCTTCCCTGATCTGATCGAGTATCTTTATAGGTGCAGTCGGATCAGTTTGATCACTAATGGTCTTGACTACGTTAGAGTAAAAAGTTATCCTGGAGGAATCGCCCGTGCTTTCCGGATAAGGGAAGTTTTTTCGGATTCGGTTTTGGAAAAACTGACGGATTAGTCTTTTGTCCGGATATCCGTGGACGAGGCCCCGAGTGTGGGACCCTGCCTCGCGCTAGAAGTGCTACTTCCGCTACTAGTACCCGGAATCCGTTGCGCGGTGGGAACAAGGATCTCACATGCCACCACCTACCAACTATAAGGGTGTGCAAAGATTTATGGGCCATGTGGGGTATTATCGCCACTTCATAATTTTTTATGTTGAAATAGCCAGACCCTTGTACAAGCTCCTCATTGTCTTTGAATAGACTAAGGAGTGTCAGGAAGCATATGATCAATTGAAGCAAGCATTGGCTAGCACACCAATTCTACGACCCCCCAATTGGGATCTCATATTTCACGTGCATATTGATGCATCAAACTTTGCTATCGTTGTGTATTAGCCCAGCCTAGTGAGTTCAAATTGGACTATCCACTCTGCTTCGCTAGTCATCCAGCTGAATAATGCAGAGGTGAACTACACCACCACAGAGAGGGAGGGATTGGCCATGGTTTACGTCGTTTAAGAAATATCGACATTACCTCTTAGCCAACAAATTCGTATTTTTCGTGGACCATCAAGCCTTACTATACCTGGTAAATAAACCTTGCACCACGGGGAGAATCACATGATGGTTGCTATTGTTGTTGGAATTTGACTTTACAGTCACGGTAAGAAAGGGAACATAGCATGTGTTGGCCGACCACATGTCAAGAATTCCAAAAAATTGGTGTTGATGATGATCTCCCTGATGCTTGTTTATTCAAGTTGGACATGGTACCCGAATGGAGTGAGGAAATCTCAGAGTATTTAGCTTATAGTTTTCCACTAGCACGAAATACCTTTGAACAAAGATAAAATGCGGTGGCTTATCAAGCTTGTTGCACCTCATCAACTGATTGTAGGAGAACTATATAAGCTAGGGAGTGAAAGCATGTATAGGTGGTACCAAAAAGGAGTGTCTTGGACACTCCTTTTAGCCACCCCTTTGGGAGGAGAAAGAGGCTTAAATTTGAAATAGAGGCGGGCTTGAAAATGCAACTGAGCATTCATTAAGGGAATGGTGTGCCCATTAAATGCTTCTGAATATTCTCTCTCCTTCACTCAGTCATTGCACTCGTCCTGCAATCCATTGGCCTGCCGTGACTCTCTCTCTCTCACTCTCTCTCACTCTCTGCCTCTCTCTCTCTCTGCCATAGCCTCTGCTTCCTGCCTACACAAAAGGGCCTCTCTTCCCGCCTGAGCGCAAGCTATATTCATTTGTACTATCTCCCTCTCTCTCTCTCTCTCTCCATGAAGACTACAGTTATGCTTCAATGGTCTTCTTTGCAACAACCTCAGCCTCCTAGCTCCCTCATAACTACTTTAATGGTCTTCTTTGCAATAACCTCAGCCTCCTAGCTCCCTCATAACTGGCTCCACATGGAGTCTCATAGTGTACATAATGGCAATATAGGCTCCGTATATCTTCCCCCATTGTCTATCACACAACACATCCCGAGAGAACTTCTGCTAGGTCTTCGAAACTACTGGGTTGCAAAGAAGAGGGAACAAAGAAGCATTGAGAAGAGGATGGCACGTACGCGCAAGGATGGCGACATTGATGAGCGAGAGGCAAAATCTGCAGAGCAGTTTCTCAGTGCTGGTGCAAACAAACAAATGGGCTTTCCGAGGGCCTTCAAACAAAGATTCTACAACAGCTCCTCCGTCAGCTACTAACGTTCTCAGTGTTGCAGCACACGTCAGAGACAGTTGAGAGACTCATTTTCTCTAACATTTGTCATACATTATCTGAGGTGAAGACACCCCATTCAAATAACAAGTTGTTTTTAAAGCGGGCTACTATCGTGGCATGCCTCAATGGCGCATCTGGTGTTGATAATTAAATGAGTGGTAGAGAAGTTGCCAAGGCTTTAGGAGTTCATCGAAGGAATGTCATTGCGGCCAATTTTCGGCTGCAACATGAAGCGGAGGAAGGGTCACTTCCCTTGGATTCTTGTCACCGTCAATTGCATAGGGCAAGCACCATCACCAGTGAAATCAGGGAAATCGTGTTTCAGTTTTGGTTGGTGGAAACTCGCATCTCCCCAAACAAGAAAGATGTTGTTTGAAAGAGGATAGGCAAGAGTGCGCATGTACTGCATCCAGTGCATCTACTCGATTTGCCTCAGGTATATCACTGTGTTGAGAGTGTGTTGTAAGAGCTACATAGTTGCTCGCATATGATTGATAGTGTATCTGGATATGCTCTTCTATACGATACTGATTTCTAAATGTCAGTGGTTTAGAGTGCTTGACAGTACTAAAATTTTGTATGATAGAGCATTAGAGTGCTTTACCATGCTTCCAAATGTTTGTAAGTGCCTCACAGTGCATAACAATGCTTAACCATGCACTATAGTGCTTTACAAAACTTTACAATTGATTTCACATGCTTCTGAGTGCTTCATGGGGTGATTCCAAGAAATTCCAAGTCATGAGTGCATCTTAGTGCTTCTAAGCATTTTCAGAACACTTCTGAGTGCCCGACAGTGCACTATATTGCTTAACCATGCTTTATAGTGCTTGACATACTTCTTCAAGTGATCACAAGTGCTTCTAAGTGGTTCCAAGTAATTTTATGTCATTCCAAGTGCATCTAAATGTTTCTGTGTGCTTCTAAGTGCCTTTTGTTGCTTCTGAGTGCTTTAATAGTGCTTCAAAAAGCTGCCAGCAGGTGCCTGAGAGTTCTTCCAAATGCTTCCAAGTGCTTATGCTCGTAATAGCTTAACAGAGCTTTAGAAGTGATAACAGGAGCTTCTAATTGCTTCCAAGTGCTTGTAAGTGCTTCCAAGTGCATCTAAATGTTTTTATGTGCTTCTAAGTGCCTTTTGTTGCTTCTGAGTGTTTAATAGTGCTTCAAAAAGCTGCCAGGTGCCTGAGAGTTCTTCCAAATGCTTCCAAGTGCTTATGCTCGTAATGGCTTAACAGAGCTTCAGAAGTGATAACAGGAGCTTCTAACTGCTTCCAAGTGCTTGTAAGTACTTCCAAGTATATCTAAATGTTTCACTGTGCTTCTAAGTGCCTTTTGTTGCTTCTGAGTGCTTAATAGTGCTTCAAAAACCTGCCAGGTGCCTGAGAGTTCTTCCAAATGCTTCCAAGTGCTTATGCTCGTAATGGCTTAACAGAGCTAACAGGAGCTTCTAACTGCTTCCAAGTGCTTGTAAGTGCTTCCAAGTGCTTGCTAGGGCTTCTAAATGCTTGCTAAGTGCTTGCTAGTGCTTCTAAGTGCTTCCAAGTGCTTCCAAGTGCTTCTAAGTGCTTGCTAGTGCTTCCATGTGCTTCTAAGTGCTTCCATATGCTTCTAAGTGCTTCTAAGTGCTTCCAAGTGCTTCTAAGTGCTTGCTAGTGCTTCCATGTGCTTCTAAGTGCTTCCAAGTGCTTCTAAGTGTTTTGCTAGTGGTTCCCAAGTGTTTGCTAGTAGTTCTAAGTGCTTCCAAGTGCTTCCACATGCTTTACTTGCTTCTAAGTGTTTCTAAGTGCTTCTAAGAAATTCCAAGTGCTTCCACATGCTTTACTTGCTTCTAAGTGTTTGCTAGTGTTTCCAAGTGCTTCTAAGTGCTTCCAAGTGCTTCCAAGAAATTCCATGTTATTCCAAGTTCATCTAAATGGATCCTCAGGCTTCTAAGTGCTTGCAGAGGTGCATAAGAGTGCTTTATAGTGCTTTACACCATTTACAAGTGCTGCCAGGTGTGCAGAAAGTGCTACTAAGTGCGTTTAAGAGCTTTACCCAATGAGTGTCATAGCTTTACACTGATTGAAAGTGCATCATAATGCTTACCAATGCTAGAGGTTGCTTCAGAATGATTTATAATGCTTGATAGTGTGTCTAAATTTGTCTTCTTTGTCATAGAGGGACTTCTATATGCAGTTCCAAGTGGCTCATCCTAACATAAGGATCTCCCTCAGATGTTTTGAGGGTCTAAAGCCATACTTCGTACGCAAGTTGAAGGACCGCAACACTTGTTGCTGTGAATACCATGTGCAGCTTGTCTACTTCAAGGAAGCTCTTAATCAGATGCGCCAGGGAAGATATGGGCTACATGGCCGGCCATGCAATTGGCAGGTGCCTTGTTTGCAGTTCTCATGATGGAACAGCGCAGTGCGCGGCCTCCAATGCCACATTTCCAAGCCTGACAGACCTGTGGGAGTCTGTATTGTGCCCAAAACCCATTGACTGTGCTTATCACCGTAGACAATGTCTTTTGGGTACATGCCAACATTGTGGCATTAAACAGATCTCCTTGTGTCCACATGAAAAAAGCGATGACATCTCTATGATGACTGTCAAGATTTTTGACGATGTTCCTACACAGGAAGTGGATGAGAATGGTCAACCAAAACTCGAAAAGATCTTGTTGTTCGCCAAGTCAGCCCGAGGACTTTCACTTCCTTGCTTCAAAGCAAATTGGGAAACTTCATCAAACACAATTATAAGTATAGATG
Organism: Cibotium barometz; assembly: GCF_041138505.1. Taxonomy (NCBI): domain Eukaryota; kingdom Viridiplantae; phylum Streptophyta; class Polypodiopsida; order Cyatheales; family Cibotiaceae; genus Cibotium; species Cibotium barometz. The sequence goes on along the minus strand of NC_141081.1, from coordinate 43,559,022 downwards.
GCAAGCTGAACAATTTAAAGAGTGTTTGGATAAATTTCCAGATGATGTAGTGGTGTCGGTAGTGGATTTTGCAGAGAATCACTCCTTCAAGGTGTAGAATGAAATTTAGTCAATGCATTGGTATTCAACTCAGGTGACAATCTTGGTCCACATTTCGTACCTGCGTGGTGTGCTTGGTACCATTCGAAAGACAACCTACTTCTACATCTCTGATGACAACATCCACGACGCTTTGTTTGTGCAGCACTGCTTTCTTTTGCACAATGAGTGGCTGAAAGCTCAAGGATGCAGTGTCAAGCAACACTGCGTGTGGTCTGATGGTGCTGCTTCACAATTCAAAGCAAGGCGCCCTTTCTATTTTGTAGCCCGATACTTCAATATGAAAGGTATTGAGATGATGCATAGTTTCTTCGCATATCCAGCCATGGGAAGGGCGAGCACGATGGGGCTGGTGCGGTGCTCAAAAGAGCTCTCACACAGGAGCAGCTGAAATTTGACGGATGGTTGTTACATAACGCTTCAAGTGTGGTGGCATTCCTCAATGCAACCCTCAGGAAAGAATGTCCATTGACAGGGAAGAAAGACGATCGTAGATTCTGGGAGGTCTGTTGAGATATCGAGCTCGTCTAGTAAGGCGGTGGACACTGATGACCCACCTGGGGGATAGGCCCCACATTTACACCACTGGCATGGTTGGTGAGATCATGGGTGATATGCGGCCAGTGGGATGACAGGCTGTGTGACAGCCATTCTAGAGAATGGCATAGTTATCTAGCGCCAGCTCATTTTAGTTGGGTTCACACTATAGAGAACTCATGTTTGTATTGGTTGAGTACCTTTCATATTATGTGTACTCTTATCTTGTATATGGTGTGTTGAGTGTTGAGTGAAGAAGAAGAAGATATTCAGCCTCTCACCTTGTGTGTTCTCTATTAGGGTTTTGTGAGTGTGTGTGTGCTTGCAAGAGCTCAAGCTCTCTTCCCCCTGCATCTTTTCATGGTATCAGAGCCTGGTTCGTGCTAAGGACTGATGAGCTGCAAGCAAGAGAACCACAGGAAGCGGTACGAAGGTAAGAGCTTCAACTACTCTTCCCTAGTTATGTTGGTGACTACACCCTTGTCGGGAGCTCTACGGGAGGCACCGGCAAACGATCTCTGATTGAGGAGCTTTCTTCGCGGGAGTAAAGCTATAGGGCAACATATACTGTCCTATCGGACGTAATTTTCTGGGCCGAAAACGTATTTCGAGCGCGTCTGTACCTCCGTTTTTCAGAAAGCAGGCGATCTCGAGAACTGCGAGTAAGTCATCGATTCTCTGCAGAACTCTGTTTTAAGAACTGCAGGAAGACAGATTGACTGTGCAGACACTGTGGGTGCTACAAGAGGTCAATAGTTGCCATTGGGTGTATGTATGCACATTGAAGTCATTGGTTGTGACATTTGAGAGTACTACAGTACCGCTGTGCAAAAAATACAGCAGTTTGTGTAGAAAAACCAGAGTGCTGTTTCTGGTAAAACTGTGTGTTTGGCAAGATGTCAAATGATGGGATAACTCAGATTGTGGCTGAGAAGCTTGATAAGAATAACTTCCATGCTTGGAGGTTCAGGTTGACGAATTTCCTGATGGGAAAAGACTATTGGGACTACATAGAAGGTGAGCATGAAGAAAGAGGCACTGGAGATACCAGACATAAATCCGACTGCTGTGCAGATGTGAAAGAGTTTAAAGACTGGAACCAAGGAGCCAGGAAAGTTATGTATTGGCTTTCCATTAGTATACACAGGACACCATGATTGGGCACATTCAGGATGCCAAGTCCCCCAAGGAGGCGTGGGACACCTTGGTAAAGCTCTATGAAACAAATACCAAGGCACGTAAGATACAGTTGAAGAATAAACTTCATACTGTAGAGAAAAAGAGCATGTCTGTGAATGACTATGCGCTGAAGATAAAGGGTATTATGGAATCCCTTGCATCTATTGGTGTGTCAGTAGATGATGATGACAAGGTGGAAGTCTGTCTACGTGGTCTCGGGCCACAATACAAGGCGTTCAAGACGTCTATTCAGACTCGGGAAAACATTCCCAACTTTACAGATTTGGTGTCTATGCTGATTATAGAAGAGAATAGTTTGGGTGAAGACCAACAGTCTTTACAAACCAAAAACAGTTCAGAGCAATAGGCCTTCTACACACGGTCAGGAAGAGGACGAGGTAGAGGAGGCTGTGGAGGACGCGGTCAAGGAGGTGGCCGAACAGGTAATCAGAATTATGGCCAGCAGTAGCAACAACAACAATCCTAGAATACACAACAACAACAACAATAACACACAGGTGGAAGAGGCAGATTCAGAGGCAGGGGGAGTCAAAGAGGTTGTGGAAATTGGCAAAGGCAGTATAATGATGCACGTGAATGCTATTACTGTGGTAAGCCTGGACATGTGCAGGCATAATGTTATAAAAAGCAGGCTGACATGCAAAATGGGAAAGTGCAGCAAAACAACTATGCATCCTCAAGCAGAAATAATGAGGATAATGAAAGGTTGTTTGTTATGCAGCATGTCGTGAATGCCATGTCTGAAAATGTTGAAGCAGCACAAAAAGATGATGTGTGGTATGTGGATTCAGGTGCTTCGAACCACATGACAAGTCATGGGGAGTGGTTCAAGGAGATGAAAACCCAGAAAGACGAGGTTTTGTGGAAACAGGGGATGACACTGCTATCCAATTGCCCATGTTGGAGATGTGCCATTGTCTATGCAGGATGGCAAAGTGAAGTACCTTGCAGATGTACTTCACGTTCCAAACATAACAAAGAATCTAGTTTCAGTTGGCCAGATGATTGAGTAGGGTTTGCAGGTTCGGTTTAACCCTGATGGTTGTTATGTCGAAGACTTCAAAGACAAGTACAGGTTGGTTGCAAAAGGCAACAGAGTGGGCAGAATGTTTACGTTGAATGTAGACATGCCTGAAATGAGTGCTGCGATGTTTGCAAATGGTTCAGAAATTGTTGCAGACACAAACATTTGGCATAAAAGGATTGGACATGTGAATGTGCAGAGATTGAAGTCTATGCAGACTAAGGGAATTGTGACAGGGCTGCCAAAATTTAAAGTGGAAGGTATGCAGAAAATATGTGAAGCATGCCGATTTGGGAAGCAAACAAAGCATGTGTTTCCACGTAAGAGATATGTGAGCAGAAATGCACTAGATGTTGTGCATTCAGATGTATGGGGTCCTACGAAGACCATATCTATGGGAGGCTGCAGGTACTATGTGACTTTTATTGATGACCACACAAGGAAAGTGTGGGTATATTTCATGAAGGAGAAGAGTGACGTGTTCACTCACTTTCAGAATTTCAGAGTTTTGGTTGCCTTTTGACATTCTAAAACTCTACACTAATATCTACAAACATTTAGAAGCCATGCTAACCAATGTGCAATACAATTTTGATGCTACTCACATAGAATATCCCACTATCAATGCCGAAGAAATTCCAGACTTACAAGACTTTATTAAGTCTTATAAGCCTAGCCATCCACCCCCTAGCACAGGTCAGGGTCAAGAAGAATCTTCTTCTTAATTTTCAAAATCAACTTACCCTATCTATTCTAATGTCGCTAGTAAGCTACTTAACCCATATCCTAACACGCCACCTATTAACACCTCTCAAGCTGACTGCATTTTCTCATCTTTCTATTGTCCCAAGATAGATTTTTCCAATAACATTCTTGCCCTCGAGGAGGTAATAGCACCTCACCCATCTCTAAACGGCACTCTCAAGAGGTACGACACACCATCCCGCATGATAATCTTAAGATGATACCATCTTGGAATCTTTGTCAGCTGCAGAGTACGAGGGGTTCATTTGTGTAGGCAATCCTCTTTTGAAGCCAAAGTTAATGTTCAAGGTACTCATGCAAATCATTCCATTATATTAGGAAGGGGGGATGTTAATCCCATTTTGGATTAACAAACATGATCCTCCAACTAAGTACATTAATAAGTGTCATGAAACGGCAGTATAAAAGTTGTACATTATGAGATATTGGCCACCCAAGGCCTAGTAAGGGCCAAATGTACATAAGGCATTTTCTCATAATGAAAAGACACAATCCCCTTTGTGCTATAGAGAGCTCTCCCTTGTGTCTTGAGAGAGATTGAAGGATAGAGAGAGCATTCTAGCATTGTTCCTCTTTTATGCTTGTGTGATTCATGCTTGTGTGAGAGAGTGAGAGAGAGAGAGAGTGATTGCCTTATGCGATGGTGTGAGCGACTCTACGGGTGATAGCATGGACGTGGAGCTTGGAGGTTGGAGCTTAACAAGCGAGCTTGGAGGCCTCAAGGGACTCAAGTTCGAAGCATTGGTAAGTGCCCTACGACAGTTGTGATCTATTGCTCATCTTTTAGGTGAATGTGTAGAGTTCCCTCTTGGAGGTGTGGTAGCCTATAACAACTATTCTTTTAGTTAAGTTAATGTAGCAGCTGCTCCATGAGTCCACATCTATACTCATGCACTGGAGGACATTTGCACCAAAGCCTCACTATCAACAACTTTCTAGGTACATCTTTGGATGAGGGAGCCATGGTGGGCGAAAGCATGGTCTATGGTATAACCCATCACCTGGAACTTTCTTTCAAATTGCAAACCTCTTCAAACAACAATCTTCACAACACAATGATCTTAAATCCTTATTGTTGAAGATATCTTAGCCTTGCAAGTCGACGTAATTCTTTTAAGTTTCACCAATGAGTGGCTACTTCAACAAAAAGTAGCAGCTTAATAAGAGTCTATTTGACTCAATTCTTATACTTCATATATATATGCTTCATTAGAGCGCTTAAACATACATAAAAGCATAAAAAGCAAATGGAAAGAAGCATGCAAGAATAGGTCCTACTTAACAACATTTGATAAGAATCCAGTCCCACAAAGGGACAACATTTGATAAGAATCCAGCCACACAAAGGGACATCATCGAAGGCCAATTTCTTCAAATGATGAATGTCACTTCAATGAATCAAATGAGGAACTGAGAATCACCATCTCGTGTGATGATTATGTCTACGTTCCTCCAAATCCTTCCTTGTCTTTTCTCCCATTATTAACATCTCTTAATGTACCCACTAACACAAATCACATGTAATCTTTCTTATGATTGAAAAAAATAAAGTGAGCAAATATATATATATATATATATATATATTCAGACAAATATGAAAATGCAATCATTTGCAAAAAACCCCACCCACCCACCTGTTAGGAATTTCCAAAAAACCACTAACCTTTTCCTTAACTAACCCTTCTTATTCCTTTTCGGAGGAACAAAAGACCATTGAACATCAATCAACATCAAAGCCATCTACAAGCATGTCAATTCTCCCCACACAAAGGTCTTCAATGATCATGAGAACGTGATCGCCATCAAGAAGGGAAAAACGTTAACCCATTTCTAGGGTTAACAAGAGCTACTACCATTATCTTATATCAAGGAGTTAAGGTAGATACACCCAAAGGTCATACATTCAAGATATGAAACAATTCAAGATATGAAACAATTCAAGATATGAAACAATGGTGTCCAAATCTACAACTTGGACGGGAACCCGTAATGGTGTGATGGAGTATTTATGGTTTTCCCGTTCAAGAGCATGTGGTAGCAAGTTAGGATGAAGTCCTAAGTGATGTACTTTATGGATATATTATGAGAGTAGTCATTGTAATAGCATTAGGTCTCTTATGAGCCTAAAGTGCCTCACCGGCCACAGTTTAATTGAGTGTGAACACTTATGGCCATGTATATAAGTGAATATCTCTAATAATACAAGGACACTAGCCCATTGTGCAAGAGTCTTGCTCTTGCTAATCTCTCTCCCTTATGCATGCAAGTGAAGTGAGGTGAGAGGAGGGACGAGTACCCGTAGTGCAACGTGACGGTGTGACAACTGTTGGAACTAGGGTTAGGGTTACAACAATGCACACACAAGATAGAGAAGCAAGCTTAAGAGCACACAAACTCACTAGATTAGAATGAATAAATATGTGCCAAATACAAAAGATCAGTACACACCCCAAAATGAGTAGATGAGAGGGTGTATATACACACGGGGGAAAAAACCTCCTAGTGAGGGAAAAAGTACCCCGACAGTCCTAAGTGTTTTCACACACATCACTACCATATAATGCTACAAATCCCCCCTCGAGTGATGATGTGAAAATGTACAGGGTATGGCCGATCAATCCTAAAAAGGCAATAAGCCCAAAGCTTTACGAAAAGCTTCGAACTTTTCATGAGGAAAAGCCTTCGTGAATAAATCTACCATGTTGTCATGTGTAGGCACATAGACCAAGCTGATCTCTGTTTGCAGAAGAGAGTTTTTCCCTGACATAGTGGTAATGCACCTCAATGTGCTTAGTACAAGCATGAAACACTAGGTTCCGTGCAACTGCTAATGCGTAGTACAAGCATGAAACACTGGGTTCCGCGCAACTGCTAATGCGCTCTGACTGTCAGTGAAAATGGTAGTGCTAGACGACTATCCAACACCCAAATTAGCCATAAAAGATGTCTGAGCCACAGACACTCAACTGTAGTTGTAAAAGCTACCCTATACTCAGTTTCACAACTTGGAGTGGCCACTGTAGGCTGCTTCTTGCTGAGCCATGATATACATGAATCACCAAGGCGAAAGCAGAAACCACTAGTGGACACTTATGTGTCATAACATCCAGCCCAATCTGAATCACTAAAAGCATGCAGTTGTGACTCACTCCCTTTTGGATAAAACAATCCAAAATACTGAGTTCCCTATAAATAGCAGAAAACCCGCTTAATATTCTGCCAATGCTTTGTACTTGGGCTATGCATAAATCTGCTCAACTATGAGACCGCGCATACTGTATATCTGGCCTCATGTTGCATACATAAAGAAGGGATCCAATAGCTTGCTGATACAAACTAGCATCAAAAGAGTCTCCTGCATCTTGAAGACTAAGTCGAGTACCTGTCTCCATAGGTGTAGCCACAGGTTTATAGTCTTCAAGATTAAACCTCTTCAATAGCTTCTGTATATATTTAGACTGGAGCATAACAATGCCATCATTGTGCTACAAAAACTGAATCCCAAAATAATAATACAAGGGCCCCAGATCTGACATCTCAAATGATGACTACAAATTAGCCTTAAAGGCTGAAATATGATCTATATCGAGTCCCGTGAGCAACATGTCATCAACGTATAGAACGATGACCAAAAATGTGTCCTTACTCCTCTTCACATAGAGGGTACTCCCTGTTGGATTGTTACAAAAATCATTTACAACCAAGTATGCATGAATCTTCTCATACCATGCTCTAGGAGCCTGTTTAAGGCCATAAAGAGCCTTTTTCAACCTGCATACTTTAGACTCTTCTCTTTTCACATCAAAACCAGGAGGCTACGATACATACACCTCCTCATGTAAATCACCATTCAAGAATGCAATCTCAACTGTACATTCCACCCATGATGTGCTGCCAAAGCAATGAGACACCTAATGATAGTCATACGATATGTGGGTGCAAAGGTCTCATCATAATCAATGCCTTTTTGCTGGGCATACCCGTTTTCAACAAGTCTGGCCTTGTAGCGATCAATGCTACCATCTGCTTTACGTTTTAACTTGTAAACCCACTTAGTACCAATGGCCTTCTTGCCATGAGGTAGATCTGTGAAATACCAAGTGTCATTCTTGAGTATAGAGTTATATTCATCCTGCATAACATGCATCCAATGATCATCATCCTGTACTTCCTCAAAGGAAACAGGTTCCTCCTCATTACATAAAGTAGAAATGAGAACATGATCCACGTGAGAATAATCTACTTGATGAGAATCTGCACGAGTTCTGCTAGGTAAAGGAGCTGCCAACTTGCTATCCCTCAATGTCTGCACAAGCCATATTAGCATACACCTAGATTCTTCTATGGCTGCTCTCTCCTCATCTACTATATCCTCAATGATTGCCTCATCAAAAGGCTAATTTTGCACCTGCAAAGGCTGAATTTCAGCACTTCGTTGAGCATTCAATTACTCTACATATGGCTGTCCTCCATTAAACAAAGATAGGAGCGAATCAAACATGTCATGTGAGCATACATTCTGCTGTTTTTTGCATGAAAGCATGGGTTGAGCTGAGTTTTCAACAAAAACAACATCTCTACTTACCAAAATCCGCTTTGAGGCCAGATGGTAGAGTCTATATTCCTTGCTTTGAGGCCGGATGGTAGAGTCTATATCCCTTGCTTTGAGGCTGGATGGTAGAGTCTATATCCCTTGCTTTCTGAACTGTATCCCATAAATATGCATTTAACTGCCTTATCATCAAGCTTACTGCATTGTTGCTCAAGTGCAAGAGCATAAGCAAGACAACCAAAAACACACAAATGAGCCACAAAAGGCTTGCTGTCATGCCAAGCTTCATAAGGAGTTTTAGACTGCAAGGCCTTGGTAGGGCATTTGTTCAACACATAGTTTGCGCGCATAGTTGCCTCTAACCAAAAACCATGAGATAAATCTTGGGCTTTCACCATATATCGTTCCATCTCCATGAGAGACGTGTTCTTCCTCTCAGCCACACCATTTTGCTAAGGTGTATATGGCACTGTACATTGATGCCTTATGCCTTTTCAGCCATATATGCATGAAATTCCTTTGATATACACTCCCCCCCTCGATTTGAACGAAGGGTGCCAACGTTACATTCACATGCATACACCCAGCTATATCTGGAGTAATCATCAATAAAAGTGACAAAGTAGAGATATCCCCCAATAAATGGTGTCCTCATAGGACCACATACATCACTATGTATAAGTTGTAATTTCTTAATAGCTCTCACAGATCCATCCTTTGGAAATGATGCCCGATGCATTTTACCAAGAATACACCCCTCACATACATGTCTAGTAGGGGTCTCAAGAGTTGGCAACTCAGACACCATATCATGCCTTTGAAGGCATAACAAACTGCCATAATTCAGATGGCCAAATCGTGCATGCCATAATTCTACATCACTCATAGCACGAGTCATAGAGACTGAGCAAGCATCATGCTGCAACTTCTCAAATACATCCATCTTATATAGGCCATGAAATAAGGTACCTGAGGCAATGATAGAATAACCATCATTTCTCAAATACATCCATCTTATATAGGCCATGAAATAAGGTACCTGAGGCAATGATAGAATAACCATCATTTCTATCCTGAACTGTACATCTGTCGTCCATAAATTTCACCATCAAGCCTCACAAGGCTAAGGCTAAAACTAACAACAAGTTCTTCTTAATGCCTGGCACATATAAAACTTTTGAAAGAGTAAATGCGCCCCCATTTGCAGCAAGTGAGCACAACTCTACCAACTCCTTTGACAAGATATAAGGAACCATTTGCACATGTGATGGTTCCTACACTTGGGACAGATTCTAGAGATGAGAACAAACCTTTTGGTGAAGTAATGTGCTTACTAGCACTACTGTCAAAGTACTTACTAGCACTACTATCAAAGTACTTACTACTAGCACTACTGTCAAAGTACTAAGCATCCGATTCTGCCACTAACATGCATACATCATGAACAGAAGGGTTATAACTGCAATGTACAGTCCATGCCCAATCATCTTGAGCAAAACTTGCAGATTCCTTCTTCTCTGCACTTGGTGCAGATGCATCAGCCACAACCATGCCCGATTCTTTCTTTTTCTCCTTCTTTAGTCTTTTCTTGCACTCATGTATGTAGTGCCCTAGTTTCGTGCAATAGTGACATTTGCCCTTCTTTTTAGGCTTATCACCTTCTTTCTCTGCATCCTTACCTGAGGATTCTGATTTTGGCTTATACCCACCATGCGAAGAAACTTTACCTTTGCCTTTCTGATTGGTAACAAAAGCTTGGTCACCAACTCGCATATTAGATTTATTTTGCCTAGACTATTCTTCTTTGCAAGAGTAATGAAACCAGCTCATTGCATGTAAGGGCATTTGGATTTCCCTTCATTACATGAGTCTAAGGGTAGAGACAAAACTCTGATAAGAATCTAGCAATGCATTGAGAACTGTGGACACCAATATACTATCAGGATATATATCATCCACACTAGCAAGCTGCTCCTTAAAATCTTTGATCTTGGTCAAGAAGCTATCCATTGAGTCTCCATCATTCATGTGCTCAAACTCCAACTGTTTGTGCAAATATGCACGTGCTTCATTGCGCACCTGGTATAATGCAGCAAGTGCATCCCATGCCTGTTTTGAAGTCTTACATGACCGAGTATAAAGTCCTACATGATCGAGTATGAGGAATAATGCTTCGCTTCACAGAAAGTGCAAGCAATGCATATGCATGTGCATCTGCAAGAGGCGCATCGTGGAAACAGGGCATATGTGATGGTGTGACCAAGCTTTAAGACTGCCTAACAGACTTTAAGGGCAGCTTCTCTCAAAGTTTGAGATGTTGAAAACTCATGGATGAACTAGTGTCGTGACTCGTCTCTGACGGGCAAGAAGCATTTTGCATTTAGGTACATGCAAAAGATATATGTGTAAGATCACTCTTCCTTTCCTTTTAGAAGCTAGGCACATCGAGTTACACACAAACACGCATAAAGATGTACGTATGTATGTACATGTACGTATGAGTATGTGTACGTGAAATCCATTGAAACCAGCATGCCACAACTAAAAGATATGTGTAAGTGTGTGCGCGCCTATGAATGCATGTGTGCATGTCACATACACACATGTAAATATGTGTCTGTGTATGTGCACGCACCCATAATATCCATAGATACTGGTCACACTCATACATATATGTATACATCGCCCTCAACTTGCCAAACTAATATATAAAAACATCGTGATTGCCATATATATCCATATAGAAGCTTCTAGCATTACAAACCCATAAAATGATGAGTATCTTAACACACTTGAACACAACCTCAAAACAACCTTCGGACAATAGGATTCTCTCTCCTTGGTAGCCTATATCCCGCGCCTCCATCTGGCAAAATGTGTGCCATAGAAAAATATTAGCATTGAAAATATAACTCTCATAGAAAAAAGTTGGATAAGGATAAAAGCTTACAAAACTCATTTGGTGGATCAATATTTGAGGCGAACGGCGTTTGAACAGGCTTGTAAACAGCAAATCGAAAAATTCTGTATTGTCCATTGCCTATGCACTGAAAATCTAACTTATCAGGCTTTTCATAATCCACAAACATTACACGTACATGAAGCTGATCTTCTGCAACCTTCCACAATCCTAGATTGTAAATTCCTAGGAGCCCAAAGCTCTCGTCGTCTCGTATCTCCACCGTACAAACCCAACAATAATCTGGGTTCTAAAAAGTGAAGATATTCCCTATTACAAATGAATGTTTTAATAAAAATATTAATTAATCAAACAAAACACAAAAGCTACATAAAAAGAAAGTTTGTATATATACCGTAAAACACCAGTGCTCTCTAACAGTTCGATAATTAGAGAAGCTGTTGCTTGGTCTTTCCAAAATGGAGGGTCTACAATTCAACCATGAATATTAAATAAATCTTGGAAAATAATAATGCCTAAATTATAGCAAACATCTAAAACATTTACCTTCAATATCTTGTCCATCACCATAAACGAACGAAAATGATCTCCTTGCCACATTCATCCTAAGCAATATATCACTGATATCAAATATAACTCTCTCTCTCTCTCTCTCTCTCTCTCTTTATATATATATATACACACACACACACACACACACACTATATAAGGGCACTATATATAAAAGCAAACAAAGACTGCACTTGCACATCTTCAGAAACATTCTCCAATCAAATGCTTCCTTCATTGCACAAAGATAGGTATAAATGTAGTCTCTTACATTTGCAAATTGCCATTTACATTTAAATTCTTCGACATGCCATTTGCAAAACCTCCTTGTAGACAACATTGGTTGTGAAGATTTCATTTAAACCTGTTGTGTCACTTTCATATTCCACAATATGCTTTACACACACTTTCATTGCATTGGATGATCTAACACGTGACATAGCGACGTACACTTGTCCATGTGTGAATACTTGCGTGGCCAGATAAAGTCCCAATACACTTAATGTTTGTCCTTGGGACTTATCTATTGACATACCAAAAGCTAACCTGACAGGAAATTGCCTCCTTCTCATGTCAAACGGCAATTGAAGCATAGTAGGCACAAATGTTATCTTGGGAATAAAGACTCTATCTCCAATGTTTGTACCTGTAATGATTTCTGCTTCTATCACCTTTGAGTTAAATTGCTTGCATATCAATTTGGTACCATTACAAAGTCCCCGTCTCGAGGGTCCAAATTCTGGAGCAAAATGATCGGCGTATTAATCTTTAGAAGTAAGCAGTGAGGAGGGTAACCACTCAATTGGATACAGTATTGTGTCATTCTCGCAAGAAACAATAAAATCTACACTAAGGTATTCTCTTTCAAGACCAGGCAACGAACTCAAAGCTAGTTCATTGATCTCATCAACCTCTAAATTTTGTGGTGCAAGAATAGCACGGTCTTTGAAGAAGCATGCATAATCCTCAACTCTATGAAGATCTTTGTATACCCATTCTACCAAACTCAAAACAGAGTTGCCATGGATCAACATTTGCGATGGAATTACTACTCTGCCTTCATTGTTTGGCTGACCTATAGTGCCATCCCCAATTTGTAATGTCCATTTGACAAATTCATGTTCTATACCACAATAAGCACTCTGTCTAACCCACATGTTTTGGATGAGCTTTAAAACACTCACATATCTCCAAATATGTGACCAGCATAACGTTGAATCAACAATGTATTCGCACAATCCCTTTGGCACAACTAGTAAGATTTGCCTAAAGTCACCACCAAAAAGCATAACTTTTCCACCAAACATTGTATCACTTTTTGTATAATGTTCCTCAATGTCATGTCCAGTGCTTCATATGCGTACCTATGCATCATTGGAGCCTCGTCCCAAATGATTAACCTTGCAAGCTTCAACACCTCGGCCAATGGGCTATTAGCTTTGATTCCACATGTGCTAGAAGCATTAAGTATACCAATGGAATTTTGAAACGGAGTGAGCTGTACGACCATTCGAGAGTAATAATGCGGCTATTCCAGACGGTGCACATGCCAAGGCAACGTGTTTCTCTCCACGCAATCAAGATAGCAAGGCATTGTAAAGATAAGTTTTGCTTGATCCACCTGGTCCATTGAGAAAAAAAACACCACCCTAGTTCAAAGAAACGGCTCTAAGGATAGTATCAAATGCTCTTGATTGACAACTATTAAGACTCCTTTCCATGGAAACAGACAAATCAGCCTGCTGAACAGAATCAAACATCATCTCTTCCATCAGCAAACCATTGTTGACAGTGGCAAAACTTGATCTATCTGGAGTAGGCAACCCTTCAAAATCAACTAGCCGCTTTCCATACTGGTGTAAGAGATCCTGCATGTGCAACAAAGCCAGATTCTTTGCTATAGAATGACAAACACCAGCATCGACACACCCTCTTTGTAGCAATGAATGCAAAAAATCTTCCGAAAGTTCAGTGGAGAATTTGTCCCAAAGCTACCTCGGGTATATAGGCTCACAAAAAACCATTATAATGACAAACAATTGACGCAACTGAAATCCTGTATTCTGAATTGCAGCTTCATAGAAACACATGCACCACTCCTCATCACTCTCCAGCATCCCTCTGGCTTCACATGCAGCTTTAAAACATGGATACAAATGTCCATTCACTATTCACAAATCCTCAAAAGATTTGCACCCTTTGCACGCTGTGAGTAGCATCCGTAATATTGCTCACCTGCACTTGGACTAACATTATACATACGTCCAATCATATTTCCCCTTTTCCTTTTAGTCCATGAGCGAAGAGCCGAATCCCACACCCACTTGCACGGGAAATCAACATATAGTATGCTATTTACATATGCATACAATTGATTGGCTTTGAACCATTCAGTGAGAGATGCTCTTTGGTTTCTGTCACAACTAATCACATCACGCAAGTCATCCTGGTCATTGAAAAGCACATTATTGTGCATTGGGAGATGCACATGTAACCTTTGTATATTGGGCTTTTCATCGTGCAAATCATATTGATATATGCGCCAATATGCCTCTGAAGCAGAAACGTACCGTGCATCCAAATATTGACTAACCTCATCAATAACCCCATTTCTGTCTTGCAACTCTATAGTAGCTCTATCATGTCCTTTGTATACATACTTATACAAATATTTTACAGCTGTAATGGTAGAGCATACTTCTATGTTAATATGGGCTTTGTACCTCAAAGAGAGAAAAGCGTTATATGGAACAACCCATCGACTATCCACCCTATAATCCTTTACCTGGATGAAACTACCATCATCTCGTCGCATGTAAGTTGGGTACCCATTGTCATCAACGCTAGTATTGTCGCAAAAATTCTGTGGATACCGATGTTTGCAACTCCCATTAACCATGCAAGGAGAGCGCATATTCAGTTCACCACATGGTCCATGGACATTGCAATGACTAATTATGTGTGCGTGTGTGTGTAGAGGTGAGTGTGTAGGTGTGTGTGCGTAGGTGTAGGTGAGTGTGTGCACGTGTGTGTGACAAATTCTACTATCTCTCTCTCATTTCATTTTTCATTAAAAACAACACATGGGTATATGTAAATAAATACTCTCTCTCTCTCTCTCTCTCTCTCACACACACACACACACAAACACACACACATAGTTAATGCATGCCAAATAAAATAGCATATTCAATATTATTAAAACATTTAAAAAGTCTCTCACCTTCAATGAAAAAAAACACACACACACACACTCTCTCTCTCTCTCACACCACACACACACACACACGCACACTGAGTTAATGCATGCTACATAAAACTAATTTACACTCTCTCTCTTCACACGCACACACACACACAGAGTTAATGAATGCCACATAGAATATCATAAAACTAATTCTCTCTCTCTCTCTCTCTCTCTCTCTCTCTCTCTCTCTCTCTCTCTCTCTCTTCACACGCACACACACACACAGAGAGTTAATGAATGCCACATAGAATATCATAAAACTAATTCTCTCTCTCTCTCTCTCTCTCTCTCTCTCTCATACACACACACACACACACACACACACATGCACATGCACACGCACAGTTATGTATGGCAATCATCTCTCTCTCTTCACACGCACACACACACGCAGAGTTATGCATGGCAATCATCTCTCTCTCTCTCTCTCTCTCTCTCTCTCTCTCTTTCACACGCACACGCACAGTTATGCATGGCAATCATCTCTCTCTCTCTCTCTCTCTCTCTCTCTCACACACACACACACACACACACAGAGTTATGCATGGCAATCATCTCTCTCTCTCTCTCTCTCTCTCTCTCTTTCGCACACACACACGTACACGCACACGCACATGCAGAGTTATGCATGGCAATCATCTCTCTCTCTCTCTCTCTCTCTCTCTCTCTCTACAGATCGCTCACACACAGAGGAGCAAGAAGAAGAAGAATGGAGGAATTGAAAAGCATGTAAAACCATCAAAATCTCACCTTCGTATATTGCTTATTGCACAGAAAAACCTGCACAGACAAAACGTGCAGAAAAACCGGCACAGACAAAACGTGAAGAGAGAGAAAGCGATTAAATTGAAAAGCAAGAAGAAGAATAACGACCAATAACAATAAAATCGCACAGAAAAACCAGCACACACAGGACGTGCAGAGAGAGAAAGTGAAGCTAGAACACATACAGAATACAGAGAATGAGAGAGAGAGAGAGAGATGGAGGACTCACCACCTGCGCAATGGAGAGAGGGTGGCTGCCTTCGAAACAAACAATTTCTCCAAAGGGTGGTTGCCTTTGAGTCTAGAGAGGCGGCTCTACAACTCTGCATGGCGAGGCGGCTCTGCAAGTCTCCATGTGGCGAGGCGACAGGCGGCAGAGTTTAAGGTTGCAGGAGTAAGAGTAGGCGGGATGAGAGCTTTTTCGTCATCAATGGAGTCTAGAGAGGCAGGCCGCGGCTCTGCAACTCTGCATGGTGAGGCGGTTCAAACAAATGCACCGCATCTGTCACCCATCTCTGGCCTCCCCCCATTCTTTGATGACACGTGTCATAGGAAAGTAAGGCCCGAAAGATAGATATAGATATATAGGCGGCCGCTAAACTTGGCAGGAATGGGCCCAGAGGAGGTCTGTTATGACCTCCAAAATTCCACAACGGCCCTTTTTATCCCCTTCCAGGCTCCATCTTCAACAACTCCTCGTATTGTTGATCGAACACCGCGATTCCCTTCCTGCAGTCCGCCCTTTCCCCTCGCTCTACAGCCATTTCTTTTCAGCACACATCTCTGCACAGCGCTGCCCCTCTGTGGAGCAGAAGAAGTCGTCTGCACAGCGCTGACCCTCCTGCTTCCCTCTGTGCAGCAGAAGAAGTCGTCTGCACAGATTTCTTGTCAACCACCCAGTGTAAGTCTGTTCTTCTTTCATCTCGTTTTTGTATGAACCCATTCCTTCTTATCCAGTTCTCCATGGTTTTCTCAAGAAATCCACTTCTAGTTATCTAGCTTTCCGAAGCTACCCACCTTTTGTTTTTATGGTTTCCTTTACGACCCATCAATTCTTCTTCTCTTTCCACGGTTTTCTCAAGTACCCATCATTCTTTTCCCCTCTTTTCCTTGTTTCTCGAGAGCACCCATCACTGGTTTCCTCTCTTTGAATGCACCCATTTCTTCTTCTGTACGCTTTCTCTCTACCCCTCATCAGCTTTGTATTCTCTTCTTGTGGTTTGTCCAAGCATCCATCTTTTGCTTCATCGTATCAAGTGACCATCGTTCGATTACTGTTTTCTCAACAGCCCAGATGATTGTCGTTTGCTCATTCGCATAGTTTTTGCTATTGCTTCCCTCTCTTACCATAGTTTCTTGAAGCACTCAAATGTTCTTATTTGTTTTTGTGAAGGAACTTCTCAGTATGTAGTCGACTGAGGTCCAATCCTAATACCTGGAGTTAAAGCTTGTACGGCCATGGTGTGGCTATCGATGGCTCTATTAAGCGCATGCATGGCTAGCTACTGTATGTGAAGTGAATATGCGGCCATTGTATCACCATGGGATAGCCATTGCTGCGTTGTTCTGAATGGGGTACGTGGTCCGTAAGATGAGCAACACGATCGGTTTTTTCAAATTTCCCCTCCTTTTCTAGATGGGTTTTGCAAGGCTATGGCTCTAAGGAGAGCCTCATTCGGTGGCGTTGTAGGAAGAACACTGGTCTCACCAGAAAGCACATTAAAAGATGAAGCCAAATCAGGCTCTCCCATGGCAGCAGGCACATCAGAGAAAGAGGTCCCAAAGATTTTATCAGTGCTCTCTGCAACGTTAGATCATTTGATTGCAAGAAATGAGCAAGATTTCCCCATGTTCAAAAGCACATACATGGCCGTGCACATGGGCTCTCCTGGCCTTCCCAATGGCCGCATCAACAGCACCACAAAGCTTACCTTGTTTGATGGACTTCGGCCACCCAGCATTGGTGTACACAAGTACTTGGAGCGGATCTACAAGTACACAAATTGCAGCCCCTCCTGCTTTGTTGTGGCTTATGCATTTATCGATCGGCTTGTCCATCGGCAACCGGACCAGCCGGTCACATCCCTTAATGTACATCGGCTCCTCATCACTTCAATCATGCTAGCTGCAAAGACTCTTGATGATGTGTAACTCCTCTTACCCAATTCTCTTGATTGTCTTGACCTCATGTCAATGAAGTACTTGAAATTCTTTTATTCTTGTCTTACCTATTCAACTAATACCCTTTATTAATGTATGTCATTAAGTTTTTGTCCAGTCATGCATATCTCTCAATTGTATTTATCCTTCAGCAATGTTATATCAAACACAAACACTAGGGTGTAATCTATTCTTTCATTTCTAATTCCCAAAGTTTTCTTAGTTGATTTTGACACAGTTTTTCACTGATCAAAATGCTTGGATCTTCTAGATCATGGTTTAATCAACATGTAGATAGATGCTTGATCCAATGGTGTTAACATGACTTCTTATCGATCTACTGTGCTTTATATTGCACTAAGTTTTATTGGATGCACTTGTGTTGGGTTGAACCTTATCACTACTTTTCAAAGGGCCTCGATCGTAAAGGTGTCTTATCCTTGTGGTTGAGAGTTTTCATGGAATGTAATGGCGTTGGGACTGAGTTTGTGGTGGTTTTAGATCATCCTCAGCATCTAAACCATGAATGGTGATTTGGCTAAGTCCTTTTCCTGTTTTGCTTCTCCATTCAGGCACTACAACAATGCGTTCTATGCGAGAGTTGGGGGGGTAAGCATTGCAGAGCTGAATAGGATGGAGCTAGACTTGCTCTTTCGGTTGGATTTTCGGTTGTGTGTTACCTTGCACGCATTTGAGAGCTATTGCTCTCATTTAGAGCAGGAGTTCCTCAGTTTTGGGCGCAAGTCAGTGGAAAAAGGATTGCCTGTTTTGGCTGAGGCAGAGGATTTGGCCAATGCCGAAAAGCCATCCACCTTGCAGGGTAATGACAAATGTGTTTCTACTGTCCAAAAGCTTGAACAACCCAGTGCTTTACAGTGAGCACATTTACATAATTTTGTTGAGCCAGATGATCTTGCCAATGCTACAATATACGGTATGTTGCTGCACGAATTATTGTGCACACATTCACACCCTCAGTTATAAAGTGGTGGTGTTTATGTCTCACCTCCTATGTCCATTCACTAATGTGTAATCTTTGCACATCCACACACCAAAGTGGGGTTAGTCACACCGCATATGAATGTGGGCAAAGGAAGGCCAATGCTTTTTCCACTTCAAAAAGGGTGCACACGTTGGTGCACCCAGTGACTAACTTATATGGATGAAGTGCCCATTCATGTTATGCAACATACAAATGTTGGATGCTCTTCACTTGGTTGACAGAAGTGTTGTGCTTTCTTACTTTTGGATGCTCTTCACACGTTCTTGTACACGTACTGGCCTCTTTGACGCAAACCATTTTATGCTATCTACACATGTAGGCTTGTCTAATAAGACGACAGTAATTAATTTGCTATGAAATGAAAACGGATGTATTCCTTCATGTGTACTTTGTTTGAATCCTCACAAGCATCTTCTATATATTTTGTAAGCAGGATTCCCCCCTTTTCTCTCTCTGTTTCTCTCTTTTGGCTTTTCAAGGAAAGTAGCATGTTCCTTATTTCAATATGCATACTTGTAGTGTAGAATTTTGACTATTGACTCCGTAGATTGAATCTAATGGTTAACATCAAAAAGGATACAATCATTGTTTTTTTTTTCAAGAAAATGTTTTTTTTTTGTGCAAACCCTGTAATTGGCTGTGTCCTTTTGTCAACAAAGTGCAGGCACACTTACCACCTCATAACTGAACTCTAGTTGTCTGGAGTTGAGTTATGAAGTAGTTAAAGAGCTGAATCCAAGTTATGAGGTAGTAAATGTTGGATGGTTTGTTGGTTGGAATCTATGCATCTTGCATGGGCTATATTTGTAGCTAAATAGTTGATACCCCTCGCAAATGCCCATGGGGTTGAAGCTGCTGAATTCATGAGGCATACAGCTCGTGTGTAGGAAGAGAGTGAAGTTGGAGACTGCATGCCCACTAAGCTGTTCGCTTTGCACGTATGAAAAGCACAGGCATCTCAGGCGAAGATGCCTGGCAAGCTGAGTTTTAACACAGGGTCAGCTCCATGTGGGAGGGGTATTTAGGGGTATTTGAGGGTAGCGTGGTGCTTGAATTGCAGCTGTACTTGCAGTGGACTAGTTGAGAGTTGCATGGGCTTAAGTTATTTGTTTACTAGCTGTGTCTGTGTCAGGATGTGCTCTTGTTTGTTTGCATTGACTTGGGTTGCTTTTCGAGTTGTGTGTGCAAGCTTGGGTTGTTCTCAGAGGGAGAGATATTGGGTTGCTACTACACTGCAGCATCCCAGTGCAATTTTCTGCAGCAGAAAACCCTTAAATACCGTGTTTGAGGGTTCTCTGCTGCAAGTCATCTCTCAAACTAGCGCTAGCCCACAACCCAGTTTCTCTCCCTTTGAGAACAACCCAAGCTTGCACAAACGACTAGGGATTTGTTTGCATTGACTTGGGTTGCACAAGCCAAGTCAATGCGAATTTTGTAGGTATATATATGTTGTACATAGATGCCTCTGGCACGGTGGAGGAGCTTGTGGGCATGTTGACTATGTGCAGATGCATGCATTCTAATATGTTGGGTCTGCATGCTTTTGCGCATAGAATGCTTGTGGCCGTGCTGTTGTGATAGGTCTGGCATACATGACATACATGTACACATAAGCTGGTCTACACATGCTAAGGCCCTCATAAAGGTGCCATAGGTCGTTACTTGTCACACATGCTTATGCTCATTTCCAAGGCTAAGCTGCATGTACAGTGTATGTATGCTGTTGTGTTGGGTTTGGTCATATTGGTGGCTTGTGCTTGTGGTCAGATGTGGATAGCAAGAGCACAAATTCTATATATAAATGGTTCAATTATAAGAATTGGCAATATCAATTTGTCCTTACTGCCTAGGTTTCTTTTTTATTTCTTTTTAAAGGTTATGGTTTGTCGTTCTGGAATTTTGACTTTTCTGGAATTTTTCTCATCCAAAACTACCTAATCATATTCAACCTTTAAAATTTGTCTCAAAAAAGGTATCATTCCTTAGCTCAAGACCCCATGTTCTTGTATAGTAGTGTATGTATTATTAAACCTTGCATTTTAGCGAATGTAGCTCACTTAGATGATGTTACTAAGACTTGTGAATGAAGAGTGTGGATCATACAAGCATTCTTACGAAAAGCAACACATTGATCCACAAAGAGGGAGAAAAGAAAATGTTGATCTTTGAGCAGATGGTGTACGAAGTCCTCCAAATTTTATCACATTCAAATCCTTGACTTCAATAATTTACTATTTTTATTGAATATGTTGTTGATGCATTGTTAGGAATTAGGGTTGTAGAAGCTAAGGTGGATGAAGATTAAGCAACACGATTGATAGAATAATTAACACAAATGATGTGGTTAACATGAGATAGGGAGTTGAGAGAGAGAGTAGCACCCAACTGAGCATATGCAAACGACCAAAAGACTTGTTGCATTTTCTTTACAGAATTGGCACATGAGATAGGGAGTTGAGAGAGAGAGTAGCACCCAAGTGAGCATATGAAAACGACCAAAAGACTTGTTGCATTTTCATTAGAGAATTGGCCTTTACATAGACACCAAAAGGTTATATCAAAAGATTGCCATGTGGAACAACTAGTTTGATCAAAACTGAGGACTTTGGCTCACACCTACAACATGGATGGTCATTTGCCCTTCTCCAACTTGGACAAACAAGGAGTAGGGAGAGTTGAGGGTGGCCAAGAATATACAAGCCTTTTAAAAGGCACATTTATAAACTTTGACAAAGTTTCTCTTTGAAGGCCTAGTTTGATGATGATTGCTCGTTGACTTCTTCTTGAATTTCATAGCTTTATTTGTTGATGTAGACTTGCCGATGTCAATCTTTGTTTGGTTCTTTTCCTTAAGCTCGGGGCTAAGGACATGATGTCTTTGCTTTGAATGCTCAAGGTACCTAACTCTCCTTTTGTTAGCTTGTGCTTTTCTTCATTGCTTATTTCTTCATCGTAGAGGTGCATATTGGAGCTTAAGAATTTTGAAAGGCCCATAGCACGGGTATAGTGATAGTAATGTGTTTTTTTAAAACTTTGGACATGATATCTCAATGGTGGCTAAGGACATGATATCTTTGCGTTGGATGCTCATGGTACCTAACCCTCCTTTTGCTGGCTTGTGCTTTTCTTCATTGCTTATTTTTGCACCGTAGAAGTGCATATGGGAACTTAAGAACTTTGAAAGGCCCATAGCACGAGTATAGTGATAGTAATGTGGCCTTTTTTTAACTTTGGATTTATCCTTGGATGGCATTCTTGAAATGGAGGAAGGTCTTATTCTTTGGTTATGCTTAGTAGGATAGTGTCTAATCCTTTAATAATAATGATTAATGTTTAATGATGTATCTTAATCAAGATTAGTACATCTTTCCCTTAAAAGATTAGTACATCTTCCCCTTAAAAGATTGGCAAAAAACTAGTTAACTTTAGAGGATGAAAATTATGCATCAAATCAAGGATAGTAATGTGGCCTTTTTTTTTACTTTGGATTTATCCGTGGATGGCATTCTTGAAATGGAGGAAGGTCTTATTCTTTGGTTATGCTCACAGTAGGATAGTGTCTAATCCTTTAATAATAATGATTAATGTTTAATGATGTATCTTAATCAAGATTAGTACATCTTCCCCTTGAAAGATTGGCAAAAAACTAGTTGACTTTAGAGGATGAAAATTATGAGCTTTTCCAAAAAAGTGAATTGGCATATAATAACAACTCATTTACTTATGATTTGAAGCTTGTAATTAGTGAGAATCACTTGGTTAATGATAGTGAGCTAAAAGTGAACATTTGCTTTATTCTCCCCAATTGGTTATTGTTTTGCTTCAAGGTTTAATGTGTGTAATAGAATACACCTCCTAGGAATTTTACCAATTGTTGAAGATGTGGTGCTTGTCAACCCAATGGGATTGGCTTCAAGATGGTGGGTTCATAAGGAAGGTTTTACAAAAATCTCCCCATCATTTTTTGTTGGCTCTCCACAGCATCAAGTAGTAGTTAGAAAGACTTTAGTGCATCATTTCTCTTGTTGTTGAAGACTTTAGTGCATTATTTCTCTTGTTGTTGTGGGGAGTTAGAAAGACTTTAGTGCATCATTTCTCTTGTTGTTGTGGGGAGTTAGAAAGACTTTAGTGCATCATTTCTCTTGTTGTTGTGGGGTAACATCTCTTGAGCACGCTGGTTACTATGCCTACAGGGATACTTTGAGGTTGTTCTGGACATGGATGGTTAATGTTGTTATAGACCTAGTAGGTCCTCTTTAGAGCATAGGAGTTCCTATTCCAGCCTTTTTATTAAGATCTCTATTTATTCATTAGTAGGTTCTCATGGTAACACCTCATATTCTGAATGATGTTCTTGTGTTTTTGCCAAATTTTCCTTGCCCTTGCAGGCTCTCGTTAGGGTTCCTTGTTTTCCTCCATGTTATGGAGCTTATACGATTTTATCTAAGAAGGTTCCTGTGGCATCTCAGTCACATTGTTGGGCTTTGTTTTGGGCCATGATACCATTCAAACATTTCCCCTTCAAGGTTTATTTTCATGTTCCAATCTTCTACCTTTTGTTGTCCTTCGAACCCACATTTTTCTATTCCCTTAAATAGTATCCTTTGTCTTCCAAGCTTCTCACTAGTATCCACAACTTGATAGTATCCTTAATCTTCTAGGCTTCTATCCATAGCTTGTTAGTATCCTTGGTCTTCTAGGCTTCTATCCATAGCTTACTATGGTGCTGGCTCACTTTAGTTGTTCTTCCCTTTGGTTGTCATTGTAGAGGCTTCCCACCATTAGCAATTGTGTCCCTGTTCACATTTCCATGTTATTTTGGAATCTTGAACTATGTTTGTCGCTCATGGTACCCTTAGCTCCTTAAGAGTTCTTTTGGTACCCATTGTTTTTGCCTTGGACTACTCCAAAACCCACCTTGCTAAGTGGATTTCGCTTTTGGCTTCTTCCCTTATTCTGATACTCTGGGATGTCCCTTGTCATCTTTATGAGGGGCAAGTAGCATGTGTACTAGGTTCGTGTTCCCTTTTTTGTATTTTTTGTGTTAATTTATTGTTGTTATCTTCCCATAGTGGCATGGTGTGGGACATGGCTCCATGTTAGAGATGTGTTGTCCTATGAACCTAGTTAACGGTGTCACTAATACATCCTCTTCCCATAAACATCTCTTCAATCATCATACCTACAGGCACAACATGTACCTTCCCTAACATGGGATTTTTTTGGGCTAATACATAAACTTTTAATATTCCCAAACCATTGTCTATCCCTGAGTGTATGCTCTAAGTTCCGGCTCTTATTGTACCTAGCTTAGGTTGTCTTGTTTTTTCCTAGGCTTCATACGAGAGAAAATTATGGTTTGGTTGCCATGTCAATTAATGTAATGAAGGGTGCACAATTTTCCAAAATAGATACATTTACCCTAACCTCGTAGGTTTAATTTCCAGATCGTCCTCCTCTACCAGGTAAGAGGAGCCATGTTTATTTATAATGTTTGATGTTTCACTTTTTGTTTGGCCGTGGCCTTCCTTGATTTGGCTTTCTCTTGACCCCCCTTTTTCAAATTTTTATGTCTATCTTTTCTTGTTTCTTTTTATGCTAGCATCTCTTGAGTTAAAGGGCTGTAATACATTTTAGTTTGTTGTGCCATCAATGAAGCTTTCCACTTTTACTCCATTAATGTTCTTGATTCACACATTGACCCTTGGGTAGTCAACTCTATGTCTCTAAATGGTTCGAGCCCTCATAATTTTAGCTTTTTATGGTGCCTGAATGGAGCGAAGAAATTTTGGATTATCTCGTTTTTACGGATTTTCAAATGATAATGCTCTAAATAAAGATAGAATACAATGACTTATTAGGTTGGCAGCACCCTATCAATCCATAGCAGGACAATTGTGTAAACTAGAGAAGGATGATGTGCTAAGGTATTGTGTAAGAGGAAAAATTTATCTCCATTCAAGAGGAAGCACATGGGAGGGCACTTTATTGGAGCAATGACTACTTCCAAAATCCTATAAGCTGGTTTATGGTGGTGGGCAATCTTTGAATTTGTAAAGTAATGCAACAAATGTTAGTGCTATAATGTGCCTCAAGAAAGACATAATGGGATAGATTTTGTTGGGCCCATTAGTTCAGCCAGCTCGACAAAGTCAAGCTTATTATGTCATTGTCGCCCACTGAATATTTCACCAAATGGGTAGAGGCCGGGGATACATGGAAAGCTGACGCGCTTGTACACAATAACCAAATTCTTATACGAGTATATAATTTCAAGATTCATATGCCCATTAGAGATGGTCAGCGAGACAAGGGGTCACACTTCATTATTGAAGTGGTCGAATATTTTCTAATGGGTTTCTTAGTGGTGTACTGTAAATCCTCACCCTACTACTCATAGGCCAATGGTCAAGTGAAAAGTATAAACAAGATTTTATGATCCATAATGACTAAAATCATGGAAGCAGGTCGAAGTGACTGGGAGCACAAAAACTAACTATGGTCATATGGGCATATCAAACTTCATACAAGGTAGCCACCAAGAAAACACCTTTTAAATTGGCATATAGAGTGGACGTAGTGATGCCCAAGAGTATCTAGTGCCAAGTTTAAGGGTGGCAATAAGAGAGTGATAGATTAAAAATGCATCTGTGCATGAAATAGTTGGCTGAAAGTATATTAGACTTGAAAAATTTGGATGATACTCACTTGTTAGGTATGAAGATGGAAAAGTGTAGATGCAAGCCATGGTTTGACCATAACCTTAAGACGAAGGAGCTTGAAGAATGTGATTTGGTGTTTATGTATAGAGTTGGGTCAAATAAATCCAATAAATGAGACTGTAAACCCATTGAGAAGACTCACTCCTTGCACAATGTTCAAGGGTATTTAGAAGATGATGGTAGGGAACTTAGAACAAGGAGCCTCTATTGCTATTATAATGCTTGTAAGCAAGGTGAGTGGGACAGATGTATCAACAAATCACATGTCAAGCCATGGATCTATCATACAGTCATTCCCATTCTAGATAAAAGAGGAAGAGGAAGAAAAGAGGAGATTGCTACATATGAAGATTTTTTTGACACCCTAAGCAACACTCTTTGCCTCGATGACAATTTTGCTGTGAATGCAGAGCTAGAAAATAAAGAAAATGTTGACTTCTATGTTATAAAATTCACTAGAGTAAAGAGCCAAATCCTTAGGCAACTCGAGATGGATGGGGTGGCAATATTGTAGCGAATTCCTATGTGTCAAGGGATTGTACTATGGAAAAATTGGAAACTACAGTTATCGCTTACCACTAACAATCTCACAGGAATCACTATTATTATCTCTCAAAACAATGGGTAAATTTTTATCTTGCTTCCCTTCATTCTTTATCTGTTGACTTTCCCTCCCTAATTCTCTTCGTTATACCTCTCTATTTCATCTTGGAGTGCTCTCACATAGTCTTTATTGAGTGCTAACTCTTGGGTATGACCCCAGATTCACCAATTAGCTAAGAAAACATCACCATTAACTTGTAAAAAGGGCATTAAATCGCTCTATCTTTGGGCAAAGCTCCAATGAAAGAGCAAGAGTAGAACTAGGAACCTCAAGGTTTGCTCCCATACGTTTAAGTGCCTTGCTTAATAGCCACCCAAGTGGTAGGGGTTGCTCGAATAGCACCTTGGATTAATGGGTCTTCCGAGGTCATGCCTCAAGGAAGTAGCGAAACCGTTCTCACGACCGAGACCACGAAGCTAATGACAAAAGCGTTTCTTTGCTCGAGTCTCAGAAAAACGAGCGTGCTCGTCTTTGACCCCGGCTCGAAAAACAAAAAAAATAGCACCTTGGATTGTTCAAATTAGCCTTAAATGAGTTTTGAGTAGAGTAAGCAAGGATAATTGAGGTGAATGGGTTGTATGTAATAAGCTTGTGTTAATTAGTATCGTTTGAATAAGATAGTGCTATTGTAAGACATCTGAGTTGCATGGCAATTGAACATTATTTGGAAGGCATGTTTGGAGTTAGAATTGAGTTTACCATCACACAACCTAGCTAGAACGTTTCAATTCTTTACTATACATACTATCGAAGAAGTGGTGAAGTTGTGTTTTCAATAAAGGAAGCTCTTGAAGCAGGGTTAATGAACATGTGACCAAGTATTTTGCCAACATGATCGGGCGGCTAGGGTACCAAGTTCCAACATAGATGTGTACTCTGTGGCCATGGGGTGCCTAACACCGTGTGAATGGAGAAAAGTCATGTGCGGCACGAGTTTGCTTTATGTTTTTTTTTGTTTTGTTTTTGGGGTCTTTTCGGCGTTTCTTTGCTCTTCACAAAACCCTGCGTACATCCACAAAACCATGCATACACTGGAACTCTCTCAGAAAACCCTAATTTCATATCGGCATCCAAAAATATACGGAGGAGCAGTTTTCTGACTGTATCTCCATATTGCAGGCGATCGGACCTTGCTCCGAACATAAGAAACCAGCTTCAAAGATTGTCGATGGCCTTGCCATGGCCAATAAGCAGGCGCTCTCAGGTTTCAGGGTTTCTGCAGAAAAACCTAGGCCTAGTTAGGATGAATGAGTATATGTCCATATTTTATGTAGAAAACACACACTAGTTAGGAGCCGTAGACATGGCCATCACAGGTGTAACGATGCCGTCCATGGCTCCTGGACCATCGCCTTCATCAGCATCTCCTCACAATATTAAGCCCGCAAGCTTCACTCATTCTTCTCAAGGTTTAACTTTGGCTCTCCCTGTACAGACAGGATCACAGTTTAACCCTGGTTACCCTTTGCCATTATCGCTTGAACCTGCAAGCTGTTTGTCTAGAATTAAGCTTACTGATATACTACCTGAGGATGGAGCTCCATCGCCTGTTTATGTAAAGGCTGTGGAGGACCTTTCCAGTTGTCTTGCCAGACATGGGGCCGCCATCATTGAAATGAGTGCGGAGGATGCCGCCCTTGTTAGATGTGCTTTGGAATCTGCAAAGCTTTACTTCCGGACACGGGTTCAGACGTCTGGCGGTTCTGCCACTGCTGCACAGCCATCGGGCCACAATTTGGCAGGTTACGCAGCCTTTGGATACAGAGAAATGTACTATTATCGAGCAGGAAGGTAAGCTGATGAATGATAAAGATGTTTTCGAGTCTGCTCTTGGAATTTCGTGCATGTGAGCTCAATTTGAAGTGTAGTCCAGAGTTTAGCTCTATTTGGAAACCTCTTTTGTCTGTGTGTGTGTGTCTCTTTTGTGTTACGTGTTTTTGGGAGATAGAAAGATTTCATGTACGTCTACTCGCCAAGAACACCAACGTTAGCAAAACCAACTATAGGCTGTTGGCAGCAGCAGAACAAGGACAGAAACAGCGGTGGTAACCAAGAACATGGAGCAACAAGCTCAGAAGCTTACACTATCAGGAGGTACACAAAGATTGCTGGTCACTTAAGAGCTTTGGCATAGCTAGATGATTTGGAGAATGATGACTCAGCTGACCAACAGGAGAGATTGGAAAAGCAGGAGGAAGAAGCCGCCAAGAAGAGACAAGAGGACGAGTCCGAGAGGCAAAAGCAACAAAATCTAGCAGAGGAGGCTGAGAGAAAACGCCTTGAAGCCGAATCTGCTAAAAGCAAAGAGGCTTGTATCAGAAAGGAGACAGAGGAGGCAAACAAGTGCAAAGCGAAAGCAGCACAGAAGGCTCAGGAAGCAGCCTCTAGTAAAAGAAAGTTTGATTGGTCTCAACACATCACCACTCTCAAAGTAAAAAAGTAGAAGGCGGCCCAAGCAAACAAAGAACAGAAGGAGCAGCAGAACCAGCAACTCGAAAAGCTGGGCATAAGCGGATTATCCCCTGTCAGAGAAGAACCAACAAAAGAGAACATAAGAGGAAATCGAACAATCATCACCACTATCAAAATTGAGTGACCGGTTGAACAGAATGATGCAAAGAACTGACCCGGCCACTCAGAATATTCTCACAGCATTGGAAAACATAACAAATTGTGTGATGGACAAGCTGGAGAATGAAGACAAAATGGCATGGATAGATCAAATTGAAGAACAAGTCCAGCAGTTGTCAGCTAAGGTCCAGCAACACCATCAATAAGTTGCTGCACAGGACTTGCTTAAGGCAGCATCAGCAGGGCACCATTGGCAGACTACAGGAGGAAGCAACAAGACTACAGAGAAAAGGAGATGAACTGGAAATGGTGGTCTTCGAGCTCAGAGCAACAACAAACAATGAGATCCAAAGCAAGCTGCATCAGGCAGAACAGGCGGCTCAGTCAGCAGCAACCGATAAAGCTACCCGCATTGTGGACCATGCTATCTAGATGATCCACAATGTGAAGCTGTAGTGGAAAAAGACCGCAAGGAATTACTCCTAGCAAGGGGTAAGCTGCGGATACAGAAGGCCATAGAAGTTGATGAAGAACTCCTTGTAGTCCAAATGCCGGTGGAAGTGATGGAGTAGTGTGAAGAGGAATTGACAATCACTTAGAAAGCATGTTGGGAGGACAATTTACAGCCGCCAATTGCAACAACCACCACGTGAATAGCCACCAGCACTGGAGGTAATGCACAGACAAGTTAGCAGGTGAGGGAGTTGTAGAACAACGTACAGAAGCTGACAGAGAAGCTGAATGAGGAGGAGGAGT
Organism: Cibotium barometz; assembly: GCF_041138505.1. Classification (NCBI taxonomy): domain Eukaryota; kingdom Viridiplantae; phylum Streptophyta; class Polypodiopsida; order Cyatheales; family Cibotiaceae; genus Cibotium; species Cibotium barometz. Next base: position 43,529,548 of record NC_141081.1, on the reverse strand, counting down.
TAGAAATCAAGCTGGAATTACTACAAAAACAGTTGTCAGCCAAAGGCACTGCAGGGGAAGGCTCAACAGATGAGTAGTTGCTGTTGGACCGACAAAAGCAGATAGCCACACTGAAAAGGTAGCTCGAAAATGAGCAGCAATGAACAAAGCTGGCACTAGCCAAAGGGAAAGAATAAGTACAACAGTTGTAGCCCATCAAGAAAATAACAGTTGGGACCATATATGCCATAGACTAGATGACACCAGCTCAACTGAAAGAACAAATTCTCATCTTAGAGTAACAAATGGCTATACAACAAGATGAAAACAAGGCTAGACAGACAGCCATGCAGGAGCTTGAGGAAGAGTTCAAAAACACGGACAAGGCACTCACGTAGGCTTATGTAAAGCTAGACAAACAAAAAGCCAAGCTATCCAGTACAGAGGACTGTGTTCGTAGCATGGTCCACGCACACGAGACGGTTTCTTGGACATAGAAATGGGCTTTGGAGCTGAAGTGTCAAGTGGAAAGTATGTATGGCGAACACTTGAGGATTTGGGAGAGATTAAGCAATGAAACAGGTTTCTACATGGTGCTTACATGTATTTCTCATGTGGTGGAACACAAAGAGATCATCTTTTAAATTTTAGAAAAAGTTGCTGTTTTTGGCAATCTCCGATGGAATTTCTTTTCGCGTCATTACCTCCGGAATTCGACAAAGATCGAGTATTGCCAAAGTGTCATTGTGAAATTAGCTATCATCTGGGATATTTTTAGAGCCGAAGATTGTGGAATTTTTGGCCTTTGGATTTGGGACATGTGGCAGAGAAGAGGATAAAAGTGAGACAAGTGTCCTCACACTCGTCAATTCAAGTCTACACTATTGGATTATATCATCTCTAGAGGGTCTACATCACCTTTTTTCATGCTTGTATTGGCCATTTATGAGGCCCTGCATTGGCATATTTTAGCAGAGATTATTTAGCATTTTTCTACCATTTTTTGGTATTTTTAGGCATTTTATGTAGCATTTTATGCTACTGCCATGCTGTCGGCGTGCTACAGTTGGTCGACCAGCATCCTGGGGGAATATATAAGGGCTGGCTCCCTTTCCCCCAATTCATCTCATTTTTCAGCATTCAATTGAGGTCATTAGTAGCTGCTACTGCTTCTCACCATTGTACAACACCTATGGGCTTCCCTCGTGCTCAGATTTCAGCAATAAACATCAGTTTCCAGCATTTACAGGTCTTGTACCTGGGCCTACATTTGTGTTTTATATTTGCTTCACTTTCTTTCATGGTATCGGAGAAAAACTCTGACGTGCGAGCAGAAGAAAGCTGCGTTTTTTGTTTTGGAGCAGAGGCTTCGACAATTTGCTGTGTTTTCTGCAGATTTCAGCGTAGAAGGTGCTGCGTTTTCTTCCGGGAGCAGAGGCTTCCTCAAGAGTGTTGCGTTTTCTTCATCTGACACTTGGGACTGATGTATTTCTCAATTTTCAGCAAAGATTGCTGATTTTTTCTGATTGCTAAAGCCCTCTTCTAGGTACCGAGGACAGGGAACTACACCTTGGAGAGATCTTCTTCCTCTCCTTTTAGTTTCCCACTCTCCCTCGCTTTCTTCTTGCTGTGCACAGCTTGAGAGGAGGACTTGCTGATTTCTTTTAGCCCCTTTCTTTAGAGAAGGTTTCTTGTCAGAGGACATGGCTTCACGAGGTTTCTGTACTGCTGCTCCTTCTCTTGTCGATTCTCTAGCACCATCGCAGCTTGGATTTCTTGCTCCCGTCGCTCCACAGGTGGTTTCTATTCCCAATGTTTTCTCTCTGAGTTTCTCTCATCCAGGTCTTGCTCCCACCCCTACCCACATACCATCCTACAATCCTCCCCAAGTCAGTGACTCCATGAAGCTTACCGCAACCAACTATCATACTTGGTCTTTCTACACTCAGTTGTTGTTGGAAGGAGCTGGTGTGTGAATGGCTATCTCCACACCTCACTTGGTGGACCCTGCTTTGAGAAGCATATTGGATGCTTGGGCTCGTCTTATCATCGTCCATTGCATGACTCCATCCATACAGGCACAATTTGTCTCCTGGAGTAATGCTCATCAGATGTGGACAGAGATCCAGAGGAGGTATGGGAGAGTTTCGACAGTGAAGATTGTCAAATTGGAGTTAGATCTGGAGAAGCTTACTATGACTGAGTTAGATAACCTGATTGAGAAGATTGGAGAGTTTTCCCGTATCAAGCTGCAACTTGAGGAGTACGGGAGCATCATCAACAATTCCATCCATAAACTTCTTGGTAAGTTGCTTGCTTCCTTTGATTCTTTCAGGGATAATATTTATTTCCATGATCCTCTCCCCCCTTTTGAGGAAGTCGCGAGTTATCTCCACGACAAGTGCATGCTTCGCGGAAAAGGCAAGTCGGAGTCTGCTTTTGTTGCCTCTGACAAGGGCAAAGGCAAAGGCAGAAAAGGGAACTCCAACAACAACAACAAAAACAAAGGCAAAGGCAAGGGTAAACAGGATTCTAAGGAATCCAAGGACAAAAGCAATGAAGGTGATTTTTGTGGTAGGACATGTCATATTGAGGCTCGTTGCTTTGCTTGTTGTGATGATTCTCGAGCAGCAAAAGCCAAGTATAAAGCCCAGGATGCTTCTAAAGCATATGACAAGGACAACACCAAAGATAAAAGGCAAAGTTTCAGAGGAGGGATCTGCCAAAGTTGCATACATGGTAGTCACAGATTCATCCACTTCTTCAAAGGATTCATTCCTCGTGACCACAGATATGACTTCTCCTGAAGAGGTTAGTGTCACACCTGAAGTGGTGGAATGGGTTGGTGATAGTGGTGCTTTTGCCCACATGACCAATCAGGCTCATATCTTGGAGGACTACCAAACTATCTCTTCTTCAGTTCGTATCGGCGACAACTCTTCGCTTCCTGTCACCGGTGTTGGTAATGTTTCTTTGGGTTCCTCTGCCACCTTACATGAGAAGCATGTACCACGAATTTCCAAAAATCTGTTTTGAGTATACAAAGCTTCTCAAAAGGGACTTGGTGTGTACTTTGATGATGAGGTCATCAAAGTAATTGACAGGAAGACTCTCTCGGTTGTTGCCAATGAGTCCATGATGGGGGTCTCTACAAGATCACCAATTTTTCTTCCCAGATCCCTCACACTGATTTCCATATTCATCAACTTTTCTCACCCGTGTTGGCTTTGGTTTCTGAGGCAGATACTTCTTTGTGGCATTCTCGCTTTGGTCATGTACCCATTGCTGCCTTAAAGAAGTTCCATTCTAAGCAGGTTGTCAGCGGACTACCTCAGCTCAGGTCTCTCTCACATATGCTCATCCTGCATGATGGGCAAGCATCATCGAGATGCATTTCCAGAGGAGGCCACTCATCAAGCAACCCGAAGACTAGAGCTTATACATGCAGATCTTGCAGGACCTATGGAGGTTGAGTCTCTTGGCGGGGCTCGATATTTTCTTCCTATGATGCTCGATTTGATGAGAGCTTGTTTGGCATTGATTCCTCTTCACCTGATGCATGATGCATCTTTCGACTTTCTAGATGATCCATTCCCGGCAGATGCTAGTGATCTTTTACCTCTTCCACGTCCAGCTCCTCCTCCTCCCCTGCTACAACCTCGATGCCAGCTGCTCCTTTACAGTCACCCGTTCCCGTTGCATCAGCTTCTGCAGCTCCCAATCCCTCTACGAGTCCTGCTTTGACTCCGGGATTACCCTCGCCAGTGCTTACCTCATCACCACTTCTAGCAGCATCGGATGAGTCCTCTACTGTGGCTGGATCTTCTTCTTCACGCTTTGAGAGGAAGGCTGGTCTACCTCGGCGGGTTCAGCAACTCTTTAGAGATTGTGGTCTCACTGATGCAGAGCTCCATAACCAGATCTCTATCACCACCCCTAGCCCTCGCCGTTCATCTTGGGCTTCCACATCTCATCACACAGTGAATTATGCTCTCTTGAGTTCTCTCCAGGAGATTGATGAGCTTGAGAGTCCAGAGGAGGCTCTTTCACAGCTGCAGTGGGGGCAAGCCATGGAATCAGAGATGGCCTCTATTGAGAGGAATAACACTTGGTCTTTGGTACCACGGCTTTTACATCATCGTGTTATTGGTGTGAAATGGATTTTCAAAGTCAAGTTTCATGCAGATGGTACTTTGGACAAGTACAAATCCCGCCTTGTTGCACGAGGATATGCTTAGAAGGTAGGTGAAGACTTTGATGAGACATTTGCTCCTATAGCCAGGTATACCACCATCAGGATTGTTTTGGCTTTGGCTGCACACTTCAGATGGCCCGTGTTCCAAATGGATGTCAAATCCGCTTTTTTGAATGGAGATTTAGAGGAGGAAGTTTATGTTGAGCAGCCTCCTGGTTTTGTGATTCAGGGACAGGACACCCATGTTTATCTTCTGCAGAAGGCTCTTTATGGTCTCAAACAGGCACCCCGTGCCTGTTATGAGAAGATTGATGCCTTCTTGTTATCTCTTGGCTTTGAGAGGGCATATGTTGACAACAATCTCTATGTGCTTCTTTCTGATGGAGATATTTGTGTCATTGTTTGTATGTTGATGACCTCATTCTTTCTGGCTCAGATGCTAGGTTGGTCACATAGGTTCAGTCCAAGCTTTCAAAGACATTTGAGATGATTGATCTTGGCCTTCTACATTATTTTCTTGGGCTAGAGGTTTGGCCGAAAGATGACTGTATCTTCATTTCTCAGCAGAAGTATGTGAGGAAGCTGCTCACACTTTATGGGTTGTCAGATTGTACACACCTCTCTCTTGTCCCATGGATCCCAATGCCAAGTTATCCAAGGAGGATGATACACCCTCGGTGGATTCCACAGAGTACTTGGCTCATTGTTTTACCTTGCCAACACCCGTCCAGACATCTCCTATGCTATGAGTGTCCTTAGCCAGTTCTCATAAGCCGCGCGAAGGTCTCATTGGCAGGCAGCTTTGAGAGTTCTTTGTTATCTTTGAGGTACTTCAGATTATGGCATCACCTACTCTTGTGGTGCTGATTTGGTTGGCTTCATAGGTTTTGATTGGGCAGCTTGTATTGATACTCGGAGGTCTACATCTGGATATTGCTTCCTGCTTGGTTCTGGATTGGTTTCTTGGAAGTCTCAAAAGCAGAGGACTGTTTTTGCTTCTTCCACCGAGGCTGAGTATAAATCCTACCTTCTCTCTTCTACTGAGGTACTTTGGATTCATCAGATTTTGGAGCATTTGTGCTGTGCCGACACTTTCTCGGATTCTCAGAGTGCTATTGCTCTAGCACAGAGTCTTGTGATACGGGGACGATCCAAGCATATTGAAGTGCATTATCATTTTGTACGCGACCGGATCGAGTTGGGCCTTCTTCAACTGGCCTACTGTTCTACCAAGGACAATGTGGTTGATCTCTTCACCAAACCACTTCCGAGAGCTACTATGGAGGTGTTACTTCAGTGTGCTGGTATTGGACCGCCCCTCTGGCGGCGCTGAAGAGAAAGTGTTTGATTATATCATCTCTAGAGGGTCTACATCACCTTTTTTCATGCTTGTATTGGCCATTTATGTAACATGCGGAAGCTTTGGGAGTCTTCTTTTAGCCCTAAACACTCTTGGAAACCATCTGATGCAAAAACGCAGATATAGAGAGAGAGTAGAGAGAGAGAGAAGTGCTGGAAATTATATTGATATGGTACAAAAAGGTACTTCTACTACAGCCATAAGCTGTCTTCATAAAAGGTGGTTACACCCAAAATTATGTCCCCCTATAGGACTCCTACTGACCCAATCCCTAGAGGATTGAATGGCTAACACAATGAGCACTTGGTGCCTTTTATAGGTCCCTTGGACAATTAGTAGACTGGCCGACTGCTGGTCGGCCAGTCTTAAATGCATTTAATGCTCCTTTTAACGCAGCCGACTGGTCTTCTCCTTGTTCATGATGCGCATGCTGCTGCCCTTGTCCTCTGGTTCAGCCGACCACTTCAGTGAGCAACCGACAGTCCTTTTTGGCAGCCGATAGCTTCTTCCATGCCTTGCTCCAAGTCCTGCTCTAGTTTTCACTGCCAAAAGTGCTCTGTGCTCTGTCATCCTGGTTCTACCTGGTTTATACTCTTTATCTGGCTGCCTCTTCTGGATTTAGCCCTGAAAATGTCCATGGCATCTAGGATGCACATGACAATTTATGAGGCCCTGCATTGGCATATCTTAGCAGAGATTATTTAGTATTTTTCTACCATTTTTTGGTATTTTAAAGCATTTTATGCTACTGCCATGCTGTCGGCCTGCTACAGCTGGCCGGTTAGCATCCTGGGGGAATATATAAGGGTTGGCTCCCTTTCCCCCAATTCATCTCATTTTTCAGCATTCAGTTGAGGTCATTAGTAGCTGCTGTTGCTTCTCACCATTGTACAACACCTAGGGGCTTCCCTCGTGCTTAGATTTCAGCAATAAACATCAGTTTCCAGCATTTACAGGTCTTGTACTTGGGCCTACATCTGTGTGCTATATTTGCTTCACTTTCTTTCATACACATGGCATTGTAGCATTTTCTTGCTTATTTGAACATGAGAGAGTTATCTCTTGGGCGAGATTGAGCTTGAAGCAGGTCCCTAGTGGTGTCGATGGTGAAGATAAGCAGAGAGGGATGGCGTTCCAATGATGTGAGACGGTGAGTAGAGAGGGCTGCTGTCCCAAGGTAAACTGTAGAAGAAAAACGATGATGAACTGTAGCAGAGAGTGGGCTGCTGTCCCAAGGTAAAAGCTGTAGAAGAAAAATGATGAAGTACTGTAGCAGAGTGTGGGATGCTGTCCCAAGATATGTGCTGATGATAAAATGCTGAGGTTCTGTATTGTGTAGCAAAGAGGGCTGCTGTCCCATGAACTGAAGATAAAAATGCTGAGGTGCTGTAAGTAGCAGAGAGGGCTGCTGTCCCATGAGCTGAAGATAAAAGCGCTGAGGTGCTGTATGTAGAAGAGAGGGCTGCTGTCCCATGAGCTGAGATAAAACAATGGTATGTTCTACTGTAGCAGAGAGGGCTACTGTCCCATGAACTGATATGAAACACTGATGTGCTGGAGCTGATAGGCGAGGACGATGAATCAGATGCAGTGTAGGTGTCGGCAGCAGCAACAGCAGTAGCAGCAGATCATGTGGTACCTGATGTGTCAATGAAGTGGTACAAAATGCTGAATGAAGAGGCTATGCTATATATAGTAAGGGGGGCTGCTGGTTGGTCCACTGAAAGGGCAGTCGGCTAGCAGCAAGACACAAAAAAGATGAATAAATCTAATAAATCCAGTAAAATCCCCCTTTTTAGGGCTGGATAAAATGCCATTTTCACACACAGGGCACATGCGCATACATTGTAATCATATGTATTCTCTATTAACAGTCTTGTGATAGAAAGGCCAACAGCGGGATAAGAAAGAGAGTCCTTCTGACTTAATAAAGTAGGAAGCACATAGGAGTAAGGAGCGAGACGAAGTAGAATTGTACGAGTTTGAAAAGCATAGTAATACAGAGTGTCTGAGTATTATTCATTGTGTACTGTCTGAGTGAGCGAGAGAGAGTGAGCATCTATATTTTGTGTGTGTAATTTGATCGGTCTGTGAGTCTCTGAGCTCCAAACCCAGTGGGTTTAGACATTGACAGTGTAACATGCGGAAGCTCTGAGAGTCTTCTTTCAGCCCTTAACACCACTTAGAACATGCTGATGCAAAAACACAGACAGAAGAGAGAGAGAGAGAGAGAGAGAGAGAGAGAGAGAGAGAGATGGCTGGAAATTCAGTATATTCATGTAGTACAAAAAAGGTACCCCTAAATCTGCAGCCATGGGCTGCCTTCCTTGAAAAGGTAGAAACACCCAAAACAGTCCTACTTAATGGACCCACTCCATAAGGGAGTGAATGAATTCAACTATGAGCATCTGTGCCGGGAGTGAATGAATTCAACTATGAGCATCTGTGCCTTTATATAGGCCTTTGGACAATAGAAGTGCTGATCTGACCAGAATCCAATGCAGCCGACAGTAGATATCTTGCCCTTCTATGCAGGACTGGTCCCCTGGTCCTTCTCCTAGTCCAACGCTTGCCACATCTGCACTTTATGCTCCAAATCCTGGTTCTAATCATCTTTTTCTGGCTGCCCCTTCTGGACTAGCTTCAGGACATCTCCGTGGGCAAACTTGCACATGACATCCCCCTCTGCTAAACTTGATGACGGGATTCCAACCTGTTCTTGGATGACTGTCATCATCCCATTCTATTCCCGAAGTCCCTCTGTCATCCATCCATCTCTGGCAACCCTTTTCATTGAAAAACCGGCCCGGTCTCCAAAACCACTGACTCTGAATAAGATCTATGCATTTGTTCCATCCAGTTCCCAATCCGTTCCTGCCTTGTCTCTGAACACCGTCTTGGTCTTCATATGGTACAAAAAAGGTACCCCTAAATCTGCAGCCATGGGCTGCCTCGCAAAGACATCTTAAAGACATAACATTTGTCATCAGAGCCACCTTGTCCTGGGAAACGGCTATCTTGTATAAATGAATAGCGAGATCTTCTCTGTATAAGAAGGATGCTATCAAAGCCCTCTCCTGCTGGCATCAATTTTCTTTTCTCCTGGGATACAATGCGTCTAAACCTAAAAAACATAATTTCACAATAAAGAGAGGACCGAATGTAGAAAAATACTTCCAAATATAATTAAGTTACAGAATGAATACTCACCTCTGGTTTTCCACAAGAGGACTCAACTCCTCCAAAAAATTGCAGAGCTCATGATCCCCAATACTTGTAGGTAGCTTATCATTTTGATTCATCATGGAGGAAAATAGCATATCCTTCACAATATCCATCTGTATTTTTTGAGGACCTGCACTTCTTTGGGCTTTCAACACTTGAGAAACAAACATTTTCACGCGTTGCCCTGCTATGCACGACTGGTCCCCTTGGTCCTTCTCCTAGTCCAACTGTCACCAGGAGGTGAAACTTTTTGCAGTTGTTTTCTTTATTTACATTTCTTTATAAATATATATATATTTTCTTTTCTTTCTCTTTGGTTGCTGTTGTTTTCCCCCGGGATCTCTTGGAAGGGCTTGGGCCATTGCAATGTCAGAATGGGTCAGCCAGTGGGACTTTGGACCAGTGGTTGGCTAAGCTTGAGAACTGCACTGAAAGATGAATGACAGTTTCCAGGACATGGCCACTGAATGAGGGCATAGGCCGGTTTACACTAGTAAGTGGCCGCCACCGAAATGTGAATGTATCTTGAATTCTAAGCAAATTCTGAAGTGACCATAGTGGTCAAAGATGGTTAGGAGACCAAAAGGAATGCAGATGACATCATTCCTAAAATCTAGGAAACTGCTATTTTTGGCAGTGTCGGAATTGAAAAGTCTTGGCGTGAGTTTGTGCAGAATGTTAAGGGGACCAAAAGCTGGCAAAGGACTGTTGTGAGAGTGTGAACCAGTCAGGAGATTTTCAGCTTGGAAGATTGCATGTGGAAAAGGCTTAAAAATGTGCCAAGTGTCAAATTTATGTGCATTTTCCACACTGGGAAGGGGGAAGCGTGGGATTTTGGGCTGAATGAGGCTCATTTGCAGCCATTATGGTGGATTGTTGCAGGTTAAGAGCTATTGTGGTGCACTCCCTTGCCCTGCAACTCATGTATTGAGGGTTGAGCTTGCTCCCCACAGCCTCTCTCTCTCTCTCTTTCTCTTGCAGACTATGGTAATGCTCTCATCAGATAAAATCAGGTACAGTTGTGTGAATTTCATGCTTATATGCAAAGGCTAGTTGCCTCCTTGAACAGGAACCGGTGTAGTTAGTTCCTACACCAAAGCAGGGACGGAAGAGGGTAATAACCTCTTCAATACAACGCTGTTTCAGCACTGTTTAGGTGCTGTTTTTGGGCTATTATGTTGCCCGGTTGATGCCAGAATGCAGTAGGACTTTGCTAAAGTCTTCCAGGACAGTACAAGGGTTAATTTGGGCTGAAAACAGAGCTGAAAAACAGGTCTGTGCAGAAAATTACAGCAAGCTGAATTGTGATGTTTTGGACTCCATTGGGTAGTTTGATGCCTATGGAAGTGAGCCTGTCAGTTGGGACTCATTCTGAGATGTTATGGAACAGTTTTAGTGCAGTTATGCTGGCAAATTTCTCCTAGAATTTGTAAAACTCAACTGGTGCAAGTAGAGTGCTCTGTTGCACTCGTGCTTTGTATTTTCCAACTTTTTAACAATAAAGAAATACCGCAAGGGGCGCCGGACTTCGGGGCCAATGTGTTGTTGAGCGAGGGAGCGAGGATTTTGTGATTGTGTGTCTGAGTAAGTCCAGGTTATTTGTGAATGAATTACCGCTTTATGTGTCCATAGACCGGTTTTATGGTTCCGTTGCCGGGACAGGGTCCTCTTTTCTGCAAGAGCCCGGACACGGATTGGATTGGGTGAACAGGAGACACACATAGTGAGGCACAACTGATTACAGGTGAGAAAGAGTACGGTCTCTTTCTCTGGATACAGGTTCCCTTAAACTTTCAGTTGACAGTATGACATACAAAGGGAAAGGCAAGCTCCCTGCCGAAGAGAGTTCCTCTTCTACTCGCAGACAGCGTATAAAGGTGACAGGTGCTCAGGTGTCAGCCTCTGCTCGGACGGAGCCAGTAGTACAGCCAGCCTTGTTAGAGGAAGGACAGGAACAAGAGGATTTGTTTCAGGCACAGCTTCTTAGCATGCTTGGAACTTTTCAGCAGCTAGTTAAGAATCCCAGAATGAAGAAATTTTTGCAGTCACGTACAGGGGATTCCCAGGTTGAAGCATCCCAGCATGCAGTAGAGAGGGCACAAGAACAGTTGCAAATGAGGGTAGAGCATGTTGAGCAGGCACCTGTGATACTAGCTGATCCAGTGCAACATGTTACCCAGGCACAGGTACAGGCATTTAATGGCCAGGGCAGTAATGTGCAAAGGGTCATGCCGACTATTCCTCCATTCGTTGCTTCCCAGCCTGGCTATTTTGGTGGTGGGTCTGTCTTCCAGGCCATGGCTAGGCCGTCCACAGTTTTGCCAGAACTGATGTCAAGAGGGTCACCAGGAATGATGCTTATGGAAGCTGTGAACCCTCTTTATGCCAATATAGGTGTGCAGCCCGGATTTCAAGCTTATTTTAGTCCAGCTTTGGGGCCCCCAGCACCTGTCAGTGTGGCTGAATTTCCTCAACCTAGTGGACAAAGAGCAGTAAGGACTGATGCAGAAAAGGTGCAAAAGGATTACAAAGAAGGAGGTCAAGCAGTAAAGTTTGAGACTTTCAGTGGGATGTAGGACAAATCGAAAGCGCTGACTTTCATTCAGCAGTTTGATGCAGCATTCACTGGAGGCAACTTCACAGAGTCTTCTAAGGTGCGGAAGGCTGCTACTTTCTTGAAAGCTAACGCATTGCAGTGGTGGACCTCACTGTTGATGCAAGGACAGGCACCTGCTACATGGGTCCAATTCAAGCAGCAGTTCTCTTTTGCATGGCTGACAAACACTTTTGAAGTGGATGTGATGACAGCATGGCACAAACTGGATGCAGCTAATTGTGCAAATATGGAAGAGTACAATAAGAAGTTTTGGGATGCACTCTTGCCAGTAACTTCTTACAGGACAGTGCCATTGTCAGAGCAAATAGAGAAGTACTGCTGTGGTTTGCCCAAAGAGATCAGGGATTACTGTATTAAGACCAATGTTTCCAACATGACTCAACTAATTGAGAATGCAAACATGGCTAATGCACTGCTTCAGGGAGGTTCAGGTGGTTTCAAGAGCACAGTGAAGAAGGAACCTCAAGGCAAAGGACAAAAGAGGCCACTGTATGGCAAGTCATTTGAAGAGAGAAAGGCATTGATGCAAGCTGGGAAATGTTTCATTTGTGAACAGAAAGGGCATATGGTTGTAAAATGTCCACAACAGCCAGCAAAAGATGCGGAGGATAAACAAGGGCCACCCAAGAAGAAGACAATGCCGAGTGCAGGATTGATACCTGACATGGTTGGTGACCAGCCATGTGATGATGCGACAGAATTGTGCAGAGCATGGGGTAAAATCAGAGATGCTACAGTGCTGATTTTCTTTGACCCTGGTGCTCGAGCCAACTTTATTTCACCGGCATTGGCAGCCAAGTTGGGAATTCGTGCTGAAGAGATGGGACCAGTTAGACAGGCTGATTTGGCATGCCCTGGGCATTCAGTTCCTGTCACTCCTATACTTGGCAAACTTCGCATGCATATACAGAGTTATGTCGACACAGAGGAGTTTCTTATCATGCCCTTGGAAGGATGTGATGTCCTATTGGGAATTCCATGGTGTCATAGGAAACATGCAGTGTTGGATGCTTTGAAGAGGAAAATCACAATTGTACATAGGGACAAGACTCATGTTCTGGATGTGAAGCTGAAAGGAGAGTCTATCCCACTTATTTCTGCTTTTTGAACTTGAATTTTGAATGACCTGTACATTTGTATTATATGTTTGGCAATGTACAGTTTTGACATTTGTTGTCAATGACTTAATCAATGAATGAACTTTCAGTGCTTTGAAGTTGTATCTGTTACGCTTCAAATGAATGATTTACATGTTGTGACACTAATAGTACAAGATATATGCTATCGCCCTGTGTTGCATCCGGAAACATGTATTTGAAAGGCTTGAACCTGCGATGGCACAAATGGTAGTGGCGAATCCCTATCATCGCCCAGTGTCATCCGTTGGCAGGAGATACATGCGATGACACTAATCACCTGTGGAATCTTGTGATCATCCTGTGTCATCCGTTTGCATGTGGACTTGCAATCGAGGTCGCTTGCTTCTTTCAAGAGGGGGGTATGTCACCAGGAGGTGAAACTTTTTGTAGTTGTTTTCTTTATTTACATTTCTTTATAAATATATATATTTTTCTTTTCTTTCTCTTTGGTTGCTGTTGTTTTCCCCCGGGATCTCTTGGAAGGGCTTGGGCCATTGCAATGTTAGAATGGGTCAGCCAGTGGGACTTTGGACCAGTGGTTGGCTAAGCTTGAGAACTGCACTGAAAGATGAATGACAGTGTCCAGGACATGGCCACTGAATGAGGGCATAGGCCGGTTTACACTAGTAAGTGGCCGCCACCGAAATGTGAATGTACCTTGAATTCTAAGCAAATTCTGAAGTGACCATAGTGGTCAAAGATGGTTAGGAGACCAGAAGGAATGCAGATGACATCATCCCTAAAATCTAGGAAACTGCTATTTTTGGTAGTGTCGAAATTGAAAAGTCTTCGCGTCAGTTTATGCAGAGTGTCAAGGGGACCAAAAGCTGGCAAAGGACTGTTGTGAGAGTGTGAACCAGTCAGGAGATTTTTAGCTTGGAAGATTGCATGTGGAAAAGGCTTAAAAATGTGCCAAGTGTCAAATTTATGTGCATTTTCCACACTGGGAAGGGGGAAGCGTGGGATTTTGGGCTGAATGAGGCTCATTTGCAGCCATTATGGTGGATTGTTGCAGGTTAAGAGCTATTGTGGTGCACTCCCTTGCCCTGCAACTCATGTATTGAGGGTTGAGCTTGCTCCCCATAGCCTCTCTCTCTCTCTTTCTCTTGCAGACTATGGTAATGCTCTCATCAGATAAAATCAGGTACAGTTGTGTGAATTTCATGCTTATATGCAAAGGCTAGTTGCCTCCTTGAACAGGAACCGGTGTAGTTAGTTCCTACACCAAAGCAGGGACGGAAGAGGGTAATAACCTCTTCAATACAACGCTGTTTCAGCACTGTTTAGGTGCTGTTTTTGGGCTGTTATGTTGCCCGGTTGATGCCAGAATGCAGTAGGACTTTGCTAAAGTCTTCCAGGACAGTACAAGGGTTAATTTGGGCTAAAAACAGAGCTGAAAAACAGGTCTGTGCAGAAAATTACAGCAAGCTGAATTGTGATTTTTTGGACTCCATTGGGTAGTTTGATGCCTATGGAAGTGAGCCTGTCAGTTGGGACTCATTCTGAGATGTTATGGAACAGTTTTAGTGTAGTTATGCTGGCAAATTTCTCCTAGAATTTGTAAAACTCAGCTGGTGCAAGTAGAGTGCTTTGTTGCACTCGTGCTTTGTATTTTCCAACTTTTTAACAATAAAGAAATACTGCAAGGGGCGCCGGACTTCGGGGCCAATGTGTTGTTGAGCGAGGGAGCGAGGATTCTGTGATTGTGTGTCTGAGTAAGTCCAGGTTATTTGTGAATGAATTACCGCTTTATGTGTCCATAGACCGGTTTTACCAACTCTTGCCACATCTGCACTTTATGCTCCAAATCCTGGTTCTAATTGTCATGTGCATGGATATGCCATGGACATTCTCAGAGATTATCCAGAAGAGGCAGCCAGAAAAAGACAATTAGAACCAGAATTTTGGAGCACAAGGTGCAGAAGAGAACTAGTTTGGACTTGGAGCAGGGACAAGGAAGGCATAGGACGCTGTCGGCTGCTGAAACGGAGCTGTCGGCTGAGATAAAACAGGCTGTCGGTTGAACCAGATGAGGCAGCTGCAAGGCGCATCAAAGATATGGAATATTGTTTAGTTGGCTGGTCGACTGCTGGTCGGCCAGTTCTCCTTTGGTCCAAGAGGACTATAAAAGGGTGCAAGTGCTCATCATTGTAGGCATTCACTCCCATAAGGGGTGGGTCCTTAGGGTCCATATTAGGACTAGACTTTTGGGTGTCTATCACCTTCTGTATGAAGGCAGCCTAGGGCTGCAGATTTAGGTACCTTTTTGTACCATTAGAATATACTGAATTTCCAACATCTCTCTCTCTCTCTACTCTCTCTTCATGTCTGCGTTTTGCATTAGATTGTTTCCAATGGTGTTTAGGGCTGAAAGAAGGACCCCAGAGCTTCCGCGTGTTACATTGGTATTAGAGCATCAGGCTCAGCAAAGCTAAACATTGATTCAGTCCCATATAATGGTGTACATGTCCAAGGTATAGGAAAGTACACGGATACGAAGCCGAAGGCAAGGAACACAGAATCAAGAAGAGATCCCAGGAGGTTTGTTGGTGGTGTTCCACAAAGCCAAAGGGGATGGCAGTCCTGTGAGCTAGCTAGGTTCTCGGGCAACGGTCCCAAGGGAGGATTATCCTCCAAGGGGTGATGTGAGTGCCAGACTCATTTCTTAGGAATGAAGACCAAGACAATGTTCAGAGTTAGGTCAAGAATGGATTGTGGACTAGATGGAACAGATGCATAGATCTTATTCAGAGATAGGGTGGTTTTGGAGACCGGGCCGGGTTTTCGGTGAAAAGGGTTGCCAGAGTTGGATGGTTGTCAGGGTATGATGACAGTCATCCAAGAACAGGTTGGAATCCCGTCATCAAGTTTAGCAGAGGGGGATGTCATGTGCATGGATATGCCATGGACATTCTTAGAGATTATCCAGAAGAGGCAGCCAGAAAAAGACAGTTAGAACCATAATTTTGGAGCACAAGGTGCAGAAGAGAACCAGTTTGGACTTGGAGCAGGGACAAGGAAGGCATAGGATGCTGTCGGTTGCTGAAAGGGAGCTATCGGCTGAGATAAAATAGGCTGTCGGCTGAACCAGATGAGGTAGCTGCAGGGCGCATCAAAGATATGGAATATTGTCCAGTCGGCTGGCCGACTGCTGGTCGGCCAGTTCTCCTTTGGTCCAAGAGGACTATAAAAGGGTGCAAGTGCTCATCATTGTAGGCATTCACTCCCATAAGGGGTGGGTCCTTAGGGTCCATATTAGGACTAGGCTTTTGGGTCTCTATCACCTTTTGTATGAAGGCAGCCTAGGGCTGTAGATTTAGGTACTTTTTTGTACCATTAGAATATACTGAATTTCCAGCATATCTCTCTCTCTCTCTCTCCTCTCTCTCTCTCTCTCTCCCGTCGCCGCTGCAGCAGGGCCTGCCCCTCCCGCTGTAGTAGCAGCCCCCTCCTCTGCTCCTCTGCTCGCCCTTACCCTCTCTTGAGTAGGGTTTAAATTCAGTACCCCCCTGAGGGGGAGGGGGGGGGGCTCCCTGTGGGCTATTTTCAGCACCCCCGTGATACAACATGGCCCCTAAACTGAAGTCATTTGCAACCATGGCCTCGAACCCACCCCCCCTTCCACCCCTTATCAAACCTCAATCCCCATGGGAGATCTTCATCATGGGAGAACTGAAGAAATTGCAGCAGGAGGTCTCCACCCTCAAAACTGAGCTGACACACAAGGAAACAAAGATTGCCAGTCAAGAAACAAGGATTGCTGGCCTCGAAGCTCAATTGCAGGACATCAAGAACAAGCAGGAGATTCAGGAAGCAGCCCAAGAAGCAACCCAAAAAATACAGGAAACACAACAAGAAAGCACAAAACCTCAGGTAAAATCAGAGAACTTTGTCAGTGAAGTACTGTCAGTCCTGAAAGAAAATGAAAGGGTCAAAAGCCTGGAAACTTTTGTTCGAATTGGGGGCTTGCCAGAAGATTGGTCAGTAGGTACCAACACAGATGAACAGCTAGAGGGATACATCTTGGATGTAGATATCATAAAGGAACGACTCACTAAAGTGGTACCTTTTATAGACCTTGGTGACCCAACTGACATTCAAATTAAAGGGAAACAGGCTAGGGTTCGATACTATGATATGATTGATAAGATCAAGGTAATGAAGCAGACTAAATCATTGCAAGGTACCTCGGTGTGGATTTCTGATGAGTTGACCCCACTACAACTAAAGAATAGAGCGGGGGAACTGGCCAAAGTCAGAGAAGCAAGGAAACAAGGGAAGTGGGCGGTCTATAGAGGAGGAAAAGCTATCATCAAAGATTTTAAAGGTCCACCCTCCTTTTGAAGGACATGAACTTGATACTTATACATATCTAATCACATTAAGCACATGGTGATTTTACCATTGTAACATGTAACTCTCATGAGTCATGAGAGCTTTGAAGTTAGTTTCTTTTTGATCCCACATGCACTTTTCTTTAACCGATACCCCGAAGTGGATTGTAACCAAAGATGTATTCTGATCTGTCCTATAGGTCAGCTTTGGCCTCGACAGGACGTTAATATATCTTTCTTTCTTTCTTTCTTTCTTTCTCTCTCTCTCTCTCTCTACTCTCTTCATGTCTGCATTTTGCATCAGATTGTTTCTAGTGGTGTTTAGGGCTGAAAGAAGGACCCTAGAGCTTCCGCGTGTTACACTAATCATCTTTTTTTGGCTGCCCCTTCTGGACTAGCTTCAGGACATGTCCATGGGCAAACTTGCACATGACAGATAGGTCCATTTTCAATCAGTAAAGCGACTGTCTTGTCTATCACTATAAAGGAAGTGGAGGAAGAGCCTCAAGAGAACACTGGCTGCTAATAAAGTTGCACGATGTGGAAGCAAAACATAGGGGAGAGAGAGAGAGAGAGAGAGACATTAGATCTTTATTATGTAGCAAGAGGCTTTACAATGGCAATACCTGCACAAGTAGATGGGTGTAGAGCATATGTGCTTGTGAATGGGTTCGATGATTACCAAGTGAGGAGGGAAGAGGACTTTATATAGGGAGGTATGCAGTTGGCCGACTGCCCTCAAGGAGCTGGTCGACAGGCCCACGACAAGCATAAATGTAGAAAAATACAAGTGTCCAATAAAAGACTTGTTCCCGCACTTGTTCCCACACAACACACTATTTTTGGACAACTTCTCTTTCCGAGGTGTATCCGGTATCTGTAGTACTGGATAGAGAAGTGTGTGGTGATCACAAATGCAAGTCAACCCTTGCATGTGAGTCACATCCATATAATATCCAAGTACAAAAGTTATATGGATAGAGTATCCTTTCACACTTGATATCCAAGGGAAAAAACCACATGGGAAAAAGTGCCCTTGGTTGAGCCCTGTTTACACGTAGCACTACTATAAGTGAGCATATGCCTACAAATCCCCCTTGTAGTGTAAGTGTGAACCTATACAAGGTAGAAGATCACTCTCTGTATGAGAGTAAGCTCAAAGCTTTGCGGAAAGCTTCAAACTTCTCTCGAGGTAAAGCCTTTGTGAACAGATCTGCGGCATTATCTTGTGTAGGGTGGCAATTGTGGGTTGCTTTTTGCTCA
This sequence comes from Cibotium barometz, assembly GCF_041138505.1. Lineage (NCBI taxonomy): Eukaryota > Viridiplantae > Streptophyta > Polypodiopsida > Cyatheales > Cibotiaceae > Cibotium > Cibotium barometz. The sequence continues at coordinate 43,511,436 of NC_141081.1, read as the reverse complement.
ACCAAGATATGCATGAACTGCCAAGGAAAAAACAATTTCCACCGATGGATTACCTTGTATCATAACCACCAGCCCAATCTGAATCACTGTATGCATAAAGCTGCAAGCTGCCCCTCTTGGGACATAATAAACCAAGATCCAAGGTTCCCTAATATACATATATTCATCGGACACACCTTGCCGAACGTCCCTCAGCGATGGCGACGAGCTTTGCCTTAATCTCCTATGTGTAGATTGTTGGGGTAAAGGCGTTATGCCCACCCTTATAGTGTGTACAAGCCCATAAGTTATAGTACATAGTACACTTGTACTTTTAATGTATCAAGTGCACTATGTGTACTGGTGCAATATACATGTGTGATAGGGGAGTCACACACTCATGCTATTGATGAGTTGACTTATCCCCACAACTCTCTCTCTCTCTCTCTCCCTTGTTCTCTCTGTGTATGTCTCCCACATGAATACTCTAACCTAACCCTAATTCTTCCTCCTCCTTCCACACAACTGGTATCAGAGCCTGTGTGGGAAAAGCCAGAAGCGACCAAAAGGCCCTTCAGCGTGAGCAGCCTGCATCAGGGTCACAGCAGCCAGGCAGATAAGGAGTCAGGCGCAGCTAACCAAGTGCAGGCAGGCTTGTCTGTGTTGAACGTGGGGAAAGACGCACTTCAGCACTGGGTAGCACACGTCTACACCACAGGCGGGCGTCAGCAGTAGGCGGAGACAGCGAATACGTCAACAAGAGCTAGGCGAAGGCGGGCGGCGCTCAAGTTGGGTGGCGGGCGTTGAATTATTAGCGAACCTGTAGACGGTGTAAGAAGCGGGCTCGGGGTACAATATCAAAAGCTTTGCAGAAATCCACAAAGCAGCAGTAAATCCTGTGGTGTCGTGCTCTATCCTCCTCGATGATGGCACGGAGGGTGAAGATGTGGTCAAGGGTAAAGTAGCTTCTCCGAAAGCCAGCCTGTCCTGAGGCTCTGCATCCTTGGCTCTCTGCAAATGAACTGAGCTCCGCCTCTAGCACTGATCCATAGAGTTTGGCCAATGTGTGGCCAATCATGATCGTCCTATAGGTATTAGGATCAAGTGGATCTCCGGCTTTGAGGATGGGGGTGTCAGAATACGCAGCGGAGATGATGACCAAATCTGGGAACACAAGAGCAAAAGCAAAAACGCAGGCAGAAAAACAGCACAAGAGAGAGACAGATGTAGGCGTGTAACTCTGCTCTATATACACAAGAAGATCCCGAGGAATGATACAAATAAGGCATGGGGGCTGAGGACCTATATATACCTCCCTGGAAGGGCAGTCGGCCAGCACTAAAAGTGTCCACGACTGAAGAAAGAGGTCCACGACTGCATAAATGCAGTCGGCCAACTATCTGATGCCCACGACTGGTAAAAGGCAGTCGGCCAGCAGCCCTGAAGCCCACGACTGATGAAGATCCAATCGGCTAGCACTGGGGTGCTCCTGGCATCATCTGGCAGCCCTCCCAAGCCTCAGAAAAAATGGGAAAAAATAGGGGAAAAATACGGAGAGTGGGGAAAAATGGGAAAACACCTCATAAGGGCGGGCACACCCACAACAAAGGCCCTGGTGTATAAAACTAGACAGGAGATGACTTCTAACACCCCCTCTCAGCTCCTGGCTGTGTAACCAACCACTCGGAGCTGGGGTGCCGCCTGAGCAAGTCCTGAGAGCGACTTCGTGAAGAGGTCCACAATACTGTCCTCCGTCAAACAGAACTCCAGCAAGATGTCATCAGCAACGATCTGTTCACGAACAAAGTGCCTCTGGATGACCATGGGTTCCTCCAGTGGAAGCCCAAACCTGCAACGTAACCTCCATCTGCTCCGTAAAACTGCTCCTGAGCCATAAGTAGATCTCCTCGTGTCCGAATCTCCTCCCCAAACCGAGTCACTCCAACCGCGGAGTCGGACTCCATCCAACAATCCCCCTCCTGTGTACAAGAGTCCCTGATCCTTCGCATGCCGCAGAAACCACAGGAAACGCAATCCTGCCTTCAAAAGAGACAAGTGCAACCATGAGCTCAACCGCCTCATCAAGAAGCTCCCGTCCAATCTGGTGTCCATCAACCAGATCAATGAACCATACAGCTTCTGAGTCACCGAGACATCACACAGCTCACAAGGATCAACACCTGTTACGGTGCACAAGCAAGTCCTGGAAACCTGATGAAACCTGTCAACCACCCCCTCTGAATCCGGAACCACAAAGCCTCGAGAATCCACCTCCTTCTGCAAGTAATCAATTGCTACCTGCCTGGCTTTCCGAAAGGTCCCCGTGGAAAGAACATCCTCATCTACTGGAGGTTCTATGTCCCGAACACTACGAGACATCAGAGCATAGGTGACCTGTTCAGCTTCCTCTGACTCACGAACACAAGAACTACCATCATCAGTACTGGAAAGTTCCTGCCAACTGCTGCCATCTACTGGCAAGCTATCCCCCACCTGGTCTCGGAAAGCTCGCACCTGCAGCGTATCCACACTTGAGTAGCCATTACTAGACTGCCACTCATCACAATCCTGAGGACCTGGGAGAGAGAGTGCTGAAAGCCTGTAGACTCCATTCTCCACTCCACCTTCCCAAACCACTTGGCCTGTTGCTTTGTCCCGGAGAGCAACAAAATGCTCATCAAACTCCACCCGTATGCCAGTCTTGCAAACCTGATGCACTGACAACAGATGAAAACCAAGTGCCGGAACATACAACACCTGGGAGGAATGCTTCCCCCCTCTGCCATCGGGAACTATCTCCATCCTGCCCTCACTGTGAACTGGGATAGTGGACGTATCCCCAGTAAGAATATGACCAGAAAGCCTGCAGAGATCCTGTAAACCGGAACGGGAAGGAGTCATGTGCCTGGAAGCACCACTATCGAGAATCCATTCCCGAGTATCCGTTGCGGAGAGTCCTCCAATCTCCTCCCTGCCTGAAGAAAATGAAGCATCGGTGTCCATCACCTCCAGGTGCACAAAAGCCGGAGTCTTCATGATTGCTGAGGAGTCTTCACCCTTCTCGGTCTTCCGCTTGGGACACTGCCTCCAGTAGTGGCCTTTCTCGCCACAATCATTACAGGTCCTCTCTGCCTTCAGCTTCTCGCGGTCAGCGTCGGACTTCTTCTCAGAAGACTTCTCCGATGAAGCCTTCCCTTTGCCCGAGTTACGGCCTTTCGACCGTTGGCCAGTAAAGGCCTCCGAACCTCCACCCTGAGGAGGGTTCGTAAATCGTTCCTCCTGGTCCAGGACCATGGGCACAAGCTCCTCCCACGTGATGGTGCTGAGCTTGCCACTGGTAATCAACGACGAGTAAAATGCTGAGTACGAAGAGGGCAAGTGTGACAGCAACGTTATGGCCATGTCCTCTGACGATATCTCCTTCCCAGCCTGGAGAACTTCCTGCTGAAGAGCCTGCAGCTTGTTAATATGCTCCCGCATCGTCGACGACTTTGCAGGGCTCATAACCCGCATCTGTACTTCCAAGGAAATCCTCTTCATGGGCGATACCCTGTTGTAAAGAGAGGCCAAATGCTGCCATATACCTCTGGCCAGCGTCATATGCTTTACATGATTAATTACCTGTGGTGTGCAATTGAGGAAAATAAACGAACGGACCCTGGCGTTGACGCGATCCCACATCTGCGTCTGGGCCTCCCGGTCCTTTCGGGTTGACGGTAACTCCCCTTCCTCTACTTCCGGCCGTGGAACACCAACAACGACGAAATCGGCGAGGTCGTAAGACTCCAGAACGGATTCCATCATCACCTTCCATATGCCGTAGTTACTCCCGTCCAACTGACGGTCCACCGGGAACGTGGGGAGTGTCGGGATCTTCACATGTCTCTCGGCCATCTCAAACAAATCTGCCATAGCGGGGATGTACTCTGAAAAGGGTGAGTGGGTGGGAACAAAGAAGAACTAAAACCTGCAAGTGGCTGTCCAGCAAATCAGCCCGCCTTCCTCTTGCTTTTCTTCCCGATCAGCCCAAAACAGTCCACCAATCAGCCACAAAACAGTCCCCCTCTTGCTCACACAAATCCCAAGACCTATCTAGAGCCTAGGGCTCTGATACCATGTCAGAATACGCAGCGGAGATGATGACCAAATCTGGGAACACAAGAGCAAAAGCAAAAACGCAGGCAGAAAAACAGCACAAGAGAGAGACAGATGTAGGCGTGTAACTCTGCTCTATATACACAAGAAGATCCCGAGGAATGATACAAATAAGGCATGGGGGCTGAGGACCTATATATACCTCCCTGGAAGGGCAGTCGGCCAGCACTAAAAGTGTCCACGACTGAAGAAAGAGGTCCACGACTGCATAAATGCAGTCGGCCAGCTATCTGATGCCCACGACTGGTAAAAGGCAGTCGGCCAGCAGCCCTGAAGCCCACGACTGATGAAGATCCAGTCGGCCAGCACTGGGGTGCTCCCGGCATCATCTGGCAGCCCTCCCAAGCCTCATAAAAAATGGAAAAAAATAGGGGAAAAATACGGAGAGTGGGGAAAAATGGGAAAACACCTCATAAGGGCGGGCACACCCACAACAAAGGCCCTGGTGTATAAAACTAGACAGGAGATGACTTCTAACAGGGTGATGGTGTTGGTGGACCAAGAGGGTGGAAATCCTTCACAAAAGGCTCTATTGAACATGTAGGCTAGTAGGGGCGCTAGGGTATCATGGGCATGCGAAATGTACTCGGCAATGAGTCCCTCATGATCTTGGGCTCGCCCATTGTGTAGTCTATGAATGGCCTTGAGGACCATGAGAGAGAGAAATGAAATGTTATATTAACGTCTTCAAAAGGCCAAAGTGACCTATGAGACCAAAGTTACAACCATGTGACATGTGATACACTGTCTGGAAAAGAAGAGAAAGAACTGAAGGTAAGTATCTAGCCCTACAATACATTAGTAGGGAGCATCCGGAAGGAGCAACTAGGGAGAGTACTAGTCGAAATGGGGTACATGAGTACATGGATACATGAATACATGAATACATGAATATGGGGTACATGGATACATGAATACATGAATATGGGGGAGTACAAAAGTGTCGGTGAGTACAATAGTATATGGCTGGAGTGGTAATCATCCTAGGAGCTCTAGCATGGTTCTCTTTCGGATGGCCTGGATATCTCCCATAGTGAGATGCCTGCTCGGATGAGCCCGATGCCTCGCAATGATGCTCTGAATCCTCTGGTGTAGGCACCGTCTCCGATGTGAGGATCCGCGAACTCTCCGGCGTCTGGATCTGCCCAACTGGATAGCTCTCTCAACTAGAGTCCCACGAGGTGCTTGCTGCTGGGCTGTCGGCTGTGTCCTCCCGGGTAGTCCCTCTAAAGAAGTCAGTAATCTGTCTCTGTGTGGACTCCCTGCCAGTCGGGCGTCTGCTCCTGATAATGGACTCTCTGAGTTCCGGATCTCTAGGAGATAAAAACCCAAGCATCTCTGATCACAATAGTCCATGACTCTAGCCAGTGGTCCAAATCCCTCTCTGAAAAGACAATGGTAGCGCCCTCGAATGTGCGGAGAAGAAGATGGTCTCTATAGAAAGCCATCTTCGTCCCCAACTCCTGTGAGGGCTCTAGCCATGTCCTCCTAGTGTCCAACTGAATGAGGTCCTGTCTGATGACTCTACTAATCTCAGAATGTGTCAAGGTGAGAGAGGGTGCCTCCAGAGAAGTACTGGAAGGGTGGAAGTCTGTCTAAACTGAACCCATGGAGCTCAAACCAAGATGCTATCTGCGCATACCAACATGAAGTGTCTCCCTCCATGGCTAGCTGATGAGACGACTCTAAAGCAAGTCGTGCATACCGGTGTCGGGGAAGCTCCTAGGTGCTATGAATGAAGGACATTGATCTGGCAAGAGCCTCGACTACGATCGGTGGTGCTCCTATCTCGGCTCTGATAATCTCATGGGGTACCGAGGCCTTAGCCCAAATCATCCTGGAGATCATGGACACAAGTGGTCTCTCCATCGATCTCCATCCATCGTATGTGCGTCCTGATCGACTGTGACGATCTAGGCTAGGCCCCCAGATCTGTACTCCATATAGCATCGCCGATGTGACCAGCGTGTCAAAAAGCCACAGCTTAGTGCATGGCTCCTGAAACTGTACCTGTGAGCACATCCTCTCTAGACCTCCTAGTGCTGCATATCCTCTAGTTAGTTTGGCCTCTGCTGCCCCCCTCATGGAAAATGTGGGCCCAGTGAACACCACTCCAAGATATGTGTATGGGTCAACATACTCCACTGTCTCTTGTCCATACGTGAAAATAGGCGCTGATCTCCATACCCACTGAGCTGTAGTATTAAACACCATAACCTTGGTCTTACCAAGGTTAACTGAGAGCCCACTGTCCTGTGCATAAGCATGTAAAGTATCCAAGTGCCTCTGCATACCCTCTGGTGAGTCTGCTATAAGCACAATATCATTAGCATATAAGAGCAAAGGTATCCAAGTGCCAGCCAATTGGGCTCCTGTGTCCCCTCGTGTCCCAATATAATCAGAGATCTCATCAATGTATAGTCCAAATAGAGTCGGAGAGAGCGGGCAGCCTTGTTTCACCCCTATAGTGGAGTGTATTGGCTGGGAGAGACCCTATGAAGTCCACACCTGCCCAACTACTGTCTCATAAAGTGCCATAATACCCCAAATGAGCTCACATGGAACCCCCAAGTCTTGCAGCGTGCGCAGCAGTCTAGCTCTGGGCACTGTGTCAAAGGCCTTGTGGAAATCCACAAAGCCACAGTAGATCCTCCTCCCTGTGCTCTGCCCTCCTCAATAATAGCCCTGAGGGTAAAGATATGATCCAAAGTAGAGAATCTCCTCCTGAAACCGGCCTGTCCCTGAGCTCGAACCCCTCGTCTCTCTGCCCATCTGCCCACCGTTTGCTCAAGAATAGAGGCATATAGCTTGGCCCGCGAGTGCCCAATCATAATGGTGCGGTAGTTAGTCGGCAGGCTTGGATATCCAGACTTGAGTACCGGCACAATCGTGGAAGTACTCCAAGTCCTAGGAAACCCCTCACACATTGCTCTATTAAACATGAGAGCTAACAAGTCTGCAATCATATCTCTAGCATGTATGAAATGCTTGGCTACAATGCCCTCATGATCCTGTGCCCTCCCTGTATGCAATCTGTTGATGGCCCTCCTCACCATCTCTGCTGTGAAGAAGGTAGAAGTGGGTGGATAGGGCTCTGGAGGGTTCGGTAGTGGTGGCTGCTCTAGTACTGTGTAGAGGGAGTGTCATGGCCCTGTGAAAATGGAACAGCACAAGTGTGGGCATGGTGATTGCAGAGGCAGAATATTGAATGATTCACATGGGGGGTGCCCGGACAGAGTTTATGATGTGTGGACATCCCTAGGTGTGAAGGGGGGGACCTAGAACATTAAACTTTAATGTTTATTAAAGTTTGCCCCTAGGCCTTAGTGGCCCCTAGGGACTTTTAAAGTTTGGGGCCCTAGGGATTATTTTGGAGAGATGACAGAGATCAGAGCTCAGTTTCACAGAGAGGGTGCGGAGCGACTGGCTCGCTTCAGAGCACACCCAGGCATGTTCTTCAGGGAGCTGTGGACACCCCCTTCACTGATGTATACCATTTTATACCCCCAGTATGGTACAGGATGGAGCTAGCTAGGTTGCATATCATGATTGTATACTCCATGCATATAGCTTTGCATTCTCCTAGTAATAGAGCTCCATCCCCTGCACACCCAGATTCAGCTTTTTTATTCAGTACTTTTTCATTTTGTTGGGATGACAGAGGATACCCCATACAGGTACTCCGATTTGTCTCATAGGCCGAGTTCGGTCTTTTGGAAGACGTTAATAAAATCTTTCTTTCTTTCTTTCTTTCTTTCTTTCTCTCTTCCCTTTTGGGAGTCGTGGAGCAAAAGTGGGCTCTCATGCGTGGAAAAGCTGAGGAAACTCTGGTCGACCGCTGATTAGGCCTGTTGCTGCTGTTTTCTGTGAGCTGTGTGCTGGAGCAGGCCGTACAACAGTCGTACAGTGCTGTACGAACAGCAGGTACTGCTGTGGACAGGCGGCGCAGATAACCAGAGAGGGTACAGAGCTGTGGGACAGAGACAGGCGGCTGCAGCTGCTGAATTCAGGCAAGTACAGTTCTATACTTTCTGCAGGTACACTGTACGGCCAGTTCTGGTGCAAGTACAGGTGCTGGCCAACACTGTTGCAGACGGCGCAGGCGACCAGCAGTACATCAGCAGGCGGCTACTTCTGGTTTTCTGCAGAAACAGTCTATACAGTCAAGTACAAGCAAGTACAGTCAAGTACATACAAGTACAGTGCTGTTTTCAGATCTGTACATTGAAAGACAGCATAGAAGTGAACGCAAGGAGGAGGGTACAAACAAGTACATGCACATATGTGAAGCAGGGTAGTGGATACAAGTGCCTGCAAGTACAGATTGGTACCGTTGCTTCCTCCAGTGCTGTTTCACGAGCTGAATTTGGTAAGCTCCGTTTCTGTTCATCTATCACTCTTTCTACTGCTTGATGTTTGTTGTAGATATGAGCTATCTGGCCCCTTGTGAGAGGAGGGGTATGGCAGATTGACAAGGGTTGAGACAGAGTTTGGATAGCATATGTATGTATGAGCTGAGATGTTGTATCATGCTCTTGAGTTATGCCAGATGTATGCTCATGGCTGCCCTGCTTAGTGGTCTTGGCTGATCAGAGGGAGGCACAGTGTGTTATTGTGGAACACAGATCTGTGTGCATAGATCCTCTGTGCTAAGAGGAATTGTGGGCCGTCAGATTGGACATACAGGTGTAATCTCTTGGCTGATTTTTGTTGTACTCAGCCATTCATATTTTTGGAATTGAATAAAGAAATACCGCAAGGGGCGCCAAGCTTTGGGGCCAACAGGTGTCGCTTTGTTTTCAGATTTGGGCACTCTAGCACCAATCTGTTTTGTTTTCACATCTAGACTACAAGTGGACGGGTGACTGCTAGTCTACCGCACTCTGGTTTTCTATCAGAGGCCGGTTTTAGGGAGGCTGCATACTCGCCCCATGTATCTAGAGAGGAAATGGTCGGAGGCGGGGGGTGCTCTCTAAGCAATCTCCAGGCCTCCCCAGAATCCTGACTCAAAAACAGCTGATACATGTCTCTCTCCAACCGAGCTAAGAATGCTTTCTTCTTCCGCCGAATGAGGCATCGGAAGATGATGCGTGACTGTCTATATGTAGTAACACCTGTGGCCACCTCTCTCTGTAGCCGGGCTCTGAGCTCCCTACAGTCATCATCATACCAACTATTCTGGGGCATGCTCCCAGGACGTGGTCGTACTGTAGGTTGCGTGTGTGGGAAGCCCGTCGCTGCAGCTGTATGTAAAGCCTCTGTCAGGATCTGTGTGAGCTCTGCTAATGGCCTTTGTGGATCCTCTGCACTCAACAAGCCGTAGATCTCTGCAGTGTACACTGTATACTCCATCAGTCTCTCTACAGAAGGTATATCTCGGGTGATAGGACTGCCCAACCTGGCAGGTACTGTAGTGGAAATCCACCGTAAAGGAGAGAAGTGCATGATCCACCGTAACTCCGGTGGGAATGGGGCCAATCGCAAAATCCTGGATACTCGGGATGAAGGCTGGCGAGGCTAAAACATAATCCACTGTGCTGGCCCCATGTCTGTGTGGAAAGCAAGTAAAGCCACTGGCAAGTGGATACCTCTCTAGGCCATTTAAAATGGCCAGCCCATGTGCAGTCCCCATCTCCAAGAGGTATCTCCCATACTCAGTACACTCCACCTCATCGTGTGATCTCCGGGTCAAACACATCTCCTCCACATCTATCTCTCTCAACATCTCCTCCGAAGTGTCAAAGGAGGAGGTCTGGTACTGAGCCATTCGAGCATTAAAGTCCCCAAGTATGATAACATCTCCCTCCTTGGAGAACTCCCATATGTCCTCATCTAGAATCATATATGGAGATTGCCCCTTGGGTGCTGCATAATGAGATGTGCTGGGTGGAAAGTAACATATAGCAATGTATAGGGGTCTACCCTCATGTGCCCTCACTCTGACCCACATGTACCTCGCGCTCTCATCACGGCGCATAATATGGATGAGTGGCTGAAGCTCCTCTCTAAAAAGAACTGCAACTCCTCCAGATCACCATGCTTCGAACGGGCCTCCTGTTTACAAGTCGTCTCCCATCTGTATCCCGCCACTCTCGGTAATGTGCTGCCTGGGGCCTGATGTGTCTCCGAGTAGAAGATGATGTCCCTGTCTCTGGAGCTGTCCTCAAAGGCCCCCACATCCAGTCTCAATGCTCCGTTGCAGTTCCATACTGCAAGTCTCAGACTGGTCCCATAGGTCTCGCACCGTCAAGTGGTGCGTCTCTCTAGTATCACCACTCTGCCTCCTCTGAGAGAGAGAGAGAGAAAGAAAGAAAGAAAGATTTTATTAACGTCTTCCAAAAGACCGAACTCGGCCTATGCGACCAATCAGTGTACCTGTGTGGGGCACTGGGGTATCCCCTGTCATCCCTACAAAATGAAAAAGTACTGAACTAAAAAAGAGAGAGAGAGAGAGAGAGAGAGAGAGAGAGAGAGAGAGAGAGAGAGATTAAGCGTCTACTAAAGACCCAATGGGCCTCTGAGACCAAAGTGATACAATAATGTCCCTGGCATATCTCATCATGGAATGGAAAATAAAACAGAAACAAAACATAAACATAGCTATCTCACTGGGGTGATACAAAGCTGTCCATGAAAACTCATCATGGAATACTAGGAACATAGAAACATGAGAGAGAGAGTTATATTAAACGTCTTCAAAAGATCTAGTGGGTCTATGAGACCAAAAGTGATACAATAGTGTCCTCATCATGGTACAAAAGAAAACAAAGACTACAGCTATGTGAGAGAGAGAGAGAGAGAGAGAGAGAGAGAGAGAGAGAGTAAATACTAAAATTATTATGGATTTGTAGAAGTTCGATAGGAGAACAAGTAGAGCATCCGCCGCCTTGTATGTCGGATGTTTTTCGATGTTTGGGTAAAGCTTCACGAATTACGCTTGGAGCCATCTGCAGACATTTGCAACTCCGAAGCGAGTAAGGGATGCTGTCATTGATGTGTTAGGCTCAGCTTTTTCTTTCTTTCAGGTAATGAATTCCTCAGCATAGATGTGTCTAGTATATTGGCTTGACAAGCTCAATAATGCTTAATGGTTTTGCAGTGTATTTTTTTCTCTTTTGGATGACTGCCCATTACCAAGTGATGATACCTCATCATCAGTTTTATTTGCAACACATTTTCGTAATTCTAGCCCTAGCGTAAAGGGTTCTATTGGTGGGGAAGGATGTTTCGAAGAGTTTGAAAAGGGTTTGCTAACCTTGATCGCATCGGACTCTCCTGGCTTGCAGGTAGCTTTGAACCATGAAGGCAGCAATTATTTTTGAGAATGGCCACAAGGATGTGTTTAGTGCAATCCATCTCATTACAACCTGTTGGCTGATTCATATGATTATTTATTTGGGGTTTTTTCTGGCATAATAAAGAGCATTGATGGTGGATTTATGTAAGAATTTTATGTAGATGATTCTGTCTGGTTGAGGAGCGAAAACATACCTTGTTGCAATATAAGTGCTGAGACTATCCCCATTAAGTGTGAGGATGAGCATGATAATGTCTTGAAAGCGATTTGTCTTCTGAAAGCAGGAGATTGAAGGGAGCTTATCAAGTGAGCAGATGTTCTCATATTAGCATGGGTGGACACTGAACTAGGAGAAGGCTTTGGTTAGTCCAATGCACACTTCGAAGTTTTAAGGTTTTTAAAAGTGGAACTGCATGTTCTCATTGCTGTGCTTTCATGCTGGCAGCAAGGCTCTTGTGCCACACGGGATAGCTTGATGTTACTAAATGATGCGTGTCATAATCATCAATTGTAACATGCAATACTCCTCCAGATGCATGCTGACACAACTATGGGCTAGGGCTAGATATGCTGAGAATGAAAATTCCCTAACTTGGGCCCTCTTCAAGAGTGGAAAAAGCCACTGGGTTGGGGTGGTTTCACATGTGTTGCACGCCAAGGAAGGGAACATACCACCTTGAGGCAACACTTGGGGCCTGGTAAACGTGTATTCTACATTCCCAGGGAATCGATCATGCTTCCTCCAGAAACAAGCAGAGGAATAGGGCCACGAGTGTTTGTGGGAGGCGTATGGAGCCACAGTCCCCACCTAGGAGGCTCCCATGTGTACCATACTGTCCTCCAGCAAGGCCTAGTCATCAGTTGTAGGCCTTCTCAAAGTTCAGCAAGAACACAACCAAATCTCGCCTCCGGGTTTGCTCCTGTGTTTGCCTCCCAGAAAGTGAAGATGTTATCCTAGATGCTCCTATATTGGATTAAGCCTATCTGGGTGCAACGGATCAAATTGGAGAGAAAAGGGTGAGTGATGGCTTTGGAGTGGACAGTGGTGGCAAGCAAGGTGATGGGGCAACCTCCAGCTCCACTCCCCCCCCCCTTGGGGATTAGGTGTATAAGGTCCTCTAAGAGGCGCTGAGGAGGATGCCTAGAGATGGAGAGAAGAAGAAGAAAAAGAAGACATATTAACGTCTTGCAAAAAAAGACAAAAGGAGAATTGGCAAAGAAGATAATAGAGAGAATGGAACAATGACAACATCCGATTGGGTCCCAATTACCCCACTGATGGGTCCCCACTGCAGGCGGTGTATTTTCTTGTATCGTTGAATAATTCAAAGTACAGGAAATATGTTACCAATGGACCGATTTGTTGAAGTGCTTAGATTTGTTGTAGTCCTGCGTCAACTGAACCGGGCTGACCATATTTTCTAGTAAGGTTGAAGTTGGGAGCATAGAGACTGTGAAAGGGCGGTAGTCTGTTTGTACAAATGCCCCTAGGAAGAAGCCATTTAGTAGTCCCGCCGACACAAATCCTTGTACTGGTGAGCTTATTTGCTTGCAACGATCTCTACAATGCTTTGGCATGCGTACTGCACCGTAGCTTCGTCCGGAGCACCCTCGAGCTTGAGGCTAGACTCAATCCTTCATTCTCTTCATTTTTAGCTTTCAGGACATTCTTGGCATCCTTGAAGTCCCTTTTAGGTGGCTGTCCCCCTTTAGGTGGCTGTCCCTTTTAGGTGTCTGTCCACCTTTTTGTAGGTTGGGCCTCCAAGGGCAGTTGTGTGAAAATAAGCCAATCTTCAAGTGACCGAGTGGGACCCATACGTGTTTCGGAGCTTTTATGTGTGTTCATCTTCTGTATTTACTCGTGTTTGTGTACCTGCGTGTGTTCGTGTGTGAACTGTCCCCAAAAGGGCTATGTATATGTGTGTGTCCACCATGTGTTCATATGTATGTGTGTGTGAACACCTGCTGAGGTGTGAACACACCCTAAGATAAGTGTGTGCCATGTGGCATTAGTCTATTGTATTGTGTAATTTGATTGAGTCAAAAGATAAGGTTTACAACCTACAAAAGATGTACTTGGTGAACATTGTACAACATTTTTTCATATCATTAATCAACCATCATCGAGTTATGCAACTGTCTCTTTCCTGACCCCTCCCCTTAATAGATTTGGGATAGAATGCATTATGATCATTCTTGTATACTTTATAGCATGCTCCTACGTTTGTTCTGTGCCTTTACCTAAGACTCAGCTTCAGTTACTAGGTTTCGAGTTTTAGTTTCAGTTTTGTTTTCCATGACGATGATATTCCATGGATACTTGTAATCATCTTTTGTCTCAAAGGCCTATCGGGTCTTTTGTAAGACGTAAATATAACATTCTTTCTTTCTTTCTTTGTCGTTGCCCTGTATTCTATAAGATCCATGGGAGGTTTCACTATCTGTTTTGTGAGGGATTTTGTCCACTCTCTAGGATCATTGACTTCTCGGACCAACGTTGCCTAGGGCTCTTCTTGCTTGAGCTCCACAGACACAGGGACACTTTCTTGAGACAGCTTCGGCCCCAGCCACCCCGCCCTCTTGCTCGCCAGCCAACCATCACCAGTTTCTTTCGGACCTAGGAAGTGGAGGACACCCATATAGTGGATCTTGTAGAAGCTGCTCCAGACCCACCTCGCCCGAGAGGAGTTACTTCAGACCGGGCCTCCGCATTCCAGCATGCCCCCCCACCCCCCCTCGTGACGTTGGCCACGATCCCCTCATCAGCTCCAGATCCAGGATATGCTCCATCGCCATCAAGCTATCTTTCCATGTGATGTAGTTGAAGGAGACCTCTCGGCCATACTCATTAGCCCCATGCTTGATATTTTGGAGATTGGGGGATGATGCTCCTCTCATGTTCCATGTTCCTAGTATTGCATGATGAGTTTCCATGGATAGTTTTATATCACCCTAGTGAGATGCTTATGTTTTGTGTCTGTTTCCACGATGAGACTTTGCCAGATGCTAGGAGTGGACGGGATCGCCCCCCCTTTGTAGATACATGGAGGGCAGGCAAGGATATGACACGAGAGAGGCCCCTCATCATTAGATTCCCTGATGCCAGGAGCAGACAAGCCTTCTAAGACAGGCGGGCTGCCCTCAAGGGCACATAGGTGATGTATGGCCGAGAGGTCTCCTTCAACTACATCACATGGAAAGATAGCTTGATGGCGATGGAGCATATCCTGGATCTGGAGTTGATGAGGGGATCGTGGCCAACATCAGGAGGGGGGGATGATGCTCCTCTCATGTTCCATGTTCCTAGTATTCCATGATGAGTTTCCATGGACAGTTTTATATAACCCTAGTGAGATGCTTATGTTTTGTGTCTGTTTCCATGATGATGAGACTTTGCCAGATGCTAGGAGTGGACGGGATCGCCCCCCCTTTGTAGATACATGGAGGGTAGGCAAGGATATGACACGAGAGCGGCCCCTCATCATTAGATTCCCTGATGCCACCAGCAGACAAGCCTTCTTAGACAGGCGGGCTGCCCTCAAGGGCACATAGGTGTACATGGTAGATGATCTCACTCCAGCACAGGTGGCACACCGGCATGAGGCGATGGTGACAGTTCATGAGGCCCGTAGAGCATGCAAGTGGGCTATCCACAGAGATGGTAGGATCATTATCACTTAGCGCCGTCCCAAATAGAGACGCGGGGTCTATGAGACCGAACACCTGAGGTTAGTAGTATGCAACTGCAATGGCATGTTGTGGTCGAATCCAGGAGGCTTGAGCGAGCTTCTCACAGGCAGGGATGTCATTTTTTATAGAGAGACTCATCAGAGCCCTGAGAGGGGCTTACCATACATAGCCGAGTATGAGTGGGAGTCAACTTTCCGAGGCGAGACCCACACATCAGGAGGAGTACGTGGCTCTGGAGGGGTAGGTGTCCTTTTTAGATCCCATCTCCGACAGATTCTTAGCATCGTCCGAAAGAACGAGGATGCACGGTATCTTTTGGTGCGGCTACAGCTTAGCAGTGATAGAGTCATCTACATTGCTGTGTGTTATTGTGCACCACACCACTCCCCTTACGTTGCACAGCATCGCCAGTCACCGTACTTACCATTATATGGGGATATCATGGAGTGCTCATAGTTGGGGGAAGTCCTGCTGCTCGAGGATTTCAACGCCAGGACGAGAAGTCAGCAGGTCCCACTACTCGATCTAGACGACCCTATCAGACTACAGGAGCTGGACATCACTAACTCATGGCTGCATCGATCATCACAGGACCGTGAAGAGGTCACATAGTCTTGTTATCTATAACGGGATGTCCCGATGGCCCTCCTCCGACGCCGTCACTCCTTCCCTCACTCAGGAGGTACTAGCAGTGTGGACTACCTTATGGGATCTCCGACTTTGGCAGACCTTCTCCCCGACTTCTCCATCCCGCCACCCCCTTATGAAGTTGACCATGCCTACCTCTCTTTCACTCTTACTTGCACACCACCCGTCCCTCCACCACCACCCCCCATTTCACATTACACTCAGGTCCTTTTTGATCACGAGCTTGACCTTGTTTACTCCAACCACATCTACCGCCAACTCCAGGATGTGGAACCTTGTATCCCCTTATCCACCCTCACATCACAGCTCACGACCATACTCCACACATCCGCCGCCGCTTCTTTCATCTGCACGCGGCGGTCTACCGCCAAGCCACCTTGCGGTTCCATGCCCCAGAACTGTTGGTATGATGATGAATGTCGGGCCACACGCTCCCGTCTTAAGCATGAGGTACGGATTGGGCAAATCAAGAAGCGCGAAGCGCAACGGATTTCTCAATGGCTCACCCGACGCAAGAAAAAACGGGAGTTCTATGCTCGGAAAGACGATGAGTTATACCGACTTTTCTTAGGGCTGAATTGCAAAGAGGCATGGAGGAAACTCCGAGAACATCGCCCTCCCACACCTATCACCTGCCCAGACACATGGCACTCCTATGCACGCTCCCTCTATCATATTGCCTATCAGCCACCCCTACACCCACCACCAGATCCCCCTCCCACCACCTCCACCGTCTTCACACTGCATTCCGGGACATCTGGGATGAGAGCTGTAGGTGATACTGGCGAAACCCAGCCAGATGTTTTTCTGGCAAGTAGTCAAGGGCATGGTCCTCAAGGCCATTCGTAGACTACACAATGGGCGAGCGCAGGATTATGAGGGACTCACTGCCGAGTACCTCTCGCATGCCATTGATACCTTGGAGCCCCTACTAGCCTACATGTTCAATAGAGCCTTTTGTGAAGGATTTCCACCCTCTTGGTCCACCAACATCATCACCCCCATCCTTAAAGCCGGAGAGCTACTTGATCGTAATAATTACAGGACGATCATGATTGGCCACACATTGGCCAAACTCTATGGATCAGTGCTAGAGGCGGAGCTCAGCTCATTTGCAGAGAGCCAGGGATGCTGAGCCGAATGAGTGCACAGAACGGAAGCAAACATGCACTAGAGTGTGCTGAGCAGAGAGTGCAAGAGAGAAATGAAATGATGTATTAACGTCTTCAGAAGGCCAAAATGACCTATGAGACCAAAAAGGTTACAACAATTGGTGGATCTGATACAATGTCTGTGTAAGAAAAGCTAAAAACAACTAAACAACTAACTGAAACTGAAACAACTATGAGGAAAAGTACGGTACTAGGAGCTCCTAATGGATAACATCGGGGAGGAAAATTCCAGCAACAAAGGTAAGCATCATACACATCACTATCCAAAGATGTCTCTCATCAGTCGATGGCGGATATCCTCAATGTCCTCCATGGTGAGTACTCTGACTGGACGTCTCCCATGCCGTGCCAGTATGGTCCTGATCCTCTGTTGTAGTCTCCGCCGGTGTCGAGATGGGCCTCTCATCTTGGGGCGCCTGGACCGCCCTTGCTCTATAGCCCGATCAATCAGTGTACGTCTGGTGCAGCTATACTCTGGGGCTAGCTGCAATGCCTGCTGGCTTGACTGCTCAATCTCTGGTTGAAAGAAGTCCGTAATCTGCCTCTGTAGGTGTCTCTCCCTCTCTGATCCCCTCCCTCTCAAGAGACCCTCTCTATGTCTACGAAGCTCCAGCAAGTATAATCCGAGGCATCTCTGATCCTGGTATCTCATGACTCTAGAAAGTGGTCCGAAACCCTCTCCAAACAGGCAGTGAAAACGGCCTCGTATCTCATAATATACTGGACAGTGACATATGTAATGTAACTCTGTCTCTGGCTCCATCTGGCACAGCTGACAAATCTTGGCCTCAGCTGGTACTCCTCTGAATCTGCCAGTCTCAATCTCTAGCTGGTGTGAGGATGTGTGCATCTGACCGATAGCACACCGTATCCCATGAGAAAGATGAGTATCCATGTAGCTCGGTCTAATCACAAACCCATCCTGCGTGAGCTGGAGAAGATGATCTCTATAGAAAGCCATCTTCGTACCAAGCTCGTGTGTCGGCTGTATCCATGTCCTCCTAGTGTCCAGCTGAATCAAGTCCTGCTTGATAAGTCTGGTAATCTCTGCCCGTGTGAGAGAGAGGGAGGGTGCATCCAGAGAGTACTGAAATGGAGGTAGCCTGTCCATACTAAAGCCATGCAGCTGGAACCAAGCTGTCATCTGTGCATACCAACATGATCCGCCTCCCTGTGATACCAACTGTCGTGAAGACTCCAGGGCTAAGCGAGCATATCTGTCTCTAGGGAGAGCCCAAGTGCTATGTATAAAGTAGACTGATCGAGTGAGTGCCTCTACTACCAATGGGGGAGCAGCCATCTCTGCACGGATAATATCATGTGGTACGGAGGCCTTGGCCCTAATCATCCGGGAAATCATAGAAACCAAGGGCCTCTCCATATGTCTCCATCCATCAGTGCTACCAGCTCGGCTGTGGTGATCCACTGAGGGTCCCCATATCTCCACTCCATACAGCATGGCTGAAGTGACCAAAGTGTCAAAGAGCGAGAGCTTTGTTCGAGGTTCCTGAAACTGAACCTGCGAACACATCCTCTCTAGTCTCCCCAATGCTGCATAAGCTCTGGTCAATTTGGTCTCCGCTGCTCTCAAGGAAAATAGTGGGCCACTAAAAACCACACCAAGGTAAGTATATGCATCTGTATACTCCACTGTCTCTTGACCATATGTAAAGGTGGGTACTGACCTCCTAACCCACTGTGCTGTGGTGTTAAACACCATCACCTTGGTTTTACCAAGGTTAACAAACAATCCATTGTCCTGTGCAAACGTGTGCAATGCATCCAAATGACACTGCATCCCCTCTGGAGAATCTGAGATCAGCACAATATCATCAGCATACAATAACAGCGGAATCCATGTCCCTGCTAGCTGTGCTCCTCTGTCACCCTCCCGCTCTACATAGTCTGAAACCTCATCCACGTACATCCCAAATAAGGTGGGAGAAAGGGGGCAGCCCTGTTTCACCCCAATAGTGGAGTGAACCATCTCAGATATACCCTGAGTAGTACGTACCTGCCCCACAACTGTCCTGTATAAAGCCATGATTCCCCAAAGCAGCTCTGTGGGCACTCCCATCTCCTGTAGTCTGCGCATTAGTCTGGCTCTTGGTACTGTGTCAAAAGCTTTGCGGAAATCCACAAAGCAACAATAAATCCTCCTGCCATATAATCTGCCCTCCTCAATAATAGCTCTGAGTGTCAAGATATGGTCAAGAGTGGAGAAGCCTCTCCTGAACCCTACCTGCCTTGATGCATGTATGCCCTCTCTCTCTCGCCATCTACTCAACTCCTGCTCAAGAATAGATGCATATAATCTAGCCAATGTGTGACCAATCATGATGGTACGATAATTCCCAGGAAGCATGGGATCCCCTGACTTGAAGATAGGCACAATCGTGGACATATTCCAAGTCTCAGGAAAACCCTCACACATGGCTCGGTTAAACATCATAGCAATAAGCTCTGCAAGCATATCTCTGGCATGAATAAAGTGTTCTGCTACCAAACCATCATGATCATATGCTCTCCCAGTCCTCATCCTGTCAATAGCTTTCCTTACCATCTCAGCAGTAAAGAAAGCACGTGTCTCTGGGCATGGCTCCGATGGGTCTGGCAGGGGCGGCTGTCCTGCTGCTGTGTATAGGGATGCTGTATACTCACCCCAAATCTCTGTGGAGGTAATGGCTGGTGATGGTGAATGCTCATGGAATAGTCTCCATGCCTCGCCTGAGTCCTGACTCATAAATAACTGATACAAATCCCTAACTGAGCAAGATAAGCCCTCTTCTTCCGTCGCACTAGGTGCCGGAAGGTAATCCGTGACTGTCTGTGAGTGGTAACACCCATGAGCACCTCTCTCTGTAATCTGATCCTCATCTCTCTGCACTCCTCATCATACCAACTGTTCTGGGGCATGTTCCCAGATCGTCTCCGTGTAGGCTGACTATGGGGATATGCCTCTGATGCTGCAGTATGAAGCGTCTCTATCAATATCTGAGTGAGCTCATCTAATGGTCGTCCCGGCTCCTCGGCACATAAGTGTCTGTATATCTCATCCGTGTACACGGTGTCAGTCTCCCTCGTAAAGGTATAACGAGTATGTGTGGAGACCTGTCCCAATGGAGCTGTGCTGAACTGAAATGTGAGAGTGAAGGACAAGATAGCATGATCCACTGCTATTCCAACCGGCCTAGTGCCTACCATAAAATCCTGAAAAGAGGGAATGAGACTGGGCTGAGCCATAACATAGTCCACTGTACTAGCACCATGCCTATGTGGAAAGCTAGTGAAACCGCCCGATGTCGGGAATCTCTGTAGGCCATTCAGGATGGCCAATCTTTGTGCAGTCCCCATGTCTATCAAATACCGCCCATACACTGTATGTTCCTCATCCTCTGAGAGTCTAGATAGGCCCATATCCCTAACATCAAGCTCCCTCAATATCTCCTCTGAGGTATCATAAAATACTGTCTGGTTATGGGCGGTCTTGGCATTGAAGTCCCCCCAGGAGAATGATGTCACCATCCCTGGAGAACTCCCAAATGTCATCATCCAAAATAGAAAAGGGAGACTGCCCGCTAGGTGATGCATACATCGATGTACTAGGAGCAAAATAGCATATAGCAATGTAGAGATATCTGCCCGTCTGTGCCCTCAGTCTAACCCACATGTACCTAGCCTGCTCATCTCTGCGGACTATATGTATCAGTGGCTGTAGCTCCTTTCTAAACAATACTGCCACTCCTCCTGAGCCCCGTCGTCTATGCTCTGAACGAGTCTCCTGTCTACAAGCTGTCTCCCATCGGTATCCACTAACATGTGGCATGGATTGTCGAGGAGCCTGATGCGTCTCACAGTAGAAGATGATGTCCCTCCCAGTGAAACTATCCTCAAAAGCTCCTACATCAAGGCGTAGAGATCCATTACAATTCCAAGTAGCAACTTTGAGTGTAGTCCCATAGGTCTCGCGCCGTCATGAAGAGCGTCTCTCCATAATCACCACTCTACCATCTCTATAGAAGGCCACTTTCCCTTTCTCTCGGGCTGCCCTTATCTCTGGCATAACTTCTTTCATGTGGGCAAGTTGCGAGAGAGTGAGGTCATCTCCAAAAAATATTCCCGTCTTCTTGAGTGTAGGACATCTCTTCAAGAAGTCCTTCTTCGCTTCCATGGAGGGGAAACGAATGATAAGTGCTCTCTCCTTAGAAGA
This sequence comes from Cibotium barometz, assembly GCF_041138505.1. Lineage (NCBI taxonomy): Eukaryota > Viridiplantae > Streptophyta > Polypodiopsida > Cyatheales > Cibotiaceae > Cibotium > Cibotium barometz. Next base: position 43,490,285 of record NC_141081.1, on the reverse strand, counting down.
TTCGCCACTACCTTTTCTCTTCTTTCCCACTCTCCATGCTTCCATAGTTGCTTCATCTCTCACTCCTTAGAGAGAGAGAGATGAAGCAACTATGCTGAATATACTGAAGTGATACAGTCCCAAGCAAGAGACATGAAGAGTCTCATAAGTGAGGGAGCAAAAGGAAGACTAGACTATGAGAAAAGTGAGAGGCCAGCCCACCTATTTATAGGTAAGAGGGGCTGGCAGCACAGAAACATGGGACGGGGAAGGGGAACAGGGACAGGGACGGGGAACGGGACGGGGACGGGGCAAAAGGCCGTCCCGGGGACGGTGAAAAAAACGGCAATTTGAAAACGATTGTTTTTTTGCAATTTTTTTTAACACACTTGATTTACACTTAGAAACCAAGACATTAAGCACAAAATTGCACCAAAAAGAGGAGAAATGCATAGTCGTATTAGCAAAAAACTATAATGGGGCGCCGATGGCGTGATAAACAAAAGTGAGTGTACAATCTAAACAAAAATGCCAAATGGCATAATGAAAGGCCCAAGGAGGGTGTACACTCAAGGCAAAATGACTAAGTGCCAAGATACAAGATTGCTAGCAAAAAAGTGAGGCAAGAGTCGAGACTCGAGACTCTAGACTCAAGAGACTAGGCAAGAGGCTGAAAAGGGTGAAGATCAATCGTGACCTCCATAGGCTGGTCCTCAAGTGGAGGGGGAGTAGGAGGATGGGGGGGACAATGCCTCGGGCACAACCTCAAGCTCCTCTAAAATCTCGGCCCTCTGCTGATCAGAGAGATGTGGGTCCTGCTCTCCCATTCGGTGAAAGGATCTGCCTTCTTTGTCAAGCCCTTGCAAAGCATTCATAAGTTGGCACTGACAAATACCAAATCATTTGCACGCTGTACACCAAGGCGGTTCCTCTTCTTAGAGGCAATGTGGCTATAAACTGACCAGAGTTGCTCTAGGCAACTGCTACTGCAAGCCTGCGAGAGTACGCGCACAGCAAATTCCTGCAACTTTGGAGTTTCCGCACCATAATCCTCCCACCGAAGTGCAGACCCTATCTTGAAGCGGTCCGCCCGTGCATCTGCCAAACCAAAAGCCCCCCGCTTTTCTCTATAAATCTACAATTGGTCCTTGATTGTGCGGCGATCCTCCTCACTAGTGTAAAGGCGATCCAAGGTTTGTCGAAGGTCTTTGCTCACCTCTTTGTCCTTGTGTTGCCCTTTGCCTTGAAACTCAGGATCAACAATGTAGGCAGCAGCATGGAGGGGAGAGTGGTAGGCTTGTCACCTTTTCAAACATAGGGATTTGACCTGTTTATAGTGAGGCTTGACTTTGAACATTGCTTTTAGCTTCTCTATCATGCGATCAATTGCCTCGTACACTTTGCCAATGCATGGTTGAGTGGAATCCACTACCCTAAGGAGATCAATAATCGGTTGCACCATCTCCACAAGCGCCTTGGCCTCCTCCCACCATGCCGCATCGTCCGCCCTTTCCCTGCAAAATTTGCCGACCGTCGTGGAAGCCTCTGAAGTGCGTGCAAACTCATCACTGAGGAAGAGTCCCCTCAATGCCCTGCTACATGTACACAAGCGGCCTAGCATGAGAAAGTTGAATGCAAACCTTGTCTCGGAATACTTAAGAAGAGAGAGGCTTGACTTCTTGGAAAACTCGTGCTGCACCCTTTGATGGTTGAGGACAAAGGTCACTATTTTGTTGGCATCCTCAATGACAGGTGCAACCCAATCCAAGGCCCCTATGTCTTTGATAAGGTTGTTGAGGCAATGGGCCATGCAAAAGCACACGGTGATGCGAGGATAAGTTGCTTGGAGAATTGTCCCCGCAGCCCTATTTGCCGGTTCTCCATCCGCACATATGGCAATGACATTCTCTGCCCCCACCGTCTCTAGTGTTGTTGCCCACTCCGCAGCAAGTATCTCGGCACTCTTCCCTGTCCCGGAAGCATCATGGGAGTCGACATAGTATGTCTCCCCTCGTGAGTAGGCAACAACTCCATGGATGGAGCGCTTTCTAGTGTCACTCCACCCATCAACGACGAGGGTAACACCATTTTCAGCCCATTGCTCTTTCACGTGGTTGGCCGCCACCTCCACGCTTGCCTTCTCCTTCTCAAGGAGAGAGGTGCGGATGGTCTCCGAAGAGGGGGGAACATAAGAGGGTCCATACTCCGCTATCAATTTGCACATGGCCCGAAAGTATGGAGATCTATCCAAAACACCATATGCAAAACACAAACAAAATTCAGATTTTTACCATCATTTAGTCTTTTAGTCTTTAGAGCATGATATTTGAATAGTACATGAGCAACCCTACGGCCTAAAGTATAAACACATAATACATAATAGTATAAATATTAAATAATAATACATATGCATAGTGCCAAGGACTTACCGTGCCGCCCGAAATGCTATGTGGTCATGAAAGAAGAATCGTGCCACCGCCATGTCCACCTCCTCTTTCAATTGAGGGTTCCAATTCTCATCAAGAGTACTTTGACGTCCCCGGGAAGCGGATGCCTCTCTTGATGAACGAGGTACATACGGCGTTGATGTCCTCACAAAGGATGTGGGGTCGACGGCCACTTGAGGATTGCGTTTTGCCAACTCGGCCGCCTCATAAACCACAAGCTTTTCAAGGAGCTCCTTCTTCTTCTCGGCCAAAACCTCCTTGCAAAGTTGCACTTCGTTGCCGGGCTCATGCAAGAAGTGAGCACGCACTTTGTGGGCACCGCCGGTTCGCTTGTAGCCGCAAAGCTTACATACCCATGGTCTTGAACCATCCCCTTGACCGTATTGCGAGCACTCTACCTCATCCCACCAACTCCATCGATGTACGGCGAGCCTCCTCCTTCGTGATGGAGCGGGTGTTGAAGTGGTGGAGGCGGCGGCGGACCCGGGTTGAGTAGAGGAAGGGGTTTGAGAAGAGGATGCCATAGTGATAGAGTAGAGCTTGAGATGGATGGTAGAGCTTGAGAAAGAGTCAAGACGGAGAATCGGGATGGAGATGTTGGAGAAGGAGAGCTTGGAGAGGGAGAGCTTGGATGTTGGAGAAGGAGAGCTTGAAGAGGGTGAGCTTGAAGAGGGAGAGCTTGGATGTTGGAGAAGGAGAGCTTGGAGAGGGTGAGGTTGGAGAGGTTGGAGAGGGTGAGCTTGGAGAAGGAGAGCTTGGAGAGGGAGAGCTTGAGCCTTGGGTCTGGAGAGGGAGAGCTTGGAGAGGAGAGGGCTTGAGGAGAGCATGGAGGTAGAGGTCTCTTATATAGAAGAAGAGGGGAGCCATGTGGGAGAGAGAGACTCGAGAGAGAAGCTTTGGAGGAGTGGCGCAAGGGCCAAACGGTCAAGACAGACAGCCGTTTGCGCCCCAAAACGGTCAAAAATACCGCCAACGGTCTGTTTGACCGTCCTCGTACGGACAGGGAATGGCGTTCTCGGGACGTTCCCGGAACGCGTTCCCGGCGTCCCTACTTCACCGTTAGATTTCCGTCCCCGTTTTGCCGTCCCGCGGACGTCCGATGCACTCCCCGTCCCTAGGGTCCGTTCCCCCCGTCCCATGTCTCTATGGTTGGCGGACGGGACATGAGAACTTGGCCGACTGGACATGGTTATGCTGGCCAACTGGGAAAAAGGTACCCGACCTGGGAAAAATCCTAGAAAAATGTACAAAAATAGGGTGGCCAGTCCACAACTAAGGGCCATTAAAAGGGATCAAAAGGGGACACCAAATATGAGCAGAAACTGGGGATGAATGTGCTAACACCCCCTCTTAGCACTAGATGCTAAACATACTCCGAGAAGTCGAAGATGAGGAGCCAAGGAAGCTTGAGAAACCGGCTTGGTGAACAAATTTGCTGCATTCTTCACCACTGAAGGACAATACTCCAAATGCAAATCTCCAGCAAGAACCCGTTCATGAACATAGCGATACTGTATCTCAATGTGTTTCGTACGAGCATGAGACACAGGGTTCTTGGCGATGGCGATGCAACTTTGATTGTCACACCAAAGAAGTCTAGATCCGGTAGGAGGACAACCAAGCTCCTCTAGTGATCTCCGCAACCAAATTACCTTACATGCAGCATAACAGACTGCTCGATACTCTGCCTCTGTAGAGGAGAGCGCCACAGTAGGCTCCTTTTTACTGCTCCATGAAATGGCTCCAGACCCAAGTGAAAAAACACAACCGGTGGTCGAACGCCGAGTATGTGGATCTCCAGCCCAATCTGAATCAGACCATCCAAGAAGAGTGCATCCTTGGCCATAGAAGATGCCAAAGTCTAGAGTACCACGCAAGTACCGAAGAACTCTGAGAGCACACCGCCAATGTTGCTGACGAGGTTTGGATGAGAAAGAACTCAATAAGCTGACTGCGAAACACACGTCCAATCGGGAGTAGGTCAACCAAACCAAACAATCAACGAGAACCCGATACTGTCCTTGATCAATCCCTGGAGAAGCATCAAGTAGAGAAAGCTTCTCACTAGTATCCATAGGAGAAGGTACTGGTTTGCATCTAGTCATCTGAAATTTGTCAAGTATCTCTCGTGTGTACTTCTGCTGAGAGTGGAAAATGCCCTTCGGGGTCTGCCAAATCTCAAAGCCAAGAAAATAATGCAGAAGGCCAAGATCCGTCATCTCAAACTTTGTCTCCAAAGCATCCATGACTGAACGGATCCTCACAGATAGAACCTGCAAAGATGAGGTCATCAACATAGACCACAATGCTAACAATCAACCCCCTCTCAAGGAGGATATAAAGGTTCGAATCTACATGAGAACGGCGCAGGCTGAGCTTCTGAAAGAACTCATCAATCCGTTGGTACCAAGCCCGCAGAGCCTGCTTCAAACCATATAAAGTTTTCTTCAGCCAGTACACCTGATCCTGATTGCCTGGAACAACAAATCCCGGTGGCTGATCAACATAAACCTCCTGTGTAAGCTCTCCATTCAGGAAAGCCGACTTGACGTCCATCTGGAATACGGGCCATGTATGATGTCCTGCAAGAGCAAGAACGGTGCGAATGGTAGTCATCCGGGCCGTCTCGGAGCGAAGGTCTCATCGAAGTCGACTCCAGGGCACTGAGCATAACCCTTGGCAACCAACCTCGCCTTGTGCTTGTCCAAGCTGCCATCAGCTCGGAACTTCGATTTGAAGATCCAACGCACACCAATCATCTTACTCTGCAGTGGCCTAGGCACCAAAATCCAAGTGCCATTCCGTTCAATAGCATCCAGCTCTGCCTGCATAGCATGACGCCAAGGCTCATGTGAAAGAGCCTCGTCCACAGAAGTGGGATCAGAAGGACCATGAATGATAGAGGACATAAGAGCATAGTTAACAAACATGTTGTCCTCATGAATTTGTTTCCTTGAAACTCTGGAAGATCGCCTGAGAGAACTAGGCGGAGGAGCAGAAGGAAGCTCATGTAACCTAGAATCATGAACTGTCTCAAAATGCCATCTAGGCACAGATTTGCTCAAACTCGCTGGAGGAGGAGGAGAGTCATCATCATTTGATTGAGAATCCATAGCTAGAGGTGTAACAAAAGCAGAGGGAGGAGGAGGCGGAGGAAGAAGCAACTCACCACCCCCCTCTGAGGATGTAGGAGTCTCGTCGAACACCACATCACGGCTCACAACAACTTTACCGGCCTGCTGATCATATAGACGATATGTCTTGAACATAGTGCTGTATCCGAGAAAAGTCATGCGTTGAGACTTGGAGCGATGCTCCTTAGGCACATGTACATATGCCGAACAACCAAATACCCGAAAATGAACAACAGAGGGCTTCTCACCATGGAAAGCCTCATATGGAGTTTTATCTGGAAGCGCAGCAGTAGGAGCATAGTTATGGGAAATGGAGACGGAAACGGAAACGGAAACAGCAACGGCAATTTTGAGGATGGGGGAAACGGAAACGCCATGTCATTCCAGGTTATCCTAAGAGGGAGGTATGGGGAAAGTCTATAGTGTACATACTACACTGTACATTTATGAATCATGATTTGAAACTTTACAATTTTAAACTTTAAACTTGCATGAGAAATCAAAGCATTTAGAAGTTAGAACTTGGCATAATCACAAAATAAGCTAAATCCATCACTCAATCAAGAGTCAAGACCAAGTCCTTAGTGACTAGCCATTACAAAAAAGAGTATAATCAAATGTCAAAGGAAGCTACTCTCTAGAGTCTAGAGTCTAGATTCTAGAGTCCTGAAACCTGACTCCTCAAGACTCTTCTATGCTATAGAAACAGCCTCATCCTCCTGAAGCTCATCCTCATGCTCCTCCTCTGGTGGAGCTTCTTCCATGCTATCTTCATGTGTTATTTGGAAGCTAATCCTTCACTTTGCGTCTTTTCTCTGGAGTACCAACCAACCTTTGCAAAGTGGCATTCCAACCACGTACCACCTCACCGTCTGCTTGTTGCTGTCTCCCCTCGTGTTGAAACTCTCGATCAAGCACATAGGCAGCTGTATGTAGTGGAGAATCATATTGGTTCCATCTACTCCCTGCAAGATCCTCCAACTTGTCTTCTATCTGCGTCGGTCTCTATCAAATGGATGTCCTCAACCATCCAATCCATGGCCTCATAAATCTTCCCAATGTAAGGCACATCTCCATCCACGTGCTTCAAAACCTTAACAATCGGCCAACATAACTTGAGAAGATGCTCTACAGAAGGCCAAAACTCATCCTGTGTAATAGTAGCATAGCAAAGCTGCCCAAGTGCTTGCCTATGAGTAGGCCACAACTCCCAATCAGGGCATGCCATCATCTGCTTTAGGGCTGGTCTCACATGAAAGAGACGACGAAGAATCATGAAACTGTATGTAAAGCGGGTGTCGGAGTACTTCAATAACTCTTTCTTTGCAAACCTGCGATATAATGCAGGAGAGTAATGGTGGCGGGTTATGAAAGAAATAACCTCTTTGCTTGTGTCAATGGTGGCCTTTACCCAATGCAACTTTCCAATGTCTTTAAGCAAGTTATTGAGACAATGTGCCATGCATGGACTCCATGTAATGTGTGGGTACCTATGCTCCAATAAGGTCCCTGCTGCCTTGTGTTAAAATTACAGCAATGTGGCATGGATAATCAAAAACTAGCAAATTCTCATTAGGTCAATGCCTCAATTTATAGAGTTTACATCCAAGCATCTAATCCCACTGATTTCTCCTTGATTCACTCCACCTCTTTTGCTTGATTCTCTCCACCTCTCCCAGAATATCTCCACACTTCCTAAATCTTCTCATGCTACCCTTTATTCTCTCCTAGTAGATTCTTCTTACTTGTATATTTCAACACCTCCCCTCAAGTGAACACTCCTAGCACACCTGGACCCTATACCAAGTTTCCCTCTTACTTGATAGTTCGCGACCAGTGCCTCAAGTTCCTAAACTCATAGTCCTTGACACTCTCTCTCTCTATGTGTCCAAGGCTACTACAAGTGCCCGTGACCTTGACTAAAGTGCTCACACATACATCTACCACATGGCCTACATCATCGGTGGCTCAGAGGTGGTACTTTGTTGGGGCAGGTTACATTGGGTTGTGGGGTCTCTCTCTCTTTCTCTCTCACAAAAGATGATCCGACTCCACTTTCTTAGGAGTCTCCATGAAGTTTGCCGATGTCGTTCCTTCTCCACTGGGTTTGCTGTAGCAGTCTCTTGCCATGTGTCTTGGCTTTCCACAGTTGTGGCAAGTGAAGGTTCTTCCTCCTCGGGTGAAGAATGCTTTTTCTTCTCCTGTTGTTGAGTCGAGCCATTTCTTCTCTTTGTCTCTGTTCTCTTGCTCTAGTAGAGCTTCTTCTATCTCGTGTAGCTTCAATTCAGGTACATTCTTTAGTATTGCTGCAATATTTTCATATTCACCTTTGTTCATACTCTTCAGAAGCACTGCTAGTGCCTCATCATCTTCTACCTTTTTGCCAATAGTTGCCAGTTGTTGCTTAATGCTTTTATATGTGTTCAAGTGTGTGATTAAAGATTCACTTTCCTTCATATCCAATTTGTAGAATTGCATTAACAGATTTATCTTTGAATTTTTTGTGTGCCAAATAATTTATTGAGTTCATCCCGTGCATCTTTTGCCAATTGTATCCCTGTGATTTGATGAATGATTTCATCATTTAAATTGAGTGCGATAAGTCCCAATGCTTTTTCATTCTTGCTCTTCCACTCATTTTTCCCTCTCACCTCTGGGCATTCATCTCTTCCCTCAACTAGCCCCCACAGATTTTTCCTCATGAGCAGATACATGGTTTTTGTCTGCCATGTGTAAAACTACTCCCCATTAAATTTGGCTATTTCTTGTGTTGTACTCATGATGATGTGAAGGGGGTCTTACCTCTTGATCCAATTTCAAGATTCAAGGGCAGTGTCTACCCTTTTACAACTCAGTCTGGTGTTTAGGAGATTACAACAGATTTATCAGCATAAAATCACTAGAAATTACATTAAATCAAGGGTAACCAATTTGTACAGAATGGTTGGAGTATCAAACGATCTCCGAATTGCAATCTGAAGTTATAGGGATCTGTATCAGATACCTAATGGTTAATTTGAACCCTCAATTGCACCAAAATACAGTGATTAGAATTGATTAATCATTGATTAGCAAATTAATCCTCTGTTTTGTGTGCAGAAAACAGAGTATGCGGAGAGCCCAGATCTGAGGTCTTAGAGTTCAAATGAGCTCAAATCCTTTCAAGGCCATCAATAGCAATTAGTCTAGTAGAGAATTAAGCCAAGAAACATAAGATTTGACCAAACATTGAATGCTTAATCTTTGTTTTACCAAAGTCACTTGCAGATTTGATGAAGAGCTTGGATCTCATTGTAGACTTGATCAAATCAAATTCTGACTTCACCATCTTGTAGAGCATGCTTGAAAACCCCTGGGTCTAGCTGGAATTAGATCAATTGCATTTGATGAAGTAGAAAACTCAAATTTTCTCCAAAAAAATGACGCCTGCAAAAATGCGTAGAACTGCAGCAGTGCGTGGCGGTTTGAGCTTCTATTTGGATGGGTTGGAGCATAAGTGAGTTAGCTATGTTAGGCTAGAAGCATTTGGGCTAATTTGATGTATGTAAGGAGATAGAGCTCCTCCACCAGCTGGGGGTACAGAGGGTTAGTTGAAAAAGAGGGAAAAATATTAATTATCTACTAATCCTAATTAGCTTGGTGATTAGCAAGATAATGGGCTCACAAATTGATGGATTCTAGGCTAGGCTCTGATACCATGTTAAAATTACAGCAATGTGATGAGCTATGGTGGATCAAATGCTCGAATCAACATCATTAACAAAGAGATTAGATGATAATTAAGACGTGATTAGTGAGCAATTAACTAATAGCTTAATGTAGGCATGGATAATAAAAACTAGCAAATTCTCATTAGGCCAATGCCTCAATTTATAGAGTTTACATCCAAGCATCTAATCCCACTGATTTCTCCTTAATTCACTCCACCTCTCCCAGAATATCTCCACACTTCCTAAATCTTCTCATGCTACCCTTTATACTCTCCCAGAAGATTCTTCTCATCTTTTCACAGGTTCTCTCACATTTACAATTTCTCTTTTACAGGCTCTAGCCAAGGGCTTGTTTCCGCACACACCCTATTCACTTGTATATTTCAACACCTTGTTGGTACTCTCACCATCTGAAACAAATTGAACCACATTTTGTGGACCCACATACTGAACAACCTCACTCCATAACTCACATAGCACAGGAGCAGTTTTTTGTCTCACCCCAGCTTCTGTAGACTTTATGTAGAGTGGATTCCCTGTACATGCTACAAGAACGCCTTCTAATGAATGGCTGCGTATATCACTCCACCCATGAGCCATTAAAGAGACCCCATACGTGCTCCATTTCTCCTTTACAGGTGCAATGGCTTCATTGATGGATATTATCTCATTCTCAAGCAATCTCTCCCTCAAGGCATCATAAGAGGGTGGAGTGTATGCACCACCAAATGCTGCAATTTCAGCCACCATCTCTTTGAAGAATGGTGGCGGGCAACATTAAAAGAGATCCCACAAGAGTAGAAAAAGCGTGCTACGGCAACATCAACCGGTGCCTTTCTTTGTTGATGCCATACTGTGTGAAGAGTGGATTGCCTAGCCTTTCCTTTGGGAGGAGCATATCAAATGAGCTTCCACCACTCCCAAGAGACGATGCCGCAACGAAATCTTCTCGCCCCACCTCTCTTGGAGTCATATTTATTAACAATGTCCACCTGCTGCTACCAATAGTCACTCTGGTTGAATTCCTTTTGATTCTCGCTCTCTCAAGATGTGGCTGCCTTGATGGTATGAATGATGAGAGTGACAAAGAAATGCTTGCAAGAATGGGGATGGAAAAGAAAAGGACAAACACAAGAATGGGCACAATGTGCAATGTGCAGCAAATTGCAAGAAAGGAAGAGGGAAAGCAACTTGTATCTTTCTCTGTGCAGAGGGAATGGAAGAAAGAAAGGAAAGAAATGGATTGCTAGTAGCTAGAGAAACTTCAAAGTTCAAAGAGAGAATCGACACTGGGCATGCTATGCATTGCTATGTGCAACTAGGTGGAAAAATGAGGATTTCTTTTTGCTATTTTTTATCTCCACATGTGAGCGCTAGGTTCGATAATGATTTGGGGCTTTTTTTAAAATCTTCGAAGACTGAAGTGCTCACCGTTCGAAGGACGTTTTTAAAAATCATTCGAAAGGCTTTTTTTAATCCACCCCTGGCGCTGCCCTCTATAAAGATTTAGGGTTTTTTTTCTATTCTTCGATTTGCTCGCCCGGTCCCTTTTTGCTCATTTTCGTTGGGCGTCGGGGATCGCATCGTCCAAGTGATGTTTTTTTTGGCTTGCCTGCCACGTGGCTTGAGACCCCACGAAACGGCTCATTAATGGCCTAGGAAACGTTTCTCTCCAGCTAGGAATGCCGGAAACTCGCCGTTTCTTGGCGGACGAAAACGTTTCTGCAAGTGAAATGCGTTTTTGTCCCGGTACTGCACGAAACGGCGTTTCTTCTCTCCAAAATGGGCGTTTCTAGCGTTTCTCGTAACTATGAGTAGGAGACCTGTTCTGAATAGCAATAGAAGCCGGCTCAGCCCAGAAACGTGGAGGTAATGAAGAATGCTCAAGCATAGCACGGGCCATCTCCATAATGGTTGTATTCTTCCTCTCTGCAACTCCATTTTGTGATGGAGTATATGCTGTAGTAAGCTATCTCTGAATGCCATGAGCTTTGCAATATTGCTGAAACTCATGGGGTGTAAACTCACCCCCTTTGTCGGTCCTGAGAGCCTTGACCGAGAAACCGGCCTCTTTTGCTACCTCAACACTCCAATCACAAAAGTGCTGAAAAGCCTCGTCCTTGGACGTCAAAAAGAAGACCCAAGTATATCTTGAGAAGTCATCCACCATCACGAGCATGTACAATGCCTTACTCATAGGACCACATAAGTCTGCATGAACAAGAGAAAGTGATGTCGAAGATCTGTGTGTCTCCTCCTCCGGAAAGGAAGCTCGGTGTTGCTTCCCTTGTAAACAAGAGGAACAAACAGAAGATGGAGCGTTGATAGTCGGTAAACCCTCAACCAACCCATCCTTTGAAGCTTGCTGTAGAAGCTGATAGGTGAAATGGCCAAAGCGAGCATGCCAAAGAGCAGAAGAAGAACCAGAAAAAAGCAAAGCGGTCAACTTGTACAGACCACTATCTTGGACTCCTTGAGCCAAGATGCTACCAGTCTCCTTATCACGAATGGTAATCTCATAAGGAAAGAAGATCACCTCTGCATCCTGAGCTGTAAGAGCACTCATTGACAAAAGGTTAAATGCCAATTCTGGAATGTACAGAACATTAGAGAAGTACCTCTTGTCCTTGGAGGAGCGAAAGATGGGGATGGTGCCATGTCCATGCACTGGCACAGAAGAAGAATCACCCAAAGTGATCTCGCCTGTCCTGGCACTAAAGTCCTCGAACCAATCTTGGTGGGGTGTCATGTGAGCAATAGCACCGCTATCCACAATCGACGACCGTGACTAAGAAGTCACAAGAGCAAGTACACGACGAGTACCTGCTAATAGAAGAATACCATCATCCTTCTTGGTTTGAGACATCGCTGTAGAGGAAGAGTTCTTTGCTTCTTCATCCCGCTTCTTCTTGTGACATTGGGATGATTTATGACCCTTCTTGCCACAATAATGACACTCAATGTACTTGTTTTTAGAAGATTTGCTTTTGTCTTTGTCTTTATCCTTGTCGTTATTCTTGGAGTTCTTGTTAGAACCCCCTTTCCCTTTCTTCTATTGATTTTTCCCTTTATCTCGTGCAGCCAAGCACCATCAGAGCCACCAAAGGTGCTAGTCCGCTCCTCAAAGTGAAACTCGATCTGCATAATGGAGGGGAGAACTTCCTCCCAAGTAACTGGAACAGGACGAGGAGAAGAAACAAGAGACTAAAAATAAGCATCAAACCTCTCTGGAAGCTTGGAGAGAAGCCGAATAGCCATATCCTCTGTAGAGATATCCTTGCCACAAACAACAAGCTCGTCCCAGAGATCTGTCATCTTCGAGATGAAAGGAGATAAAGATGGAAAGGCAGAAATCGACAAGTTCATAAGCTGCTTTTCCAAAGCCAAAAACCGTCCCGGAGACTTAATCTTGTAAAGATCTGCAAATGCCTTCCAAACTTCATGTGCAGCATCTGCTGTACGCACATGAGAGAGAATAGAATCCTGACAATTCAACATTAGAAAAGAGAAAACAAGACGATGATTTGTCTGCCAAATATCAATTTGTGCCTGAGTCACACCACCGGAAGCAAGAGTGGGAGTGGTGGCATTGGCGGGTGTAACAAGCCAATCCCAGAGATCCAGGCCACGCAAGGTTGATTTCACCTTCACCTTCCACAAAGTGTAGTTGGAACCATTCAACTTTGCAGACTCAGAGAACATATGAAGTGTAGTCGGGGTAGCCATCACAAAAGCTTGGACTCAATCTCGGAAAAATGCACAATCTCGGAAGGAGTGTCCACCACAGGTACTAGAAGCCACCAATCCTCAACTCAGAACACCAAAAAATGCAAGAGCCACATGTAGGAAAGAAAATGAGCAGCCCTGAAAAGGAGCAGCCGACAGGTGAAGAAGAGAATCTCAGAGATCAAACTAGTAAGGGAAGACTTGAATCTGTAGTGGAGAGGCGCCGGAAGAAGTCTATATTGATGAGATCTCGAGCTTCATTGATGGATTAGGCAGGGCTGGTCCCACACTGGCAGGCATACTGATCCCCATACTACTTTATGCAGATGACATCGTCCTCCTCTCATACTCAGCCGAGGGGCTTCAGAGATAGTTGGATGCCTTACATGACTTTTGCACTCAGCGGGACCTTTGTGTTAACCTTGTTAAAACCAAGCTAATGGTCTTCAATACCTCTCGCCCCTTCACATCTAGATTGAGCTTCACATATAGAGGGGATCTTGTGGAGATTGTCCCATCCTATGTCTACCTTGGTGTCACTTTCAGTGACCCACGCTTTACCATGGTTCCCGCAACACATGCCAGACTGACACGGGGATATGTAGCCTTGAGGTTACTTGAGCGGCAGTGCTTCCAGGCACATTTCCAGGAGCCCAGGACGAAGGGCTGGCTTTTTGACACCCTCGTCACACCAACCTTGATGTATGGAGCAGCCTTCTGGGGGCCAGATTTATCCGATGAGGATTGGCAACGAGTTGAGAGGCCCCAGGTCATGATGTTCTCTTGTATGATCCGCAACAAACCATCAGTCCCACACGAGATTATCCAAGCAGAGTTTGCTGCAGCCCCGATGGTAGTGGAGGCACTCTTCCAGAGAGTCACATACCTCCATCGCATCAGTCACATGGATCCCCATAGGTACCCGAGGCTTGCCTTGGAGTCCTCAAGACATCTAGCACTTGAGGGCCACTTTGGAGTATGGTATGCACTAGTTTCCACTTGGTTCTCAGTATATGGGCTCCGCATGGACCGCCTACCCCCCCTTCAGTACAGTTTGGACTCCCCTTTTCTCCAGCTGCCTCACGAGGATACCAGCTAGATTATCCGGTTAGATCTTCTCAGCCTCTACACCCATTGCACATGGATCACACCTTCGGAGCTCCCCACAAAGATGCACTTCTACAGAGATCACTTCCTCACACTCACTCAGGATGGATTCATCCAGCAGCCGGGCTACTTGAGTGTTCACATGTCCCATGCCATGCGGATTGCGATCGGCTAGGTACGGGTTTCATCCCACCGCCTTAGGGTGGAGACAAGTAGAATTGAGCGCAACTTCAGAGCCGGGAAGCTTATACAAGGACCCCGAGAGGAGAGGATCTGCCCATTATGCCACTCAGAGGTTGAGACGTAGGAGCATTACATATGCCGCTGCCCAGTATACTATGAGATCCGCGGGAGGTTTCACCGTTTATTTCATGAGGGATTTGGTCCACTCTCCATGATCATTGACTTCCAGGACCAGCGTTGCCTAGGCCTCCCTCTGCAGACATAGGGACACCTTCTTGAGACACAGGTCCCAGCCACCCCGCCCCCTCCCTCGGCAACCAACCATCACCAGTTTCTTCCGGACCCAGGAGGTGGAGGACATCGATATAGTGGATCTTGTGGACCCTCCACGAGCTGTTGTGGACCTACGTCGCCTGAGATGAGTTACCTCGGACCGAGCCTCCGCACTCGAGCGTGCCCGACGCCCTCCCCCCCCCGTTGGCCACGATCACCTCATCAGCTCTAGATCCAGGACATGCTCCACCGCCATCGAGCTACCTTTCCACGTGACATAGCTGAGGGACCTCTCGGCCATACTCATTAGCCCCACGCTTGATATTTTGGAGAGTGGTATACCATCTACTCGGAGCTGATGTTGCTCTCATGTTTCTATGTTCTTAGTATTCCATGATGAGTTTCCATGGACAGTTTTGTATCACCCCAGTGAGATAGCTATGTTTATGTTTTCTTTCTGTTTTATTTGCCATTCCATGATGAGATATGCCATGGACATTATTGTATCACTTTGGTCTCATAGGCCCAGTGGGTCTTTAGTAGACGCTTAATATATCTTTCTTTCTTTCTTTCTCTCTCTCTCTCTCTTTGTCTCTTTCTGTCTCTCTATCTATCTATCTCTTCTCCACAGCCATGAGGGATATGTTTCATCCCCTCTAGGGATGTTTATTGCTACCCTAACTCTTGACATCCTTGGCCTTCGTTTGGTATTAGAGCTTGGACATCCTCACATAGCTTCTGGTGCATGTTAGCGATCCTCTCTGTTGCAGCCTATCATGCTCCAAGACAAGACTGTCATGTGCGCCTCACCTCTGTCGTCACTGGCTCACCAGATATGCCAGCGCCCACCAGCAAGCTACATACTCTTCACTTGCTTCGAGCGAGGACCACGGCTAGCTCTCGGCCTAGCTTCTTTGCGCCCGCTGTGACCACAGTCTCCATAGCGCAGCCACGTGGCACAAGCGCGAGTGTGCTCGCTCGCGTACTGTGCCCAGCATAAGCAGCTGACATAGCTGCATCCTCCTGCCAAGCGCACCTGCTCTCCCCTATTGTTGACAATGGCCTGGAGCATTTTACCTCAAACGCCCAGTTCAGTAACATCCTTAGCCTTACCCACACGTACCAATAGTACCACGTTAACTACATCAGCACGTCACCTATACTTGCAAAAAGTAGGTTTTCAAAGTTTGGGGCTTTTACAAATTAAGGTAAAAATCATAAATTGAGGCTTTTGGGAACTCCAAAAACTAGGTCTTTTCAAAATTACGGTGAAGCCTTTGCAAATTTAAAAATTTGGGTCTTTTCAGACATAGGGCCAAATTCGGCAAAATTGAAGCCTTCCATAGCGCATTGAAGCCCCCCACAGTGCCATGGGTGAAGCAGTAGCGTGGAAATGACGTTGAAAAAGGCTACTTTTCACCAACACACTCTCATTCAGAAGTTATTAAATTTCCAAAAATTTACTTTTTCGTGTCTTTGTCCGGGATGTCCATCGAAAAAGATTTGTAATAAGTGTTTTCGTGTTTGTTTGTGTGCCTTAGTGTTATAAAAGGCTCCATCTCCTATGTTAATCCGATTTGGAGCATGTATGTTGGTGCTATGGATGGAGCTCCCATAAGTCAAGCCTGGGAAGTGAGTTCCAGGATGTGGGTGTCATAATCCCCTAGTTTGCTGAGTTTGTGTGCAACCATGCTTAGACTTGGAGCCTCTGAGCCATGCTCATATGCAAGACATTGGTGCTTGGTGGACGTCTTGGGGGCCGGGGACGTCAGGCTATTGGAATGTGGAGGCCCGGTCCGAGGTAACTTTTCTCGAGTGTGGTGGGTTCGCAGAGCAGGCAGGGTGTCCTCCTCGTGGGTTCATAAGAAGTTGGTGATGGTTGGCTGGCGAGGGAGGGGTCCAAGTGGCTGGTGCGAAAGCTCTCTCAAGGAAGTGTCCCTATGTTTTTGAAGCTCGAGCAGGAAGAGCCCTAGGCAACTCTAGTTCGGGAAGTCAATGGTCCTGGAATGCGGGCCAAATCCCTCACGGAATAGAGAATGTAAACTCCTCAGGATCTCATAGTATACTAGGATACAACAAATGTAATGCTCCTTTGTCTCAACGTTTGTGTGGCATAATCGGTAGATCCTCTCCTCCGTGGGTCTCCCCGGCTTTGAAGTTGTGCTCAACTCTCACTGTCTCCACTCTGAGGCGGTGGATGAAACCTGTATTTGGCCAATCCCAATCCACATGGAATGGGACACGTGAAAATCCGGGTAGCTTGGATGTTGGATGAATCCATCCTCAGTGAGTGTGAAGAATTTGATCTCTGTAGAAGTGGACCTTTGGTGGGAGCTTCGAAGGTGTGATGCATGTGCGGTGGGTGTATAGAGGCTGAGAGGATCTAACCGGATAACCCGGTTGGTGTCCTCATGAGAGAGTTGGAGAAAGGAGTCCAAATTGTACTGATCGGGTGGGAGGTTCGTTGTGGTTGGGAACTGTTACCTCGGGAAGAACCGCCCTTAGGGGAGCAATCTTGTGGTGGCGGCTGCGAGTGGGGCTCGTGTGGGGCCCAAGTTATTGAGTGGGGGTCCCTCTCCTCGGCATGGGCGGGAGATGCTCGTGCACGCTTGCGTTGCAAGAATAGATTCCCTGATGCCACTAGTAGACATGCCTTCTTAGACAGGCGGGCTGCCCCCTCAAGAGCACATAGGTGTACATGGGAGATGATCTCACTCCAGCACAGGTGGCACACCGGCGTGAGGCAATGGTGACTGTTCATGAGGCCCGCAAAGCAGGCAAGTGGCCTATCCACAGGGATGGTAGAGTCATTATCATTGAGCGCCGTCCCAAATAAGGACGTGGGGTCTATGAGACCAAACACCTGGGGTTGGCAGTATTGAACTGCAATGACATGCTGTGGTCGAATCCAGGAGGCTTGAGCGAGATTCTCACAGGCAGGGATGTCATTTTATTTATAGAGACTCATCAGAGCCTTGAGAGGGGATTACCATACATAGCCGGGTATGAGTGGGAGTCAGCTTTTCAAGGCGAGACCTGCACATCAGGAGGAGTACGTGGCTCTGGGGGGGTAACTGTCCTTTTTAGATCCCATCTCCGACAGATTCTCAGCATCGTCCGGAAGGACGAGGATGCACGATATCTTTGGGTGCGGCTACAGCTTAGCAGTGACAGAGTCATCCACATTGTTGTGTTATTTTGCACCACGCCACTCCTCTTACGCCTCACAGCATGGCCAATCACCGTACTTACCATTATATGAGGATATCATGGAGTTCTCACAGCTGGGGGAAGTCCTCCTACTCGGGGATTTCAACGCTAGGACGGGAAGTCAGCAGGTCCCACTACTCGATCTAGACGACCCTATCAGATAGGAGCTGGACATCATTGACACAGGGTTGCAGCGATCATCACAGGACCGTGAGGAGGTCACAGTGTCCGAGAGATTTTTCTTAGAGCTGGAGCTGCACATGGTCTCGTTATCTATAACGGGATGTCTCGATGGCCCTCCTTAGGCGCCCTCACCTCCTTCCCTCGTTTAGGAGGTACTAGCACTGTGAACTACCTTATGGGATCTCCTTATGGGATCTCTTGCTTTGGCACACCTTATCCCCGACTTCTCCATTCTGCCACCCCCTTTTGAAGCTGACCATGCCTACCTCTCTTTCACTCTTACTTGCACACCACCCGTCCCTCCACCACCTCCCCCCATCTCACATTACATTTAGGTCCTCTTTGATCACAAGCTTGACCTTGTTCACTCCAACCACATCTACCGCCAAGTCAAGGATGTGGAACCTACTGTCCCCCTATCCACCCACACAACACAACTCACCACCATACTCCACACATCCGCCACAGCTTCTTTCATATGCACGCGGCGGTCTACCGCCAAGCCACCTTGCGGTTCCATGCCCCAGAACTGTTGGGATGATGACGAATGTCGGGCCACACGCTCCCATCTTAAGCATGAGGTACGGATTGGGCAAATCAAGAAGCGCGAAGCGCAACGGATTTCTCAATGGCTCACCCGACGCAAGAAACGGGAGTTCTATGCTCGGAAAGACGATGAGTTATACCGACTTTTCTTAGGGCTGAATTGCAAAGAGGCATGGAGGAAACTCCGAGAACATCGCCCTCCCACACCTATCACCTGCCCAGACACATGGCACTCCTATGCACGCTCCCTCTATCATATCCCCCATCAGCCACCCCTACCCCTACCCCCACCACCAGACCGCCGCCCCACCACCTCCACCTTCTTCACAAAGGGCATGGTCCTCAAGGCCATTCGTAGACTACGCAATGGGCGAGCCCAAGATCATGACGGACTCAGTGCCGAGTACATCTCGCATGCCCATGATACCCTAGCGTCCCTACTAGCCTACATGTTCAATAGAGCCCTTTGTGAAGGATTTCCACCCTCTTGGTCCACCAACACCATCACCCCCATCCTCAAAGCCGGAGATCCACTTGATCCTAATAACTACAGGACGATGATGATTGGCCACACATTGGCCAAGCTCTATGGATCAGTGCTAGAGGCGGAGCTGAGTTCATTTGCAGAGAGCCACGGATGTAGATCCTCAGGACAGGCTGGCTTTCGGAGGAGCTACTCCACCCTTGACCACATCTTCACCCTCCGTGCCATCATTGAGGAGGGTAGAGCAGGACACCACAGGATTTACTGCTGCTTTGTGGATTTCCGCACAGCTTTTGATACTGTACCACAAGCCCGCCTCTTACAAAGTCTACAGGAGATCGAAGTCCTATCTGACATGGTTTGGAGCATCATCGCCCTCTATGAGTTCGTCACCGGACGAGTGAGAGCCCCACGAGGTTCATCACAAGAGATTTCCAGCACCATTGGGGTGAAACAGGGCTGCCCTCTATCACCCACTCTTTTCGGCCTCTACATTGACGAGATCTCGAGCTTCAGTGATGGATTAGGCGGGGCTGGTCCCACACTGGCAGGCATATTGATCCCCATACTACTTTATGCAGATGACATCGTCCTCCTCTCAGACTCAGCCGAATGGCTTTAGAGACAGTTGGATGCCTTACATGACTTTTGCACTCAGCGGGACCTCTCTGTTAACCTTGGTAAAACCAAGGTAATGGTCTTCAATACCTCCCGCCCCGTCACATGCAGATTGAGCTTCACATATAGAGGGGATTCTGTGGAGATTGTCTCATCCTATGTCTACCTTGGTGTCACTTTCAGTGGCCCACGCTTTACCATGCTTCCCGCAGCACATGCGAGATTGACGCGGGGATATGCAGCCTTGATGCTTCCAGGCACATTTCTAGGAGCCCAGGACGAAGGGCTGGCTTTTTGACACCATCGTCACGCCAACCTTGATGTATGAAGCAGCTTTCTGGGGGCGATATTTATCCGATGCGGATTGGCAGCGAGTTGAGAGGCCCCAGGTCATGATGTTCTCTCGTATGATCCGGAGCAAACCATCAGTCCCACACCAGATTTTCCAGGCAGAGTTTGCTGCAGCTGCGATGGTAGTGGAGGCACTCTTCGAGACAGGCACATACCTTCATCGCATCAGTCATATGGATCCCCACAGGTACTCGAGGCTTGCCCTGGAGACCTCTAGACAGCTAGCACTTGAGGGGCACTCTAGAGTATGGTATGCACTAGTTTCCACTTGGTTCTCAGTATACGGGCTCTGCATGGACCGCCTACCCCCCCTTCAGTACAGTTTGGACTCCCCTTTTTTCCGGCTGTCTCACGAGCATACCAATCGGGTTATCCGGTCATATCTTCTTAGCCTCTACTTACATTGCACATGGATCACACCCCTGGAGCTCCCCACGAAGATGCACTTTTACAGAGACCACTTCCTAACACTCACTGAGGATGGATTCATCCAGCAGCCGGGCTACTTGAGTGTTCACATGTCCCATGCCATGCGGATTGGGATTGGCCAGATACGGGTTTCTTCCCACCGCCTCAGAGTGGAGACAGGTAGAGCTGAGCGCATGTTTACAGCCGGGAAGCTCTTACGGACACCTAGAGAGGAGAGGATCTGTCGACTATGCCACACAGAGGTTCAGACGGAGGAGCATTACATATGCCGCTGCCTAGTATACTATGAGATCCACGGGAGGTTTCACTGTCTATTTCGTGAGGGATTCGGTCCACTCTCCAAGATCATTGACTTCCAGGACCAGCGTTGCGTGGGTCTCTTCCTGCTTGAGCTCCGCAGACATAGGGACACCTTCTTGAGACACAGGCCCCAGCCACCCCGCACCCTCCTTTGGTAGCCAACTATCACCAGTTTCTTTCGGACCCAAGAGGTGGAGGAAACCGACATAGTGGATCTTGTGGACCCTCCACGAGCTGCTCTGGACCTACCTCCCCCGAGAGGAGTTACCTCGGACCAAGCCTCTGCACTCCAGCGTGCCCGACGCCCTCGACCCCCCCTCCCCCTCCCCACCCCCTCCCCAGTCGTCCACGATCACCTGATCAGCTCCAGATCCAGGATATGCTCCACCGCCATTGAGCTACCTTTCCACATGACATAGTTGAGGGAGACCTCTTGGCCATACTCGTGAACCCCATGCTTGATATTTTGGAGAGTGGTATACCATCTACTCAGAGCTGATGTTGCTCCCATGTTTTTATGTTCTTAGTTTTCCATGACGAGTTTCCATGGACAGTTTTGTATCACCCCAGTGAGATAGCTATATTTATGTTTTCATTCTGTTTTATTTTCCATTCCATGATAAGATATGCCATGGACATTATTGTACCACTTTGGTCTCATACGCCCATTGGGTCTTTAGTAGACACTTAATATTTCTTTCTTTCTTTCTTTTTTTCTCTCCCGCATAGGCCGTCAGGTCCAACTCTCTCTTTTTCTCCCTCCCACACACCGTCAACTCTCTCTCTCTCTCTCTCTCTCTCTCTCTCTCTCTCTCTCTCTCTCTCTCCCCCCCCCCTACTGCAAATCTCTCTCTCACAGACATTGTATCAGATCCACCAATTGTTGTAACCTTTTTGGTCTCATAGGTCATTTTGGCCTTTTGAGGACGTTAATATATCATTTCATTTCATACTAGCACGGCATGGGAACGTCTAGTCAGAGTACTCACCATGGAGGACATTGAGGATATCCGCCATCGACCGAGGAGAGACATCTTTGGATAGTGATGTATATGATGCTTACCTTTGTTGCTGGAGTTTTCCTTCCCAGATGTTATCCATGAGGAGCTCCTAGTACCTTAGTTTTCCTTATAGTTGTTGTTTCAGTCTCAGTTAGTTGTTTAGTTGTTTTAGCTTTTCTTACACAGACATTGTATTAGATCCACCAAGTGTTGTAACCTTTTTGGTCTCATAGGTCATTTTGGCCTTTTGAGGACGTTAATATATCATTTCATTTCATTTCATTTCTCTCTCTCTCTCTCTCCCTCCCACAAGGCTTTCTCCGCCGCACCTCTGCGGACCCCTACACACAAGCTGAAATTTGATTCGTATTGTGCTGGAAATATATATTATAACTCTTGCGTCATTTTGACATTTCTCCATTTGCTTGATTTCTTTTTGTGCATAGGCCATAGATGCCTCGTGCACCGAGTTCCGTATGGGCGAGGCTTACCATCATTCAAGACACACCCAACACCCTAGGTGTCGGCCGCTCCAACACGCACGTGTGGAAGTGCAAATATTGTGGAGGAATATTTACCAGCACATCCACTCGTGTTATTTCTCATGTTGGCCAAGGTATGGGAGGCGGCATTGGACCACGTGCAAATGCACCACAGGAGGCGGTTGATGAGATTCGCCGGGAGAACCCACGGATCTTCCTCGGATCACAGCTTGGTAGGGCTAGTAGAGTCATCATTGAGGATGAGCAGCTAGATACACCTGCGCATATGGGCCCATCAGTTGTTGGTGGCCCAGCATGTTCATATGTGGGTGGACAGATGTCATAGTCAGGCTTAGTGCAAGGGCCATCCACAGGTTCAGGTGTAGGTTCTAGCCAAAAGAGGGTTAGAGTAGATGATGGACAGTCTCATGTGGAGGATATTGCATGTGGTAGTGCAGGACAACACCATCAGGCCTCTCTACGTGGTACATTGAACCAATCCTCGTGGGTGAAGGAGAGGCAACGGAAGGCAGGGATAGAGATAGAGTGCACTCTCATTGAGTGCAATATCTCTTTCAATGTCCTTTGCACAGATCAGTGGAAGAGAATGATTAAAGCCGTCTCCGATGTAGGTTCATGTGAGAACTAGACTGGATTAGACTACTAGAAGATGCGGACAACCATGCTAGAGGATGAGAAACAATAGAGAATGCACTAGAGCCAATAAGATCATCTTGGAAGAAGCATGGTTGTAGTATCATTTCAGATGGATGGAGTGATGTGCGGAGAAGACATATCATCAACATCCTTGTTTCTAGTTTCGTGGGCACATATTTCTTGCGTGCTGTGGATGCAGGCAAGGCAAGGGAGAGTATCACTGCAGCTTTCATCTTCGAGCACATTAGGCAGGCTATTACAATTATTGGCCCAGAGAATGTGGTGCAGGTTATTACGGACAATGCGTCCAACTGCAAGAGCATGGGAGAGATGATTGAGGCAGAGTTTCCATCCATTGTGTGGACTCCATGTGCTGCACACTGCTTGGACCTCATGATGGAGGACATAGGGAAGCTTCGATGGGTGAAGCCGGTTGTGGATGAGGCCGTATGCATCACTACCTTCTTCAGGAACAAACACCGGGCATTATCTATCTTCCGATCCCACTCACACTTGGACATGGTGCGGCCATCCAAGATCCGATTTGCCTATATGTATCTTGTCCTTAGCAGGCTACATGAGGTACAGGACGCACTTCGAGCCTCAATGGTATCACCGGCATGGAGGGAGATGCGTGATTCGACTAGCGAGCCCACTCGATACATCCAACGCAAAGTGTTGGATGAGTCCTTTTGGTTTGATATTGAGGGCTTAGCAAAGCTCCTCAAACCCATGTGTCTTCATCTGATTCAGCGACATGGAGGGCTCTACATTGGGGCTCCTCTATCATCATTTTCATCGGATGAGAGAGATGGTGTCATTAGTCACCTCGCCGACTATCTCTCCTACCATGTATATCTATTATGTAATATGGTTTATGGTCCGTGCTGTAATTTCGTTTATATGATGTACTTACAATTAGATATCTATTTTGAAATTTGGAATGTTAGACGGAGGGAGAGACTCTAGGGACCACAATGATGAAGAGCCTTGGAATGCCCACAGCTCGAGCAAGCGCCGCGGCTGCTGTCAGAGGCATCTCCACCACCACTTGTTCCAGAGTCCTGCCAATTGCCTGAAGGACCGGCAATTACTGCTTACAGAGTCCTCGAAAGACAACCGTGACTGGAAAACCAGCCACCCATACCAGAGGATTTGAATTAGACGCGAATCATGATGCCAATGAGCCAAGAAAATCTGGGCCTCCTCCTGAATTGGTATTGGGATCCCTGCAAGAACGCTTGCGGGCAAGAAAGGCAGAATCAAACTCGATCCTCTTGTATCCAGGAACAGAGTATCAGTGTCGTTGGCGAGGCTCAGGTGGAACTGCTTCTTCGATGACGCCTGTGTGGGTGGGTGCTGTGTCATGGCCCTGTGAAAATGGAGCAGGACAAGTGTGGGCATGGTGGTTGCAGAGTCGGAATATTTTATGATTCACATGGGGGGTGCCCGGACAGTGTTTAAGATGTGTGGACATCCCTAGGTGTGAAGGGGGAAACTAAAAACATTAAGTTTTAATGTTTATTGGAGTTTGCCCCTAGGCCTTAGTGGCCCTAGGAACTTATTAAGTTGGGGCCCTAGGGATTAAATTGAGAAGGAGTTTTCTCTCTCTTCTCTCTCTCTCTTCCCTTTTTGGGGAGTCGTGTAGCAAAAGTGGAGAAGCCCTCATGCGCTTGTGCACTAGCGTGGAAAAGCTCAAGAGAAAGGAGAAGGCGGCTGTTTTGCTGTGGCTGTAGCTGTTTTTTTCTGAGTAGAACCAGCCGTACAGCACTGTACGGCCAGAACTGGGCACTCTCTCTCTCTCTCTCTTTCTCTTCTGTTGCTGGCGGCGCACAGGACAGCTGCTGGAAACTCTGCGCAGAAGACCAGTACAGCTGTTTTTCAGAAAGTACACCTTGTACAGCTGCCGTACAGTGTACGGGCAGCAAAGTACAGAAGGTACAGTTGCTGCAGAGGTGTTAACAGGTGCTGGACAGGTGCTGGACAGGTCTGTTTTCTCAAATTCAGGCAGGTACAGAAGTGGACAGCAGGCTGTTTATGCAAGTACAACGCCTGGCACGTATCCCGAGGCGGTACAGACGGGTACTGTGCTGATTTTCAGATCTGTATTTTTCAAGGACAGCATAGGAGTGAGCATCAGGAGGAGGATACAGGCAAGAGCAAGCACACGTGTGAAGCAGGATTGTGGATTCAAGTGCCTGCAGGCACAGATTAGTGTTGTTGCTTCCTCCAGTGTTGTTTCACGAGCTGAACTTGGTAAGCCTTGACTCTGTTCAACTATCTCTCTTTCTATTGCTTGATGTCTGCTACAGGTATGTGTTATCTGGCTCCTTGTGAGAGGAGGAGTATGGCAGATTGACAAGGGATTAAGACAGAGATTGAACAGCATATGTATGTTTGAGCTGAGAAGATGTATCAGGCTCTTGAGTTATGCCAGATGTATGCCCATGGCTGGCCTGCTTTGTGATCTTGGCTGATCAGAGGGAGGCACAGTGTGTTGCTTGAGGACACAGATCTGTGTGCATAGATCCTCTGTGCTGAGAAGGATTTGTGGGCAGTCAGATTGGACTTACAGGTGTAAACTCTTGGCTGGTTTTTGTGTTGTACTCAGCCATACATATTATTTTAATTGAATAAAGAAATACCGCAAGGGGCGCCAAGCTTTGGGGCCAACAGGTGTCGCTGTGTTTTCAGATTTGGGCACTCTAGCCCCAATCTGTGTTTTGTTTTTCATCTAGACTACAAGTGGACGGGTGATTGCTCCTACCGCACTCTGGTTTTCTATCAGAGGCCGGTTTCAAGGTTCCGTTGCCGGGACCAATCATCAACTTTCCGAAGGGGGTGAGCTCGTGGTTGCTTTGGAGAAAGCCATCGCTGAAAATTCAGCAATCATGTCTGATACAGAGGAAGAGTACTTCTATCATGAAGAAGAAGAGCAAGAGTCTTCTCCTGAAAGAGATGTATCCGAGGATATTTTTGCAGGAGAACAGGCTGCAGATGTTGAGCCTTATGAGGATGTAACACAGCCAGAAGATGTGCATGGTAAAGAGGATGATGATGCTCGGTTCAAAGATCGCTTGGCTAGTGTTATGGATACTTTTATGCAGCTCACTCAGAGTGAGAGATTTGCTGAATTTTTGAGATCTCGCTCAGAGCCCCGCACAGAGTCCCAGAAAAAGAAGAAGAAGGTTCGTTCAAAGAATCTTTCTCAGGGTCATAGTGGTACCACTCCACAGGATCCATCTCCTGCACAGTTTCCGAATATGCAGCATGCTTTTGGTGCTAACCCACAGAGTTCCTTCTATGGACAGCCACCTATTCCTCAGCAGAACATGCATCCAGGGTACTTTGGTGGTGGCTCGGTGTTTCAATCCATGACTGGGGGTTATCCTCAGGGAGGCATGGGTATGTATGGGCCTTTTGGAGCCAATTTTCAGCCTGGCATGCAAGGGAATATGTATGGTGGTATGCAGTCCGGTATGCAAGGAAATGTGTTTGGAAGCATGCAACCTGGGATGCAAGGCAATATGTTTGGTGGCATGCAGCCAGGTATGCATAGTGGAATGTATGGAAACATGGCTGGGATGTATAGTATGCCTGGTGTTGGAATGGGAAATGTTGACCCAATGATGGGTATGAATGTTGGGGGCAGCAATCTCACGAAACCACTTCCATATGATAATCTAACGCCTATGGGAAAGGCGAAGGATTACAAGGAAGGGGGAGCTGCAGTGAAGTTTGACACTTTCAGTGGGGCCAAGGATAAATTGAAGGCACTTACCTTTTTACAGCAGTTTGATGCTGCTTTTTCTGGTGGGAATTACACAGAGTCCTCAAAGGTGAGGAAAGCTGCCACTTTTCTCAAGGGCAATGCTTTGCAGTGGTGGTCTACTCTTCTTTTGCAGGGCATAGCACCCACCACATGGGTCCAATTCAAACAGGTTTTCTCTTCCGTATGGCTCACATCTACATTTGAGGTGGATGTTATGACCGCATGGCACAAGCTGGATGCTTCAAAGTGTGATAGTTTGGAGGATTATAACAAGAAGTTTTGGGAAGCTCTACTCCCAGTGACTTCTTATCGTGCCGTGCCATTATCTGAGCAGGTTGAGAAGTATTGTTGTGGGCTGCCCAAGGAGGTACGAGATTACTGCATAAAGACAAGAGTAACGAACATGTCACAGATGATTGAAAATGCCATGACAGCTAATGCGTTACTCACAGGTGGTTCATCTGGGTTTAAGGGCAGTAAGAAATTGGGCAAGAAAGCTGAAAAATTTGGGCATGCTTCTCGTGATGCTAAAGGGTCTACAGAGACAAAGTATAAGAAGTTGCCAATGCCCAAAAGGACTTCTGAGGAAAGACAGGCTTTGAGAGATGCTCAAAAGTGTTTTTACTGTACTGAAGAGGGGCATATGTCATTCAATTGTCCCAAGAGAACGTCCAAGAAGGACCCTGACAATAAAGGAGAGCCCAAGCCAAAGAAACCAAAGCCTTCTGCAGGCTTAGTTCCTGATCTTGTGGGGGAGCAGCTAAGTGGTGAAGCTACAGAGTTGTGCAGGGCATGGGGCAAAGTGAGAGATCAGAATGCTTTGATCTTCTTTGACACAGGTGCTCGAGCCAACTTCATTTCACCAGATTTGGCTGGCCGATTGGGGATTCGCGCAGAGGAGATGGGGCCGTTACATGAGGCAAATATGGCTTGTCCAGGGTATGCAGAACCCGTTACTCCTATCATTGGGAAGCTTCGGCTTCATTTGCAGGGTTATGTGGACAGCGAAGAGTTCTTCATCATGCCTTTGGATGGCTGTGATGTTTTGTTGGGGATGCCATGGTGCCACAGGGTACATGCGGTGGTGGATACTTACAATAGGACAATTACTCTGACTCATAGAGGGAAAGAGCATGTATTGGATGTAAAACTCAAAGGGGAATCTGTTCCTATTGTATCCGCTTCGGCGATTTCATCAGTAATGAAAAAGCATCTTTCCGCGTACTTGATTTATGTAAAGGATGCACAGGATGATGAGTCTAAGTCTAATTTGTCAATGTTAGATAAGGACAGGGCTGATTTCTTAAGTGAGTTTCAAGACTGTTTTTCCGAGTCATTGCCAGGAGAATTACCTCCTGAGAGGCCAGAAGATCATGCCATAGATCTGATTCCTGGTAGTACTCCACCGAATAGACCGCCGTATCGTGTTAGTGCAGCCCAACAGGAAGAGATTATGAGTCAGGTGCAGGAGCTATTGAATAAGGGGTTGATTCAGCCTAGCTCATCACCCTTTTGCTCACCTGTGCTCTTAGTGCAGAAGAAGGATGGTTCTTGGCGCATGTGTATAGATTACAGGGCGCTGAATAAGAATACCATCAAGAATCGATTCCCCATACCGAGGATCGATGACATCTTGGACCGCTTACAGGGCTCCACAGTTTTTAGTCGTATTGACTTGAAAAGCGGGTATCATCAGATACGCATTAGACCCGAGGATGTGCATAAGACAGCATTCCGAACCACATTTGGGTTGTATGAGTTCTTGGTTATGCCCTTTGGTTTGACAAATGCGCCTGCCACATTTAACAGAATGATGGACAGGATTTTCAGGCCTCATAGAGAGTTTGTGGGCACATTCTTTGATGATATGATTGTGCATTCACAAAATGAGGAAGAGCATAGAAGGCATTTGGCCATTGTGTTTGCAGAACTCAGAAACCATAGATTGGTGGTTAATGGCAAGAAGAGTGAGTTTTTCTTGCAGGATATACATTTCTTGGGGCATATTGTGTCTGGTCATGGAGTCCGTATGGATCCAGCAAAGGTGGAAGCAATACTTAATTGGCCAGCTTTGAGGACCGTGCATGATGTACGCAGCTTTCTAGGATTGTGTTCCTATTACAGGCGTTACATACGGCACTTTGCTGAAATTGCTTCGCCTCTTCATGCTTTGACGAAGAAAGCAACTCCGTTTAGATGGGCTGATCGGGAAATTACAGCATTCAAAAAGCTCAAAGAAAAGCTTACTTCGGACCCAGTATTAGTGTTACCGGACCTCCGAAAGGCTTTTGTTGTCCAGTGTGATGCATGTGGAAGTAGCATTGGTGCAGTTCTCATGCAAGAGGGACATGTGATAGCCTATGAGAGTAGAGTTTTGCAAGATGCCGAGAAGCTTTTACAGGTGTATGAGAAAGAGATGTTGGCTGTAATTCACGCTCTTTCTACATGGAAACACTACTTGCTTGGGGCTGATTTCACTGTGCAGACAGATCATCAGACCTTGCGTTATTTCCTCACGCAGACTAAGCTTTCAGAGAAGCATATGCGTTGGGCAAACTTTTTGTCAATGTTTCACTTCCAGATTGTGCATGTGGAAGGCAAAAAGAATGTAGTGGCAGATGCTTTGTCACGCAAGCCACAGGTCTCTGCTGTTTCACTTGCTTATCATCATGAGCTTGATGAAATGAAAGAGCAGTATGCCCATGATGAGGACTTTGAAAGGTTGTATGATCAGATGTCTGAGGGTCAGCGGCATGAGCACTACACTCTCAGAGATGGGTTTTTATTGATGCATGGCAGACTGTGTGTTACCAGGCCATTGCGACTCAAGGTTATGATTGAAAGTCATGCTCCACCGTATGCAGGTCATAGAGGTATTGACGCCACGGTCAAAGCAGTGGAGACTTTCTTTTATTGGCCAACCTTGAGAAGAGATGTTGATGCCTTTGTGAGGCAATGCATCGTATGTCAGAAGGTAAAGTTTGACCGTCAGAAGACACCAGGGTTATTACAGCCTTTACCTATTCCGGATAGACCTTGGGAGAGCATTGCCATGGATTTTGTATTTGATCTTCCACGGACACAAACGGGAAATGATGGCATCTGGACTATCATATGCAGGTTCAGTAAGCAGGCACATTTCATTCCCGTGCGGAAGACAATTAAAGTGGATCATATGGTGAAGTTGTTCATGGCTAACATCTTCAAGTATCATGGCTTGCCTACGTCTATCATTAGTGACCGTGATCCACGGATGACGAGTTTGTTTTGGTACAACTCTCAAGTTTTCATCGTCATTTCATCCACAGACAGATGGTCAGTCAGAAGAGGCCAACTCTACAGTGTTGGATCTTCTCAAGTGTTATGTGTCAGAGCACAAGCAACAATGGGAAAAGTATCTTCCTTTGGTGGAGTTTGCATATAACAACACTGTACATAGCTCGACAGGCAAGGCGCCTTTTGAGATTGTAGAAGGAGGGAAGAAAGTACCACCCATTTTGCATACAAAGGATAAGATCTTTGAGGCTGATCAGTATGTGGAGAGCTTGGATGAAGCTTATCGGAGAGTTAAGTTGGCCCTTCAGAAAACTCAGCAGAAGCAAAAGAAAGCCGCAGACCGTCACAGACGTGATTTACAGTTTGCATTGGGTGATTGGGTTCTTTTGCGTTTTGAAAAGGCTAGACTCAAGAAGATGAAGGGTAAAGAGCGCTTATTCCCTAAGTTGAGTATGCGATATTATGGGCCTTTTCAGGTTTTGGAAAAGATTGGTGAGGTAACCTATCGATTGAAGTTACCAGATCACTGGAGGATTCACAATGCTTTTCACGTGAGTCTTCTTAGACCTTTCCGTGGGGATGTGCCTGAGGATGTATCAGATGAGGCTCAGCCGGAAGTTGAGGAACTTGATGAGGTTCTGATTCCAGAGCAGATACTGGCACATAAAGAAAGGAAGGTACGAGGTAAAGTTTCCCGTCGCTATCTTGTGAAGTTCAAGAACTATTCACCGATGGATGCGAAGTGGATGGAGGAAGGTGACTTAACAGATTCACCTCAGGTTTTGCAGCTTTATCTCGATGCCTTTGAGTTAGAGCCGACTCTTATTGTGGCTCATTCAGGTTCAGCAGAGCATGGGTCTGGAGCATTACCTGATGCTCAAGAGGGGGGTAGCACCTCCACTCCCTTGATACAGACAGGCTCAGATGACATCTAGAGGTCGCTTGGTGCGGATTTTATCTCATCCGAAGGTACTGAGGCTGACAGTACATCTGTTTATGGGACTTCTATGATATATGTGTACTAGTCACATGGAAATTTTTGTGGATATGTATGGTTCACAGTGGTATACAACTTGGACTATTACTATGCCATTGGTTTGCAGTGAATGATGATACATGTGTATGGCTTAGAGAGATTGGGACGCTGATCTTGCCATATTGTATATTTCACTTTGGATATTTTGATGCATCACCAGAATGCAATCGAGGACGCTTGCCATCTTTCAAGAGGGGGGTATGTCATGGCCCTGTGAAAATGGAGCAGGACAAGTGTGGGCATGGTGGTTGCAGAGTCAGAATATTTTATGATTCACATGGGGGGTGCCCGGACAGTGTTTAAGATGTGTGGACATCCCTAGGTGTGAAGGGGGAAACTAAAAACATTAAGTTTTAATGTTTATTGGAGTTTGCCCCTAGGCCTTAGTGGCCCTAGGAACTTATTAAGTTGGGGCCCTAGGGATTAAATTGAGAAGGAGTTTTCTCTCTCTTCTCTCTCTCTCTTCCCTTTTTGGGGAGTCGTGTAGCAAAAGTGGAGAAGCCCTCATGCGCTTGTGCACTAGCGTGGAAAAGCTCAAGAGAAAGGAGAAGGCGGCTGTTTTGCTGTGGCTGTAGCTGTTTTTTTCTGAGTAGAACCAGCCGTACAGCACTGTACGGCCAGAACTGGGCACTCTCTCTCTCTCTCTTTCTCTTCTGTTGCTGGCGGCGCACAGGACAGCTGCTGGAAACTCTGCGCAGAAGACCAGTACAGCTGTTTTTCAGCAAGTACACCTTGTACAGCTGCCGTATAGTGTACGGGCAGCAAAGTACAGAAGGTACAGTTGCTGCAGAGGTGTTAACAGGTGCTGGACAGGTGCTGGACAGGTCTGTTTTCTCAAATTCAGGCAGGTACAGAAGTGGACAGCAGGCTGTTTATGCAAGTACAACGCCTGGCACGTATCCCGAGGCGGTACAGACGGGTACTGTGCTGATTTTCAGATCTGTATTTTTCAAGGACAGCATAGGAGTGAGCATCAGGAGGAGGATACAGGCAAGAGCAAGCACACGTGTGAAGCAGGATTGTGGATTCAAGTGCCTGCAGGCACAGATTAGTGCTGTTGCTTCCTCCAGTGTTGTTTCACGAGCTGAACTTGGTAAGCCTTGACTCTGTTCAACTATCTCTCTTTCTATTGCTTGATGTCTGCTACAGGTATGTGTTATCTGGCTCCTTGTGAGAGGAGTATGGCAGATTGACAAGGGATTAAGACAGAGATTGAACAGCATATGTATGTTTGAGCTGAGAAGATGTATCAGGCTCTTGAGTTATGCCAGATGTATGCCCATGGCTGGCCTGCTTTGTGATCTTGGCTGATCAGAGGGAGGCACAGTGTGTTGCTTGAGGACACAGATCTGTGTGCATAGATCCTCTGTGCTGAGAAGGATTTGTGGGCAGTCAGATTGGACTTACAGGTGTAAACTCTTGGCTGGTTTTTGTGTTGTACTCAGCCATACATATTATTTTAATTGAATAAAGAAATACCGCAAGGGGCGCCAAGCTTTGGGGCCAACAGGTGTCGCTGTGTTTTCAGATTTGGGCACTCTAGCCCCAATCTGTGTTTTGTTTTTCATCTAGACTACAAGTGGACGGGTGATTGCTCCTACCGCACTCTGGTTTTCTATCAGAGGCCGGTTTCATGCTGGCCCGCCATGCCTCGACTACATGGGCAAGCGTGTGCAATGTGCCCTATTTGTCTGCAGACGAAGTAGTGGCCCTGGGAGGTGGAAGTACTCCACCCACTGAGCGAATACAGAGATGCGGAGCATTGCATCAGCCATTGAGCTCCCTTTGCAGGAGCACATGGGTGTGTGGCTTCGCCGTCCATTGTATCATTTCAGTAACACAATATATTATCTATCTTGGTTATTGTGCAATTTGAGTTTTAAAGTTTTGTGCTGTGAAAGATCCTACCTCTTGTGAATGTTCTCTTTTATACACCGCACGTTGTATCGTCTTACATTAGCATTGTATATATATATATATTTTCTTGCGTTCTCTTCTGTAGTGGGCACTGAGAGTATATCTGAGTCCTTTTTGTGCGGAAAGATTTTTGCTTGTTTTGCTGTAGACGCCACATATCCTTTTCTTACATGATATTAGAGTTGGGGTCTGTGAATGACTATCTAGTTGCTGTATGCAAGCACAGCCAGGAGCCCCACTTGATGATAAGGGAAACATGGTTCTTCCATAGTTCAAGCGTGGGAAGAGCAGATGCTCTCCGTGTCTTTGTAAACACAATAAAGCACAATGTTTTACCACTGGTTGAGCATGTTACCAATGCAGTAATTGCATTGAAAGTTATCATGAGACGGTGAACCAGGCAAAAGTATTTAAGCTTCAGTTATTGCTTCATCAAAAAAAGCTTGGGGATGGGGAAGCAATTGTTTTGCTTGTAACTTGTGGAAGTTGACCGCTTTTTCCTCGTATTGAAGAGGTGATAGAGGAATCTCAGGTAGCAGCACACAATGATCCATCTGCTTCAAAATATGTCTAGTCATAAGGACTAGTATATCCCACAGCTTACAAGACATGGCATCTGGGTGACAGTTGGCAATGAAGAACCGTTCAAGGGAAAGGTATAGCTTCCCTACTCTTGGGGTACAAGGTATAGGAGAACAGCTCATGTGGATGTCTCATACATCCCTGATCTTTGTAGGAACCTCTTATTCATTGTGACTATCACCAATAACGTAAAATTTAGAAGACGAACATCATTATACTATACAATATATCTGGTGTGGTTGTTCACTACTCACATATAACACCTAGGATTTAATTAAAAAACACATCTTTTGAGGATGTTAGTGTACTGAGTTTACAGTATGTTTGGTCTTGCAGGTTTGTGATACAAATGGGCTTTGGTACCTTGCAGATATTGGACTACGAGCAGGAGATCTATTGCTGGTGACAGGGAGAGCTCTCCAACATATAACTGCAGGGTTGTGCTCTGCATGTGGATATCGGGTAGTTCCTTTATCATCATCAGCTGTTCCTGGCTCCACGAGAAGGTGTGCTCTGCTGTATAATTTTTTTTAAATACATGGTTCCTTGGTTGCATGTGGGGCCGTTTTTTCTTTTTGCTTCATGGGCATGTATAATTTCAAACCCATGCATTTTCTCAGGCTGTATGACTCATTGTTTGTCTATAATCTACAGAGTTTCCTTGATGTTTCGGCTCATGCCACGTGACGGTGCAGTGTTGGATGGGTCTACCATGGCAGACGCTGGCCATGTAGTTCCTGAAGGTTTTGGTCCTGTGCCGGTTTCCAAGTTTTTGGAAAGTTTGAGTGCTGCAGAGGCTGCAGCAGGAACAGGGACAGAAAACTCTACGGTGTGTCTCATGGATTTACCGCGTCTGTCATGAGAGTAAAGACAAGCTTTACCGGCTATGGCTTGTTTGTTTGAAGATTACGATTTGTTGGGATGGTTTGAAAGCTCCTTATTCTGAAATTCTTCCTTTATTAAAAGTTTTGTATCTCTGTGTTTTGTATCTCTGTGTTTTGTAGGAGAGGAAGCGACATGGTAGTTCTGAACTGACTCTACGGGGTCTTTTATCTGATCCTTTGACGTAGGTTTTGTAATTATTGATCATTATTCTTCATGGTTTGCAGTCTCGTTGATTTTCTTGAAAGCTAAGTACTGTTTTGTGCTTTTTAAAAAAAAAGTATTATGCATATAATTATTGGTTATCCAATAGAAAACCTAGTTAAAAATTCCAAATATGCTAAAATGGGGGCTAATCCATGATAAATAAAATTTCTAAAGTTAAATTAATGATAAGGTAATATATCTAGACATAACTAAGAATTCAAAGGTGCACCTCTAATCACACAAAGTTTAACTTTTGAATCAATTATAAAGTCCATAATTTGTCATGTTTGGAGAATCTCTGTGAGGCCTTTTCTTTAATGAGAACAATGGCCTTCAAGACCATTCTGAGTTCTCCATGGCATCACGTGCGAGTAGGTAATAAGCAATTGAATTCTTGAATGGGAGTATCGAGTTTAAATCCCACTCGCGTTAGAGCCGATTGAAACCGAGGTCTGTCGTTGCTTACTGGCGAATTATGGCCTCTCCCAACTCAAAGTGGATTGAGCTTGGAATCACCAATTTGCATTGTTGGAACATCTGTGAAAAAGTTGTGATTACATATTGCTTTAAATTCGTGAATAGATTTCAGAACAAGTGGCACGTCCCAAAGGGACTTGCTTGGCCGTCCAAGGATATAAAGGAAGTTACCTCACAATCTCTTCTTTCCACGGGACTCGACTGGTTAAGTTTCTTTAAAACCAAGTGTGCTCAAGGAATGAGCTCCATACTATGCATAAATCATAAATTAGTTCAAGGGGAGAACATCTGTATTTTTTCGAAGCAAACTCTAAATCCACAGTTGGTAGGGCTAGGAATTTCGCCTTAGCCATGTCCTTGGCCAAGTTCACTGAATCCACAACATGCTTTACTTGTGCTCTTTCATCCTAGTTTTGGTCCATGTGAGTGCTACGTGGACATGCTTCCTACTTCTGCCTCAAGGGCAAGATGCGAGGAAGAGTATGGGAAGATTGTACCTGTTTTGGGACAGTCAGGCACGCATGAAGCAAGGCTTTTGGAAGAGCAAAGGAGAGCCCAGACCACCAAGTTGGTGACAGATAGTGTGATGAAACAACTACTCACAAGAGCAGCCTATGGCTGAGAAGTGGCCCAAGATCGAGAGCGTTGATCCAAGTGAAGGATTGCTTCCAAGCGAGGAGGAGCTCTTGGGTGTGATGCTATCACAGATGGGGAGATTCCAACATATGTTTCATTGTCCCAGTTGCCAACGCTCAAACCTGAACAGAAATGTGAGCCATGTAATGAGCTCGGGATCTCTCCGAGAGTTTGAAGCCAACTCACCAACATTAGACATTATAAATAGGAGTCTAGGCCTTAGCCACATTCATTCATTGATCAGTCAATCATCTTTGAGTCATTGAGAACTCAACAGTGCTACCATTGAGTATCTCTATTCAGCATTGTATATACTTCATGTTAGTAATACATGGTAGATTGGCATGCACCATTGTATATACTCTATGGATGGAAATTGTCCATGCCAATGGTGCATTGCATACATGTGTGCATGCTTGGAAACTGTTTTCTTGTGCTGTTTTACATGCTTGCTTGGTTTGTATGTTCACTTGCAGGCAGTGGACTCCCGCCTGCGAACTGTGCATGTGCTTGACCACACATGATACATGTCATCCATCCTAAACTACCCCTTGACTCAAAACATGGATAAATTGAAGTATCGGAGCTTTTTATAACACAAGGCGATTACAAAACATATAATGGGACATCTTGGGCAGAGAACCCTTATTGATACTCTTTTAACCTGTAGAATGTCCAATGAGTATCTACCTCCGAAAGAGACAGATGAGGTCGGCGCAGAAGACAACAGGTCGTCGGCTGTCAGGAGAGTGGCATAGTGCAGATGGGAACAATCGTCGACATGAAAGCATAGCAGCACTGCAGGTGTAGCAGTAGGCGGTGACTATGAGCAGTAGGTCGTTGGCGATGATCAGATGGGAACAATCATCGATGTTTAATTGCTGATGATTTACTTTATGGAGTACCGCTCTGCAGTCCCTCCCACATGCAGATTTTTGGTGCACAGGTGGTGATTTTAACATTTTAGAGTTGACAGAAGACAGACTTAATGGTGGCATGGCTACTTTTTCAGGCAGAAAGTACTCGCCCTGGGAGGAGTTGATTCTGGCTTTGAGGGGACTTGACCCTTGGCATTTATCGGAGTTCTGATGCAGCCCCAAGAGTCTCAGCTTTTCGCAATCCGACAGGAGTACAGGCCCCAACCTTTCGAGATTAGACGGGTTTTATGTAGATGAGTGGGCTTTTGGATGAAGTGGCATGATTGGTATTGTGGGAGGCAATTTTTTCTTCGGTCATTCTTTCCCTAGAGGACCTATGGAGGCAAGATAGACTTTTGAGCACCTGGTTCCCAAATAGCCTTATTTAGGATCTTGAGATCTGCAGCAAGGTAGAGGAGATTTGGGGGAGCCAAGATTTTCACACTAGTTCAGCCGCATGAGATTTGGACGCAGGCCTTGGAGAGATCAACATATTTATTATTGCAGGTGGCCGCATAGAGCAGATTGGCTGGTTCTTGACAACAGGAGAGGAGCATCTGTTGGAGCTTGGCTTCCTTGCAATGGCTTCATGAGAGCACCCAAGATAGCCCGTGGATTGAGGCCTAGTTGGCTGCAGCCCACATAGAGCTTTGTTCCATTTAGGAGCGGAGAGTGGAGTACGATACCTTGCTGGGTGGACCCAAGCGGGTGACAGGGTCACCAAAGATTTCTTTGAGATTTCTGACACACAGAGGGAGAGGGATGGTATCCGCAGGTTGCAAGGCCAGGATGATCCATAGTTGCGGATCCCCCCCACCCCCACAAGGTGTGAGCCTTTGCCGCAGACTTCTTCCATTCTCTTCTCACGGCAAAACTACTAGATTCATAAGATCATGTCACACCCCAAAAGAGGAGAGACAATAAAATCTCGCTGGAATGAGGCCTTATAAACCTGAAAAGAAAATTGCTGTGCCTTTTGAGATATGTAGGTGCGGAGACTAGGTGTAAACCCTTCCACATCCAAATGATAGGGCACAAGGCTTGAGGGGCCGCGTCTTTCCATTTGCGCGCAAGAGGAGCTACTCGATTTAGAGTTCGCCAGTGACACTTCCTCATACCTATGAGGAGATGAGGGGAATCTCCAGAGATTCGCCGAGGCGATAGAGATCTCTTGCAGTGCATCTGGAGCGCAGAGATCAACAGGCACAAGTTATGTGGATTTTGGGTTGGCTTAGTGCCCCCCCCTAACTTGGAGGCCAGTGGAGGTTTTTCAATCGATATTGAGTGGCACTCCAATTTGTTACCTTGGATGCCTAGTTGGTATTGATATTTTCCCGAAGTAGCAGCTAGCCCCTCTTCTTCTGAGCGTTCGGAAGAAGTTGCTATACTGGAGTTAAGCTAGGCTTTCCTTAGCTGGCTGAGTCGTGGTGGCGAACTAGGTTCTTCCCGCCACCATGTTTTATATCACCTCTTGCTGGGTCTTCTCCTGGGCTTGCATTGGTCCGGTTCAACGATTGATTTGCAACTGTCTATGGGTTGGTATAGATAGGATGCTTGCCAGGGCCAAGATGGCCTGGAGAGCGATCATTCAGCCACAACACAAGGGGGGTTGGGTTTCATCAACCCCTCTATTCAAAGCCATGCCCTTTTGGGCAAGTTTATAGTTCGTGGCCTTCTTCCGAGTGGCGAACCCTAGGACTTCCTTCTTGCCAAGATCTCCACCCGCACCCTGGTTCTCGGAGGTCCTTGGCCCTAGTGTACGAGATGGAATTTCATGGAGATGTGGGCTC
The DNA here is from genome assembly GCF_041138505.1 of Cibotium barometz. Taxonomy (NCBI): domain Eukaryota; kingdom Viridiplantae; phylum Streptophyta; class Polypodiopsida; order Cyatheales; family Cibotiaceae; genus Cibotium; species Cibotium barometz. The sequence goes on along the minus strand of NC_141081.1, from coordinate 43,451,973 downwards.
GTGGCTTTAGCCCTGCATTTGAGGACAAATTTGCAGCTAGTCTCTTGCGCGCTTGGGATGACCTTAGGCCGGCCCTTCAACAGTGCCCTAGAGCTGCATCCAAGGAGCGCATCCGTCTGCCTTTGGTTTGGAACCCCTTGGTCCGTTTGCCCAGTGGTCACATGTTGGGTGCTTGCCTGCATGTATCATGGGGAGCTCAGAGTTTGGGCCCCGCTCGGTCTATCGGAGATTGGCTTATTTTTAGATAGCTTCCCCCGGAGACCCAGGAGAGGAGCGTTACTGGGATGCGGGGTAGGGACAACCTTAGCCTTGACATCGATGACTCCATCCCCCCGGAGTGGCTGGCCGCGATCCCAGATACCCCCCCGCCCCCCTCTTTCCTCATCTTTTACTTTGCAGCATTGGTTGGGAGTGTTCAATAGACATGACATTCCTTTCCCCATGGTGCTGATGAGAGCTTCGCCTCACTCATAACGTCTATCGGACCACATTGCAGACTTGAGAGAGCAGAGCCCCCTTTGGAGGATTTTTGTGGATGCACCTTACAGAGGGTGAGGGTGATTGGTTTTCATGCACATGAATGGCACATAGGCCCTTCTCCGACCAAGATGGCCAAAGAGGGATTTTGGCGGTTATGGATTTAGGAGGGATGCCCTCTCACGCGATTTGAGTGAGACCTAGGGGAGTGGAGTTGGCAGGATCCCTATGACAGTGAGGAGGCTCCTAGCACCCCTTTCTTTGCTTACACTGCACGGCTCGGCCATAGGATCTAGATGCCAGAGATCGAGGGCACTCCGGGAGCAGCATGGCATTGGCAACCTCAGGGCCTCCCTTCTCAGTTCCTCTCATATTTCTGGAATAGGCTGTGGGATAGTTTTTGCCTGCGAAAGATCACTCTCTTTCTGTGGCAGCTGGCGCATCGGAGCCTGGCAGTTGGCACTTACCTGGCCATAGGAGGTAGGCCTTTCATGGTGTAGCCATCCACAGGAGTCCCAATGGCACTGCCTTTGGGACTGCCCGAAGGCTCAGCAGGTTTGGCAGCGGATTCTTCAAATTTTCACTATGGAAAGGGCCCCCTCCCTCAGAGTTACTTGGGGCATAGTTGCTTGGGCCACTGAGGCTGAGGCTGAGGCTGAGGCACCATGTCATATGAGGATGAGGGTGGGGGACTTGCCTTGTAGGTCTCTCATCGCTGTATTTCTGCAGTGCCAATTCCAGCTCTAGCCATCGACCATTGGATCTTGGCTCCAGCTAGAGATGGGAGAATTGTAATAGTATTGCTTTGTGGCACATTTGGATAGCTCGCTGTAGCGAGGCCAACGAGGGAAAATCCTCAAGGCAGCCTAGTGGCGCTTTAACATACGGTCGGAGCCACCCTGAAGCTTACCCTCTTGTCCATGGATGGTATGAATGATATCAAGCCAATGCTCCGGATGGACTCTGCTAGTGGGGTGACGGTCCCTTGCACACTGACAGTGGTGCAGAGCCCACTTGGCACTATAGACTACCTGTGTGGTTGTCCCCCACACAACAAACCCCCCTGCCTCCCCCCCTGCCCCCCCCCCCCCCCCCCCTTCACTGCCCTCAATTGTATGAGATAACATTCTCTAACAGAGCGGCCAGCCAGAGGAGAAGAGCATCCTCCCCCTTTTCAGTCTCTTGATTCTCACTCCCCTCTATGGAACTGAGTTTGTACTTAGCCCTTATGGCTGTTTTGCTGAGTAACTATGGATCTTCTTTCAGGCCGCGCCCCCCGCGCGGGGGGGGGGGGGGGGGGGGGGGTATGGGGGGAGGGGGACTCAGAATTAAGCCTTATGCTGAATGTCTCTAGTGTGTGTTGTGGTCTTTTTGTCTCTGCACATGGGGTGGGTGCGCGATGAAACATTTTTGGAATGTACATGCAAATGCATGGTTTTAGGAAAATAAGGTTTTTATTATGTGTTAATCAGCAATTTTTGGCTTTCTGATGCAGAGGGGCCATGTTGGAGGATGCGTACACTGCTGTTGGTTGTGGGCACACATTTGGTGGTGGAACCTTGAGAAGAGTAACAGAAACGGTACGCTTCTTCTCATGGGTAGTTATCCAAACCTGTGCAAGGTCTCATCATGTGGGGGAATGCATGGTCGTGATAATCATTATCACAGATATTGATTGGTAAATGCAGCTTTGAAATGGTGAGGTTTAGTATTATTTGAGTAACATGTTATAATAGGCAATCACTCGCAATTTTCATGCTTTGTTCTAAATGATTTTGTGCCCTCTTGTGCATCTTTATCTTGGACCGTACTAGCTCTGAATGGTTTTAGCCATTTCAGTCCCTTGCTTCTTAAGCTTCTCCTTCTCCTCTCTCTGGCTGCAATCTTTGTCTTTTGTTTGCCTGCATGCATGAACACTGCATCTTCTTTCAGTTAGGCATGCATGAACACCACATCTTTCAGTAAGGCAATGCCCTTTTGAGTAAGATGTGATGTAGGGCTGTCTTTTTGGCCTTCCACAGAGGATCCTGTCAGTCCTATAGCCTAACTTATTTGGGAAGACATTGCCTCACTGAAAGATGTGGTTCATGCATGCAAACAAATTAGAGACGAAGATTGTATCTCCAAGAGAGGAGAATGAGAAGCTGAAGAAGCAAGGGACTGCAATGGTCCACATGTACAGTAAGTAGTAAGGCTGTAGAAACTAGCGGTGCTCATAATGTGTCATCCTCCTCTACCGTTGTATACACGGAGGCAATGTCTTCTTTATCGTGGAGAGAGAAAGAAAGAAATAAAGAAAGACATATTAAGGGTCTACTAAAGACCCAATGGGCCTATGAGACCAAAGTGATATAGTAATGTCCATGACATATCTCATCATGGAACATAAAATAAGATAGAACAAATCAAAACTATCTCATTGGAATGATACAAAAATGTCCATGGAAATCTAGGAACATAAAACATGAGAGGATCATCAGCCTCCAATAGATGGTATACAAGAAAGAGAGAAAGATATCTTAAGCATCTACTAAAGACGCAATGGGACAATGAGACCAAAGTGATACAATAATGTCCATGGCATATCTTATCATGGAACGGAAAATTAGAAACAAAAAAAGCTATCGCACTGGGGTGATACAAGAGAGAGAAATAAAGAAAGAAAGTAATATTGAACACCCGAAGGGTTTTCAATATTAATGATACAATGATACCATGGATATACAGAGCCATGGAAAAAGTACTTGAGAGAAAAGGAAACACGACTCACTAGTGTATACAGATGGAATCGCACCAAGCTTCCAGGGTGGAGTGGCGTCTTTTGGTTAGCAGGACCTCGGAGGATACGGTTTTGTTAGAGAACCATTTTGAGCATTTATCTCAGTAGCCCCCAGATGGTGATGGGCCACCCCTTGCCATGTCTCGGGTTCGAGCCCCCCCTTTCTGGCCACCATTACCTTGTCACGATCCTCTTCACGATGCTCAGACACCTCAGGCTTCTTCCGACATTGACGCACCCGCGATGGACCTGGTCCCTTAGACCCCCCGCCCCCCCCCCCCCCCCCTTCCTGAGAGTCTTGGGGCAGCCCATGGACTAGAGTTTCTTTCGATGTCTTGCCTCCATGGAAGCCAGTGTTTTTGTGGAGATGGTGACTCCCATCCGCATCTGCATGGTTCTACGTCACTAAGGCCTTCCATCCCAAAGAGTGGAGCGATAATCTTCTCTTTCCCCTTGAGCTCGGCTCCGGGGAAGGTATGGAGCCCGCAATCCGTGTCTGCCGCCATCCTTGGTCAAGCGATAGAGCTCTCCCACCATTTGCAGGACTTGCGGATTACTGACATGCTCACTCATTTTAGGCCGTTGGCACGGACGGAGTTGGGTGGCTTTGCTAAGGATCAGGGCTGGGAGTTGATGTCCTCCATTTTGGAGGTGCTTCGCTTCGTATTTCTTCATGTCTTGATGGCAGTACCTCTCTCCCCATCCTACAGATACCTGCACTCCGACAGATGGAGCTCATAATACGCTTACTCCAGGGTCCTGCTAGAGTGGTTTCACATGGAGGGCATACTTGTTAGATGTACTTCATGTCCCAAATATTACAAAGAATTTGGTTTCTGTTGGACAAATGATTGAGCAGGGTTTGCAAGTGAGGTTTAATCCTAAAGGATATTTTGTGGAAGACTTCAAAAATCAGTGTCGCTTGGTTGCAAAGGGTAACAAAAATGGCAGGATGTTTACTTTGGATGTGAACATGCTTGAAGTAAAGGCAGCCATGTTTGCATATGGAATAGGTGCCATTGCAGATATTGACATATGGTACAAGCGCATTGGTCATGTGAATGTACAGCGACTGAAGTCTATGCAAGTCCAAAGTATTGTTGTAGGTTTGCCAAAGTTTAAGGTTGATGGTATGCACCAAGTATGTGAAGCATGCCAGATTCGTAAGCAGGCCAAACATGCTTTCCCACATGAGAAGCATGTTAGTGCAAGGCCATTAGATGTCATACACATTCAGATATATGGAGACCGACCAAGATTGCAACAATTGTAGGTTGCACGTACTATGTTACATTCATTGATGACCACACTAGGAAAGTGTGGGTTTGCTTCATGAAGGAGAAAAGTGAGGTGTTTGCTTATTTTCAGAGATTTAAAGTCTTGGTCGAGAAGAAAAAAGGCATGTAAATAAAATGCTTGAGATCAGATGGTAGGGGAAAATATTTCTCCAATGAGTTCAGCGATTTCCTGAGGAAGCAAGGAATCAAGAGATAGTTTATATGCAGGTACACTCCGCAACAAAACGGTGGTGTAGGAAGAAAAAACAGGCACATTGCAGAAGTGGCACGTGCCTTGATGGCTGAAAAGAATATGTCACATTATTTTTGGGTAGAAGCAGTAGCAACTGTTGTGTACATTATGAACAGGACACCCACTTCAGCTGTTCATGGTATGATGCTTGAACAGAAGTTTACAGACGTAAGACAAGATGTGTCTCACTTGAAAGTGTTTGGGTGTATTGCAGATGTATATGTTTATGATGAAGTGAGAACCAAGTTGGATCTAAAGGCAGAGAAATGCATCTTTATTGGCTATGCTATGGAGTAGAAAGGTTATAGATGTTATAACCCCACCACTCATGAGATGCGAGTAAGCAGAGAGATTGTTTTTGATGAGATGAGTAGCTGGTATGTACCAGTAGTGAAGGCAACAAAAGATGCAGATGTAAGAAGTGCTGATGCTGCACCACATGCAGAGCAGTAATCGTAGGTGCTTAGTGGACCTGGAGAGTCCTCTAGTAGTGGATTCAATGTTAGCCCATGGTCAGGCAGGTTGAGGACAGATATGGGTACACATGTATCACGCAAAGATCAACCTTTTTTTGTGGTTACTCGTAGTGTAAGGAGAACGAGCGCTGTTTTGAGGACACTTGGTAGTGATCCATGACACATGTGTACGTAGGTCTACGAGGGTTAGGACCCTGTTGACAGATTGAGATATAATGGATATACAGCCCATCATTATGCTTACATGGTTAAAGCAATACAAGAATTGGAGCCCACTTGTTTTGAGGAGGCACTTGGAGATAAGAAATGGGAAGATGCCATGAATGAGGAGATGGCAGTATTGGATTCAAATGCAACATGGGAAAGTTGGAGATGAAGGATTTGAGTGAGTTGCGATATTTTTTGGGCATAGAGGTGGTGAGATCACCTCATGGCATTTTGTTATTGTAGTGGCAATATGGCTTGGATATATTGTCCAAGTATGGTATGATAGGCTCTAAGCCTATTTGAGTGCCATTGGAGCAGAACACAAAGCTTTCCGTAGATACAGGTGAGCCTTTGGAGGACCCCACTACATACAGGTGCATAGTGGGTAGCTTGATCTACATGACCATTACTAGGGCAGACTTGAGCTATGCTGTTGGACTTGTGAGCCAGTTTATGTAGGTTCCTAGAAAGCCACACTCGGATGCAGCTAGATGGTTTCTCAGGTGTATAAAGTTCACAGTTGATTATGGACTTTTCTATGAGGTTGGTATAGATTTACAACTACATGGGTACACAGATGCTGATTGGGCTGGTAGTGTTGTAGACAGGAGATCTACCAGCGGTTTTATGTTCTCATTTGGGAGTGCTGCTGTGAGTTGGAGCAGTAAGAAGCAGCCAACAGTTGTCTTGTCGAGTATAGGGGTGCTGCTATGGCAGCTTGCGAGGTAGCTTGGTTTTAGAAGCTACTTCGTGATATGGGTGAGTCTGTGGTGAAGGGAATGGGTGTTAGGGTTAGGGTTTACAGAAAGTACAAACAGGCGTGGAAACCAACACACCTAGAGAACACGACTTCAGTATGCTTGAATAATGAAAAAAGTGAAGTACAATAGCCACATGATAGTGACCCTAAAGATAAGTGTTCACATGTCCGGCCATAAATGTGCCGGGTGGACCAAAACACTTATAAACTGCATATAAGTGAAACTGAGCTAAACTGGGGGAAAAAACCTCCACTAACTGAAGTAAAAAGTGCCCCAGTAATCTACTGATGATCACTAGCACTCCTCTGGGTGCATACACAGCATAAAACCCAACAAACCCCCCTGGAGTGATATGTGATCACTGCACATCATCCACCAAAAGGAAACAAATTCAAAGCATTGCGGAATGCTTTAAATTTCGGATGTGGTAATGCCTTGGTGAAGATGTCTGCCACATTCTGATCTGTAGGACAGTAGATCAGACTGATATCTCCTGCCTGGAGTCTCTCCCGAACAAAATGATAGTGAATCTCAATGTGTTTCGTGCGAGCATGAAACACAGGATTCCTGGCCACAGCAATGGCACTCTGACTATCAGTATAGATAGGTGTAGGCTCCTCCACTGAAATATCCATATCAGTCATGAGACGACGCAGCCAAACACACTCAACAGTAGTAGTGTAGGCTGCTCTGTACTCTGCCTCACAAGACGAAGTGGCCACTGTGGTCTGTTTCTTGCTTAGCCAAGAAATGCATGAAGAGCCAAGGAAGAAACAATTTCCACTAGTGGAATGTCTGGTATCAAAATCACCAGCCCAATCTGAAACACTGTAAGCGTGTAATTGCATGTCACCCCTCTCAGGATAAAGCAATCCAAGAGACAAGGTACCCTGCAAATAACGGAATACACGCTTCACAGCTTGCCAATGTGACAACCGTGGGCTGTGCATGAATCTGCTCAACTGAGAGACTGCATACTGAATATCTGGCCTTGTATTACACAAGTAAATGAGGCACCCAACAGCCTGAGCATATGTAGTGGCATCAAAGGAAACACTGTCATCTTGGAGTGACAGTTTCATCCCAGGCTCCATAGGAGTACTAATAGGCTTGCAATCCTGAAATTTAAACTTCTCCAGAAGTTTAGCAACATAACGTGATTGCAACAACCCAATGCCTCTGTTATCCTGCACAAACTGTATGCCCAAATAGTAATGTACAAGGCCCAAGTCAGACATGTCAAATGTCTGTTGCAGTATCTCCTTAAAAGCTGCAATTTTGTCATCATTTGATCCCATGAGCAAGAGATCATCCACATAAAGACTGATGACCAGCAGATCTGTCTCTTCTTTCTTTACATACAGAGTGGCCTCTGATGGACTGTTCACAAATCCCTGAGTGAGTAGAAAAGCATCTATTTTTGCATACCAAGCTCGTGGAGCTTGTTTTAAACCATACAAGGCCTTTTTCAGCCTGCAAACTTTCCCCTCATGACCATGTTCTGCAAATCCCATGGGCTGAAATACATAAACTTCCTCCTCGAGGTCCCCATGTAGGAATGCAGTCTTTATGTCCAACTGGTGAACAACCCAACCACGATGTGCAGCCAATGCAATGACACACCTAAGTGTCGACATACGGGATGTAGGAGCAAATGTCTCCTCATAATCAATGCCCTTCTTCTGTGCATAGCCCTTTGCAACTAGACGGGCTTTGTACCTGTCAATGGATCCATCTGCATGTCTTTTCAACTTATAGACCCATTTAGTACCAATTGCTTTCTTGCCTTTGGGCAGATCAACCAAATCCCATGTTTGATTCTTTTTAATAGAATCAAGCTCATCCTGCATGGCTTTGTTCCAATGCACATTATCTCGTGCATCCACAAATGAATCAGGCTCATCATCATCCTGTAAACTGGCTGCCATAACCAGATTCAAATCCATGATGTGTGCATGCTCATTGGTCCTTGTCTCCCTACGAGTACGACCAGCAAGAGGACCCTCTAAATGGCTGTCCTGTAATGTCCTCAAATACCATCTAGGTATGTGTCTGACCTGTGGTGCCTGCTGTCCCATATTTGGTTCAGCTTCTGGCTCATTTGGCTGCTGAATTTCTGCACCACCTACATCATTTGCTGGCTGTCCTGTACCCTCATGAGTTGGATCACCAACTGTGGAATGAAACTCCATGGGTAGTAGACCTTCAAACACATCATTTTCAGCCTGATTTGCCTCATAACCAGCCATGGATATTTCTGATTTTTCATCAAAAATCACATCCCGACTAGTGAATATCTTCCTGGATAGTGGGTCATATAACCTGTAGCCCTTGCTCTCACGGCTATACCCAACAAAAATGCATTTTGTGGCTTTATCATCCAGCTTCCTCCTCAACTCTTTGGGTATGTGTGCATATGCAAGACACCCAAAGATACGAAAATGCGATACAGAAGGCTTGCGGCCATGCCAAGCCTCAAAAGGAGTAATAGAAACCAATGCCTTTGTGGGACATCGATTCAAAATATGACAAGCACACATGACTGCTTCCACCCAAAAGATATGTGGTAGCCTTTTTGCCTTTAGCATACATCTGGCCATCTCCATGAGTGACCGATTCTTCCTTTTTGCAACCCCATTCTGCTGTGGAGTGTAAGGAGTAGTATACTGATGTTTTATACCTCTACTCCCAAGAAAGGAATTCAGCATATGTGACATATATTCCCCCCCTCGGTCAGAACGGAGAGTCTTCACCTTGCATCCTGACTCTGTCTCAGCAAGTGCTACAAAGGCCAAAAATGCATCATATACCTGTGATTTCTGTGTCAAAGGATACGCCCAGCATATACGAGAGAAGTCATCAATAAATGTTGCAAAATAGAAGCAACCACCTAATGACTTCGTCTGCATGGGACCACAAAGATCACTGTGTATAAGTTGCAACTTTGCAGTTGCTCTTAGAGCCTGATCACGTGGGAAGGAAAACCTGTGCATTTTTCCCAAAATACATCCTTCACAAATGTGATCTGGAGGCTTCTCCATGAGAGGTAGATCTGTAAACATATTATGTCGTTGCATAAGCATAAGACTACCAAAATTTACATGCCCCATGCGAGCATGCCATAACTCCGCATCAACCATAGCTGGAGTAAGAGTGAATGCATGATAAGCAGACTGATCCACTGGCTGAAATGCATCCAACTGATAAAGTCCATGACATAATGTACCAGTAAGCATCAAGGTCAAGGCATTAGCTTTGTCTCTGACCATGCATTTATCATCATCAAAGTGGACTTGCATTCCACAATGTGCCAAAGAAGAAATGGACAACAAATTCTTCTTTATCCCTGGTACATATAAGGCATCTGTAAGGCGGAGAATGGAGCCATCAATGGCTGTGAGCTGAATCTCCCCAATGCCACGAACTGGATATGAGGCATTGTTGGCACACTGAACAGTTTTGCCAACAGGGGCAGGGCCAACATGACTAAACAAATCCCTGCGAGATGTGATATGCTTTGAGGCACCACTATCAAAATACCAAGTACATGCATGCTCTGTCAAACTGAGTGCCTGTGAAGACCAAGAGGCATCATAGCTGCATGTATAAAAACAGTAATCCCTGTCCTCAACAAAAGAAGCAGTCTCTGGAGGAGCTTTAGAAGCATCATTAACAGACATCCCAGCTTCCTTTGCCTTCTCTTTGGCAATCCTCTTCCTACATTCCGTGATGTAGTGACCTGGCTTCTTACAGTAATGACATTTGCCCTTCTTCTTGGGCTGTCCATCACTTTTCTTGGTATCCTGTGAAGAACCACCATCACCTGAATTTTGATTTGCACTCTTTGGCTGAGTTTTTCCTTTCCCCTTTTGACCTGCAGTAAATGCTTGTTCAGCATTTGTATTCATATTCATATTCTTCCTCATTTGCTCCTCTTGAAGTAAGAGAGCAACAAGTTCCTGATATTTGAGGGGTTCAATAGCATTCCTCATGCTGAGGTTCAAAGAGGTATGAAAAGCCAAGTAAGATCTTGGCAAAGAGTGCAAGATGGTGGACACAAGCTATGTCTCAGGAATAATCTCATCCACATTGATGAGTTGCTCTCTCAAATCCTGCAGCTTGTTTAAGTGGCTAGACATATCATCTCCTTCATTCATTTTCTGATTTTCCAGCTCTCTTTTCAAAAATGAGATCCTAGCCTCATTACGAGCAGCATACATCTGCTCCAAAGTCACCCATGCATTCTATGAAGAGCCAGCTGAACGAATATGAGGTATAATGGACCTCTGTACTGACAATGCAATGAGTGATAAAGCTTGTGCATCCCTGGCATCCCATGTCTTTTGAGCATTTGTTCTTTGAACATGCAATGGCTGTCCTGGAGCCTGTACCTGTTGTCCTCGTCCACGAGCACCCCCTTGGGGAGGAGTCTCTGGAGCCAATGGACCTGGACGTGGTTCATCACCACTAACAAAATCCCAAAGACCTTTTGCCACAAGCACATTCTTCAGCATAAAACTCCACAAGGAGTAGTTCGTGCCATCCAATTTGTCTTCCTTAGACAAATATGTGAATACATCACTTTGCTGTTGATTTGCCATTATGCTTTACGCACAATGTTGTACCTGTTTACCAAAAAACCCAATAGCAGAAACCCTGATAACAACTGTACTCCACTGAATACAGTTCACCCAAATATGCCTGCACTCTTAATCCTTTGAATGTGCAGCTCAATGCACCAATGACTGAGTAGAGCAGCAAATGGCGTACACAATGCCAAAATGCCCCAAAAATGCCCAAATTTGCTGCACCCAAACTGTGCAAAAAACCTGTATAGTTCTTTGCTAGAAAATCTGCCTGTTGTGCCTGTATATTTTCACAGAGAAAATAAAAATGCCCAAAAACTGAATTTTAATGCTTACCACTGAATGACTGATTAGCTTGTGGTATTCTTGCAGGTACAGTTGACTGTACTATGCTTGTACAGTCTACTGGTTCTGTATGGAAGCCAGGTACGAAAGCATACAGACGTATCTCAGCAGGTACAGTCGCCAGGTACGCAGCACTGAATGCTGCACTGTTCTCTATGCAGGTGACGGTTGGCGCTGACTGTACGGAAGCAAGTCGCCTGTTGCAATAGTCGACTGAGTACTCAAGGCGACCAGCGTTGACAAGAGCTGGTACGAGTGCTGACAGGCGCAGTCATTCGAAGCAGGTACAGTATACACGTGCGCTGCAGGTACAGTACGGGTACTGAAGGCGGCTATTTGCAGGCGGCGCAGACTGTGTATACGGGCGGTGCAGACTGGGTGTACGGGCAGCTAGCGCACACGTGTAGCTGAAGGCGGCGCAGGCTTGGTGTTCGAGCAGCTGATGCTGAGACCTCAGTACGGCGCACAACAATGGCAATGTACGGGCGGCAGGTTCTGAAGCTGCTGTACGGGCAGTGCAAGGCAGAGCTTCAATGCTCTGATACCAAATGAAGGGAATGGGTGTTAGGGTTAGGGTTTACAGAAAGTACAAACAGGCGTGGAAACCAACACACCTAGAGAACACGACTTCAGTATGCTTGAATAATGAAAAAAGTGAAGTACAATAGCCACATGATAGTGACCCTAAAGATAAGTGTTCACATGTCCGGCCATAAATGTGCCGGGTGGACCAAAACACTTATAAACTGCATATAAGTGAAACTGAGCTAAACTGGGGGAAAAAACCTCCACTAACTGAAGTAAAAAGTGCCCCAGTAATCTACTGATGATCACTAGCACTCCTCTGGGTGCATACACAGCATAAAACCCAACAAATGGATAGGGCAGCTGTCATTTATTGTGACAACATGCGTAGCATACAGTTAGCTAGTAACCCAGTATACCATGCTAGAATGAAGCACATTGAGGTGCATTATCCCTTTGTGAGGGAGCAGGTTCTAACAGGTGATGTAGATTTGGTATTATGTCATGTGCACAGTGTGTATCTACCGTGTGCTACACGCACACAAGACTAGCTTCGAGGTTTGGGGAAGCTTGGAGCTAGGCAGGCTGATTGGTGAGCTGAGTTAGGGATAGACTAACGTGCGGGCACCCAAGTATGGACGGGCGGGCGCCCAAGTGTGGACGCCTGATGACCGGCCAAGAGCCTATAAAAGGGGGTGGCCAAGGTTAGTCATTAGTGATATAGAGTCTCGCGTGAATTGTGAGAGCTCTATGGTCAGGGGCCTGGATCTAGTGCGGACGTGCACCTGCTTTACGTAGCCGAGGCCGGTAGTAGTCTCGAGGCCCGCGAGGGTAGCTTCGTGGCGGTATGGGACGTCGCGAGGTAGAGATTGGTCGGTACGTCAACGTAGTTAGCTCAGCTCGTGGCTCGGTGGGGACAGCGAAGTCTGTGGGCTTGCCCACGGCTGTCATGGTTGGGTGGTGAGTCAGGCCTGCACCCCCTCTTCTTGTTTGTTTGGTTTGTTTGCAGGTTTCGAGTCTCGTACCAGGAGCGTTCTACGAGGAGATCCTTTGGGGATTTGACATATTATGTCAGCATAGAGGAGCAGGTTGCTGACATCTTTACGAAGGCATTGGGCATAGAGAAGCTCCACAGGTTTAGGAGCTTACTTGGAGTGCAGTGTGTGGAGTTGAGCCTGAGGGGGAGTGTTGAGATATCGAGCTCAACTTGTGCTACGGCGGACATTGATGACCCACCTGGGTGATCGCTTTCGCACTTATCTCACTTGTACGGTTGGTGCGATTATGGTTGATATGCCGCCAGTGGATGACAAGGCTGTGTGACAACCACTTTGGAGTACTAGAGTTTTGGCATAGTTATAGCATCAGCTCATATAGTCGGATTCACACTATAGACTGACTACTTGTATGTTGTTGTAGGAGAGTACTTTCCCTTATGTATGTACTCTTATCTTTTAGCTATATGGTTGTAGAGAAGTGAAGAAAGAAAAAATTCAGCCATCTCTCTTGTGTCTTGAACTCTCGTGTGTGTGTGTGTGTGTGTGTGTGTGTGTGTGTGTGTGTGTGTGTTTACTTGCAAGGAACTCGAGCTCTCTCTCCCCCACATTCCCTTTATGTATGTGATTGTCTGGAAGAGTGTCTCTGCTACGAGGGGTGCTGTAGTAAACACTGCCAGGATAATATCATGTGGACCGGGAGAGCATCATGACCTGAGGCCTTTCTATCCTCGGCCATCTGGCCACTGTAAGATCAGGTGCCCAGAAGGGTGCTCTGTACATCAATGCCGGAGTGACCAAGGTGTCAAATAGCCGCATCTTGGTCCTTGGCTCCTGGAAGTGGGCTTGGAAGCATTGTCTCTCCATGAGAGCAAGAGAAGCATACCCTCGCATCAGTCTAGCCTTTGCAGCATGGCTCATCAAGAAGACCGTTCTTGTAAAAGTGACTCCCAAGTACACATATGAGTATGCAATCTCCACTAGGCTGCCCATGTAGGTGAAACTCAGTCCTAATGTGAAAAGAGGGGATGTGTTGAAGACATACTTGACTAGAGTTTCGGAAACGGCGAAACGGAAACGGCGGGGAAACGGCAGAAACGGAGTTTCGGTCTCGAGAAGAAACGGGGAAACGGGAAACGGCTATACAAATAAATATATAATATATATATGATGCATATATCATTAGAAACCTTAAACAATATGCCAAAACATGCAATGTGCACTTGCCACTATCTGAAAACTGAAACCATCACTTTTAAGTTTTCACATTGGTTTACTTGCGATTCGTGAATAGACAACTTTCAAGACTTAAGACTCCAGAGTCTAGATCCAAATATGAAGCTCCACGGTGAAGAGTCAAGACTCAGGAGGGGTGTGTGTGTGTGGGGGTGAGAGACTCAAGAGAGAGGGGTGGCAAGTGTACACAGGTGAGAGAGAAATCGCTCAGGGAACCTTGGAAGAATGGGCGAAATCGGCACGTGAAGAAGTTTTGAGGAGGGGAAAAAATTTCTGGTCTGCAAAAAAACACAGGGTCACGAAACGACGTTTCGGTTTTCAGAAACGGCAGGGAAACGGTACGGCGTTTCGAGCAGGGCCGAAACGCCGTTTCAGGCAACTATGGTTGAAGACCATAACCTTGGTTTTCCGAAGGTTTACTGTGAGATCCCGCTGTGCACAAAAGTCCTGTAACGTGTCAAGATGCCTATGGAGAGCTTTTGGAGAATCTGCAATAAGCACAAATGTCATCAGCATAAAGTAGTATGGAAACAAGGATGCTTGCTAGTGATACGCCTTCTCCCCCTCTATCAATGAAGGCCGAAATCTCGTCGATGTAGAGGCCAAAGAGAGTGGGAGACAATGGGCATCCTTGCTTCACTCCAATGGTACTGGAGATCTCCTGTGATAATCCTCCTTGGCATCACACCTGCCCTATGACCGACTCATATAATGCCATGATCTCCCAAATCATGTCTGATGGTGCCCCCAAATCCTGGAATCTCTGCAGTAGTTTGGCTCGAGGCACTGTATCAAATGCTTTGTGGAAATCCACAAAGCAACAGTAAACCAGTTGCTGTTGTGCTCTGGCCTCCTCTATGATGGCTCAAAGAGTGAATAGAGAATGACCTGTGGAAGCTTGCCTGCCGTGATGCTTTGTGCCCTTGTCTCTCTGCTAGTGTGTTGAGCTCAAGCTCAAGTACTGACCCTTAAAGTTTGGCGAGTGTGTGGCCAATCGTAATAGTCTTGTAGTTGTTGGGGTCCATGGGATTTCCGGCTTTATGGATGGGTGTGATGATGTGGGCTGTCCAGGTGGATGGGAAGCCTTTCGAAAGAGCCCATTTGGGGTGCTAGAGTCTCCCCCACATGGGAGATGTGCTCTGCCAAGAGGCCCTTGTGGTCTTGTGATCTACCGTTTTTTAGTCTCCCGATGGCTTGGGCTACCAAGTTAGGTGTGAAGAAGGTGGATGTGATGGGACGTGGATGTGATGGTGGTGCGATGGAAGGCTGATTTGGTACTTCGTATAGGGATTGTGCATATGTGCGCCATATGGATGGAGATGTGATGGGTGTGGGTGGGTGTTTCTCCTGGATTTTCTTCCAGCCCTCAGTATAGTTCATACCTTTGAGAGATTGGTATAAGTCCTTGTATTGGCCCTTAACATATGCTCGTTTCTTATGTTTGGTTGTGTATTGGTTAATCCTTTGAGCATCTCGCTCTCGGATTTGGCCAGTTGCAACCTCGTGTAAGAGTCTCTCATGTGTTGTGTGGCATTCCTCGTCATACCAATCGTTCTGGGGCATGGTGCCGGTGGGGGGTTTGGCGGTAGATCGGTTGGTGGATGGGAATGCTGCTATGGCAGAGGTGTGTAAGATTGTGGTGAGCTGAGAGGTGAGGTCGGCTAGTGGGAGATTGGGGTCTACATATGTTAGATGTTGGTAGAGATGGCCAGAGTAAGTGGAGTCCCCATCATGGTGGAAGTGAATCTGGGTGTAGTGGGAGATGGGCGGTGGTGGTGTGGATGGTCGGGAAAAGCTAAGGTTGAAGGAGAGAGAGGCATGGTCGGCTCCAAGTGGGCAAGTGGGAATGATGAAGGTATGTATGGATGTGGCTAAAGCCAGAGATCCCATCAGGTAATCCACTGTTCTCATGCCTCCACCATGTGGGAAGTATGTGAGAGCTCCAGAAAGAGGCCAACGGGACATGCCGTTGAAGATGGCTAAGCCCTGTGGTCCCCAGCATGAGGAACTCTCTTCGTGATGCTGTAATGTCCCCTCTGTCCTGTGATGCTCACTGAATGCCAATCTCATCCGAATCTATCTCCTGCATGGTCTGCTCCTCCTGGTCATATACAGATGCCTGATCGCTCCGAGTCCTAGCATTGAAGTCCCCTAAAAAGAGGACTTCCCCAAGCGTGAGAACTCAATGATGTCTGCATGGAGGCGATAAAACTGCTCTCCCTCCTCCAGAATAGCATATGGGGAGTTCCTAGGTGGGAAGTAACATATTGCAATGTGTATACATCTCTCCAGTGTGACCTGTAACCTCACCCACATAAAGTATGCCTCTGCGTGCTTGTGGACTATGGTGATCATGGGCTCTAGATGTGTCCTGATTAGTACCGCCAGACCTGCGTACCCCACCACGTGTGCGTCTCCTCTCGGTAGGCGGATGCCCACTCATATCATAGCCTGAAATGCATGGTAGCCCCCTCTCCGGGCTCTTGTGGCTCTTTGTGAAGAAGATAATGTCCCTCTTTGTAAAAACTTCCCTAAAATCTGTCTGACCATAGTGTTCCATTGTAGTTCCAAACTGCTGTCAACTCCAGGTGTATGGTCCCACAGACCCCACGTCCTTGTTTGGGCCGCTCCTCTGTGATGATGACTTGCCTGTCCCTGTATACTGCCCACTTCCCCGCCTTGCGGGCATCATGCACCTTGGGCATGTTCGCCTGTCTGTGCTCTACTTGAGTTTGGGTGAGATCGTCCCCTAGGTATATTTTCTCCCCTCGGAGAGCTGTCCATGTATTCATGAAGGCATCTCAGCTAGCAAGGTCCCTGTATACTGCCCACTTCCTCGCCTTGTGGGCCTTGTGCACCTTGGGCATGTTTGCCTGTCTGTTGTCTACCTGGGTTCGGGTGAGATCGTCCCATAGGTACCTGGGAGAGCAAGTAAAGTCCAAGAAAAATTCTAAGCTAGTGGTTGGTTGGATTCCTGATGTATTGGGAAACACTTTAGAACCAGAGGCTAGAGAGTTATGCCTCTCTTGGGGCAAACTGCGGGACAAGAATGCTCTAGTGTTGTTGACATGGGAGCCACATATAATTTCATTTCCATAGAGCTTGCGGAACAATTAGGTATCTAACCCGAGGAGATGGGACCGGCCTTGCATGCGGAACAAGTGTTTGATGGTGATGTAGTGGTGGTAACGCCTATCATTGGTAAGTTGAGGATTCATGTCCAGGGTTATGTGGACCATGAGGATTTCTATATTTCACCTTTGAGGCACTCAAATGTCATCTTGGGGGATGCCATGGTTCCAAAGGAAGAGTGCTATTATCCAGATTCCTGAGAGGACTATTTCTTTTAAGCATAAGAATAAGGATATCTCTATTGTAGCAAAGAAGAAGGGCCCTCAGAGTGCTGGTATGGAAGAAGTCGGTGAGAGCTCTCTGTGTTGGTCCTCGAGCAAGTACAGCTGATTTGGATCTCACTAAGGACTCCCTGTGTCTGCGGAGCTCTAGAAGAAAAAGTCCTAGGCATCTCTGATCCGGGAAGTCCATGATCCAGGAAAGTGGTCCGAACCTAGCTCGAAAGAGGCAGTGGAACCTCCCCCGAATCTCATAGTATACAGGGCATCGGCATATGTAGTGGTGCTCTGTCTCAGGCTCTGTGTGATAGAGCTGGCATATCCTGTCTT
Source organism: Cibotium barometz (assembly GCF_041138505.1). NCBI lineage: Eukaryota > Viridiplantae > Streptophyta > Polypodiopsida > Cyatheales > Cibotiaceae > Cibotium > Cibotium barometz. The sequence goes on along the minus strand of NC_141081.1, from coordinate 43,434,376 downwards.
CTGGTGTGGCCGCCCTAGGCCCATATCTAGCAGTCTCCACTCTCAGCTGGTGGGACGAGGTGCGGATCTGGCAAATCGCACATCTCACCCTGAAGGATAGGTGTATGCCCATTTAGCGTGGATAGATGATGAACCCATCCTCTGTCAGGCATAGGAGGTGATCTTTGTAGAAGGCCATCTTCGTCCCCAGTGGATGACTAGGTGAGCTCCATGTCCTCTGAGTATCAAGTCTGACAAGTCCTTCCTGATAACCCTGTTCCGCTCTGTGCGGCTGAGAGCAAATGATGGGGCCTCTATGCTGTACTGGAAGGGGGGGAGTGCCTCCATCTGCGTACCGTGCATGCCAAACCAAGTGCCTACCTGTGCATACCAGCACTATGTATCTCCCTCAAGTGTCAACTGTCTCGAGGACTCCAGGGCTAGCCGGGGGTATCTATCAAGTGGAAGCTCCCATAGCCTATGCCAATATGTCACTGTCTGGAATAGAGCCTCTGTCACTATCAGTGCAGCGCCCATCTCTGCCCGCACAATCTCATGTGGCACTGATGGATCATGCGTGAGATCATCGCCACTAGGGGCCTACCCATCATATACCTCTTCTGTATATGTCTCGGCCGGCTCTCTCCTCTGTCTCCTCCTGTGGTATAAGCTAGGACCCCAGATGGGGGCTCCATACAGTAGTTTACAGTAGTGCAGGTGTAACTAGAGTATCAAATAGCCAAAGCTTCGTCCTCGGCTCCTGAAACTGTATCTGTGAGCATTGCCTCTCTAGCAAGCCAAGGGCTGCATATCCCCTCGTTAATCTAGCATCGGCCGCCTTTCACATTAAGGAGGTCCAGCAAAAGTGATCCCAAGGTATGCATATGAGGTAACATAATCCACAGGCTCTCCACTGTATGTAAACTGTACTGCAGATCTAGTTATCCATTGTGGGGAGGTGTTAAAGATCATGTCCTTGGTCTTTCCAAGGTTCACAGTAAGGTCCGAGTCCTCGCAAAAGGCCCGTAATGCATCCAAATGCCTCTGCAGCCCCTCTGGTGAATCAGAAATAAGAACAATATCATCTCCATACAAGAGGATTGGTATCAAGACTCCAGCCAAATGTGCTCCTGGTCCTCCCTGTCTGTCTATGTAATCCGAGATCTCATCAATGTATAGACCAAATAGAGTAGGAGACAAGGGGCAGCCCTGCTTCACCCTGATAGTGCTGTGTATGATCTCTGAGTCACCTCCTGGAGCCCGTACTCTGCCTGTGACTGACTCGTAGAGTGTTATGATCCCCCACAGCATCTCTGTTGGCACTCCCATATCCTGCAGTCTCTTGATCAGTCTGGCCCGTGGGACAGTATCAAAAGCTTTGTAGAAATCCACAAAGCAGCAGTATATCCATTGCCCGTGAGCTCTCCCCTCCTCAATGATCCCCCGTAGTGTAAAGAGATGATCTAGTGTGGAGTGCCCTCTAGAGAGAGTTCTGCCCGACTGAACCTCCTGCTACACGCCGACAGTTCTGCGCTGCTTTCCACGAAAGAGGAAGATGCATGCTGCAGCCCTGCTTTTCAGTCCAGCCCTCGGTTTGCAAGAGAAAGAGAAAGAGCAGGCAGTTCAGCCCTCCGCCTTTTTACCAATAGAAAGGCGCCTCCCTGCAGCCCGCCAGCCCCTCTTCAGAAAAAGCACACACGTGGCCCACAATAATGACTTTTTGTTTTTTTATTATTAAGACTTTTAAACCTTTGTCCCCTCTAACCCTTTGTCCCCTTGGGTTATGTGAAGGGACTTTAATCACTTGGCTCCAAACTGGTGCCATTCACACTGTCCACCATGTCCCCGTGCACACCTACATACTGTCCAGAGAAAAACACAGGGTCGTGACAGTATCCCTCTAGAAACTGTAGTCTCTCCATGTTCAAATCTTTCACTAAGTCTTCACTCTTATCCTTTACAAAGGTCATATATGCAAAGATGGAAGATTTTATTGCTTTGCAAATAGATACATGGGATACAATAGGGATGGTATCTGAAACCGGCCTCTGGTAGAAACCAAAGTGCGGTAGACTAGCAGTCACCCTTCCACTTGTAGTCCAAATATAAAAACAAATTTGATTGGAGCTAGAGTGCCCCAAATCTGAAATAAAACCGACACCTGTTGGCCCCAAAGCTTGGCGCCCCTTGCGGTATTTCTTTATTCAATTTCAAAAAGATGTAAAGCTGAATACAACAAAACCAGCTAGGAGTATACACCTGTATGTCCAATCTGGCAGCCCACAATACCTCTTAGCACAGAGGATTCACACACAGATCTGTGTCCCACAAAAGCAACACTTTGTGTTCCCCTCTGATCAGCCAAGACCATTCAGCAGGACAGCCTTGAGCACACATCTGGCATATCTCATGTACATGGTTCCACAACTCAGCACAAATATACATCCACTGCCCAATCTTTGTTTCCACCCTTTCAATCTGCCATACCCCTCCTCTCACAAGGGGCCAGATAGCACAACTCTGCAGCAGACATAAGCCAATGGAAAGAAAGATAGATGGACAAGTTCAGAGCTTACCAAGTCAGCTCGTGGTTCTGCACTCACAAGGCCAATTGTACCAGTCTGTGCATGCCAAAGACTGTCTGTACTTTTCCTCTTGCAACCACCTGACTGTTGCTCCAAATATACTCTGATAGAACACCACCTGTAGCTGTCCGTACAATCTGTACGTTCATCTACTGCTTGCGTTAGAAGAATTTTGCAGCACCTGTCTGTGTCAGAAAGCTGCTACTGTACTGTCCTGCACAGTACTCGCCTGCTCCAGCTAGCAGCGACCGTACTGTTCTGTACAGTATCCACCTGCAACCCCTATTCCATATAGGTCAGAACCTGCTAGTAGCCGCCTGGATCTGCAACCGCCTGCTCCGCCTGTTCTCTGATCGCCGGCGCCGCCTGCAACCACAGCCGTCACCTGCCCTGTACGGCCTGTATTGGCCACGTGGACTGTACGTCTGTACGGCATGGTCTGCTCTCAGCCTCTGTCAGCGCTGCCTGTACCAGCAGAAGAACCTGCAGCAGCCGTACTGTACCCTGTTCTTGCAGCAGCCCGTACACCTGTACTTGCTGTCGTATAGCTCTGTACGGCCTGTCTAGACAGCCTGCTCTTCTTACACACAGCAGCCCAAAAACAGTCGACCAGCCCTCTTCTCTTTGCCTCCACGCATGAGCTTGCACGATTCTCCAAAAAGCTAGAGAGAGAGAGAAATGAGAGAGGCGTGTAACTCCAAAAGTGGAGTTACCCCCTCTCCAAACTTATCCTAGGGTCCCAACTTTAATAAACATTAAAGTTCCCTAGGGGCCACTAAGGCCTAGGGGCAACCTATGAATAAAACATTAAAACATTAATGTTCTTGTTCCCCCCTTCACACCTGGAGATGTCCACACATCATTATCTCTGTCCGGGCAACCCAAATGTGAATCATTTAATATTTTTGCTCAGCAATCACCATGCCCACACTTGTGCTGTTCCATTTTCACAGGGTCATGACATACCCCCCTCTTGAAAAATGGCAAGCGTCCTCGATTGCATTCTGGTGATACAGCAAAATATCCAAAGTGAAATATACAATATGGCAAGATCAGCGTCCCAATCTCTCTAAGCCATGCATATGTAACATCATTCACTGCAAACCAATGGCATAGTAATAGTCCAAGTTGTATACCACTGTGAACCATACACAACCACAATATCCCATATGACTAGTACACATATATCATAGAAGTCCCATAAACAGACTGTCAGTCCCATCAGTACCTTGGGGTGAGACAAAAACTACACCAAGCGACCTCTAGATGTCATCTGAGCCTGTCTGTATCAAGGGAGTGGAGGTGCTACCCCCCTGTTGAGCATCAGGCAATGCTCCAGAACCATGCTCTGCTGAACCTGAATGAGCCACAACAAGAGTCGGCTCTAACTCAAAGGCATCGAGATAAAGCTGCAAAACCTGAGGTGAATCTGTTAAGTAACCTTCCTCCATCCACTTCGCATCCATCGGTGAATAGTTCTTGAACTTCACAAGATAGTGACGGGAAACTTTACCTCGTACCTTTCTTTCCTTATGTGCCAGTATCTGCTCTGGAATCAGAACCTCATCAAGTTCTTCAACTTCCGGCCGGGCCTCATCTGATACATCCTCAGGCACATCCCCACGGAAAGGTCTAAGGAGACTCACGTGTAAAGCATTGTGAATCCTCCAGTGATCTGGTAGCTTCAAGCGATAGGCTACCTCACCAATCTTTTCCAATACCTGAAAAGGCCCATAATAACGCATGCTCAACTTAGGGAATAAGCGCTCTTTACCCTTCATCTTCTTGAGTCTAGCCTTTTCAAAGCGCAAAAGAACCCAATCACCCAATGCAAACTCTAATGCACGTCTGTGACGGTCTGCCGCTTTCTTTTGCTTCTGCTGAGTTTTTTGGAGTGCCAACTTAACTCTCCGATAAGCTTCATCCATACTCTCCACATACTGATCAGCCTCAAAGATGTTATCCTTTGTATGCAAAATGGGTGGTACCTTCTTCCCTCCTTCCACAATCTCAAAAGGCGCCTTGCCCGTCGAGGTATGAACAATGTTGTTATATGCAAACTCCACCAAAGGAAGATACTTTTCCCATAGTTGCTTGTGCTCTGACACATAACATTTAAGAAGATCCAACACTGTAGAGTTAGCCTCTTCCGATTGACCATCTGTTTGTGGATGAAATGAAGATGAAAACTTGAGAGTTGTACCCATGTTGTCAAACAACCCTCTCCATAATAAACTCGTCATCCGTGGATCACGGTCACTAATGATAGACGTAGGCAAGCCATGATACTTGAAGATGTTTGCCATGAACAACTTCACCATATGATCCACTTTGATCGTCTTACGCACGGGAATGAAATGAGCCTGCTTTCTGAACTTGCATATGATAGTCCAAATGCCATCATTGCCCGTTTGTGTCCGTGGAAGATCAAATATAAAATCCATGGCAATGCTCTCCCAAGGTCTATCTGGAATAGGTAAAGGCTGTAGTAACCCTGGTGTCTTTTGACGGTCAAACTTTACCTTTTGACATACGATGCATTGCCTAACAAAGGCATCAACATCTCTTCTCAAGGTTGGCCAATTATAGAAAGTTTCACTGCTTTTACCGTGGCGTCAATACCTCTATGACCTGCATACGGTGGAGCATGACTTTCAATCATAACATTGAGTCGCAATGGCCTGGTAACACACAGTTTGCCATGCATCAATAAAAACCCATCTCTGAGAGTATAATGCTCATGCCGCTGACCCTCAGACATTTGATCATACAACCTTTCAAAGTCCTCATCATGGGCATACTGTTCTTTCATTTCATCAAGCTCATGATGATAAGCAAGTGAAACTGCTGAGACCTGTGGCTTGCGTGACAAAGCATCTGCCACTACATTCTTTTTGCCTTCCACATGCACAATCTGGAAGTGAAACATAGACAAAAAGTTTGCCCATCGCATATGCTTCTCTAAAAGCTTAGTTTGCGTGAGGAAATATCGCAAGGTCTGATGATCTGTCTGCACAATGAAATCAGCCCCAAGCAAGTAGCGTTTCCATGTAGAAAGAGCATGAATTACAGCCAACATCTCTTTCTCATAAACCTGTAAATGCTTCTCGGCATCTTGCAATATTCTACTCTCATAGGCTATCACATGTCCTTCCTGCATGAGAACCGTCCCAATGCTACTTCCACATGCATCACACTGGACAACAAAAGCCTTTCGGAGGTTCGGTAACACCAATACTGGATCCGAAGTAAGCTTTTCTTTGAGCTTTTTGAAGGCTGTAATTTCGCGATCAGCCCATCTAAACGGAGTTGCCTTCTTTGTTAAGGCATGAAGAGGCGAAGCAATTTCAGCAAAATACCGTATGTACCGCTTGTAATAGGAACACAATCCTAGAAAGCTGCGTACATCATGCACGGTCCTCAAATCTAGCCAATTAAGAATTGCTTCCACCTTTGCTGGATTCATATGGACTTCATGCTTAGACACAATATTCCCTCAGAAATGTATCTCTTGCAAGAAAAACTCACTTTTCTTGCCATTAATAACCAGCCTATGGTTCCTGAGTTCTGCAAACACAATGGCCAAATGCCTTCTACTTCCTCAGTTTGTGAATGCACAATCATATCATCAAAGAATGTGCCCACAAACGCTCTCTGAGTCCGGAAAATCCTGTCCATCATTCTGTTAAATGTGGCAGGTGCATTTGTTAAACCAAAGGGCATAACCAAAAACTCATACAACCCAAACGTGGTTCGGAATGCTGTCTTATGCACATCCTCGGGCCTAATACGTATCTGATGATACCCGCTTTTCAAGTCAATACGACTAAAGACTGTGGAGCCCTGTAAGCGGTCCAAAATGTCATCGATCCTCGAAATGGGGAATCGATTCTTGATGGTATTCTTGTTCAGCGCCCTGTAATCAATACACATGCGCCAAGAACCATCCTTCTTTTGCACTAAGAGTACAGGTGAGCAAAAGGGTGATGAGCTAGGCTGTATCAACCCTTTATTCAAAAACTCCTGTCCCTGACTCATAATTTCTTCTTGTTGGGCTGCACTAACATGGTACGGCGGTCTATTTGGTGGAGTACTACCAGGAATTAGATCAATGGCATGATCTTCTGGCCTCTCCGGAGGAAGTTCCCCTGGCAATGACTAGGAAAAAAAATCTTGGAACCCACATAAGAAATCAGTCCTGTCCTTATCTAACATAGACAAATTAGACTTACTCATCATCTTGTGCATCCTTTACCTTTTTCATTACTAATGAAATTGCCGAAGCTGATACAATAGGAACAGATTCCCCTTTAAGTTTTACATCCAATACATGTTCTTTCCCTCTATGAGTCAGAGTGATTTTCCTATTGTATGTATCCACCACCGCATGTACTCTGTGGCACCATGGCATACCCAACAAAACATCACAGCCATCAAGTGGCATGATGAAAAACTCTTCGCTGTCCACATAACCTTGCAAATGAAGCCTGAGCTTCCCAATGATAGGAGTAAAACAAGCAAGAGAGCGACCGGGAGGTGAGCGTTGGATGGAGGATCATCTTGGATCGTCTTGTGCCTGATGCATCGGTTAGGCGCAAGATCAGGGACCAGCTTTCGATGTACAGGTCATTTCATGGCTCCTATGGCTGTCATGATGCACAGGTTGACTGCTCCAAAGTTGGTGCTGCTCTATGGTGGGAGGACTTTGGTTCAGATGGACCGGAGCTGCAGCAGCTTGCCATCCGCATACTTAGTTAGGCCGTCAGCTCCTCTTGCTTGGAGCAACTTTGGAGTACCTATAGCCACATTGCCTCTAGGAAACAGTAAAGGAGTGGGATTAGAGAGAGGGATCCCATTAGATAGTCCATTGTATTGGCTCCATGTCCGAAGGGGTAGGAGGTGAAGGAGTTGGATCTAGGCCATCTAGCCAGGCCATTATAAATGGCTAGCCTATGAGCCCCGCCGAGGGCCAAGAGATACTCTCCATAGTCTGTGCGGGCTGTTGTATCTTGTGATGTTCGCTCCAGATCCGTACCCACCGTGTCAATTTCGTGGTAGATGGGATCATCTGTCTCAAAGAAGGGTATCTGTGCACCTGCGGTGCGGGGATTGAAGTCTCCAGCCAAGAGGATGTCTCCTAGACTGGAAAACTTCATAATGTCATCATAAAGGGGCAGGTACGAGGACTCTCCATGGGTGGCATATTTAGAATTGGAGGGTGCAAAGTAGCACACTGCAAGGTAGATGTCTCGGGCCCTCTCTGTCTGGATCCTCACGCACAAAAACCATGTGGCCTCATCCCGTCCGACCACCTGTATCACATGTTGAAGCTCCTCCCTGTATAGTAAAGCCGCCCCTCCCGCCCCTCCCGACCCCCGGGTATCCCCTACTGTGCATGGGTGTGGGCTGTGAACAGACTCCCATCTGTATCCTCTCACCTCTGGAAGCCGACTCCCCTGGCACTGATGTCTCTGTGTATAAGACCAAGTCTCTCCCTCTAAATGTCTTCTCAAACAGACGTGCATCTGTCCTCAAGGCGCCATTGCAGTTCCAAACCTGTGCACCTGCGGTGCGGGGATTGAAGTCTCCAGCCAAGAGGATGTCTCCTAGACTGGAAAACTTCATAATGTCATCATAAAGGGGCAGGTACGAGGACTCTCCATGGGTGGCATATTTAGAATTGGAGGGTGCAAAGTAGCACACTGCAAGGTAGATGTCTCGGGCCCTCTCTGTCTGGATCCTCACCCACAAAAACCATGCGGCCTCATCCCGTCCGACCACCTGTATCACATGTTGAAGCTCCTCCCTGTATAGTAAAGCCGCCCCTCCTGACCCCTGGGTATCCCCTACTGTGTGTGGGTGTGGGCTGTGAACAGACTCCCATCTGTATCCTCTCACCTCTGGAAGCCGACTCCCCTGGCACTGAAGTCTCTGTGTATAAGACCAAGTCTCGCCCTCTAAATGTCTCCTCAAATAGACCTGCATCTGTCCTCAAGGCGCCATCGCAGTTCCAAACCTGTGCACCTACGGTGTGGGGATTGAGGTCTCCAGCCAAGAGGATGTCTCCTAGACTGGAAAACTTCATAATGTCATCATAAAGGGGTAGGTACGAGGACTCTGCATGGGTGGCATATTTAGAATTGGAGGGTGCAAAGTAGCACACTGCAAGGTAGATGTCTCGGGCCCTCTCTGTCTGGATCCTCACCCACAAAAACCATGCGGCCTCATCCTGTCCGACCACTTGTATCACATGTTGAAGCTCCTCCCTGTATAGTAAAACAGACTCCCATTTGTATCCTCTCACCTTTGGAAGCCGGCTCCCCTGGCACTGATGTCTCTGTGTATAAGACCAAGTCTCTCCCTCTAAATGTCTCCTCAAACAGACCTGCATCTGTCCTCAAGGCGCCATTGCAGTTCCAAACCGCAAGAGAGAGAGAGAGAGAGAGAGAGAGAGAGAGAGAGAGAGAGAGAGAGAGAGAGAGAGATGGATGGATGGATCGATAGATGGATGGATCGATGATGGATGGATAGATGGATGGTGGATAGATGGATAGATGGATGATGGATAGATGGATGGATGGATGGATGATAGATGGATGGATAGATGATGGATAGATGGATGGATAGATGATGGATCGATGGATCGATGGATAGATAGATAGATGGATGGATGGATGGATGGATGGATGGGATAGATAGAATAGATAGATAGATAGATGGATGGATGGATGGGATAGATAGAATAGATAGATCGATTGATTGATCGATGGATGGATGGATGGGATAGATAGAATAGATAGATAGATAGATAGAAGGATAGAAGGATCGGATAGATAGATAGAAGGATAGGATAGATAGATAGAAGGATAGATAGCAGGATAGGATAGATAGGATAGATAGATAGATAGAAGGATAGGATAGATAGGATAGATAGATAGATAAATCGATGGATGGATGGATGGATGGATGGGATAGATAGAATAGATAGATAGATAGATAGATAAATAGAAGGATAGAAGGATCGGATAGATAGATAGAAGGATATAGGATAGATAGATAGCAGGATAGGATAGATAGGATAGATAGATAGGATAGATAGATATGATGGATAGATAGATAGATAGGTAGGATAGATAGGATAGATAGATAGATATTTTATTAACGTCTTCCAAAAGACCGAACTCGGCCTATGAGACAAATCAGTGTACCTGTGTGGGGTATCTTCTGTCATCCCAACAAAATGAAGAAGTATTGAACTAAAAAGGTGAATTTGGGTGTGCAATAAGTACAATGAGTGGGGGAGGGAATGGAGCTCTACTACTAGGAGAATGCAAAGCTATATGCATGGAGTATACAATCATGATATGCAACCTAGCTAGCTCCATCCTGTACCATACTGGGAGTATAAAATGGTATACATCAATGAAGGGGGTGTCCACAGCTCCCTGAAGAACTTGCCTGGGTCTGCTCTGAAGCGAGCCAATCGCTCCGCACCCTCTCTGTGAAACTGAGCTCTGATCTCTGGAGAGTAATTTCCTGCTGTGTAGGGGCTGGGAGTGGGATGGATCTCTGAAAAAATGTAGTGATCTGTGTCTGTCGTCCCCCCTTTGGAGCTGTCTGAGCCTGTAACGATGTCTCTCTGTGACGCTGTATGTCTAGAATGAATCTCCCCAGTATGCGCTGGTCTGCTGCCTCAAAGATTTGGCGTAGGGAATGAGGCTCTCTTAATAAAATGGGATATCTCTCTCTGATGGCTGTATATGCTCTGCATGTGCATACATAATGCTCCTCACTCTCCACCTCCTCTCTGCACAATCTGCATACCCTCTCCTCTCGGGGGATCCGTGCTGCTCTGCCAGTCTCGATCTCCAATCGATGTGATGAGACTCTAAGCTGACCAATAGCTACTCGGGAGCCGTGTGGTAAAAAGCCCTCCATGTATCTAGGCCTCTCTATAAATCCATCATCGGTGATACTCATGAAGTGATCTCTGTAGTATAGCATCTTTGGTGGAAGAGGCTGTGTAGGCGATATCCATGTCTCTCGTGTATAGAGCTGCCATAGGTCCTGTCTCAATACTCTGCTCCTCTCACTATGAGAGATGGATATGTGGTGCATTCCTGTCATACTGGAATGGTGGTAGATGATCCATGTCTAGGCCATGTTGTGAGAACCAATGTGTGACCTGTGCATACCATGATCCTGTGTCTCCTGCCTCAACCAGCTGTCCAGATGCCTCAAAAGCTCTGTATGACAATCTGTCCTGTGGCATCTCTCTGAATCTGTCTAGCAAGCATATAGTCTGGAATATGGTCTCTACCTTCATAGGAGGCGCAGCAAACTCTGCTCGGATAATGTCATGAGGTACTGACGGTTTGTTGCGTATCATGCGTGCCATCATGAGGGCCTGTGGTCTCTCTATCTGTGTCCACCAATGGGTAGCAAGGCCTAGCGCCCATACCGCTGCTCCATACATCAGTGCCGGTGTGACTAATGTGTCAAATAGCCACCCCTTCGTCTGGGGCTCCTGAAAATGCGCCTGGTCGCACTGTCTCTCTAGCATAGCAAATGCTACATATCCCCGTGTCAATCTAGCTCTGGCTGTTGAACCCATGGTGAAGCGTGTGGCTGCTGCAGAGAAGGTAACTCCTAGGTACACGTATGATGTCACCACCTCCACCTGGCGTCCTGCGAGAGTGAATGTCAGCTGACTCCTGCTCTGTCTTGATGTATGAAAGACCATAACCTTGGTTTTCCCAAGGTTCACAGTAAGACCCCTCTGCGTGCAGAAATCATCGAGTGCATGTAGATGCTGCTGTAGACCTCCTGGAGACTCAGACACTAATACAATATCATCAGCATAAAGCATAACATGTACTGAGGTACCTGCTAGATCAACTCCATCTCCGCCTCCCCGTGTAATGAAGTGAGCCACCTCATCAATGTATAACCCAAATAGCGTGGGGGAAAGTGGGCATCCTTGCTTCACACCAATGGTGCTAGCAATAGTCTTGGACATACCTAGTGGGCATGTGACTCGTCCAAAAACCTGCTCATATAATGCATAGATGCCCCATCTCATATGTACTGGTATGCCAAGAGACTGCAGGCGCTGAAAGAGCCTCTCTCGTGGTACTGTGTCAAATGCCTTGCGGAAATCCACAAAACAGCAATAGAGCTTTCTCTTCCTCCCTCTGGCCTGATCAATCATACATCTCAAAGTGAATACATGGTCAGTGGTAGACAAAGCTCTCCTGAACCCTGCCTGCCCTAGTGAGCGTAAACTTGCTCGCTCAGCATATAAGCTAAGCTCTTGCTCCAACACTGCACCATAGAGTTTGGCCAACACGTGGCCAACCATAACCGTCCTGTAGTTGCTCGGATAGAGCATATCCCCTGTTTTGTGGATCGGCACAATGGTGTGCATCGTCCACTCCGCAAGCAAACCCTCTGCTAGTGCCCTGTTAAACAGGTGTGCAAGAAATGCAGCCAAAGAATCTACTGCATATATGAGATGCTCACCCTGTAGGCCCATATGGTCGGTGGTCCGTCCATGTTGTAGGCGGCGGATAGCTTCCTTTACCATCGAGTGGGTAAAGAAGCTAACTGTGGTAGGTCGAGGCTCCTGTGGTTGAGGTATAGGTGGCTGTTGTGGGGCGTGGTATATGCCCTCTGCATATGTGTGCCATGTCTGTGGGTCTGCAAATGGGTGTCGGTGTCCGGGGCTCTCTGAAGTGCCGTCATGAGATAGGGCTATTTCTACTCATGAAGAAATGGAAGATCTCTAGCTCCTTTATCTTTGCGAAGGCCCTCCTTTTGCGGCAAGTAAGTCTCCTTATCTCTCTCCTCGACTCCTGCTCTGCGATGGCTCCCAAGGCTCTCTGTATGCCGAGCCGTGAGTATAGGGCTGTGCACTCGTCATCATACCATCTATTTTGGGGCATAGTCCCAGATCTCGCAGGCTCTCTTGAGTGGACACGATGTGGGAAGCTCTGTAATGCAGCTGTGTGTAGGAGTGATGCCAGCTGGGCTGTAATGGTATCCATAGGTGCCAGGGGATCCATGAGTAGGAGCCCATCCTCTACTCTGCCAGTGTATATGTCTGCCATGTCATGTGTGAAGTAGATGGTAGTGTTTGGTGTTGGTATGTGGGGTGCTGGTGATACTGGTGATCCGGCTAGTGAAAATGCCAAGTATGTATGATCTGCCCCAATAGGACGAGGTGGGATGGAGAATGAGGTGACAAGCTGTGATGCCTCCAAAGACCCCATAATGTAGTCTACCACCGTGCCTCCGGTCCGTGTATGACCCCCATGTGGGAAGCATGTCAGCCCTCCTGATCCCGGCCACTGTAGCATCCCGTTATAAATAACGAGACGATGCCTGGCTCCCAACTCTAGTAAGTGGTCCCCATAATGTCCTTTGTCTGGTCCAGTGTCCTCTGATGCCCGACTAGCCCCTATCTCCTCTGGATCCACAGGGTGGAGGATCTCCATGTCATCATAGTCGTACACCTCACACTGTCTGCTCTGTGTGTGTGTGTGTGTGTGAGAGAGAGAGAGAGAGAGAGAGAGAGAGAGAGAACTATATTAACGTCTACTAGAGGCCGAACTCGACCTATGAGACAAATCAATGTACAACTGGCAATGTCTTGTGGATGTCCAGAAAAAAAAAAAGAGAAAATGAACATGAAATAAACTATGAAAGTACTGAGCTAGTGGGGGGGTGTGATGGATGGAGCACTACTGCTAGAGGCTCAGTATGCAACCTATATGCGCAGGGTATACAAGAATGCAGTGCAGATGTGTCTAGCTCCAACCAGTACCATAATGGGGGTGTAATATGGATATGGTGCTGATGTCGAGCCTGTATCTTTGTGATCTCCCTCTGATGTAGTCTGGGAGTCTGGTAGCGTGGTGCTCTCGGTCTCCGTCTGGCTCGGAGGTCTGCAGCGCGCTGAAGTGTAACCCCCTCCTGTGTCAGGATAGGGACTGGGATAGATCTCTGGAAGAAATCAGTGAGCTGGAGCTGTCGCCCACCTCTCCCTGTGGTATGAGTCCGTAGCAGTGTCTCTCTGTGGCGCTGTGTCTCTAGCAAGAAGTGGCCAAATCTGCGCTGGTCTGCGAACTCCATGATTTGGCGGAGTGAGGGATGTCCATTGAAGATGGTGGTGTATCTCTCTCTAATGACACTATATGCTCTGCATCAGCATACATAATGTTCCTCACTCTCAACCTCCTCCTGGCATAGTCTGCATATCCTCTGTGCTCTGGGGACCCGTGCTGCCCTACCTGCCTCAATCTCAAGCTGGTGTGATGACACTTCGAGCTGGCCAATCACCACTCGGGCACTGTGAGGCATGTACACATCCATGTATCGAGGTCTCTGTATGAATCCATCTGCTGAGATACGCATAAACTGGTCTCTGTAGTATAGCATCTTCGGCGGTAGAGGCTGACTGGGTGTAATCCAAGTCTCTTGAGTGTATCGCTGCCATAAATCCTGCCGAGGACTTTGTTCCTCTCACTGTGAGAGAGCTGGATGTGTGGTGCATGTATATCATACTGGAAAGGTGGCAGGTGATCTATGTCAAGACCATGCTGAGTGAGCCACTGTATCATCTGTGAATACCATGATCTCCTATCTCCACTCTCTACGAGCTGCCTGGACGCCTGAACAG